>NC_069680.1:8125000-8750000 GCF_023699985.2 Odocoileus virginianus
TAGGTGACTTCTAGAATTCGCTTCAGCCTGATCAAGTTGGGAATCCAACAGCCCCTGCACCCTTAGTATCCAGTACTGTGAAAGCCGTTTACAGTATAAAAGAACACATTAGACATTGTCTTTGATCTTGAATTTCTTGTTCTTGACTGGAGAGCTAAGAGTCCTTTTTTTAATCCATCAAAATTATTCTTGTACCTAAGATATTCCCTCTTCCGCGAAGTATTTCTTGACTTTCACAGGCAGAATATGTCACTGCCACCCCCAAGCTCTTTGCTTCATATTCCAGTGTTAACCTCTTTATGGATTTACCTCTTTTTTTTTATTAGGTTGTAAATTTATGAATGGAATTCAACTTGGTATTCCATGGTGCCTTGCATATGGTAGAAACTCAGCAAATGTGGGGCTTGGTGAATAGCAGATACTTTACTTATTATGGGGAGGGGATTACCCCTCTCTATAACTATTCTCCATGCTGTGTCACTTTGCAGTCCCTCTCACAAAGGTGGATTACGTGTCCCTGTTCTTCAGTGTTGGGCTTGGCCACTGGACTTGCTTTGGCCAATAGGATACTAGGGGGAACGACGCAAGCAGAGGCTTGGGCTGTGCTGGTGCAATTGACTTGCACTGTTATGCTACGACCATTGCTTGACTCATTCCAACCCCAGGATAAGAATGAGAAACACATGAAGCAGCACTGCCCAGCCAACCTGCTGAGTGACACATAAGTGCCTATTGTTGGGTGCCCATGAGATCTGGGGGGTGTTCATTCCTCAGCAACAGTTGTTTAATCCAACTGCTAACCTAAAATATAGATTGAGAAACGTGGAAGGCTTTGAGATGAGTTGTTTTTAATCTTTTAGAAAGAATGAAACATTGAAAAGTGACTTGAAGTGGTTGGTTGTTCCCCAAATGTAAGACTGAACGGGGGTGGAGGAGGTGTAAAAATTTTCCCAAACATCTTCCTCTCTTTACTGAGTCTGTTGCTATTAAGACCTGAATGATGACAGCTTTTGTGGGAGGAGGAAAGAAACTGAGCCTCTTTGAAGAGCAGCGCGCTTCCTCCAGAGTTACAAAAGGTGTTGTTTCCCATCACTGAGCAACAGATGTTTCCCATCTGTGAGCAACCCTGCAGCATAAGATAATGTGTGTGTGCACGTGAGAGTGTGCGGATCTCCAATGAAGTCTGACTTAGGTGCTTTTTAGAAAATCGGACTTTTCCATCATTCTGTCATGGAGTTTCTCAGGCAGCTCACCGCATTACTAGTGGCAGAAGGGATGGGACACAGGAGGTGAGGGAGCCTAATTGGGTTTCCATGCTTCTCTGTGACTTGAGGGTTTTCACACTGTGCACCCTCTTCATCTGGAGCATCATGATGGCCATGCTTCTCATCCACTTCCAATTCACAGTCGTTCTTCTAGGTACTGGCCTCCCTGAGTTCCCTCTGGTCCCCCCAAACACCGGAAGTTTTCACACTGCTGTCTCTTTTTCTTTCACTGCTTCCCTCACCTGGAGTTTCCTTTCTCAGCACCGGCTGTAGGCATCCTTTTCACCTTTCATGTTCCAACTCAAATACTGTCTTTATTGCGAAGACTTCTTTAAATAATCTGTGGGATAGCATGTTGTTTCTGTGTTACAGTCCATGTCTCTGTGTTTATTTTCTTGGCTGTTTATTTTTTTCTAGTTTGAGTTTGGTGTCTTGCAGTGTCTTTCTATCTGAGGTCTCCCATAAGTACTTACTGCTGTCCCAGCTATAGGCAGGAGAAAGTGGGGTTCTTACACGGAAGGTACTGATTGTCTGGATGAGGAAACAACATACAGGCACGTAAGATGCCATGAAAAACAGGTCAGCAGTGATGGAAACATAAAATGGTGCAGTCATAGTGGAAAAACAATATGGTGGTTCCTCAAAAAATGAAACCCAGAATTATCGTGTGCCCCAGAATCCCACTGCTGGGTATATATCCAAAATAATTGAAAGCAGGAAATCAGACAGGTATTATACACCCACGTTCATAGCAATATTATTCACAATAGTCAAAATGTGGGAACAACCTGTGTCCATCTATGAATGAATGTATAAACAAGATATGGTTATACATGCAATTACATATGTCTCTAAAAAGAAGGAAATTCTGATACATGATACCAAATGTATGAACCTTGAGGACATTATGCTAACTGAAATAAGGCAGTCACAAAAGGACAAATATTGTATGATTCCACTTACAAGGTACCTAGAGTCATCAAGCTTGTTGAAGCAGAAAGTCGCACAGTGGTTACCAGCAGCTAGAGGGAGGGGTTATTGTTTAATGGGTATGGAGTTCAGTTTAGAGTTATGACAAAGTTCTAGTGCTAGATAGTGGTGTGGTTGTACAACCATGTCAAGATACTTAATGCCCCTGAACAATGCACTTAAAACTAATTAAAATTGTAAATTTTATGTAATCTGTATTTTATCATAATGAGAAACTGAAAAAAATAGCAACAACAAAAATTTAGCATGTACAAATAATGGTCTGTATACAAATTGGTTTCAGGCTCAAATGTTTTTGGCAGGGACTGCTGAGGTGGGTTTAAAGAGTGGGGGTTCCAGCAGGAATGTATGAGCTCTTTGGATTCTGCCTAAGAGAGAAATGGGTGAAGGGTCTTCTGACATCATGTCTGCCTTGATTGGAGGTTCCTTACTTGAGTCCCAGAGGCTGACTACTAAGGACCACTCAGCTTGAGTCCTGCATTTTCCAGGTGGGTCTGGCCAGTGTGAAGGGGCAGCAGGTGGGAGGAGAGCAAGAGGTCAATGAGGTCAGAGACTCTCCCCACAATGTGGCGGTGACTTTGGTTCTTTACTGCCATCACAAATGGGATGCCAGCAGCAAATGGGAAGAAGGAAAGAAAAGGAAGGTTTCCTGTAAGTTTTCCACATATTTCTGCTCCATTTCATGTGGTCAGAATCCAGCTGTCTAGGGAGAGCAGGGCACATAGGCTTTATTCCTAGAGACAGTTTGTGGGAATAAGTGTCAGGATTCTGTTTCTAAGGAAGAAAGGGGGATGGATACTGGAGTCCCCTGGCTGGCTCTGCCACGGAGCTGACCAGAGCCCACTCACGACGGGTGGACAAGGTCAATGTGCCTTCTTTCCTCTCCCACTGTTGGGTGTCTAGGCTTTGTCTGCTGGCAGTCTTAGCCAGCTTGGGCCCCTTCTCTGTGCTGCATGTAGAGAAGGTACCACGTGCCCCGCCTCACAGGGAGAAGTTAAAGAACCAGAACAGATCCATGTACAAGCATTTTAGACCAGGAAGCTCTAAGTCCTGTTTGCACGCTTGTGCCTCCCATCTCTCAGTTATCATGGGACATAGGTTTCTATGGTGACAAGATGAGGGAAGGTCTGCTTTCACTTACACATAAAACTTCATAAAGTTTCCTCTGAGGAGCTGGACTCCAGATAAGGCAAAGCCTGCCCCCGGGTGCCAGAGGGCTCGAAAAGGTTCCCAGATTTCTGTTCACCAAATGGATCTTGCGGGAAGCCAGTGTTATAACCTGAGTCCAGAAGCATCCCAGGAAGAGGAACGACTCAGTGCAAATCCTGAAGAACTGGAACGAGCTGAAAGAGCGCTTCTGCTTTGGAGTTGAGAGTGGGCAGAAGGAGAGAGGTGGTCAGGACTGCAGCCTAGGAACCACGTCTCACCCCTCTTCTATTCCCGCCCCTCACCCCAGAGCTGGCCGTCTGCACTCAGCATCGGAGTGCTGGTGGGGGTCTAGGCTCTGGCATTTCCTGGGCTTGAGTCCTCCCTCCATCACTTTCTAGTTACATGACCTTGGGAAATTTCTTTCACTTTCTGAGCCTCTGCTTCCTCATCTGTAATAAGTAGCCAGCACCAGATTCAGAGGGAATTCCATGAGGGAATGCACACCACATGCTTAGCACAACGTCAGACTGGTGGTTATTTTAACTGGTATTTCTAGATGAGGCTTCCCAGTTGGCACTAGTGGTAAAGAACCCACCTGCCAATGCAGGAGGTGTAAGAGACAGGGGTTCATCTATGGCCATACCACCCTGAATGCACCCAGTCTCATCTGATCTTGGAAGCTAAGCAAGGTTGGGCCTGGTTAGTACTTGGATGGGAGACATGGGTTCAAAGATCCCCTGGAGAAGGACATGGCAACCCACTCAAGTTTTCTTGCCTGGAGAATGCCATGGACAGAGGAGCCTGGCAGGTTATAATCTACAGGATTGTAAAGAGTCAGACATGACTGAAGCAACTTTGCACACATGCACCCATTTCCAGGTGACCAAATTTCTGACCACTTCAGCGTGCAGAGTTACAGTCTTTGGGGTAGAATAAAAAGCACCCTAGGAGTGAGGAAGGGGTGAGGTTGGAGGAGGGGTGCTGTGGCAAGCAGGTAAGGGCACTCCTTTGTTCCTGAATTATTCATAGAAATAGGCTTTGAATAATTGGAGGCCATTTTTCATTCATTATTTTCCAGAGAAATGACTCCATTGCTAAAATCTGAGGCAAGGAGGTACACTCAATTCAGCTTAGATTGCTTTCTTAAAAACTGCTTATGGATGGCCCCAAACCAGCACCTCTTGTGGGGAGGTATGAATGCAAGGGTGAATAATCCCCGCATTGTTGATTACTTCCCAAAGTGAAAGAGGAGAGGGGAGAGGAAGGGAGTGTGGAGGGGATTGCAGGGGACGAAGGAAAAGAGGGAGTAGGGTTGAAAGGCAGGCTCTAGAATGTGTTCAGTCACTCAGTCGTGTCCAACTCTTTGCAACCCCATGGACTGCAGCATGCCAGGCTTCCCTGTCCTTCACTACCTCCTGGAGTTTGCTCATATTTATGCCTAGGGAGTCAGTGATGCCATCCAGCCATCTCATCCTCTGCCATCTTCTTCTCTTTTTGCCCTCAGTCTTTCCCAGCATCAGGGTCTTCTCCAATGAGCTGGCTGTTCTCATCGAGTGGCCTCAGAGGGAGTAGGGTTAAGAAGCAGACTCTGGAAGGATCTGACAGATGTGGGGTCAGCCTGGATCAGGGAGTGGTTCTGTGATTCTGTGCCTGGTGGGGCTCTGAGGAGCATGTCTTCCCATCTGTCCCCATCCTCCCTGCGATATTTTGTCTGCAACCAGGTACAGGGTATTGAAAAGGGGCAGAGCTGCTCTGCCACGGGATGACCTTGGGCAAGCCCTGTTCCTGCCTCCATGCCCCAGTTTCCCTTCCTGAGAAATGAGGCTGGGAATGTGTCTTTTGCAGAATTGTTATGAGGGTTGAATGAGATAATGGATGTGATTTACCCAGCACTGTGCATGAGTTACAGGAGGTTTATAATAGCTGTTAGAAAACCATCTCCCCATCATTGAGTGCTTCCCGTTAGAGACTCAGTCCTAGGGGTTCAGCATTGATTGCCCCTTTTCAAACGCAGAGGCAGATGCCCTCGGTAAGGGGCATGCCTTTAATAACAATAAATTACTTATCTCCGGGGCTGGAAAGGCCACTGGTTCCTGAGTGTGCTGTGGGTGGGCATAGAGGAGGCAAGGGGAGGGGGGCAGAGAGTGCCGAGGGAAGAGGGAGACCGGTTGCGGCTTGACACGGCTGGCGAAGGCCAGTCTGAAGAGGCGCACGCACATACACACTCAAGCACGTGCACACATTTGCCTGCTCTGAGTGTCTCATGAAGCCTTCTTGAACCCCCTGCCTCTACCCGCCTGCTCTAGCCCAGCTGACCCCGCTCAAGGCAGATGCATTCATATTGGGCGAATGAGACATAAGTAGAAGTGCCACATGTCAGTATCTGGGAGCCTTCCTTGAGACAGCTGGCACATGCCCTTGGTTGTAATTTAATTGCCATCTAGGAGGTTTGTGGGGATTGCATCTGTCTGTCTAATGAGTTAGAAGCTCTCAGCGAAAGAAATACTTCTTCTGTGTCACGGTACCCCCACCCCCGCCCCACCCATCTTGCCCAGGGTCAAGCACAGGGCTCTGGGTGTCATCAGCCTGCAGTGCTCCACAAGCTGTTGATTGATGGCTGGCTGGATGTAAGCAGATACCACCTACTGACATGTTTTGAACCTAACTGAGAATTCATCCTGGGGACCAATCTGAGTGAAGAGAGCCTAGCGCCGAGGAGAATAAATGAACCAAATTTGACAAAGGAAGATAAGTAGGGGGCCCCCTGTCACCCCACTGCCAGAAGAAGCCCTGTGCCTGGGGATCAGTTTCCCTGTCTATGTCAGTTCTCTTCATTCCATTCCATGTGATAACTTCTTTTCTAAGAAGAAGAAGGAAAGTGCCATATACGTAGTAACACTGGTCTTGGCCATTTGATGTTCCCAGAGGGCAAAGCCTCAGGCAGTAGGATGGATACGAGGGAGGCAATAACCTCCTTAGGTCCCTTCTGGAGCCCCTGCTCTAGAAAATCACACAAGGGCCCCTGTGCTCGTGGTTTGTCTGGTGTGGGGACGGGGGCAGCTCTGACTCGGCCGAATGAGTGCCAGCCCTGGCACCTGTGAGCACCAGACCTGCAGTAAAGCTGCTTATTGGGGAGGGGAGTAACACCCACTTCAGTGATGTTCCTAGGTAACCCCGAGGAAACCCTTGACAAGGCTCTCCACTGCAGAGGGCCCCAATCCAGACAGCCAACTAAGACGGCTCATCAAACCAAGTGGGCATCTGAGCCTACGGGACCATTCCCCTGCAGGGTGAGCAAAGGTCCTTACGAATCCATTCATTCCATCTGTGCAGATTTTCTTTCCTGTGAGTTGCTTGTTGGTTTTGGCCAGTAATTTCCGGATATGCCTCACTCAGGGACAGAGATAGAGAGATAGGAGGTGAGAAGAGGGAGATGAAGAGAGGAGATTATGTGAGTGTGTTTTCTGTGTGGAGTGACTGTGGAAGAGGTCTGGAGAAGGCAGGGCAGGGACTGCAGAGAGCTGCTGAAAGAGTGTATGAATCCTGTCATTGTAAGTGAAGATTAAACAGTGGAGAGAATGGGGCTTTGCTGCAGCCACTGGATTAACAGCTTGTAGATTTCAATAATCAGTATAAAGTTGAGTTTATCACTCATGCCAGGAAATGTGGCTCTTTAAGATGAGCTCCGTCATTGCTGCTGGAAATGGTTGAAAGTCAGGGCAGCAATTTGCAGCCTGAAGATGCTGCCTCTCAGAGAAAATCACCCACCCCTGAAGCAGCAGCCCACTGGGATGAGGGATCCTGTCAATTTACTAAGACCATGAATTTGAGTTGAGATGCCCTGAGAGCAGGTAGATGCTGTTTCTAAAGGTAACTGTGATGAACTGGCTCAAGAAGACACTGCAGTGCCCCATGGCCAGAATGTAAAGTTCTAAACCTTTGGCCAGAAAACTCAGCCTTCACTTGGGGCCTCCTGAACCCATTTATAGCCCCTTCCTAGGTGCTCCTTCTCACAGGCCTGTCCTAAACCCCAGCTCCCATAATTCTTGATCAGCCTTCCTACGTAAAACACTCATTCTTCTCCACCTGTCTAAACTAGCCCACTCACCAACTCTAAATAGAAAATAGATGCCTCCACTGAAAGGTCTCAAAGCCCTCCTCGCTCCCCAGGTGGGAAGACATTCCCCTGCCCCTGTTGGGCCCAGCACATTTTTCTTGTTATAACAGGTAGGTCGTTGGAACATGAGCCCTGGCAGGTTGTAAGCTCCAGAGGCAGACAGCTCATCTGGGCTTCTCCATGTGTCCTGTGGCTTGTAGTCTGCTTGGCAGAGTAACTTGCCACTTCAGATCCTATCTATTTATCCTTGACTTTACCATTACATCCTTTTTCTTACAGTAGCCAACTCACTGTCCCACAATGTACAATGTACTGTGAAATTTCACACCTCTGGGTCATTTACTGATTCATTCATTCATGCTTTCTTCCTTTCATCGTGTATTTTTTGAACGCCTACTCTGTGCCAGACTACTCTACTTCTAAGACCCAGGGGTGAGCGCATGACCCAGGCCTGGCCAATCTGAGCATTCCATTCTCTTAGCCACAGGAATGGTTACAGATGGGCAAGTGACACAGGTCATACCACTGAGACTCAAATCTAAGACTCCTTCGGGAACTTTCATGTACCTTCCTCTGGAGTTGCTTAATAGCAGGTATCAGCCTGGAGCTGCTGGGGACCACTCATGAATAGTGAGAATCAAGTCCCAGCAAGGAAAGCAGATCTGAGAGTCAGAGAGTTAGAGATTCCTGGGGACCTAGATCCTGACCCATCCCTGGACCTCAGTTACATGAGTCAGCCAGTCAGTGCCCTTTTCTGCTTAAGCCGGCTTAATCTTGACTTCCGTAACATTCAATCAGTGTTCTCACTAGACTAAAGGTAGAACATGGGCCTTTATGGATATGAAAACCAGTTCTTTGTTTCCCTGGCTGTTCTATGCCTGGATTTAGACTGTCTTTACTTTCTTGCTGCCAATAAAATGGGTGGGTGGGTGGTGGGTGATAGTAGAGGAGTTGCTGGCTTGTCTGTTGTCATCTATGCCTGGCCTTCAGGCCCTGCTTGGTTGTAACTTTCTGCTATGTCTAGAAATGAGCCTAAGATTCTTGCCTTAAGAATACTTTGGCCACTTAATGCGAAGAAGACTCACTGGAAAAGACCCTGATGTTGGGAAAGATTGAAGACAGGAAGAGAAGGGGATGACAGAGGATGAGATGGTTGAATGGTATCACCAACTTGATGGACATGAGTTTGAGCAAGATCTGGAAGTTGGTGATGGACAGGGAAGCCTGGGTGTTCTGCAGTCCATGGGGTTGCAAAGAGATGGACACGACTGAGTGACTGAACTGAGCCCAAGATGGGTCTCCCCTCACCTCTCCTGGAGTTCATGGATTAACAGCACACACAGATTGAATGATAGGTGCTGGATGATGGAAGGGAACTGGGACAGAGGCCACAGCTCACCCTCGCTCAGCTTGATTAATAATTAGGTGTTAGTGGTAGGTCAAATTAGGATTTAAATATGAACAGATTTTTTTGGTATAAGATATCTATATTTGTCATTCCTGCTGTTGTTTTTATATTGTATTTTACTTGAGCTGCCATTTCACTCATGCCCCTTGAGATCCTGAGGTCCCATCATTGCCCCAGGGACTGAGAATGTTCCCGCACATTTAACGAAGTTAGCAACGGGTATATTTTTAGTTGGCTTGTTTGCATCTGTCGTCTCCCTGTTCCTTGCCTGATTGACACCCTCTGGATGAGAGTCACAGGAGCATAGTTTTGCCATGGAAGCTACAGGTTACAGCAGCTGGCTCCACGGCACCCTTCGATTGTGTCTAGCCTGCACCGAGGCATGGGGAGTTCCATTTCTCTTAGCTTGCTTGATTCCTCTCTTCAAATGACCATCAAGGAGGTGAGCTGGCCTCATGGGCCACCTCTCCATGGCTAGTGCATGAGAGACCCAGGATGCTCAGCTGTGCCTGTTGCTGTAACCCCCAATGCCTGCTTCAGGCTGGACAGCCTGCCCGAGAGAGGTGTTTCCAGACTGTGCCTGTCTCTGGCTTGGAGCAGCTCCTCAAAATGCTTGTTATTGTTCAGTCACTCAGTCCTGGCCGACTCTTTGAGACCCTATGGACTGCAGCATGCCAGGCCTCCCTGTCCATCACCAACTCCCAGAGTTTACTCAAACTCATGTCCATTAAGACGGTGATGCCATCCAACCATCTCATCCTCTGTCACCCCGTTCTCCTCCTGCCCTCAGTCTTTCCAGCATCAGGGTCTTTTCCAACCTGGGTAATATTTGATACAGTCCTGCTCTCTGTTGGAGCTCCCCGGAACCCTTTGCCAGTGGCAGAGCCAGGGAAGCAGCTCCAGGGTCCTGGCATGAAGCAGATGGTACCTTCATAGGGGGGATTGAAGAGGGTTTAATGAAAGGACTGTTCACAAGTATAGGCATATTTGAGGGAACCAGTCAGGGATGCGAAGTACCTCTAGATTAGTAACAGCAAGAAACTTACCACACTCGCCCCCTACCAAGACATGAAGCACTTACGCACCCCGAGAAGACGGAAGAAGGGGCACCCCGCAGAGCAGTGGTTTTTTTCATCAGAGGAATACAGCTGTTACCAGCTTGGGCTGCGCTGCGAGGAAACTGGGGCAACGAGGAGCCTGACCCCTCTCTCTTCCCATGCTCTGGTGACTTGATCATTCCGTTGCTGAACCCAACTAGTAAGGGAGTCTTATTCACTGTGCATGGATGCCAGCCTCCTAGGAGCACTGTCTAGTTTTCAAGTGCTATCTGCTGTTTCAGGCGGGGCTCCCTGGGACAGAAGGAACAAAGCCACTCACAGATCCTTCGAGGAGAAGTGGGCAGGCAGGGCATTGTTTAAGATGCCCAGGGAGTCTGTGCATGGATGCCACATTGGATGGCAGGAGACAGATGATCTGCTAGGCCCCTCCCCATGCCAAGCTTGGCCCTAAGCATCATGGGAAAGAGATGATGCTGTCTGGATTAGAGCAAAGTCTGACATAGCTGGACTTCGCATTATTTGTAACACTTATAGACACCCCCTCAGAGTAACAAGTAATGCATGCTCACTGCAGCAAGCCGAAGGCCACAGAAACCTGCAAAGGAAAAGGAAAACTCCCTCCCCCAACCCCGTCCCCCAAAACAAACATTAGCAGTTTGGGGTATTCTCTTCCTTCCTTTTCTCTGTGCTCACTCAAATTATATTTAAATGTTTATAAAATATTAAAAAAAATTTTTTTCTTCAAAAATAAGATCACACGATGTGCATAACCTACAACAGTTTTTCCACTAAAAGTGTAATATCACCCTAGGTCAATCAATATAGACGGCTCCAACTCATCCTTTTTAATTGCTTCCTAATATGTCATGGTATCCTTATATAAAGATTTTTTGAGGAAATCACACTTCCTTTTCAATTAGCCAACACAGAATTCTTGGTGACCTATGAAGTCAAATTACTATAAAGATTGTCTTTTGGTCTCTAAGTATTAATACTCCTGGTCTAGTTAGGGCTGTAACTTCTGGGCATGTGACAGAACTTATATTTCAAGATAACCCATACATGGCACCTAGGTGACTCAGACTCTGGACCCTTTAGAGAAAGCTGTTGGACTGAGAAGTCTTCGAGGGTCTCATGCGGGGGCAGGAGAGGGGTGATGTGAGCCGGACTTTAAAAGAAGGAGAGAGTCACTATCGGTATGTTAAGCACAGGTGACAGCACCAGTTGGAGCTTCCCTGGTGGCTCAGTGGTAAGGAATCCACCTGCCAAAGCAGGAGACATGAATTCAATCCCTGGGTCAGAAAGATGCCTTGGAGGGGGAAATGACAACCCACTCCAGTATTCTTGCCTGGGAAATCCCAAGGACAGAAGAACCTGGAGGTCTATCGTCCATGGGGTCACAAAAGAGTTGGATACAACTTAGCAACTAAACGTCATCACCACCGCCAATTAGTGGCTGACAGAAGGGTTATGTGGCAGAGAGTCTGCCGGTCCTCTGAAGTAGGGAGACAGCTGTTGTGCATAAGTGACACTGTTTAGGTGCAGAGAGAGGCGCTCGTGTCATTCCAAGTTCTAGAAATCTGGTTGCTTTTCTCCAAGTAGGTTAATCGTCCCTCTTGCCCAGAATTCTTTCACATTCTTGATTTGTGGAACACACTCTTTTTACTCGCATGTCAGTTCGAGTCTTGTCTGTGTCTGCATGATCATGAGTTTGAAATAGGGCATGTTTCTGTTGATGAGATTTGACATGATGCCTGCTAGCCAGTGAACACCATGGGGCTCCACGGTTCTGTGTCAGCTCCCAAGGGTATCTTGGTCCAGGTTGCTGTAAGCTTCCTGCCGAGGGAGAAGGAGCCCCTACTCTCTGGGTGGAGCAGGAGGGCAGCTGGGAAGAGCAGGCTCCCCTCCTTCTGGTCCCACACCAGGGTCATTTGCCTTTGTGCCTGCCTTCCTCACGTGCTATTCCCTTATCTTGGCCATCGCCTCCTTTCTCTCCCTCTCCCGAATCTCTGAAGGCATCTCCTGTGCTTCCAGGTGGCCAAACATTCTCTCTAGCTCTCCAGTTGTACCCCTTCCCCAGGCACCCTGGGAGAATCTTCTCTATATTTTCTCTTAAGTTTCTGGCCACCTCGTGGGGACATGGCCCCCTAAGGTGCTTGCCTAGGGCAGCCACATTTTGATTCGGCCTCCATTCATTTCCCAGAACTCAGAACTTGAGGACACAAGCTTTCCCGGCAGACCCCTGCCCCCAGCTCTGAACTCCTTGAACACTGTAATTCCTCACCGCTTTACCTCTCTGTTGCTCTAACTTTGGACTCTTCCAAGGTTTGGGGTATAACCATTCACCGTTCATCTCCAGGGCAAACTTAGTGCTTTAAGACTCTTCATCCAAAAGCCTTGAGGAATCATTGCAAACCCCAGTGAAGAAGGAAACAGACACACAACTTGGTACTATCCCCTTCAAATGGGAGAAACTCCCAGTTATGAACCATATGGGGAGGCAGATTCTCACCTTGAAGAAGTGATGCCGAGAATTGCTTTTCCTCTCACGGCACTCTCCGAGCTGCTGAAATATCTCCCCTCATTATTGGAAGCCTATATGAAAACTGGTAAAGTTTTATTGCAGGCATATTATAGCTTGACTTTAAAACATTCCCCCCACCCCCCACGCTTGGCAGCACTGAGGGATGGATTTCATATGAAAGTTGCAACTGTCATTCAGGCCCTTTTTGAGTAGGGAGGGCAGTGGGGGATAAGTCTGGGAGCCCCCAGGGCCTCACAGTCTCCTCTGACCCCAGACCCATTCCCCTTGGTGTCTGCTTTTGCTGAGCCTTGCCCTCTCCAGGGGACTTAATGAAGGTCACGGAATTACCTGCACATAACGGAGACAGAGGGTCTTTAGGATGGGAGAGTGGTTCCCAGTCGTTCCCCATTTGGGTCACGTGTAGAAGGCTCTGGAGAGAGCTGAGACTGGCCAGGATGGCCTGGTTGAAATGGGAAGGTGTAGAAGAGGAAAGGGTCCACCGTCTGGACTCCGAGCCTCACAGGAACAAGTCTCGGTCTCCCTAAGTGACTCAGGCTTTGGAATCTAAGGCAAATGGGAAGTAGGGGAGGGGGAAGTGTGGGCTCTGATGTTAAGTTATTCTCGGTTGTCATCTTGGTGTCCACACTCATCAGCTGCATCTCCTTGGGTGAGTGACATAATTTCTCTGGCCCGAGACCTCTCATGTTTTAGTACAAGTAATATTCTATTGGAGGGGACGGATGAGGACTAAACACAATCACATTTGCCAAACTCCCAGTGCTGGCCCTAGCTTCAAGTAAATGCCTAACCGATGTGGAGCCGCTCCTTGTATCTGATTCAAGCTGCTTCTGCTGCAGTCATGGTTTCCCTCCCTTGTTCAGTTCTCAGTGGTCCACTCTTACTGTTTCCTATGGAAATATGTCCATCAATTGAAGCATTATGCCTCTTGCAAGGCCAGCTCTAAGACTTCATATGTCCATAGTTCTCTATTAACTTTTCATAACCGTTCAACTTTTTTCTTTTCCTTTTGCCTTTTCTTGATCTTTTCTACATTCTCAAGCTCGGACTACCTGAGCTCTCCCAAAGGGTTATCTGAAATAAAGGCCAAAGTTGAGGTTCAGGATAATGAAAGGATGATTCACCTGTCTTAAAGAAAATGAAGTGATTCACTGCATGCTTAGTCACTTCAGTCGTGTCCGACAGTCTGCGACCCCATGGACCATGGCCAGCAAGGCTCCTCTGGGATTCTCCAGGCAAGAATACTGGAGTGGGTTGCCATTTCCTTCTCCAGTGATAAAGGATGAAGTGAGTGAAATGAGTGAAGTAAAGTTGCGCAGTCCTGTCCGACTCTTTGTGACCCCATGGACTGTAGCCTAACAGGCTCCTCCGTCCATGGGATTTTCCAGGCAACAGTACTGGAGTGGGTTGCCATTTCCTTCTCCAGGTGATTCACTGGTGTAGTCAAAATCTTGGAGAAGCAGTGGGGAGGGTAGAGACTCTCCTTCACACAGAAAATGTAGGGGGAGAAAGAGAAGAGAGTGTTGTCTATGGCATCTAGATCAGATGGGTCCTGCTTGCTACTTGCTGGCATTGCTAAAAGTGTTTGATGTATCTGGACTGTTGAAACCACAGACTGCCTTGCAAAAGGCCCCTGAGTCCCAGGCATAGCATGAGGCTGAAAGAAGACCATTAAGAGGGTCATATTTGGAGGGACCAGGAGTCATTCTCAAAGGGCAGATAACGATAGCTGAGCCTTCAATGGTTCTATGGAAGATTTCATTGGTTGGCTCCTCACCCGCTTAGGGCCACTATGGGAGAAGTGCTCAGTAGAATCACTAGATCCTGCTCTCCTTTCCACCCACCAAGTGTGGGCATAGCCACTTGCCCAAGAAAGTGAGGCTGCAGCTCTGAGTACTTAGCATGGGTACTGAGTTTGTATAGCATGAGTTTAGACAGTTCAGATAACATGAACACCGAATTGTCTAAGTCTTGTCGGCTTCTGGGCATCGATAACAAGAGTTGAGACAGTGGTAGAATCCTAGTATTCCAATATTTTAACTGCGAGCACACTCGTGTGTCCTAATTGAATAATAGCTCTGCCCACAGTCCTCTCTTCTCCAGGAAGACTTGGGGTATTATGGTCACTCACAGACATTCTTTCAGATCCCAGGTTGCTCTGTAACACAGTTGGGGCAGAATTCCTTATTGAGATTTCAATTTGTCCTTTTTATTGTAGTTATAACCCACAACACAGCTTCCAAGAACATAAAACATAGACAAAAATTTGAGGGTAAGGCCAATCCTGGATGTGCCTAGGAGCTTGAGAAAGATCTCAAAGGCAGTTAACTCAGCTGTCATCTATCCCTGATGCTGATCGCAAGTACTGATTGGGTCCAATACCTTAACATATAGCACCTTATGTTTGCTAAACATATAAATGTTTCAATAAAGGTCCATCTAGTCAAAGCTATGGTTTTCCAGTAGTCATGTACAGATGTGAGAGTTGAACCATAAAGAAGGCTGAGTGCCAAGGAATTGATACTTTCAAATTTTGGTGCTGGAGAAGACTCTTGAGAGTCCCTTGGACTTCAGAGAGATCAAACCAGTCAATCCTAAAGGAAATCACCCCTGGATACTCATTGGAAGGACTGAAGCTGAAGCTCCAATACTTTGGCCACTTGATGTGAGGAGCCAACTTGTTGGAAAAGACCCTGATGCTGGGAAAGATAGAAGGCACAAGGAGAGGGGAGCAGCAGGGGATGAGATGGTTGGATAACATCATTGACTCAATGGACATGCATTTGAGCAAACTCTGGGAGACAGGGAAGGACAGAGGAGCCTAGCATGCTGCAGTCCATGGGTTGCGAAGAGTGTGATGTGACTGAATGACTAAAAAACAGCAACAATCATTGTTTCACAGGACTCTAAAATATGTTTTTTCACTTGATTCTACTACCATTTTTGAGAGGTATACTTTGTTTTGTATTACCTGAAAGTGTTTCAGGACTCCTTTTACGCACCATAATTTAGCTGTATTTTCACAATTACAGCCTTATTTTCAACCTTTCATTAAGCCTCATTCTGATTTGCCTGCAGATCTGGACAGACAGCCTTTGAGGAAATGATAAGATCTTTGGCTTTATTCTGGCATTCATCTTGCCCAGATCTACACTTGACTTGAACTCATTAAATTTTGGGCCAGGCCCTCCACTACTTTCTTACCCCTGTTTGCCATTCCTGTGAGAATTTGCCTTCTCAAGCTCAAGTTCTTGCCATTCACTCAACATTGGACAACTTGCCTTCTAGGTAATATACTCTCCAGACACAATGAAAGTTTCCAGGTAATTTGTAAATGTTCATCTTCTTTTATAATAGGTAGTCGGGAGGTTAAGGATATTTTGAAGAGAAACAACATGGTCTTTAAAATCCCATGGAACTCAGCTCCTGACTTTCCATTTTGAAGGATCATTCAGGGTCTTTGGACTAAGGTAGGCATGCCCCTTTTTGCTTCACTCACCATCTAGCCAAAGCCATAACCTCACTCCCAGGACCCTTGACTAATTCTTCCGATAGTCGCATGTGATATTCTGCCACATGCGAGTGCCCAGGTGTGGAACAAGGCAACACATGATTATATTGCTTCCTTTAATAAAACCAATTATACCCTAGTGATGGAGATATAGCTGTCTCATAGAGTGCCAACAAACAGTTACTCAGCATAACAGATTGAGGTAGGTGTGTGGAGAAGACAGGAAAACCAATCAGCAGATCCAGTAACCAGAATCTTCCTTGAGTTATAAAGAAGTGAGAGGGCCTTTAGTGATCACATACCTAAGCTCTCCATTTTAATAGTGAGAGAGCTGAGGCTCTGAGAGCAGAAGTAACTTGTCCAAGGTCTTCCTGGGAGTTAGTGGCATAAGAGATATTAGGATTTAAGACTTCCAATTCATCTTATGCAAGCAGTTTTCTAAGGGTTCAGAGACAGTGTCTCAGGAGACCCTTCAGGAGAGAAGGGGATGATGGGACCAATTTTATCTGTTTGATTTATTTTAATGGGAGTATTTTGCTCCCTAAAATGATTTGAAAGTCACGGTAACAAAACATGCTGACTCTTGCTTGGAGGAGATTGAAAATCCTTAAAAGAAAACTGAAAAGTCATTATACAATTGGCTTCCATTGACTGTCTATTGTGTTCCATGTACTTGATGCTCAGTGGCTCACTTAATCTTAATAATATTCCTAGGAGGCAAAAGCTATAATCCAGTTTAAGTGGGGAGACTGAATGTCATGCAGTTTAAGAAACTTGTCCAAGGATTCATATTTGAAAGTAAGTAGAGTAACTGGAGTTCAAACTGAGGTCTTTCTGATTTTTAAAAAAAATTTTATCTGAATATAATTGATTGACAATGTTGTATTAGTTTTCACTGTAGAGCAAAGAAAATCAGTTATACATATACATACATCCACTCTCTTTTTAGATCCTTTTCCTTAATAGGTCATTTCACAGAGCATTGAGAAGAATTCCCTGTGCTATACAGTAGGTCCTTATTAGTTATCTAGTATATTTTATACTGATTTTTAAATGTATTCTTTCTTTATAGATTAAATTAGATTATCAAATACTTTCAAGTTTATTGAGAATATACCCTAAGGGACCACAGACTCAGCAGTGGCCACAGGACTGCAAAAGGTCAGTTTTCATTTCAATCCCAAGGAAAGGCAATGCTGAAGAATGCTCAAATTACCACACAATTGCACTCATTCACATGCTAGTAGAGTAATGCTCAAAATTCTCCAAGCCAGGCTTCAACAATGTGTGAGCCGTGAACTTCCAGATGTTCAAGCTAGTTTTAGAAAAGGCAGAGGAACCAGAGATCAAATTGCCAACAACTGTTGGATCATTGACAAAGCAAGAAAGTTCCAGAAAAGCGTCTATTTCTGCTTTATTGACTATGCCAAAACCTTTGACTGTTTGGGTCACAATAAACTGTGGAAAATTCTGAAAGAGATGGGAATACCAGACCACCTTACCTGCGTCTTGAGAAATTTGTATACAGGTCAGGAAGCAACAGTCAGAACTGGACATAGAACAACAGACTGGTTCCAAATCAGGAAAGGAGTACACCAAGCCTGTATATTGTCACCCTGCTTATTTAACTTATACGCAGAGTACATCATGAGAAATGCTGGGCTGGATGAAGCACAAGCTGGAATCAAGATTGCTGGGAGAAATATCAATAACCTCAGATATGCAGATGACACCACCCTTATGGCAGAATGCGAAGAAGAACTAAAGAGCCTCTTGAGGAAAGTGAAAGAGGAGAGTGAAAAAGTCAGCTTAAAACTCAACATTCAGAAAACTAAGATCATGGCATTTGGTCTGATCGCTTCATAGCAAATAGATGGGGAAACAGTCGAAACAGTGGCTGACTTTATTTTTTTGGGGGCTCCAAAATCACTGCAGATGGTGATTGCAGCCATGAAATTAAAAGATGCTTGCTCCTTGGAAGAAAAGCTGTGATCAACCTAGACAGCATATTAAAAAGCCGAGACATTACTTTGCCAACAAAGGTCCATCTAGTCAAGGCTATGGTTTTCCCAGTGGTCATGTATGGATGTGAGAGTTGGACTACAAAGAAATGAGCACCAAAGAATGGATGCTTTTGAACTGTGGTGTTGGAGAAGACTCTTGAGAGTCCCTTGGGCTGCAAGGAGATCCAACCAGTCCATCCTAAAGGAGATCAGTTCTGGGTGTTCATTGGAAGGACTGATGCTGAAGCTGAAACTCCAATACTTTGGCCACCTGATGCAAAGAACTGACTCATTTGAAAAGACCCTGATGCTGGGAAAGATTGAAGGTGGGAGGAGAAGGGAACAACAGAGGATGAGATGGTTGGATGGCATCACTGACTCAATGGACATGAGTCTGAGTAAACTCCAGGAGTTGGTAATGGACAGGGAGGCCTGGAGTGCTGCAGTCCATGTGGTCACAAACAGTCGGACACAACTGAGTGACTGAACTGAACTGAACCCTAAGGGAATAATCGGTGAAATAGTCAAGTGTCAGAGGGTACTGCTTTCTTTGAAACATGAGGTGCTACCTTAGACCAGGCCTAGATGATGTTCATGGGACAAACTGGGCATGCAGGGGTCATGTTCACGGAGTGGGCACAGGGGAGACATGTGTAATGAGATGGGTCTAGAAGGAAAGGGCGGGGTGGGAGCCAAAGGCAGAAACTAATTGCTGACCTTTATTGAATATGTAGTGTGTGCTGGTGGCTTAGATGGTGCCTGCAATGTGGGAGACCCAGGTTCAATCCGTGGGTCAAAAGATCCCCTGGAGAAGGGAATGGCAACCCATTCCAGTATTCTTGCCTGGAGAATTCCATGGACAGAGGAGCCTGGTGAGCTACAGTCTATGGGGTCTCAAATAGTTGGACATGACTGAACGATTCACACTTTCACTTTTTCACCAAGAACTCACTTATGTATTAGCTCTTTTAATCCCAAGACACCCCTGTGGTATAGGCATTATTATTACTATCTCCCTTTTATTGATAAGGATCTTGAGATATAGAGAAGTTAAACAGTTTGCTTTAGTTATTTAAATAGCTTGCTTTAGTTATTTAGTTAAATAGCTGAAAAGTGCCAGAGTTAGGATCTAAACACCCATAATATCACCCCCGAGCCTGAATTCTCCTTTTTTTTTTTTTTTTTTTTTGTAGAGTTTACAAAAGCAGGACTGTGAAATAATAAATATATGGAAAATATCCATGACTCTAAAGCTCTGTTTGAGGCTTTCTCCTCATACTGGATGATATAACACTTTATACTGCACATCTTTTTACTCTCTACAGAGTATATTGACTTTGTTGGATGGGCTGGAGGTGGATAGGGTCTGTGGATTTGCTGGCCAGGGCCTTTGGAGGGTGCTATATGAAAGGGAACATCTTGACTATGGAAACCAACCCTGCAGAGTATTAGCCCTGCTCCATAAAGCTTCAGGCAGGGGTCCCACCCCATGTCTTTAAGCCTTATTTTCTGCTTTGCTCCCTCTGTAGTTCAGCATTGAATGTTGGGACCACAGAATTTTCTTCCAGAATAAAGGGGCCCCGACTTGCTCACAGCCAAACCAGACTGGGGTGAGGGTTTTTTTTCTAGAGTAAGTTTTCTAAAGTCATAGTCTAATAATTTGGGGTACCAGCCTAGTCCCACTGGGACAGTCTAGGGAAGTGGTTATGGACCTCCATTATGGAGCTGGGGTCTGTGTTGTTACAGACCTGGCTTCAGTCCTCCCTTGTTTGTTCGGTCAATCATTTATTTATTTTTTTTAAAGGGTTGGAGTGTTCCTACTAAGCCTGGTCCTGTGTGAATGTATGCAGGAGATGGGGCAGGGGAAAGATCCATCTCTGGCTTCAAGAAGCTTCCAAGTCCGTTGAGAAGTGAAGGCTCCGACTAGAAACAGTTGATCTACATCCGGAGCTTTGGAAAAGGAGAGGGTGAGAGGAGAGGGTGAGCTACTATATAGCACAGGGAACTCTGTTCAGTGTTAGGTAACAACCTAAGTGGGAAAAGAATTTGAAGAAGAGAGACATGTACATGGATAACTGATTTACTTTGCTATATGCCTGAAACTAATGTAACACTGTTAATCAACTATACTCCGATACAAAATAAAAAGTTTAAAAAAAAAGTGAGGGGAGAGCTGCCCAAGAATGATAGGACCTTAGCTGCCTATCCAAACTCCATCCATCCTGTGTCGCTCAGCCCAAAGCCTCTCTTCTCTCTGAAACCTTCTGTACTTTTATGGTTATGGAGATCTCTCCCCTCTGTGGCCTCAGCAGCATTTTTTTGTTCTCTTACAAGACTTAGCATTGTTCTTTTTTTGACTTTTTTTTGGCATTCCTCATCAAGACTGTGGCAGAGCCCACTGTTATTCCCATCTTCTCTACTCCCTAACAGTACTTTAAAAAATTCATTGTGAAGCTCAAGCTCCAGAGATCTTGTTAAAATGCAGATTTGAATCCAGTTAGTCTTGTGTGGATACCAAGATTGTGCATTTCTAACAAGCTCCCAGCTTGTCAGATGCTGAACCCAGTGGTCTATGGACCCTGATTCAATAGCAAGGTTCTACAGTGTTAGACACAGACAATACCTTTTAAGTGAACTTGTTGACGTATTGAAGTGGTTAATGGGGGCATGTCATAATGGGGGCTTCCTTTCTCTGGGTCTCTTTTACCTATAATCCAGAAAAGGAACATTTTTAGGCTTGACAGATGCTAAGGCTTCTGTACCCCCATTTTCCTCTCCTGTATCCTTAGCTGATGTTGAAGTTAAAGATGGTATTCTTTCCCACTGAACTTGTAAATGTCCTCTTGAGAAGGATTTTCTCAATATAGTGCCCTAAAGGTCCACTTTTGGCCCAGCAGAGTTGGCTTGAGGATGAATCCTACCTGCTACCCTGGCTAAGATGTGCCTTAAAGGCCTCTTCTAATGGAATGATTTGGAATGTGTGGGGAAGCTGGGTGCTGCACAGAAATGCTCCAGAATCCAGTGTCCCCTCTGGGAGATGAAGACTTTGCTACCTTCAGAGGCTCTCATGCTAGAGAAGCCCCACAGTCTGGGTTTGGGAAGTGAGAAGAAGGGCAGGAAGATGGAGAAGAGGTGATGGATGGGAATGATGAAGTCAATGGTTCTCCCTTCTTACACTGTTGGTGGGAATGTAAATTGGTGCAATCTCCATGGAATACAGTATAGATTTTCCTTTAAAACCTAAAAATAGAGTTACCACAACAGCAATTCCACTACTCAGCATATACCTCGACAAAACTAATTCAAAAAGATACATGCACCCCAGTGTTCATAGCAGCTCTATTTACAATAGCCAAGACATGGAAGCAACCATCAACAGATGAATGAATAAGGAAGATGTGGTATATATACAATAGAATATTATTCAGCCTCAAAAAAGAAAGAAAAATGTCACTTGCAGCAACTTGTATGTCCTAGAAATTATTATACTAAGTAAAGTAAGCTAGACAGAGAAAGACAAATATATGATTCCATATCTAAGTGGGATTGAAAAAAAAATGATACAGATGAACTTATTTGCAAAGCAGAAGTAGGATCACTGACAGAAAACAAATATTACTGTTAACAAAGGGGATGAGGAAGGGGAGAGAGATAAATCAGGAGTCTGGAATTAACATAGACGCAAGTTTGGAATTAACATGGACACATTACTATATATAAAACAGATAACAAGGACCTACTGTATAGCCCAGGGAACTACATTCAATATCTTATAATAACCTATAATGGGAAAGAATCTGAGAAAGAATATATATATCTGTTTCTAAACTGCTTTGCTGTATATGTGAATCTAACACAATATTGTAAATTAACTACAATTTTAAAAAAAATTATAAAAAGAAGTCTGGTTCTCAGCTGAGACTGCATATTAGTGATAGAATCATGAGAAAGCTTTAACAAGTAGTGATGCCTGGAGCCACTCCTAGATACTACATTTAATTGGTCTGGGATAGGACCTGGGCATCAACATTAAAAATCTCCCAGGTGAATCTAATGTGCAATCAGGGCTGAGAACCACTGATTAAGCCCATATGCTCAGGCTCAGCAAGTGGCGAGGGATGGAGGAGCTGGGCTCACTTTCAATCCTGGGCTCCGGGAGAAGCAGAGCCCTGACCTCCCTCTCCTAGCTGACTTCTCCAGGGCTGGGACGAGTAAGCTTGTGGAAGCAGCTCCAGTTCAGGGAGCCTTGTGGTTAGAAATGACCCTGTCTCCAGAGGCCACGCCAAAGTCAAGGGTTTGGGGAAAGAGAGTGCCTCCCAGCCTCCTTTTTTTGCTTAAAATGGACCCATCCTCAACAAAATGAGGTAAGGTAACGCCTTCTCAGGTGCCATGCTTTCTTGAGGGAATGTTGCTGTTATTATTGTTATTGGCTCTAGGTTGGCTTTTCTCCATGTCTGAGTTTTCTGCGGAGACCTCTTCTCCTTCCTGGTTGAGGGCTGGGAGGTAGAAGGCTGCCCTGGTCATCCTCGTCCTCCCTTGAACCCCAACCCTTGGGTGTTGCCCTTCTCTTCTCACTTTGCTCCCGGGCACACACATCCTGTCTCCTCCATCTCCTAATCCTGTCGGCTCAACTGTTTGTTCCGATGAAAGACTGAATCACTGTTAACCCACTAAGATGTAGATGACTGATTCCTGCTCTCTTGGGTTTGAAAAGAGCCTGCTCACTGTCCTAAAATGTTTTAATTTGTGGAATTCCAGATCATGAATGAGGAGAAAGGAAGCATTTTCACAGTTACCATTAGGGGAGGTTGGGGGGCTTTTGGGGGTGGGGTGGGGGTGTCATTCCTATGCTCTTCTGTGTAGATGTTTCTTTCAAAGGCGAAAATGAGGCATCACTTGAGAACAAGCCAGATACCTGAGGAGGAACAGTTCATGCCTCTTCCCTCTTTTAAAAAAAAAAAAAAGACAAAAGGGGGTCTGCTTTAGGCAGCTTCAGCATATTTCTAATTTTAGTGCCCATTTGTAACCAAGACTTTGGCCTTCCAAGAAGACTTGATTACTACATTCATAATTCACTGGCAGCCTGTCTAGTCCTGATTCAATGATTTCTCCAGTCAGGGAGAGAATCTTGATCCTTTAAAAACTGATTTTTCACTTTAGAATAGCAAAAGCAATTAGTTTTATTTTTAGCTCAGTTAAGCAAGAGCTCTAATGAAGCTGAAAGGAGGTTTTTTCCTCTTCTCTCTTTCCCCTATTCTTTCCGCTGAGGTGCTATGCAGGATTCACCCTAGAGGTTGGCCCGCTGCTGCTGCTGCTGGGTCTGGAAGGGATGGCTGTGGCTGGTGGAGTAGGCCTAGAGTGCGGAGTTTGTGAAGGTGATGGGTGGTTTTCAGAACTTTGTACTTGGCCATGTATTTCCTGAGGCTGAGACTCCTACCTCGACTCTCGTCATGAAGGTGGGGGTGGAAGTGTGTGCAGGGCGAGCTTGGCAGCCTTAGTCCCTAAAGTCTATGTTGTATCTGGAGTTCTTGGCATGAAAGGCGGAGAATAATAGTACTTGGCATTCAGGTCCTTTGTTCCGACAGTACTGGCTCAACTTGCCATTCCCAGCCTTGCCTCCCACCAGCTTCCCTGCACAGGCCCCCAGTCCAGCCAGCAGGGTTTACACATGGGCCCCAAGTAGGACCACACATGTCTCCCACCTTTCCTTCACCATCCTCCCTTGCCCCCGCAACCCCACCTTTCCCAACATTCTGAACTCCCTTTCCTCTGAATTCTTGGGAGTCCTCTTGTGCCTGTAAATGTGAATTCCTAGATGGTGTTGGGCATGTGCAGTCATTATAAGCCACAAGTGAACCTGCTCAAGCTTATTACCCATTCAGATGGCTGCAGGGTCTGGAGGGGAGAGGGCTGATTGGCTTAAAACAGGAAAGCTGACTGCAGTGTGAACCTATGCCGACCTACAGAGCACAGGCCCAGTCTAAAGCCTGGAGCCATTCTTCAGCTACAAAAGACGGCTTTCATGCTGAGCTTCTGGTCTTGTGTTGTCAGATTTCCTATTTTTCAAGAGCAGCTGGAAATCCAGAGTTTAAAATGTAAAGTCTCTTAATTTTTCAATGTTGGAAATTTGGGTTTCTTTAATACCTTGTGTGGACCAAATTCCCATGTCTGGTATCACAATTTTGATTCCTCAGCTTTAGGTTTTAAGAGCAGAACCTATAGACCCCAGCTGAGAGCCACCATTTAAAGCATCTTTGAGCCCCCTCTGCCTCTTAGTCTTATAGATCAGGCAGAAGAGCCGACCTTGCATGCAACAGGCTCAGAGTGGTCCAGGGGGTTCCCAGTTACCATAGGGACCTTCACAGGTCCTTTGGGCAAAGCCAGCATTCACTTGTAGCCTCCAGCCCAGAATTCTTTCCATCAGTTTCACACAAAATGTGTGGTGTGGTGTCAATTTTTGTAGCATCTTTACTGTTGAATCTTAACGGTAAATGAGGAAAACACTCTTCCCTTGGAACGAATTAGATGAGAGAAAAGAATATAAGACTTCATTCCTGTTGACTTCTGTGTCATTTTTGGGGGAAAGATGCTGCTAAAATTGAGCATTGAAAAGTGCCATTGAGGTTCTACTGTGTGCCAGGCACTCTGAAGCTACAGGGCAGAATCAGCCACTCCCAGACTAGGTCTTGGGAGGCTTAGAGTCTGTCCTTGGCAGGCTTAGAGTCGCAGGCTCTGGTCACAGTGCTCCTAGAGCAGAGACTTGGCCGCAGTCAGCTGTATGCGTCTCCCGACCCCCAGCCCTCTGCCCAGCACATCAGAGGGACTTAGCAAATTAAAGACATGGCAACCCAAGTGAGGGACAAAATAGAGAGGCAAAATAAGGCTTCCAACTAAAATAGTGAGATTGCTTCATCTTGATCTGAGGATGTTCCTTCTCGTAGGAATCAGATTTTGGCATCCTTTTCTCTTGGTGAACAACTGCTTGTTATGACAGACTAGTGTCTTGAATTGATAACTGAATAATATACCATTATTCCCAGTGATATTCCCTGGAAAACCTGAGATGTGGCTGGGGGAGGGAGGGCAGGTGCTCTAAGGGTTAAAGGCTGTGGTTCATGCACTTCTTCCAGGCCCTTCTCTCCTTTCCCCATCTTTATCTTGACTTCATCCTGACTGCAGCCCCTAAGATATTCCCAAGGAAAAATGGAGCATTGCTACAGGTTCCCTACGTCCGACCCCTGAAAAATTGCCTGCCGCTCTCAGGGAGAAGGTATACAAATTGGACCCCCGTGGAGGCCAGCTCAGGGTGTTAGATGAGCCTCCGACAGAGGATGTGAATCTTGGCCCCAGGTCTCTGTGAAGGATGGTGGGGCTGACAAGCTGACATCAAACACGCCTCTGTTCTGGGAGGGCCATCACTCACCCCCTGCGCTCTGGCGGCACCTGCTAACGAGGGCCCAGCTCATACACCATCCCTGCCAGAGGCTGGGGGTGGGGAGGGGGTGCAGCCTCCTAGCAGATTAGAAAGGGAGCCCTTGGGGTTTGGAAGGAAGCAGCAGTTAGCTCTACCCCCCACTACCTTCTGGTAGTCCCCATCTGTAGCAGCCCTTCTCTTGTCTGCCCCTGCCTCAGTTTCCTAGTCACCCATCCTTCCTAAGGCATGGATTCCTTTCTCAAAGCATGAAGAATTGCATGTGTGAGTCGTTCTTCTCCGTGGCTTTTCTGTTTACAGGAAGACCCCAGGCATAGGACAGATCCTTAACCCCAGGAACAAGTGACTGATTACCCACTTCAGTTACCTGCTAGGAAAGGGTCTTGAGAGAGCCCTTGTGAAAACAGAGGTTCCCTTTTTATCAAGGGTGGTGCTGTCAGCTGAAGGGGTGCTGAGGACAGGTGATGACAATGATGATGACACTATGCTTCCCTGGTGGCTCAGAATCCGCCTGCAATGCAGGAGACCCAGGTTTGATCCCTGGGTTGGGAAGATCCCCTGGAGAAGGGAAGGGCAACCCACTCCAGTGTTCTTGTCTGGAGAATTCCAATGACAGAGGAACCTGGCGAGCTACAGTCCACGGGGTTGCAAAGAGTCGGACACGACTGAGTGACTAACACACACAAGTGCTTTCTGTGTTACAGAACTATTAAGAGCTTTGCGTGTGTAAGCTAACTTAATTCCTCCCATGAGCTCTGTGGTAGGCACTATTGTTGTTCAGACAGTGAAGAAACTGGGGCTCGAGAAGTTAAAAAGAACTTACCTTTATAGCTAAGAAGCATTCTTGGGACATGCCCCAGAATCCTGCCTTTCTGTAATAATGAATGTGGAGGCTTAGTCCGCTCTGATGCTGCTTCCTGTGTGAAGCATCTGCCAGTCCCCACCAGTTCCCCAGTGGTGCAGAGTTGAAGGGAAATGACCTAAGGCTTGACTTCGAATTTCCGTCTTGGACACTTAGAAGCGGGGTGACCTCAGGCAAATTTTATAACTTCTCTGAGATAGCGTCCCTCTGAGGTTGATGGGAACAACCTCATTTGGATAGCTGTGTGGGTTAAGTGTGTTGAGCCCACTTAACTGGCTCAACCATGCTAGTTGAGCCCCCAGTACAGGTCCTTCCATCCTCGGGTAGCACCATGTGTAACCTATTCTCTTACAGGCAGCCTACCTCCTCCATCTTGCTGTTTTACGCATATGCTTGTCTTCCCCATAAGGCTGAGTATCTGGGGGCAAATTCCATGTGTTATTCATCTTTGAAAATACTTCTCTTGGAACTTGACTTAGTTGACTCAACTTAGTTGAAGTTCCCTTGGAACTTGACTTAGTTGACTAGAAGTGGAACAATAATAGCAACCAACTTTTATGACGTGCACACCTCATGCTATGTTCCGTTCTAAGTCTTTCCAGCCACCTTGCTGAGTGGTCCTGTTGTGATGCTCATCTCCGTATCAAGAGTTGGAGGAACTGTGACCCAGATACCTCAGATCTCTGACTTGGGATCCCACCATCAGCAGGTGGTGGAAGCCAGAAGTGGACCCAGGTGGTCTGAATCACAAGCCCTTAATCACTCCTGTGAGACCTTCGCCTTAAAGATCCTTTCCTCCAATCCCCATTCCTTTTAAATAAAAAGTTTCAAACGAGTGGGAACTCGAGGCTCCCAGAGGGTGAGCTGCTCAAGCTACGTCACAGGGCTAATTTGGTAGCCAGGCTGGGGCTGGAGCGAGCTCTCCCCACTGACAGCCCAGTGTTCCTCCTCGGAGGTATGCCCTGTCATATGGCGCTGTGATTAATTGGGAGAGAAGCTGTAGGAGGTTGACATTTTCCCAGCCTCGTCTGCGTTTGCTGCCCACACGCCAGGCCCTGAATGTCAAAGCCCCCCCACGCTGCTTTGCCCGGTGCGGGGAGGAGGGAAGCCCACTCACTATTATTAAGCAATTAAAAATAAGGGCTGAGCAGATGTGGGATGGCCGCCTCTCCTGACGTGTCGGGCAACAAGATAGCTGGCTCCTCTCACTCACGCCGAGAGACATTTGTGAGATTAAATGGAAAGCAGCTGCTCTGAGCATTCAGGGGAGGCGGCCCTGAGTGCTTCTGACTCAGTACCTCTCCGGCACAGCCTCCCCAACAGCCTGCCGCAGGGGTGGGGTGGACAGTGGGAGAAGCCGGGGCTCAGGACTGCGGTCAGTGGTCTGTAAAACACCATGGTTATTTCATATCCATAAAGAGAGACAGGGTCTGAAAACTTTCTCTGGGTCCTTGGGTCTGTTCCCAAAGCTGATGTATTCCTTACTCCACTCCCCTACAGCAGTCTGGAACCTCAACAGTTAAGTTCATGTCAGGTTGGGCCCAAATCATTTCCTATTTTTCATTTCCACCTGTAAGGAGGAGCCCAGGACCTAATCTATTAGAAGAGGAAATGGGGACTGAGGTGGGTCAATGCCATGGTCTGATTGTTTCAAAATTTTTATGTTGCAATCCTAACCCCAAGGTGATGGTATTAGGGGGTGGGGCCTTTAGGAGGTAATTAGGGCATGAGGGCAGAGCCCCGAGGAATGGGATTTGTGGCCTGATGGGAGAAGCCTGAGACATCTCCCCTATCCCCTCTGCCAAGTGAGGTTACATGGGGAAGATGGCTGTTTATGTATCAGGAAGGAGGCCCTTGGCAGATACAGAACCTGACCATCTCAGCACCCTGACACCAGACTTCCAGCCTCCAGAACTGTGAGAAAGACATTTCCATTGTTTAGAAGACACCAGTCTATGTTAGTCCGAGGCCTTCCCTGGAGGCTCAGACAGTAAAGAATCTGCCTGCAATGCAGGAAACGAGTTTGATCCCTGGATCAGGATGATCCCTTGGAAGAGTGAATGCCAATTCACTCCAGTATTCTTGCCTGGTGAATCCCATGGACAGAGGAGCCTGGCAGGCTACAGTCCATGGGTCGCATAGAGTTGAGCCTGACTGAGCAACTAACACTTTCAGTCCATGTTAGTTTGATTGTAGCAGGTTGTGGTTATAACCCATTTGTCTGAATAGGTTGACAGTTGGTGAAAAAGGCCTCCTTGGTGTAAGACCTAATGCTCTTGTTAGAATCTGGCCTTGGCACTTAGAAATGAGAGCAGAGGATGGTCTCCATGATTCTTTCCTTTTAGATACTTCCATACCTGATAAATTGTTTTTTTCCATTCCTTTAAAATGTCTGTCACATTGATCCTAACCTATGTTTTCTGCATGTCTATGGTTGGGTACACATCTCATGGATGGAGAAGAAGCTAGGCCTCCCAATGAGTCATGGGAAGGGGTCCAGGCCCTTCAAAGAAGGTTCACTTACTCTGTGTTGTAGAAGGAAGACTGCAAGTGAGTCACTCCCCATTGCTCCACAGTGCGTGATGCTTGGGTTTCCAATACATATCTACTGAATGAATGAGATGCTTATAGACGGGGTTTGTGGGAAGTCCCTTATTTTTTGCTACCTGTAATTGACAATGACAAAATTTCAACTTCACTAACACTACAAAAATATTGAGTATGGCTTGATGGTGTGAAATTTATACAGTGTAAGTAGAAAAATCACTTGTTTTAGAGCGTGTATATGCACACATATACACATACACACACAACTTGGAACACACCACTGACACCTAAAGTGATGGAAAAAATGTTAAGGACAAGTTGGGTCAGAGTTGGAGTCAGGACATGGAAGGGGGAATAAATCCTCTGAAATGCTCACCCCTGCATGTGGGGCCCCAGCATACAGAAAGGATAAGTGGGTGGTTAGGCAGATCAGCAGGAGAGGAAGGTCCTCTCAAGTGGGTTAAGGGTTTGACCAATGAGACCAGTCCTTCAGGTTCCTGTGTCAGGACATAGTTAAGTCTGTGGGAACAAAAATTTCAGCAAACTATGGGCTTCCCAGGTGGTAAAGAAATATGGGCTAGTGGTAAAGAACCCACCTCCCAATGCAGGAGACATAAAAGACACAGATTCCATCCCTGGGTCAGGAAGATCCCCTGGAGGAGGGCACAGCCACCCATTCCAGTATCCTTGCCTGGAGAATCCCATGGACAGGAGCCTGAGGGGCTATAGTCCACAGACATGACTGAAGCGATTTAGCATGCATGTGTCCGAGATGGAATATCTTGGAACTTCAGCAAGAGCCTGCCCTCCACTGGTCATCCACCTCTGAGCCCAGAAGCTTTTGGCAGCCATCCAGGTCTCCTTTGGGTTGGGCTTGGGTGTTCCTACCTTTGTGACTCTAAAGGAGCTTGAAAGATGTGTCTTTCCCCCTCTCTCTTTCCAGTTAAATAGAGGTGAGGAGAATAAGGAACAGCCAACACATCTTTTTAAATCTTTTGTATTGAATTTTAGGCTTACAGAAAAAGTTGCAAAATGGTACAGTGTGTCCATGGAGAAGGCAATGGCAGCCCACTCCAGTATCCTTGCCTGGAGAATCCCATGGATGGAGGAGCCTGGCAGGCTGCAGTTCATGGGGTCATAAAGAGTCAGACATGACTGAAGCGACTTAGCATGCACACACAGTGTCTCCATGTACCAGTTTCCGAATATCCCCTAACATTCCATAACCTCAGTGCGATGATCGAGACTAAAGCATTAACCTTAGCCCAGAACAATCTCTTCTGATATCCTTCTTGGGCTCCAGAGTCCTATCTAGGACCCCACATTGCATTTGGTTGTTTTCCTGTTCATTTTCTGTACTCCCTAACAATCCCTTAGTCTTTCTTTGCCTCTTAAGACCTTGACACTGTCAAAGAGTGTTGTGCTGAGGGCACATCTTCACTTCTGTGCAAAAATACCACTTGTGTATTTTTGCCCAAATTACATAGGCTCAGTCTGATCATGAGAAAACACCAGACAAACCCAAACTGAAAGACAGTCAGCGAAATGCTGGCCAACCAATACTTCTTGAAAAAACCTTGAGACTCTGTTTTTTACTCTGTTGGTCCCCAAATATGGACCACTGCTTGCTCTGGTAGAAAAACAGGACACTGAATTGGAATTTTAAACACAACCTCATGAGGGAGAGGGCGTGCTTCTGTGTGGCACTGGCGATAGCCCTGAGCAGTTGGAGCTGGGGATTCTGATGTCAGATCCCTCATGTCCCTCAGAATGTCCCAGATGCCTTTCTGAGACATGGCAATACCTCCTCTGCTTCTCCCAAAGGTTGCACTAAAGACTCAGTGAGATTATGTAGAGGGGCTAATCAGCTCTCTTGGGATGATGCACAGGAGGGACTATTGTTTCTAAACTTCACTGGGGACCCAGAGAACTGAGAAACTGGTAGCTTCAGGCAGTCTAGAACCTTGTCAACTGGTCAACTCCCAACTCTTCCCTTGTGTGTGTGTGTGTGTGTGTGTGTGTGTATGTTAGTTGCTCAGTCATGTCCGACTCTTTGTGACCCCATGGACTGTAGCTCACCAGGCTCCTCTGTCCATGGAATTCTCCAGGCAAGAAAACTGGAGTGGGTTGCCATTCCCTTCTCCAGGGGATATTCCCGATCCAGGGGTGGAAACACTTTCCCTTATTAAGCTGTAACCTTCCTGGGGAGCCACGAAGGAGAGGAGACAAGAGGAAATATACCAAATTTATACCCCTAACTTTTTATAGAGGAAGGTGACCTTGCGAGAGGTCCGAAAAGGGGAGATCTTGTAGAACTTTATATATGATGTATTCTTATATGATCACCTATTATGTACCGGGCAGTATTCTAGATGCTGGACTTATGTCAATGAACAGAGCAGGCTAAAATCTCTGCCCTGTGGAGGTAATATGCTAGAGGGGGGAGGGGCAGACACTAAGAAAGATAAGTAAATACAGCTATGCTTTGATATCCACGGGGATTGGTTCCAGGACCCTGGTAGATATCAAAATCTGTGGATGCTCAAATCCCTTGTGTAAAATAGTGTAGTATTTGCATATAACCTATGCACATCCTCCTGTGTACTTTAGCCCATTTAAAATGTATGTAGTTGCCAGTTTATGGCAAATTAAAGCTTTGCTCTTTGGAACTTTCTGGATGTTTTCCCCCCAAATACTTTAGAGCAGTGGTTGGTTGAGTCAGCAGATGCAAAACCCGAGGATATGAGGGCTGATAAATGTAAATGTAAATGTTTGGAGGTGATGGAATTCTATCTGTGAATTAAAACTTAAGTCAAAATAATCCTGGATAAAATTTATGTTGGGAAGCAGACAGTCTCTACTGATAGGTGGGGATGGTTATAAAGTAACGAATAGCATATATTAGGGGAGGGAGAATGGGTGTTGCCAAATGCCTCAACTACCTAAGTGTTCTTATTTAAAGTTTCAAATCAGACTCCTCCTTTCTGTAATTAGGCAGTGCATGGAGCCATTGAAATTCATTCCTTTGACCTGGGAAGATGCCTCCTTATCATTCTCTCTTGGTCCCCGGCATCCGGGGGAGGAAATGGAGGAAGGAAACAGCACAGGAGTAATTCGCTCTCGGAATACTAATAGCAAGATGATAACTGAGAGATGAGTTGCACACATCATTCGGGGGATCTTTGATTAAGCATGAAGGAAACTTGTAAGTGTAAAATGCACACCAGACTGTTAATCTATTAATACCAGGAACCGGTGTTTGTGGGTGCGGAGGCCGCAGGGTTGGGGTGTGGGGTGAGCAGGTGGTGGAAACACTTTGCCTACCTTGGTTGTTGGCTTGTAGAAACCAGTGAGTATTGCTTTTGTGGTTGGGAAAAGAAAATCTAAGGAAACCCTTAAACAAATGAAAAGGATGGATGAAAGCAAGGAAGATATTAGGGAATTTCTAAGTTTCCGTAGTTTATGTACAGCTTTTCTTCAGATTATTTATTCATTCAGGCCAACAGTGCTTCTTGTCTTCATGCGGCAGATAGTGCTAAATATCAAGGGGTGAGGGCACATAAAGGTGAGTGAGATTCGATTTCTACCTTCTAGTAGCTTTGTTTTTTAATAAACTATTAAAAATTCAAAAACTGATTTATCTGGTTTGCCTTTTCTTTTTAATTGAGGTGAAATGCACACAAGATAAAAATGCACCATTTTAAAGTGAAGGATTCAGTGGAATTTAGTACATTTACTTTTGCTGTGCCTTTACTACCTCTTTGTAGTTCTATGATATTTTTATCACCTCCAAAAGGCAGTTAACCTCCATTTCCCTGACCCCTCCAGTCCCTGACAGCAAAGAGTCTGCCTTCTGTTTCTCTGGATTTAACTATTCTGGATATTTCATATAAATGGAATCATACAAGATGAAATATTTTGTGTCTGGCTTCCTTGGCTCAGTATAATGTTCTCTGGGTTCATCCTGGTTGTTGCATATATCAGTACTTCATTCCTCTATATGGCTCAATAATATTTCATTGTCTACATATGTCACAATTTTTTATGCATTCATCCAGTGGAGAACACTTGGGGTTCTACCTTTTGGGTGTTGTGAAATGGTGCTGTGATGAACATGGGTGTACATATATTTGTTTCAGTACTTGTTTTCAATTATTTTGGATCTATATCAAATATCCATATCCAAATTTGAAGGGAGTTACTGATTTACACTGTAGCTCTAATTAACTTTTTGAGTAGCCACAAAACTGTTTTCCACAGCAACTGAATGTTTTACATTCCCGCCAGCAATGTACAAGGGCTCCAGTGTTTCCATATCTTCACCAACACTTGTGCTTTTGTGTGTGTGTGTGTGTGTGTTTTCAATAACTATCCTAGTGGGTGTGAAGTGGTATCTCATTGTGGGTTTTGCTTATAATTCCTTAATGCCTAATGTTGATGTTGCTGCTCATTTGTATAAATTCTTAGAGAACTGTCTACTCAAGTCTTTTGCCCACTTTTTAACTGAATTGTTTGTCTTTGAAAGCTATTGGATAAATAATTTTCACATACTCTTTCCTGTTCACTTTCTTGATGATGCACTTTGAGGCACAGAGTTGTAAAATTTTGATGAAGTCCAATCTATTTTTTCTTTTTTTTGTTCATACTTTCACTGTCATACATAGGAATCTATTTCTAAATTCAGGGTCTTTAAGATTTATTCCTAAATTTTCTTCTAAGTATTTTAAGTTGTTGATACATTTTGATAATATTTGTATATGATGTGAGGCAGGGGCCCAACCTCATTCTTTTGCCTTTGGATATCTAGTTGTCCCTGCATGATTAAAAAAAAATATTGAAGTATATATACAATGTTGTGTTAATTTCTGCTGTAAAGCAAAGTGATTCAGTTAAATATATATATATGTGTGTGTGTGTGTGTGTGTGTTCTTTTGTGATTTATCACAAAGTATTGAATATAGTTCCCTGTACTATACAGTAGGACCTCGTTTATCCATTCTACAATATATATAATAGTTTGTATTTGCTAGTTTCAAATTTTCAGTCCTTCTCTTCCCAACCCTGCTCCCCTTTGGCAGCCACAAATCTATTCTCTACATCTGAGTATATTTCTCTTTTGTAGATATGTTCATTTGTGTTGTATTTTAGATTCCACATATAAGTAATTTCATATGGTATTTTACTTTCTTTTTCTGATTTACTTGGCTTTTGGTAATCTCTAGGTCATTCATGCTGCTGCAAATGGAATTATTTCATTCGTTTTTATTGCTGTGTAGTATTCCAGTGTGTATGTATATATGTATATATGTGGCACATCTTCTTTATTCATTCATCTGTTGATGAACACTTAGGTTGCTTCCATGACTTGGGTATTGTAAGTAGTGCTGCTGTGAACATTGGTGTGCGTGTATCTTTTTGAATTAGAGTTTTCATCTTTTCCAGATGTATGCCCAGGAGTGAGATTGTTGGATCATATGGTAGCTCTATTTTTAGTTTTCTAAGGAAACTCCATATTGTTCTTCACAGTAGCTGCATCAATTTACTTTCCCACCAATAGTGTTGGAGGGTTCCCTTTTCTCCACACCATTCCTAGCATTTATTATTTGTAGACGTTTTTTGATGATGGCCACTCTGACTCAGTTTTAGAAAAGGCAGAGGAACCAGAGATCAAATTGCCAACATTCATTGGATCATGGAAAAAGCAAGAGAGTTACAGAATAAACATCTATTTCTACTTTATTGACTATATCAAAATCTTTGTGTGGATCACAACAAACTGGAAAATTCTTAAAGAGGTGGGAATACCAGACCACCTGACCTGCATCTTGAGAAATCTGTATGCAGGTCAGGAAGCAACAGTTAGAACTGGACATGGAACAGCAGACTGGTTCCAAATAGGAAAAGGAGTATGTCAAGGCTGTATATTGTCATCCTGCTTATTTAACTTACATGCAGAGTACATCATGAGAAACACTGGGCTGGATAAAGCACAGGCCAGAATCAAGATTGCTAGGAGAAATATCAATAACCTCAGATATGCAGAAATGCCACCCTTATGGCGGAAAGTGAAGAAGAACTGAAGAGCCTCTTGATGAAAGTGAAAGAGAGTGGAAAAGTTGGCTTAAAGCTCAACATTCAGAAAACTAAGATCTTGGCATCTGGTCCCATCACTTCACGGCAAATAGATGGGGAAACAGTGGAAACAGTGACAGACTTTATTTCTTTGGGCTCCAGAATCACTGCAGATGGTGACTTCAGTTATGAAATTAAAAGACACTTACTCCTTGGAAGGAACGTTATGACCAACCTAGATAGCTTATTAAGAAGCAGAGGCATTACTTTGCCAACAAATATTCATCTAGTCAAAGCAATTGTTTTTCCAGTAGTCATGTATGGATGTGAGAGTTGGACTATAAAGAAAGCTGAGCACTGAAGAATTGATGCTTTTGAACTGTGGTGTTGGAGAAGACTCTTGAGAATCCCTTGGATTGCAAGGAGATCCAACCAGTCTATTCTAAAGGAGATCAGTCCTGGGTGTTCATTGGAAGGACTGATGTTGAAGCTGAAATTCCAATACTTTGGCCACCTGATGCAAAGAACTGACTCATTTGAAAAGACCCTGATGATGGGAAAGATTGAAGGTGGGAGGAGAAGGGAACAACAGAGGATGAGATGGTTGGATGGCATCACTGACTCAATGGGCATGAGTCTGGGTAAACTCCAGGAGCTGGTAATGGACAGGGAGGCCTGCGTGCTGTGGTCCATGGGGTCACAAAGAGTTGAATACCACTGAGCGACTGAAGTGATTCTGACTTGTGTGAGGTGGTACTTCATTGTAGTTTTGATTTTCATTTCTCTAATAGTTAGCAATGTTGAGCATCTTTTTATGTGCCTATTGGCCATCTGTCCTTTTTTTTAATTGGTTTATTTTTATTGAGCTGTTTGTATATTTTAGAAATTAAGCTCTTGTTGGTCTCATCATGTGCAAATATTTTCTCCCATTTCATAGGTTGTTCTTTTGTTTCATTTATGGTTTTGTTTGCTGTGCAGAAGCCTTTAAGTTTGATTAGGCCGTATTTGTTTCTTTTTGCTTTTATTTCCCTTTGCCTTGGGAGACTGACCTAAGAGAACACTACCATGATTTATGTCAGAGAATGTTTTGCCTATGATCTCTTCTAGAGTTTTATGATGTCATGTCTTATATTCAAGTCTTTAGCTATTTTATTTTTGTGTATGGTGTGAGGGTATGTTCTAATTTTATTGCTTTTCATGTGACTGTCCAGTTTTCCCAAAACCATTTGCTAAAGAGATTGTCTTTTCTCCATTGTGTTTTCTTGCCTCTTTTGTTGAAAACTGATTGACTATAGGTGTGTGGGTTATTTCAGAGCTGTCTATTCTGTTCCACTGATTCATAGTTCTGGTTTGTTTTTTTTTCATAGTTCTGTTTTGATATGCTGTTTTGATTGTGTATGTTGTTACACTTATGTTTTCCACAGATCTGTTAGGCTCTGTTCATTTCTCTTCATTCTTTTTCCCCTACTCCTCAGACTAGATACTTTCAATTTACCTATGTCAAGTTCACTGATTTCTTTCTTTCTTTTTTTTTTTTTACTAACATCTATGATTAAAACCCTTTAGTAAGTTTTTGGTCTCAGTTATATTATCAGTTCCAGAATTTGCTGGGCACCTTTCTGTGATGTCTACATGTTCCTTTTGAAACCTACCTGTGCTGAGTGCCATGGACAATAAGAATGCATACAGCTCATGGTTGCTTTTGAGTTTTGATAAATGCACATGGCATTGGTACTCTTTCTTGAATGGTGACCACAGTCCAAATGGATGTAACCTCTGTGGCCCTGGTGTGATACAGCCTGAAGGACAGCTAGGTGCCCCCTGACCTCTGGTGGGATGAACATCCATCTAAAATTATAGCCAAGCCTTTGCTAGTGTCTCAGGAAGAAGCACCTCTTTATAGCCGGTCATGAGCCTTTAATATATTACCCTTAAATCATTTAAAACTGGACTAGCCTGAGCAGCAGTGAATATGCCAGTGCAGCTGGGAGCAATCTCGGGCAGGCCCAGCGAGATGGCCGAGATGATCTAATAGATCTTGCTTCCTCTCCAACAGTCTATCACCCCACCTCTCTCCTCCTTATTAAACCAAAGCTCCCCACTCACAGGAAATAAAACTGCTACCTGATATTTATATATCTTCAGAGTGTAGTGTAATTCAGAAACCAGGGAGAATGGTTTAAAACTATTTATTGAAAAGGAGACTGTTTCTTGCATGAAATAATCTTATTGGAAAAGTTACCTTATCACTTTCATGGCACTCGGAAAATCTGGATCATTTGTAAAGCAAAGGGCACAGCAGAAATTGATTTTTGTTGGCATGAGGTTGGTCTTTGTACTTTGATTAGTGGCTTGAAGCTGGTGAGTCATGTGATGGTTCTGATATTTTGGGGGAGGGTATTCAGACTGAGATCATAATAAGCCTTTTTGACCTTGACTTTGAGCAGAGTATTGCGGGAAGTCTTATGTCACCCCTAAGTCTCTGGCTGTTTGCAACCTTATGCTATCTTTTGGATTAATCTCTTGCATTAAGCAGGCCTTTTCCCTCCCTCACTGTGCCATTCCTAGACTCTACAGTTTTGGATGGTTTTGTACCGTCTACAGGGGAAAGCGCACATCCATTGTTCTAGCGATCCTGCTCCTCTAAGCTCTGACTGAATCTGACTTCACTTGCAGCCTGCTTGCTCTCTTGCCTCCATGGTGTGAACCCTCTGCTCCCTTCACCCACTCTGGCTGCTCAGCACACCTCCGAGCACATCTCAGCTACTTTGGGATTCATGCTTCTGTGTGCCCTATGTGCTCTAAGACATTACTCCTTTTCCAGGTGTGTGTCCAAAGGTGGCCTCAGAAGCTCCGCCCTACCCCTCTGTTGCCTACCAGTGGAGCTTCTCAGCTCTCTATGAGCTCAGTATCCTCTGAAATTGACATGCTTACTGTACTTGCCATCAACTCAGCGTAGATCAAGAACCCGAAATATCTCATGTTGATGGTGTGTACATTGATCTCATGGAAATTCAGTTTTACCTGCTGGAGAGAGAGAGAAGAGGAAAAGGGGAGGAGAAAGATGGGAAGAAAGATTTTGTGTGTGTTAGTCACTTCGTCGTATCTGACTCTTTGTGACCCCATAGGCCTTAGCTCCTCTGTCCATGGGATTTCCCAGGCAAGAATACTGGAGTGGGTTGCCATTTCCTTCTCCACGAAAGATTTTACCTACCCCCAAATTTATATATTGAGGCCCTAACCCCAGCAGCTTGGAATTTGACTGTATTTAGAGATAGGGCCTTTAAAGAAATGATTAAGATAATATGAGGCTGTTAAGGTGGGCTCTAATCCAGTCTGACTGGTGTCCTTACAAGAAGAGGTAATTAGGCAGTCATCTGTAAGCCAAGGAGAGAGGCCTCGGGAGAAACCAAGTCTGCCAACACTGTGATTGTGAATTTCCAGCCTCCAGAACTTTGAGAAAATAAATTTCTATTACTTAAGCCACCCAATCTGTAGCATTTTGTTACAGCAACCTGAGCAGACTAATACACCCATTTCAGTTCAGTTCAGTAGCTCAGTTGTGTCCAACTCTTTGTGACCCCATGGACTGCAGCACGTCAGGCCTCCCTGTCCATCACCAACTCCTGGAGTTTACTCAAGCTTATGTCCATTGAGTCGGTGATGCCATCAAACTATCTCATCCTCTGTTGTTCCCTTCTCCTCCCACCTTCAATCTTTCCCAGCATCAGGGTCTTTTCAAATGAGTCAGCTCTTCGCATCAGGTGGCCAAAGTATTGGAGTTTCAGCTTCAACATCAGTCCTTCCAATGAACACTCAGGACAGATCTCCTTTAGGATGGACTGGTTGGATCTCCTTGCAGTCCAAGGGACTCTCAAGAACCCACTCATTGTCCTTTCTAAATTAGTTCTCCCAAAGCAGAACCACCACCTGCTCACCCAGGTTCCCCAGGGAGTTCACCATGCATAAGCTGTCTCTGGCTCCTGTTGTTACTTGAGATTCGGTCATCCAGGGAAAGAGGAAAGAACCAGAGAGAAGAGGGTTGGAGAAAAGGGTGCATCCTCAGTTTACATGGCCAGAGGAGGGGAGGAAAGCCAGAGAGGCTGAAGAAGAACCAGGAGAAAGGTCTCAGAAGCTAAGGAAAGGGTTTCAAGTGCAACAGGGAGATCATCAATGCCAAGTGCTGCCAAAGGTCAAGCTGGACAAGACATGAGAAAAGGCTTCAGGATGGGTAGTTAGATGGCAGGTGGGTGAACCCAGGGAAGCAGAGCTGGTTTGGTTGCCAGAGGTGAAAAAGAGTGAATGATGAGAAAATGTCGAAATGGCTGTAGACCACAGATTCTTAGTCTTGAACCTACTGACATGTTGGACTGGGTAACACTTAGTTGTGGGGGGCTGTCCTGGCTACCGTGGGATATTTATCAGTATCCGTGGCCTCAGATCATCGGATGTCATTAGCAACCCGCCCACCTCCAGCTGTGACAATCCCAAATGTCTGCAAACATTGCCCCCCAGGGACAGGTTGAGAATCACTCTATACACTGGCCTTCTTCCAAATTAGTTGCCCTGGAGATACTACTGTGAAAAAAAGCTGCATGGTCATTGTCAAACACAGGAGGACAATGCTGACTGAAAGAGGTTCATCCGCGGCAGGAACGCTCAGAGCCTTATGACCCCAAGATGCACTGTAGCTCTCTGTCACACTGTGGAAGACTAGCGTGGAAGCACAGCTACCTGAGCATTGTATAGGACAGTGTTACACAGACCACAAGGAGTGTTCTGGCGAGCAGACTTTGGGAGACACTACTACAGGCAGTATTTAGGAGAAGAAGTGACCTAACGTGCCCACTCACTCAGATAGTCAGCCCTGGAGGGCAGAGGGGGACCTAGACTGTTTCTGCTGTCAATCCCAGCGCTTCCCTCTGCACTGTTCAGTAGGCGCTCACAACCCCTGGTGGCCCCCTCTCACAGCACAGGGCGCCTTCACCCCTGACTCCACACAGGCCAAAGCTGAGATGGTTTCCCTTCACCTCTTCTCAGGCACCCAGAGGGCCTCAGGCTCCCCACAGGCAGGCTACATTCGGGGTTCTCTCCAGCTCATCGAGCCAGGATGGCACTTAGGAGCGGGCTCCAACGGAACCTGTAGGCTCGAAGGACCCGAGTGTCTGAGCAGGAAGGCTGCCTCCCCACAGGGTGCTCATTCGGATGGGGCACCAGCCAGGGAACTCATGGCATGCTCTGTGACAGGGCTGTTCTGTTTTGCACCAAACCAACATTTACTGAAAGTCTTCTCTGTGGGGTCTCTCTAATTCTCTGCCTTTCAATTCTCTTCTCGCAAAGAAAGGGGCTCATTTGAGAATCTGTCGGACTCTGTCCAGCAGCACTTCATCTTTTGTTTTTCACTTTGCAAGGGTCAGGCAAAGCCCCATCAAGGCAGTGATGTCTGGGAACAGGCGCTGACAATGAATGAATGAGTTCTAAGCAAAAATTCTGAAAGAAGAGGGGGATCCAGCCTGGATTTTTCTCTCTTTTATCTTATGGGTTAGCTTTTCATGAGGGATTGCTTATTTGCTCTTTGGGAACTTTATTTATTGTGTGTTCTGTGTGGCAAGCACTTTTTGAGGGCAGAGGGGAAAGCGGTGAGGATGAGGGTTAGGGGTGAGGCAAGGGAAAGTCAAGGGCTTTTGAAAGCATAGATTACTTCTCAACATCTTCCAGGGATGAGCCCTCAGAAAGCCAGGGTTCACCGCTGTAACTTCCCTCCATTATGGACAGCGAGTCCTCTGAAGGCCTCCGCTCTGGGTAGGGGCACCCCAGGGTGACCAGCTCAGAGCACCTGCTTGACTCTGGGTGATGCAGTCAAGGTGAGTGCCACTCGGCCTTCTGAGGCAGCACCTCCGGGTTCCTGGCCTGCGGATCAGAGCACCCTGCAGGGAGTCCTAAAGGAGGCCTTCTCCCCAGTGTCTCTGTCAGATGCAGAGAGGCAGCTTGACAATCCTCCCATCCATCCGTGACAAGCCATTGGTACCCTATGCCTGGGGTGGACTTCTGATCTCAGCGTGGGGCTTATTGATGATCTGAAGTCTGCCGTTCTCACCGAGAGCCAGCGGGACACGGTCGCATCACTGTTTGAACATGACAAAGGGATGAACTGTGCTCATGTTTATTCCGTGGTCTCAAAGGCAGCCAGCCGTCTAATGTTTAAGAGCACAGAGACATTACAGGGAACAAACGGTCTGGTGGAGAACAGAAGCGATGGGCACCGCCATGGTTGCTACCTAGTAGACAGACCTTATTTTATTTTTTACGGCTCAGGTGCATAGCTTTAAAAGACTCCGAAAGTGTAGGTAAGATTTGGAAAGTCTCAACTGTGCTCCACATTTGGGAAGTAGTCCCTTTATGCTGATGACATTTTTGTAAGAAGATGGTCTCCTTGTCATCACCAGATTGTCCCTTAAATTAGTTGAGGCCTGGGGGCCTTAAATTAAAAGCAAGAAATTACAATGCAGCAGATTGAATTTAGGTTCATGTGCTGTGTTTGAAATACATGAGCGGCTGTTGAAAACATAATTTTAAATGAATAGTGGGTTCCTTATGCAGCACCCCCCAAATGTCAGATTTTTTGCATTGAAAGCCCAGTTTCCACCCAGTTAGTGCTGTGAAAAGGCCTTCCTGTCCCTTAACCGTTGCCATGGCTCTCTGTCCAGGCCAGCTGGACCTGGCAGGGCTACCCTGGAGCCTGTGCTGATGCCAGTCCACCTGCTGGAAACTATTCTTAAATTCCTAAGCCAGACAAGGCAGATCTAGCCCTTTGGGGTCCCATCCCCCTCTTGGCCACTGGCAAGAGAGGTGCTCAAGGAGGACTGAAAACTGGAAATCTTTGCCAGCCTAGGGCTCAGGATCCTCCCTTTCTTCCTGGTCTGAGTCTCGGGGTGCTTGCAAGGAAACATTAAAGCCTACCGTTTCATCCTCCATCGTCAGTGAGTCTGTGCTCTCTGGGCAAGGGCCCACTCCCTCATGCAGCAATTTTTAACCCTGGATGCATATCAGGAGGCTTCCCAGGTGGTGCCAGTGCAGGAGAAAAAGAGACGTGGGTTCAATCCCTGGGTTGGGAACATCCCTTGGAGGAGGGCATGGCAACCCACTCCAGTATTCTTGCCTGGAGAATCCTATGGACAGAGGAGCCTTGTGGGCTACAGTCCATAGCGTTGCAAAGAGTCAGACATGACTGAAGAGACTTAGTATGCACACATGTGTTTTGGGAGCTTTGGAAAAATACTGATGCCCAGGCCCTGACCCCTAGAAAGTTCAATGTAATAGCTCTGGGATGGGTCCTGAGGACTGACTGTGTGTGTGTGTGTGTACATAAGCTTCTCAGTTTATTCTAATGTCCAGCCAGAATTAAGAACTGCTGGTTTGAGGGGGAAAGTTATCCATTTTCACTGTTAGAAGCAGGCATATTTTCTTTATTCAGTTTAAGCAATGTGATGGGCAGACAATGCAAAATTAGCTGTGCAGAGAGGGATTTCAAGACTCTAGGCACTCATGACAAAGTGAGCCATGACCTTTTCCCACTGTAGTCGAAATAAGAGAGATGAAAAGCTCAAGCTTACAGAGGACAAGAATAGGGTCTTTAGGGGCTCGGGCAGGACTAGGAAGTAAGCAGCTTCAGAGCTAGAGGCTTGTAGAGTTGCATACATTTCCTCAAAATCAAATTCATTTATTCCTTCATTCACTCACTGTCAGTCATGCACTGCCTATTTCTTAAGTATCTGTTGGTGTCCAAGAGTTTAATAGGTTCCAGGGGTGCAACGATGAATATTTTAAAGTTAGGGGCTCTAGAAGTATTGGAAACACAGATTAGGGTTAGTTTTCTTAATCATAGATTCTTGGCTTTTCATCTGGGCAAATGCCAGAACCCAACATCTGCCCTCGAATTTCCCCAGGACGGTGACAACATCCAACTTCCCCCCCACCCGCTGCCAACCACCACCACCTTTCTGCTTCACCACTTGCAACATCTTGCTGCTGACGTTTTCTCCAGGACATTTCTGTTTGAGGATGAGTGGCATATGGGCACCTCTTTGTCAGACACATATCACCCCCAATCCATCCTCCTCCCCATCCTGCCTGACTCATTCGGTGATTCCAGAAAACTCGTATGAATAGCAAGGGTGTGGGGACAGGAGAAGCGTTTAGAATATATCAAGGTTGAATGCTGGAATATATATATATATACACACACACATATATATATATATATATATATACACTTCGCCTTGGGTGGTTAGGCTGGGGTTATTACCCTCATTTTAGGAAACAGGAATCTGAGACTCAGACGCTGGCTGGAAAGGATTTCGATCTGGATTCCTCCCCCTGTGGGTGGTGGAGATATATATATATATATATATATATATATATATATATTGGTACCTGAAAGTACTTCCCTCCCCAGCTTGAAGCTCCCGTATGTAGAGACCCCAGAGCAGCCTTCTCCACCTCCAAAAGCAACAGAAAAGCCTACCTTCTAATGGGCACATCTCAGCCGGCTAACTAGCTGTGACCACAAGGGGGCACCAAAGAGTTTCCAGTACTCCACCTGCCTCACTTCTCTGCTGCGTAGGGAATAGGGACACGGTTAGAAAATACTGTGAATTTAGAAAAAGAGATGATGTTGGGAGGTAAGCCTTAAGCCCCAGGCAGAAAACTGTGACTGGAGAGCAGAGATGATGCACTTGGCTTCTGCTTTAGTTGGAGAAGTGGGCAAGTGCTACCGGGCAGTGTAGGTGTCTGATCACTATCCGCACAACCGTGAGCACGCGCCCGGGGAATGCTTCCATTCTTCCTTAAGAAGCACAGGAAGCTGGAGAGTAACGTACAATATATGAAGGAGGCATTTGCTCACGGAGAGTGCGGTAGGACGTTAAGTATGAAGAGTGAGCTGAGGATTAGTAGGACCACGTGGATCACGGGAGGGAGTCTGGATTTTATTTCAAGTGCCGAGGGGCGTCACAGGGGACGTCAAGCCAGGGACGGAGTGGTGTGACTTGTTCCAGTGTCTCCTCCGGAGGAAGGGAAGCTGGGGCGCGGGCGGGGACGCATCAGAGAGGCCGATTCCGGAGGCGCTGGGGTGGGGAAGAAAGCACGTGCACGCAGGACCTCTGTGGGAGTCAGACCCTGCAGGATTCACTGGTGGATGGTCACCAGGGGGATGAGAGGGGGCCGGGCGTCAAAGATGACGCTCCCGTCTGGGTCTGGACCTGTGCCCTGGCTGGCTGGGTACTTAGTCTCTCTGCCGTGTCCAACTCTTTGCGACCCCATGGACGGTAGCCTGCCAGGCTCCTCTGGGCATGGGATTCTCCAGGCAAGAATACTGAAGTGGATTGCCATGCCCTCCTGGAGGGGATCTTCCAAACCCAGGGATCAAACCCAGGCCTCCGGCCTTGGCAAGCAGGTTCTTCACTGACTGAACTACCAGAGAAGACCTGACTGGGTGGGGGTGAGATTTATTGTGGAGAAGGGCTGTGGGAGGGCGAAGCTGGGCGGAATGGGGAGCTTATGGCTGACCCCTGGGGTTGCAGACAGGGCTGCCAGGTCCTCTGATCAGAGGGTTCTGGGTGGTTGTGGTGCAGGGAATGGGGGCTGGAGTGTGAGTAAAGGCAGGAGAGAAGGTCTGAGGGGCTCAGTAGGGGCTAAATGTCATCATGAGCTGAGGATCAAGAGGCTGAGGTCTTCTTGAGAGGAGAGACCTGGCTGGAGGGAGGAGAGGGCTGCCAGACAGAGTGAGGCAGGTGGGTGTAGATTGATAGGGAGGTCTCCCCAGGGAACTAGATGTGGAACTGAGGGAAACCTTCCTGGGGCCCTTTCTATGGGCAGTGTTCTCTGTCCTCCTCCCAGACTGGCCCTTCTGGGGCAGAATAATCTCACATGTAAGCACTTGAAGAGGGGTCAGGAAGTTAAGCTTTGCATCCGTATTTGATTTGTTCTGGATGACCAACCAGGCAGCTTCGGACAGAGCAGAGATCCTTTTGGATGGTGATGAATTCTAGCTCAAGTAGGTGCTAAAACGCTGAACCTGCTTGTACTTCAGAAAAACAGGGTGTGAGAACAGGAGGCCTAAAAGGAGGAATCCAGAAGTTATTTCTGGGCTCTGAGATTTGCAGAGTGGCTTCAGAAAAAAGAAGGCACAGGGTTGTTCTGTTCAGAGAGAAAAAAAATAGAAAATAGGATGGGAGATCATGTGGAGATGGGCGTGTTAGGGCCTCCTTAACCCAGGCCCTGCTAAAACCTGTCCAGTCAGCAGGAAGGACACATCCACGGGCTGCCCAGGCTCACCCCATGTGTCTGGTGGATCCTCTGTTGCTCTCCATTCTGCAGAAGTCTGCTGGCCTTTGTTCCTTAACGTCTGTGGGTGAGGAATAAAATCAAGGTCCCCATCAGAGCCTGGGCCCTGAATGGCCCTCTGAGCACTTAGCTATCTTGACCGCCCGTGTCAGTGGGGCTGGCCCAAAGCTGGCCCTACCACTGCAAGGGTGATTTCGGTCTGTCCATCTCGGCTCCTTTCTTGGGTGGTTATGGGGCTGCTCCTTGAGTTCTTCCTTTGCCTTACCTTACATTTGTTGGGGAAAACCACAGTCAGAAATGGGTGACTCGGGCAAGTAAAGAGTCTGTCTGTAATGCAGGAGTCACGGGTTTGCTCCCTGGGGGGGAAGATCCTCTGGAGAAGGGAATGGCTACCCACTCCAGTATTCTTGCCTGGAGAATCACAAGGATAGCGGAGCCTGGCGAGCTACAGTCCATAGGATCGCAAAGAGTTGGACATGACTGAACGACTAACACTTTCACTCATCCTGAGAACACTTGGTAAGATGTGAGCAGGAAGCAGACCCTTGGGAAGTGGGAAGTGGATTTAAGGTGCTGTTTTGAGCAGGGAACAGGGATTGGGATAGGGGCTCCAGAGGAGAAAGAGCAACCAGCAGCTTCCTAAGGGGTCAGAAAGCTGGGGTGTCCTCTGTAGGTACCTGGGAAGGCTGTCCTCTCCCTCCTTCTAAGGTCACCTTGAAGTGGGCTGTGTTTTGCCCACCTGAGTGGGACAGAGATGAGAATGAAAAAGGACAGAGGCATTTTGCACCAGAAGGATGCCCCAGGGACTCTAAATAGCCATCCTGTAGCGATGTCAGCTGCTCCCAAAATAACGGAGTGCACACATCACCGCAAAAGACGTTTTTCAGGAGAATGTCATCTCCGTTCAAGCTAGCTAGGGCCATTGTGTACCTAGAGAGGAAGCAAGATAGATAAATATTTGGGGGAATGAGTGTGTGGGAGAGATGAGCTGTCAGGGCGAGTGAACATTAGGTAGAATGGATTGCGTTTTCTTTCAGCTTTCCCCTAGCTCAGTAACAAGATCGCTCCTGGGCCTGGGTTTCCTGGTACGCATCTCCCCGGTGCCATTCATATTCATTGAGTTCCTTCCAATCAGTGTCACCTGGAGAAGGAAAGGTGGGCTGAGGGCAGGGGAGCATGTTTCCTCTGGGGAAGGGGGGAGGGGGGTGGGTCTTGCCTTAAAGACTCATGATCTGTCAGTTGTCCCAGCGTTAGACATAGAGCAGATGGGTGAAGGGAAAGAGTGCAAGTCAGTGAAAGTGTTAGCTGTCCAGTCGTGTCTGACTCTTTGTGACACCATGGACTGTAGCCCGCCAGGCTCCTCTGTCCATGGGATTCTCCAGACAAGAATGCTGGAGTGGGTAGTCAGTCCCTTCTCCAGGGGATCTTCCTGACCCAGGGATCAAACCTGGATCTCCCAGATGGTAGGCAGATTCTTTACTGTGTGAGTCACGAGAGAAGCCCCGTGCACGTCAGGTGCCCCTTTATTTAAAGGACATGAGGAGTCGAGAATGTGAGTCAGATCATAAGTCTCAGACATGTGGGGGATTTCAAACCACTTGTTAACCTTTGTCAGGTAACCTTTTGGATCCTTGCTAACTTTCCTGGCCTGGTTGTTTGTTTTCTTGTTGCTGGTATTCAGTCCTTAAGTTGTGCCTGACTCTTTCACGTGCCACCCTGTGGACTGCAGCACATCAGGCTCCTTTATCCACGGGATTTCCCAGCAAGAGTACTGGAGTGGTTTCCACTTCCTTCTCCATTGTTATTTTTATTAATGTCTAATTCACACACCATAAAATTCACTCACTGTGCATGTACAATTCAGTGAGTTTTAGTAAATGTAGAGCATTGTACAACTACCCCTGCAATCCTGTTTCAGCATAATGTTGTTTTCATTATCTTGTTTCTCTGAATGATTTCCTCCCAAGGTTATTAAAGGAGAGTGTAAGGTTTGGAACAAAGCTTCACAGCCAGTCTTGGGAGAAGAGTGAACCTAAGACATGGAGGTGGTGGAGCAGCATGGATGGAAAGGTTCCCTTTGGGCAGGAACAATGCTTGTGGATCTTGTCACAGGAATCACCACATTAGCAGTAACTCAGTGAGATGGGAGGCCTTGTTATTCCCATTTTACAGATGGAGAAAACTGAAGAGGTTGAGTTGCTTATACAAGGTCTCACTGCCAGGGAGTGGCTGAGCTGGGATTTGAACCCATACCTCTCTGCCTGCAGAGTCTGCATGCTCAAACCTTTATGGTGGGGGGCATTGAAGACTTAAGTCTAGAGCATAGACTGAACTGTGAGATGATGACCTAAAATGCATCAGATCCTGATGCACACTCAAAACCTCTAATTCTGTGACTCTTATCCAAGTTCTGTCTATTAAAGAGGAAAATGAGCTTCTGCTCCTAACTGATTCTAATCCTCCCCTACCCCTGGGTTCATCGTCATTTTGGCTCCACTTGGAAAGATAAACACTAACCAGTAGACTTTGCTCTCTGAGGATCCTGCTCTGACCCTCAAACAGGAGAAGGCACTTGATGTCTGGTTCCTTCGCCTGTGCTGAGGAATAAAGGAACCTGAAAATACACTGCTATTTCAAAAAAAGCCTGCCTGCCACAAAGTAATAGTGTTTAATGATGCCACTATCTTTCTTTCTCCCTTTCAAAATCAATCTTTAGAAGGTAGGCCTGAAAACCAGGAGCCACCATCTTCTAAAGGTATGCCAGGGGTTAGAAATGGGATGCTACCCACCACTTAGCATGTGAAATATGAGTTATCTGTGCGGGCATATATGAAAAGAAAGAAAAACCTAACAACAACCATCCTGTTGAGTTTTGAAATGTAAATGTTTGCTAATCGTTTGCCGAAGAAGACAGCTTCACTTGGGCTGAGAGCTGTGTGTAAAGAAGCATTAAAATGCATCATTTGCTCAGGGCTAAAAGTCATCAGCTTGTGATATTAATGCCCTTTAAAAAATAATTTGTCGGCATGAAATCAGAGCATGCCTTGTGCAAAGCATTGGCTCTTGTCAATTTCCTCATGGATCTACTGAATTATAATTGCATTTAGATCTTGCCCAGAATGAAAGAGTCCCCTCTCTCTTTTTTTTAAATCTCCACCTCTTTGTGTGTGTGTGTGTGTGTGTGTGTGTGTGTCTGCTGGATGAGAGCCAAGGAGTTAACTAATTTCATCTCGGGTGAAGGAGCCCTGCCCTGCAGGCTGGGAATGTACTGGTCAACTAGATGGCCCCAGGTTTTTACTGCTGCTCCTCCTCAGTCCTCGGCCCACAGTTTCCCAGCAGGGCTCATGGGGGTGATTGCTGGGGAAAGACAAAGGCTTAGGGGCTCCTGTGACGGCATCCACACAGATCGGCTAACTTTATTGAGGCTGCTCTGGCTACAAGTGGCAAAAACCTTCCCCAAGCTGGCTGAGGCAGCAAAAGAGGACATAGGAGTGTGACTCAGAGGCCAGGGACCCAGGGACGGGAGGCGAAAGTTTATCACACCTGGAAGCAGGCTCAGTGGTACCAAGACTCTTATCTCTTCGGGGCGTGTCTGGATTGGGCTATGGCCTCAGACTGCTCCTGGGATGGGGGGTGAAAGAGGGATAGAGGGGCAGATGAAGAGATTGATTCCACGGAGTGCCGCCTCATCTGAAGCAACCTGACTTCTCCTGTGGTGTGCGGTGGAAAATGCCATCGGAGATAATGATTCTGTTATGAAGAAAGAAATTGAAAATGACTGGGCCAGGTAATTCCTTGGCTTCCTCACTGATGCTATGGTTTTGATGCATCAGCCTCCAGTAGATGCCCGTGAAAAGCATTACAGTGACAGAATACATGCAGCAGACACCTGCCACACCAGACCATCATCTCTCCACTGTGTGGTCATTCATGCAGCTACCCTGAGCACCTGTGAGGTGGTGACCTCCTGTGAAGTGCTAGGGTAACACAGACGGGTCACAGCATCGGCCATCATGTTGCTTCCTGTCTAGCTGTGATTCTGGAAAGCTGAGTGTTCTTAGGGGTGAGGTTTATCACCTAGAGCATCTAGGCTTTTCTGTTTTCTTTCTTCCTTAATTTTTTTTTAAGCAGGTTCCTTAAAAAATATCCCTGAGTCAGGGAAGATCCCCCGGAGAAGGGAATGGCTACCCACTCTGGTATTCTTGCCTGGAGAATTCCATGGATAGAGGAGCCTGGTGGGCTACAGTCCGTGGGGTCACAAAGAGACACGATTAATGAACTATCCCTTCACTTTCAAAATATGGGTACACATGCATTTATTTTATTCATTCTTTCAGCACATGTTTATTGAGCCTACCAGAAGTTCTCCTCTCTGTGGATGGAGCAGTGAACGAAACAACCCAGACCTGCCCTCATGGAACGTCTGTTTCTGCTGGGGAGGTGGTGGTGACCGCTCTGCTTTCGGTCCCACTGGTTTGCTGCTGCTTCTCCCACCCTTCTCACCGGTGCCAGAGGACCAGGGTCGTTTTCCTCACAAGATCAAGTGTGGATCCTTAGCCAGCTAGCCAGTCCCATAACTAGATCTGGTAGGCTTAAACTAGTGATTCTCAAAGTGTGCTCTGGGAACTCCCATAGGTTTCAGAGACCCTTTCAGAGGGGTACGTGAGCTCACATGTGTTCTTGTAATAACAGGGAGGTATTTGTCTTTTTCTGTCTTTGTCATGAATGTGCAATGGAGTTATCCAAAATCTACATGATATGTGGTATCAAAACAGATTGAAGGGAGAAGCAGAGAGATGATAAGCTGTCTTCTATGAAGCTAGCCATTACCGAGACCTGCAAACTCAGAAAACAGTGCCATTTCATATCACTAATTTTTTTTGGGAAAATACAGTTTTTATAAAACACCTAATTTATGTTAACATGCTATAAATTTGGAGAAGGAACTGGCAACCCACTCCGGTACTCTTGCCCTGGAAATCCCATGGATGGAGAAGCCTGGTAGGCTACAGTCCATGGGGTTGCAGAGAGTTGGACACGACTGAGCGACTTCATTTTCACTTCAATAACTTCATTATTATTTTTAAATCATTGATATCTTTTTAAAAAGTCTCACTTTTAATTTCTAATGCAGTAAACATCAATAGATGTAATGGAATAAACAAAAGCTCTTGATTGAGCATCCTTAGTTTTTAAAGTGTGAAGCGGTCTTGAGCAAAAAGTCTGACAAGTACCATTTTAGAGGCAATGGGTATTGTGCATACACAGTGTAATGGTCATGTAGCAGTAATGGGAATTATTAAAAAGATATTAAAGGGGGAGCAATAGGAAGCCTGCAGAATCAGCTTTGGAAAACCAATATCTCCAGGAAAACTAGGAGACCTGTGGTTTCCAACAGCCTGGTGAGGACAGAACCATGTGCGCTGGACGCAGGTGGACATGGGGTTTACCTGCTGCTGGAGACTGGAGTCCCACTGCCATTCTGGAGTCCTTGTGTTCCCAGGTCGGGGGTGAGGTCTGGTGTGGGTGCATCTCCTGATGGAGCTGGGGTCACCTGGGCAAGGTCTCGTAGCCTGGAGCCTAGTGGAGTATGCATGACTCCAGTTTCGGGTAGAGGCAATGGTGCTTTCTTACCCAAGAACCCAGTGTAGAAAGTGATGGGCAGCCAAAACATCTGACCATTTCCTTTTAGCAGAGCATGTTTCCGAGATTCTGTTTCTTTCCAGAGCGTGTTCCTGGGACTCTGGGAACCCTCTCTAGACCCTGAGCAGTAGGGGAGCTACAGATCAGGGCAGTCGTGTATTACCAATTCTGGTTCCATCTCCCAGGCACTTCTGTCTCTAAGCCTTGGTGGCTTAGCGAGGTTGTCTTTTTGTGCACATGTGTGTGACTAAATGACAAGCAAGGTGCATGGAATACAGAAAAAGGCGAGGAGAGTCTTTTACATTCTTGGGTCTGCCTTCTTCCCTAGGTGAGGAGTTGGGAGAAAATTGTGCAGGAATGAGGAGTTATTTCTAGAAAGAGCAGACTAGGGTCCCAGTCTTGGGGCTGAGCTTTGCTTCCCTGGAGTTCTGGGCAGGAACCAGGTAGTCATGTCAGGGAGCCCTGAGAGGCAGAAGGGAGACAGAAGAGCTTGCTGCATCAGGGTTCATCCACTTAGCAAAGTGGGCATGTTCGATGCCAGCGGCCTCCAGCCTTGCTGGCACCAGGGACCAGTGTCATGGAAGAAAATTTTTCCACAGACTGAGTGGGGTTGGGATTGTTTGGAGATGATTCAGGTGCATTACATTTATTGTGGACTTTATTTCTCTTATTATTACATTGTGATATATCATGAAATCATGATACAATTCATCATGATGCAGAATCAGTGGGAGCCCTGAGCTTGTTTTCCGGCAGCTAGATGGTCCCACCTGGGGTGATGGGAGACAGTGGCACCTGAAGTGTGTTGCTATGCCCAGTCTACTCTGTAATCTCATTGCTGTCACTGCAGAAAGCCCTGCTTCACAAAGACAGGATGTTGGAAGTGGAAGCAGGCTTTTCAGTGCTTTTGTGGCAAGCTCGGGATATTCCGCCTTGACTTTAATCTGTGGAGATTTGAAGCTGTCTCAAACACACCCTAAACCTAACCCTAATCTCCTGCTGTGTGACTCGGTTCCTAACAGGCCACCAACTGATATTGGTCCATGGCCTGGGGGTTGGGGACCCCTGTTCTATGCAGCTGTCTCCACAATGCTCTCTCTCATCTGGTTTTTCTGGTTCAGAGCAACAGGTAGACTTATTGAGGGGTAGGAAGAATTTGCAGGTGGCTTGAGATGTAATGAGCTGTAAGACTCTCTCCCTTTACTGCCACCTGCCAGAGCTTTCTAGGCCCAGCGCTAAATCCCTTGTGGTGATCAGTGAGCTTGGGGTGACCCATTTGTTAGAGCTGGTGACCACGGTGGTTGGAGGTGGGCAGGAAGGTGCATCCCCCCCCCCCCCACTAGGAAGAGGCAGCTACTAATAGAAGTCACAGAAGAAAATCATGGGTGAGAGGGTCTCATGGGTACTGGGACTTGGGGACAGACAGCTTGCAATAGGAGTAGCAAGGCTGTGGGCTACGAGAGGGTGGGCACCTTGTATGACTGTTTCCCTGGCACATGGCAGAGTGTCTCACAGGATGAATGATGGATGAGTGGATGGCCACAGCATACAGGGCACCCAGTCAGGCTTCTGGCTCCAGCTTCTCCTCCCAGGACCCTTTCCCTCCCCCAGTGGGCTTACGCTAATAATACCTGGTCTTCAACCTGCAGAAAATTGCCTACTCAACCATGACTCCCATGAAGATGTCCTGCTGAATGTATTCCTTTTCTCAAGAGGGTCTGAGTTTTAAAAGATAATAATGAAGAGAAGGCAATGCTTTATCCAGGTTGGTAATTCTCTAATGCAATTTTCTCTACCTGTTTCCTCAAGATTTTAACTAATGTTCTGTAAAACTTTTGATTAAATCTTTTGTCAAGTGAATTTGAAAAGCCTTGGATACATCTGCAGCTGTTTCCTGAAGATTTAAAATGTACATCAGTGTACCAAAGGCTCTGAAACATCTTGTGGTTTAAAAACAACCTGTTTACTTGAAAAAATAACTAGTGTTCTTGAAGTTTGGTTTACATACAATTAAATTCAATCATTTTAAGACTGCAATTGAATGAGTCTTGAATGTATATACTTAGTAACCAGTAGCACAATCACTGATATAGGACATTTCCATCAACCCCTGAAAGTCACTCATAACCCTTTGTAGTCAATCTGTTTCCCCAGCTCCCAACCCTTGGCAACCAGTGGTTTCTTCTCTATAACTATAGTTTTGCCTTTTCTAGAGATTCACATAAATAGAATTGACAGTAAGTAGACTTTTGTGTCTTTGGTTTCCTCCCCTAAGCATAATGCTTTTTGAGGTTCAATCCTGTTGTGTGTGTTGGCAGTTTGTTTATTACCACGCAGCAGTCCATTGTATGGATGTGTCTTTGTTAATCCACCCACCAGCTGATGGACATTTGGGTTACTTCCAGTTTTAGGTGGTTAAAAAGAAAAGTGCTATGGATGTTTGTGTACAAGGGCTTCTGAGGACATACGTTTGTTTCTCTTAGGTAAACAGCTAGGCGTGGAATTGTTTCATTTTATTTGCTCTTCTAAGAGGAAACAGCCCCTCCCCATCTCTGTCATCTCTGGTCTCCCCACAGTGGGGAAGCGGCGACTCGGGTCTGGAGCCAGGCTCTGAGTCCCCTCTCACTGGTTCTGAGTCCAGACGGGATGGGGTCTCTGTCGCTGCTGTCACGAACGCCATCATTGTCATCAGCAGGTGGTGGAGGAGAGAGGCTAATTGAGAACTCCGCAGCGTAAAAAACAAGAACCAGCCAAAGGAACCCGCAAGGAAAATGAGATCATTATCAGGCAAAATAAAGGAAACAGCACCTGTCCCTGCCAGAACCAGAGCTGGGCTGCTTGGGAGGTGGTAGCTCCCGGAGGTCAACCTCGTGGGGAGGCAGTTTTCACCCCTGCTCCGAGGGAGCTGACGGCTCGGCACAGGCTCCCACTGACCTCACCTAAAGAGAAGAAGACTTTGCAAGGGCTGGGCCTGGGTGAGCCCAGGATACTTAGTGAGCGACCCAACTTCCTTTTGTTTATTGTTGTCAGATTATCATTATAGACTTTTGTGAGCAAGCTTGTTAATCAACAGAGTAGGAAGAGGCACGTCCGGTATCCCACCTCCTGCTTTGGGTGGGGCGTGCACGTGGCACCGCCTGGGATAAGTGTATGTGGGCCGCCAGCTTCTCTGATGTGAGGACTGGGGCTGCAGGAGGCATGTGCCATTTGCGGTCAGAACCAAAAATTTAAAGACTTCTTCCCTCCCATGTAGCCCCACTTGGCTCTCAGGCCACGTTAACATCTGGAGAAGAACAGCGAAGAGACAGCTGTTTTCTGCAGCCGCCTTTCATGGGCATTCTGGGGTTTTGTGAAGAGGGCCCAAGTTTCTGGAATCAGACAGACCCAGGTTCCCATCCTGGCCCTGTCCCTGGCCAGCTGAGGCCAGACCCCTCTCCCATGACTTAGTTTGTCTGTAGAGTGGTGTTGGGCAGGGAGTATACCTGCTTCTATGGTGTTGAGAGCAGTTTGTAAGACACAGCATTTCCTGTGGATAAATGAGTGCCCAGGGGATATCAGGTGGAAATAGGAGATTGTAACCCTGAACTCCTGGGCCTACCCCCATATGTGCTCACCTCAGCAACAGTATATACCTGGCCAGGAGGCAAGAGAAAGAGGGGAAGGAGGAGAGTGTTTGGGGGAAAAGAACCTGTGGTGAACCCCCTCTTCCAAACACCACACTCAAAATCCTGGAATCCTAAAATCCTAGGCTGAGAAGTTTCCTCAAAGGTCCTTTAGTCAACTGTCCACGCCATGCTGAAAGTGGTTTTTCAAAGTCCATGCTGAATGGCCCTCTGACTTTCCCTGGACCATCTTCAAAATCACTTCCTACATACAGATGGCTAAAAAACACATGAAAAGATGCTCACCATCACTCATTATCAGAGAAATGCAAATCAAAACCACAGTGAGGTACCATTACACGCCAGTCAGGTTGGCTGCTATCCAAAAGTCTACAAGCAATAAATGCTGGAGAGGGTGTGGAGAAAAGGGAACCCTCTTACACTGTTGGTGGGAATGCAAATTAGTACAGCCACTATGGAAAACAGTGTGGAGATTTCTTAAAAAACTGGAAATAGAACTGCCATATGACCCAGCAATCCCACTTCTGGGCATGCACACTGAGGAAACCAGATCTGAAAAAGACACGTGCACCCCAATGTTCATCGCAGCACTGTTTATCATAGCCAGGACATGGAAGCAACCTAGATGCCCATCAGCAGACGAATGGATAAGGAAGTTATGGTACATATACACCATGGAATGTTACTCAGCCATTAAAAAGAATTCATTTGAATCAGTTCTAATGAGATGGATGAAACTGGAGCCCATTATACAGAGTGAAGTAAGCCAGAAAGATAAAGACCATTACAGTATACTAACACATATATATGGAATTTAGAAAGATGGTAAAGATAACCCTATATGCAAAACAGAAAAAGAAACACAGATGTATAGAACAGACTTTTGGACTCTGGGAGAAGGCGAGGGTGGGATGTTTCAAGAGAACAGCATCGAAACATGTATATTATCTAGGGTGAAACAGATCACCAGCCCAGGTTGGATGCATGAGGCAAGTGCTCGGAACTGGTGCACTGGGAAGACCCAGAGGGATGGGATGGAGAGGGAGGTGGGAGGGGGGATTGGGATGGGGAATGCATGTATATCCATGGCTGATTCATGTCAATGTATGACAAAGACTACTACAATATTGTAAAGTGGTTAGCCTCCAACTAATAAAAAATTAAAATAAATAAATAATAAATAAACATAAAAAAAAAAAAAAAGATAAAATCACTTCCTAATCCTCAACCTCGGGCTAGTTTCTTGCCCCCTCCCTGCCTTGGTTTCCTCATCTGTAAAATAGGAACACTGATAGTACAGACTTAGAGTGTTGTGAGGATGAGGTGGTCTGTATAAAGGGCCAAAAGTGGCCCTTGGTGAGAGGACCCCCTCAATATACACCGCCTTTAAAGACTTGATGTTTTGGGGGATGAAGACTTGATATGGCCAGTGACACCCATGCTATCACCTGGCACCTCAGGGTAGCTTTGGGTCCAGGAAGGGAAGGTCTCCCTGTTCTACTTGAAATTTCCACTTCAGAGAGTCTATTTATTATCTTCCTCCTCAGACTTTCAGGTTTTTGTTTTTGTTTTTTTTTTTCCCTCCCTTTCAGAGCGATTATCTCTCCTCAGGGTCTTTTCCTTGGTTACAAGGAATACCTTATATCCAAGAGATTATTGTTCAGTTCAGTTCAGTCACTTAGTCATGTCCAACTCTTTGCAACTCCATGGACTTGCAGTACGCCAGGCTTCATTGTCCATCACCAACTCCTAGAGCTTGCTCAAATTCATGTCCATCAAGTCAGTGATGCCATCCAACCATCTCATCCTCTGTTGTCCCCTTCTCCTCCTGCCTTAGATCTTCATCGGGGTCTTTTCAAATGAGTCAGCTCTTTACATCAGGTGGCCAAAGTATTGGAGTTTCAGCTTCTGTGTCAGTTCTTCCAATGAATATTCAGAACTGATTTCCTTGAGGATTGACTGGTTGGATCTCCTTGCAGTCCAAGGGACTCTCAAGACCTCAGTTCAAAGGCATTCATTCTTCAGGGTCCAGCTTTCTTTACAGTCCAACTCTTACATCCATACATGACTACTGGAAAAATCATAGCTTTGACAAAATGTAATGTTTCCGGCAAAGTAATGTCTCTGCTTTTTAATATGCTATCTAGGTTGGTCACAACATTTCTTCTAAGAAACAAGTGTCTTTTAATTTCATGGCTGCAGTCACCATCTGCAGTGATTTTGGAACCCCCCCAAAATAAAGTCTGTCACTGTTTCCACTGTTTCCCCATCTATTTGCCATTCAGTGATAGGACCAGATACTATGATCTTAGTTTTTTGAATGTTGAGTTTTAAAACCAACATTTCCACTTTCATCAAGAGGCCTTTTAGTTCCTCTTCACTTTCTGCCATAAGGGTGGTGTCATCTGCATATCTGAGTTTATTGATATTTCTCCCGGCATCTGGATTCCAGCTTGTGCTTCATCTAGCTCGGCATTTCACGTGATGTATATTATTAGCTCAATGAAATTGCCATTTTGTACTTCAAGAGCTCCTGAATGTCAGCAAGTTCATATGGTCTCACCTAACATGAAGGTGGGCTTCCCTGGTGGCTCAGTAAAGAATCTCCTGCGAGGCAGGAGACCTGGGTTGGGCCCCTGGGTTGGGAAGATCCCCTGGAGGAGAGCATAGCAACCCAGTCCAGTATTCTTTCCTGGAGAATCCCCATGGACAGAAGATCCTGGAGGGCTGCCATCCATGGGGTTGCGAAGACTCGGAAATGACTAAGCAACTAAGCACTGCACAGCATCAGGTCACAAGCTGCACTGCCTTTGGGATTACCTAGTGATTTTGGGCGCCTGATTCTGGGCCCTACCCCAGATCTGAGTGGGTGCCCAGGAATCTGCATTCCTAACGGTCCACAGATACAGTGGGAAAGATCCTGGCCTGGGAAACAGGACATCCAGGTTCGAGGAGCCATCCTGTGTCATGCAACCATCATGCATGACCTTGGGCAGGTCACTTTATGTCTTTTGGTCTCTGTTACCTCCACGCAGAAATCTCCAGAAGGTGATCTTTAAGATCACTCCCAACCTTGACCTTCTGTGGTTTGTGAAATATTTTTTGGGTGTCCACTAGGATCCAAATGTCACCAAAACTTAAATTCCAAACATGCAAGGGGTTTATCCTGGTTGGGGAGATCCAGGGCAATGAGATGGAGAAATATCATATGGAATATAATACAATATGATGATAGAGGTGATTTCACTCTGGAATCAAGGGTGAACCATAAATGTCACTTACTGATATAGAACCCATAGGAGGATGGGGCAGGCTTCCTAAAGGAAAGGGGGACTTTGGCAAGGGTTTTGGGCTGAGAGAAGGAAGATCACGTTACTTTCATTTCTCTGGGTATTCCCAGCACGCCAGCTCCTAAAATTTCAGTAGCTTTAAGTTACTTCATTTTTTCATTTACTTATTCATTCATCTGTCTATTCATTCATTGTATCCATAGATACATGTTGGGTGCTTACATAGTGAACAAAGTAAATCAATTCTGGCCTTTAAGGAACCTAACCATATAATGGAAGGTTCCAACAAAAATGAACACACAACTCAGAATAGGAGATGTGGCATGAATGCAGATAATTGAACTAGGATGAAACAATAGTGACTGTGGTATCTTGGGTTGGGGGAGGTCAGAAAAGGCTCTCCAAGGACATGACATTGAAGCTGAGATCTGAAAGTCAAGAAGGAGCCGGCAGGATCTTTCAGAGACACAGAGTGCCCTAGCTAGAGTGCCCTGCCAATGCAAAGGGCCCATAGTGGGGATTAACTGAAACAAAGAAAAACCAGGTAGTGCGGAAGGAGTGAGGTGGGAGATGGGCGGGTGGTACAGATAAATCTGGTGAAGCAGGCAGGGTCAGAATGTAAAGGGTTTCATAAAAAAAGATAAGGATTTTATGGTTTATTCTAAGTGCAACAGGGTACCACTGAATGGCTCTAAGTAGAGGAACATAATTTGACTTATATTTTTGAGACATCTCTCCAGCTACCGGATGAAGAATGATAGTGAGCAGGCAACACTGAGAATAGGATGCTGGGTGAGGTTAGTGCAGTGGTCCAGAGGAGTGATGGCGATGGTGTAGGCTAGAGCAATAGCTGAAGAGTGGGGTGCAGGTGTTAAATACTCAGGCCAGGGAGAGTGGGGTAGAGAGATGCCAGCAGCTAGGGGAAGTATTTAAAGCAGTATTTCTCAGTCTTCCCCCTGTCCTCGAGGGGAATGCTGTATACTCACATCAAGAATGTAAACACAGGATGTCAGTTCAGCAGTGATTCTCATCTTGGGTTCCCATGGAAAGTGAACAGCACATTGTTGCTGGAGGAATGTGGGGGACATGCTCTCCTCTAGCGATGGACACAGGATTTTGTGTCTTGATTATTCTACAAATCCTGACTGTGAAGGAGGGTAGCTGCCCAAGTGATAGGCACCATGTATAACTACAGCCCATGTGACCTACCGAATGCTCATTCTTGCTATTTTGACCCCCTAAGGACATTTTGATTCCATGTTTATAAATAAGATCATTTTAATTGGAATTTTAAAAAAACTATTTTTGTCCACACCCTGTGTCTCATATAATCTTAGTTCCATCATCAGAGATTGAACCCAGGCCCTTGATAGTAAGAGCGTGGAGTCCTAACTCCTGGACTGCCAGGAAATTCCCCAAATTTAGCTTCTTGATCATCTTTTGCTATCTGATAATATCTAAAAATTTCCAATAATTTGGCTTTCATTTCCATTTTATTATGAGAAGTTCTGTTCCATATATATTGTCCAATAAATAAATATTTGATTTATTATGCAGAGTTTTTTTTTTTTTTGGACCATTTCAAATGTTAGCTCTTGCCATAATAATTTTATTCTTTTCAGGTCCAGTTTTCTCAGGTTCAATTTTGCAAATCTAAATTTGGTCAAGGAGATAAGACTCTTAAGTTGTATTAAAATTATAATGAAATTTATCATGTGCAGTTTGAGCTACTGTCAGTTTTAGTTTCTGCTCTTTTCTTCCAGTACTAGTCTTGTATTTGTATTCTAGCTCATCTACGAGGATCTTGCGGGCTGTTGTCTCAGGTATATCAGAATTGTTCTTGTACCTCAGCAGCCCTGGTGGGCCATGAGTATCTAGGCCCTGGAGATAGGATGACTGGTTACAAGCCCTGGCTTTACCACCTTCAAGCTGGGTGGCTCTGGGCCTAGTTTTGTCACCTAAAAATGAGAGTGATGGTGGGAGTGTCCACCTTGTAGGTTTCTGCTGTGGTGAGATTCAAAGCGATGAATGGGCAGCAAGCACTTGTCACTCTGCATCAATCAACAAACCCCATTCATTATTCTGGTGAAGGCAAGATCTAACCATGTGTCAGGAAGCCAGAGTGGGTGGAGGGTACGTCAGCTGCCCCATGTCCTCTTGGTGGTGCTTTCCTCTCTTTTACTGTCAGTTTCCATCACTCTCAGAAGCCTCTTGGGCTCTCATTCCCACTAAGTTTTTTCCAAATGGGATCTACAACCCGCAACAGAGTCAAGTGGAAAGTCTTTAAAGTGCAGATTTCTGTTCAGCTAGAATCTTTTATTTCTGGTCCATGAATCTGCACTTTAACACAGTCCAGGTATTTCTGATGCACACTGGGGTATGCAAGAGATTTAGACCCTTGTTCCTAGATGTCCTCTATGGCTGAAGAGTAACCTGCTCTACCTGTCAGACCAGGTGTCCCCCTTCAAGGTAACCCTGAATTGCTCTTTGCCTGAGGTTTTTAGCAATAGCCTCCAACTTGGAAGCACTCAAGAAAGGCCAGGAGAAATTGACTACCTTTCCGTGGCTTCTAGGGTCTGAAAGCCACCATCTGTGTCAGATCCATAGGCTTCATCTTACCTATAATTTTAATTGCTGCTGAATAGAAGCAATTCTATCATTGTTAGCTTTCTAAGGTGCAGTCCAACAAAATTATCAATGAGGGTTCTGGTTTCACGTCAATGGAGTTTTATTGAATGGAAAACAAATCAATGTACCCATATCCATTATGAATATATCTGAGGTTCACCCTCTCTATTTGCAACCAGTCAAAATTCACAGTGCTTACAACACAGGAGTTTCTGGTCCCATGGCCCACCAAGGACAATGTGGATTCTTTAGAAGGTCAAGTTGGCAGACAGGGAGATAAAATGTTTGACAAGGTGCTGTGTTCTCCTCTGCCCCTGCTTATGGCTGACTCCTTGGAAGGAAAGTTATGACCAATCTAGATAGCATATTAAAAAGCAGAGACATTACTTTGCCAACAAAGGTCCCTCTGCTCAAGGCTATGGTTTTTCCAGTGGTCACTATGGATGTGAGAATTGGACTGTGAAGAAAGCTGAGCACTGAAAAATTGATGCTTTTGATCTGTGGTGTTGGAGAAGACTCTTGAGAGTCCCTTGGACTGCAAGGAGATCCAACCAGTCTATCCTGAAGGAGATAAGTCCTGGGTGTTCATTGGAAGGACTGATGCTGAAGCTGAAATTCCAATACTTTGGCCACCTCATGCAAAGAGTTGACTCACTGGAAAAGACCCTGATGCTGGGAGGGATTGGGGGCAGGAAGAGAAGGGGACGACAGAGGATGAGATGGCTGGATGGCATCACCGATTCGATGGGCATGAGTTTGAGTAAACTCCGGGAGTTGGTGATGGACAGGGAGGCCTGGCATGCTGCGATTCATGGGGTCACAAAGAGTCGGACATGACTGAGCGACTGAACTGAACTGAACTGAACTGAACTGAACTGAAGGCTGACACTGCTATTCCATTGCTGCCCAGTTCCCATGAACCTGATGGACAGCCAGAGCTGATATTTTACATGTAATACTTTACCTGTAATCATACTTTATATGTAATTTTCTTCTGCATCAGTTGGTAAATAGCTGCTGCTGAGATTATTTGCTCGGACCTCTCAAAACGGACCCAGCAATTGAAGAGTTAACATCCAAACTATCAGGGGGCCAAGAAGAGCTGATTGGTGGGTTGTTAAATATTTTGAATATCCCCCTGGGGAACAGTTTTAGAGTCTTTCTCAGTAGAATACTCCAGGCAGTCATTACCAATTGATCAAAGTTGGTAGTTAAGATAAAATTTATTTACCATCCAGGGATTAAGGTCTTATCTCCCCCCAGGGTATTTGGTTTTATACAGTGTGCTCTGGAAGTTAAAGAACAAGGCTTCCAAGACTGGACCTCTAATGCTGTAATTTCAAGAGCTGGACGTGAATGGAACTGGGTGCTGACAGCCTCAAGTTTCCTTCTCTGACCTAGACTGGTTTTGACCCTTGAGCTTGAGATAGGGCTATAGAATGTACCTCAAACCCTCAGCCCTACCAAGGCTTCCAGCAGAGTAGAGACATCTCTTGCAGGTCTGCATTCAGCCTCAACTTCCTCCAGTATAGAAGCCAGGGCATCAGCAGTTTCTCTGAAACACATTTTGCTTTTTAGGGGAATGGAGGGACCTGTACTGCCTATAGATGGCAAAGGTAGCTTAGCATCTAAAAAGTGTAGCTTGTGCCCTTAAAAATCCAAGTAGAAATAATGCTGCCATATTAAATCATTTTTCTTTTCCATAAAAAGCAAAGTGCCCCCTGGTTTTAAAATTAATATGGTCATGTTATCCCCAGTGACAATCTGGGAAAAAGTAGAGCTGCTGTGAAGAAAAGAACTCTTAGGGATATGAGCAGAGAGGACATGAGATGGTACCTTTGGCATAAATGACCATATATGAATTAGATGGTCCACGGCGAGAACCCCTTGAGGGCTGCTGGTACTGTTGGAGTGGGATGGGTGGGAATAGTTACTCCTCCAGGATCTCTTTGTTTGCATGAAAGACTTAGAGTTTACACAACCCTCATTTCATCAGTGTGATGACTGAAGAAGTCCAGAGGGGTTCACTGACTTCCAAAATCACTGCCTGGCCAAGACAGATACAGAATCAATAGCATCCTGACCGTTCATTCTATTCACTTAGACAACATGGCAAGGTAATTTATCGTTTCCTTGATAACCCAAAGGTATCATTCAGTTCAGTTCAGTTCAGTCGCTCAGTCATGTCTGACTCTTTGTGACCCCATGAATCGCAGCACGCCAGGCCTCCCTGTCCATCACCAACTCCCGGAGTTTACTCAAACTCATGTCCATTGAGTCAGTGATGCCATCCAGCCATCTCATCCTCTGTTGTCCCCTTCTCCTCCTGCCCCCAATCTCTCCTAGCATCAGGGTCTTTTCCAATGAGTCAGCTCTTCACATGAGGTAGCCAAAGTATTGGAGTTTCAGCTTCAGCATTAGTCCTTCCAATGTACACCCAGGACTTATCTCCTTTAGGATGGACTTGTTGGGTCTCCTTGCAGTCCAAGGGACTCTCAAGAGTCTTCTCCAACACCACAGATCAAAAGCATCAATTTTTCAGTGATCAGCTTTCTTCACAGTCCAACTCTCACATCCATACGTGACCACTGGAAAAACCATAGCCTTGAGCAGAGGGACCTTTGTTGGCAAAGTAATGTCTGCTTTTTAATATGCCATCTAGATTGGTCATAACTTTCCTTCCAAGGAGTAAGCATCTTTAATTTCATGGCTGCAATCACCATCTGCAGTGATTTTGGAACCCCCCCAAAATCAAGTCTGACACTGCTTCCACTGTTTCCCTGTCTATTTCCCATGAAGTGATAGGACCAGATTCCATGATCTTAGTTTTCTGAATGTTGAGCTTTAAGCCAACTTTTTCACTCTCCTCTTTCACTTTCATCAAGAGGCTTTTTAGTTCCTCTTCACTTTCTGCCATAAGGGTGGTATCATCTGCATATCTGAGGTTATTGATATTTCTCCTGGCAATCTTGATTCCAGCTTGTGCTTCTTCCAGCCCAGCGTTTCTCATGATGTACTCTGCATATAATTTAAGTAAGCAGGGTGACAATATACAGCCTTGATGTACTCCTTTTCCTATTTGGAACCAGTCTGTTGTTCCATGTTCAGTTCTAACTGTTGCTTCCTGACCTGCATATAAGCTTCTCAAGAGGTGGGTCAGGTGGTCCGGTATTCCCATCTCTTGAAGAATTTTCCAGTTTATTGTGATCCACACAGTCAAAGGCTTTGGCATTAGTAACACTAATTACCATATAACATTGTAATATAAGATTGACTGGGGTATGTGGGTCTGGTTGCTTCTATACTAAGGGGGCTTATTTAGTGCTATTTTGGGGTCTTCTATGGTACTTCTTAGGTTTGTTTTCATCATCATCATCAATCTCTGATTGTGGTTGCTTCAAACAAATCATCTAAAATCTATTCCCCCCCAACATTGTTGATTGCAAAAGTACAATAGCAATTTGATTTTACTTAATAACACTCCCAGCATGGCTGTTGGTGATTTCCCCAGTTCAGTTTGCATTCTTCATGTTCTCAGCACCTCTCTCGGGCAATGCAGTTCTTAGAGGAAGCCTCTCAGCATTATGGAAAGAGCAGGATTCAATCCTGCAACTAGCAGTGTGACTGTGGGAAAGTTTCTCAGCTTCACTGAGCCCTGGATACTCCCTTGGTCTTTCAGGAAGAATGTGAGGTTCAAATACCTGCATAGACTTGTCTTTTAGCAAAGTCTAGTTTCCTTTCTTCACTAGCGGCATGTTCTACCTTTGCCTTTTATTAGGGTTGGTTTTGGGCATATCTGTCCAATTTGGTAGAATTCAGGCTCCTTGAGGTTGGTGACCTTGTTTCCTAAATCTGGTTCCCCCCCTTCCCACCCTGCCCCCTACCATGCTTGCTAGGCTTGGTTGCTGTTGTTGTTGGTCCAGTTGCTAAATAATGTCTGACTCTTTGCAGCCCCATGAATTGCAGCACGCCAGGCTTCCCGTCCTTCACTATCTTCCAGAGTTTTCTCAGACTCATGTTCAGCGAGTCGGTGAGGCCATCCAACCATCTAACCCTCTGCTGCCCTCCCCTCCTTCTGCCTTCAATCTTTCCCAGCATCACAGTCGTTTCCAATGAGTTGGCCCTTTGAATCAGGTGACCAAAGTATTTGAGCTTCAGCTTCAGTCCCTCCAATGAGTACTCAGAGTTGATTTCCTTTAGGATTGACTGGTTTGATCGCCTTGCTATCCGAACGACTCTCAAGAGTTTGCTGCAGGCTCTCCATTAATGTTGGTAGAGTGGAGAATATTGTAGGTCAGCAAGTTCTGGCTCGGAGCAGCTGTGGAATGGCTCTGTTCTCTCCTGCAGGCTCAGGGATACAGGCCCTGGGGAGGCCTTTCCCTCTTTTCTGTGTCCTCGGAGGTGTAGTTCCTGGAGCTCTGACCTCCATATATGTGGGACATCTCTGAAAGTTTTGATGCTGAAAATGTGACCTCTTTGTACTGTGTCAAATCAAATCTTAGAGACAGAGTTTTGGATGAAATAGAAAGGAATAGCTGTATTGCTTTTCTGAGCAAAGGGGAAAACAGTGGGCTCGTGTCCTCAAAAACTGTGTCCCAACCCAGGAGGCTTTGGTGAGGAGTTTTATATCAGTGGTTCAAGGGCTGGGTTGCCGATAGGGATCAGGGTGTGCATATACAGCCTGTGTTCCTTTAATCTGGTTTCAGGTGGTCTTCTGAGGAGTGTCTGTGATTCTCAGGGTTATCAAACTGTGACCTTCTCTTTGGAATGTAGAATACTTCATCAGATAATTAACATCATCCATTTGTTGGGGGTTTTAGTTCTTTACAAGAGCTCAAAGACATTGTTATGTGTATCCCTTGAAGTGTAACCAGGATCTTGTCCTAAGGCTTCTCTATTGTCAGATATGCAGATGATACCACTCCTATGGCAGAAAGCTAAGAACTAAAGAGCCTCTTGATGAAAGTGAAGCAGGAGAGTGAATAAGCTGGCTTAAAAGTCAACATTCAGAAAACTAAGATCATGGCATCCAGTCTCATCACTTCATGACAAATAGATGGGGAAAGAGTGACAGACTTTATTTTCTGGGGCTCCAAAATCACTGCAGATGGTGACTGCAGCCATGAAATTATAAGACACTTACTCCTTGGAAGGAAAGTTATGACCAAACTAGACAGCACATTAAAAAGCAGAGACATTATTTTGCTAATAAATATCTGTGTAGTCAAAGCTATGGTTTTTCCAGTAGTCATGTATGGATGTAAGAGTTGGACCATAAAGAAAGCTGAGCACCAAAGAATGGATGCTTTGGAACTGTGGTATTGGAGAAGACTCTTGAGAGTCCCTTGGACAGTGAGGAGATCCAACAAGTTCATCCTAAAGGAAATCAGTCCTGAATATTCATTGGAAGGACTGATGCTGAAGCTGAAACGCCAATAGTTTGGCCACCTGATGCGAAGAACTGACTCATTTGAAAAGACCCTGATGCTGGGAAAGATTGAGGGTGGGAGAAGGAGACAGCAGAGGATGAGATGGTTGGATGAGGATGAGATTAGTTGGAAGGCCTCACCGACTCAATGGACATGAGTTTGAGTCAACTCTGGGAGTTGGTGATGGACAGGGAGGCCTGGCATGCTGCAGTCCATGCAGTGCAGAGTCAGACACGGCTGACTGAGCGTTTCTGCATCTCCTCCCTTCCTTGATTAGCAACTGTTTGAAACTGCCCTTTGGAACTCTGGAAAGGTCTTGGAGACTGAAGCCTATTTCCTACAATGGAGAAACAGGGGACACAGAAATGTGTCCATGCCCAGGATCCCCACAGGGTCCTGCTAGGTTTTGTTATGATCTCTCTTTGGAAAGTGGCCCCGTTGCAGAGAGCCCTTCTCCTCAGGGAGAATCAGACTCAGGGGACCAACTTCAAAGCCCTTGTAAAATGAGCCAGGCTGCTCCTTCCCTGGGGGCACAGCAAATGGGGCAAGGAAGTCCCCATGGCGGTTAGTCCGTCCTTTGGAGGTAATGACTTTGAGGACTCTGGGAGTTTCTTAGTCTTCAGCCGGTCTCTTCATTCCTTAGCAGCAGTTTAGTTGCCTAATCAAGAGCCCTGCCCATCCTGTACACTGCTGGGTGTGTGTTGGGGGGAGCGGTGCTGGTGGAGAGACCGAGATGAGGTAAGAGAAGCCTCAGAAAGAGAGTTGAGAAAGCAAGGCTGGGGGGATTCCAGAAAGAGGGAGAAATATGAGTCTGCTGTGCTCCCTGTATCTGGGTTCCTCCAGATGCTGCTCTTGACAGCAAACCTCCTTTCTCCCCCAGTCATTTCCAGTGGGCTTTCAGTTCAGCTCAGTCGTGTCCAACTCTTTGCAACCCCAGGTACTGTGGCACACCAGGCTTCCCTGTCCGTCACCAACACCCAGAGCTTGCCCAAACTCATGTCCATTGAGCCGGTGATGCCATCCAACCATCTCATCCTCTGTTGTCTTCCTCTCCTCCTGCCTTCAATCTTTCCCAGCATCAGGGTCTTTTCAAATGAGTCAGTTCATTGCATCAGGTCACCAAAGTATTGGAGTTTCAGCTTCAGTGTCAGTTCTTCCAATGAATATTCAGAACTGATTTCCTTTACAATTGACTTGTTTGATCTCCTTGGAATCCAAGGGACTCTCAAGAGTCTTCTCCAACACCACAGTTCAAAAGCATCCATTCTTTGGTGCTTAGCTCTCTTTACAGTCCAACTCTCACATCCATACATGACCACTGGAAAAACCATAGTTTTGACAAGACAGACCTTTGTCGGCAAAGTAATGTCTCTGCTTTTTAATATGCTATCTAGGTTGGTCATAACTTTTCTTCCAAGGAACAAGCATCTTTTAATTTCATGGCTGCAGTCACCATCTGAAGTGATTTTGGAGCCCCCAAAAATAAAGTCTGTCACTGTTTCCACTGTTTCCCATCTATTTGCCATGAAGTGATGGGACCGGATGCCATGATCTTAGTTTTCTGAATGTTGAGCTTTAAGCCAACTTTTTCACTCTCCTCTTTCACTTTCCTCAAGAGGCTCTTTAGTTCTTCTTTACTTTCTGCCATAAGGGTGGTGTCATCTGCATATATGAGGTTATTGATATTTCACCCAGCAATCTTGATTCCAGCTTGTGCTTCTTCCAGCCCAGCATTTCTCATGATGTACTCTGCATATAAGTTAAATAAGCAGAGTGACAATATACAGACTTGACGTACTCCTTTCCCAGTTTGGAACCAGTCTGTCGTTCCATGTCTGGTTCTAACTGTTGTTTCTTGACCTGCATACAGATTTCTCAGGAGGCAGGTCAGGTGGTCTGGTATTCTCATCTCTTGAAGAATTTTCCACAGTTTGTTGTGATCTACAGGGTCAAAGGATTTCAAGACCCATTATAAACAGACCCCAGCTAATTTCTTCTTTGAATAACCTGTGGGTCACGTGGTGGATTTCTTGAGAACAGGAAGCATGTTTCCATTCTTATCTCCCCACATGTGCAAACTACTGGTTGGGGCAAGGAAGAGATGCTGGAGGGTTAGTTGCTGGAGGGTTAATAGGGTGATGTTTAATGACTGATGAGCTTGGGTGGCCCCAGGCTGGGCATGGGGATAGTGTTTGCCCACAGAAATGACAACATTGCTTGGACATTTCAGGGACAAAAAGCCTGTGTATGTGTATATTCATGAGTCTGGTCCCCTAAACATATCATTTATGGCGTAGTTTGCACTGGTTTTGCAAAGGAAAATCTATTTGAATACAGTATTCTCAGATTGCTCTGTTCACTTAGTAATTAAGATATATTACCCTTGCAGATTATTTGAGCCTTATAGTTTTTGGGTTTTTAGCCCTTTCTAAAGCTCCTCCAGACCCCTGCCAGTGAGACATGTGGGGAAGGTTGTAAATGCCTTTGCTGTATCTTTCTGCTTAAGTATTTGCAGCAGATTTTATGGAGCTTGTAAATAGGAACTGATTTTCTTTTACATATGTGAGTCAGCCTTATTTGGGTCTAAAGTGGACTTTATGAACCTGCACGGATTAGAATAAACACTGTGCCCAGCAATCAGTTCTATATTTAGTTCTTAAATAGGCTAGGCTTTTTTATAAGTGTGTATGTGTATGTGTGTATATGAGAACTGAACATTAAGAAAAAAATTAAGTGTGAATACTACTGGCTTGCGTGAGCTGACTGATCTGAGGATGGGCCTGGAAGAATTCCTGGCCATGGGGAGCCACAGCCAACAGCTAAGAGATCTCTTTTTCTCCTGGAAGTCATTGTTTCTTTACCTATAAGATGGACAGGATGGGTCCCCACGAAACCCTAGGATTGTTATGCAGATTAAGGAGGGGAGTCCAAGGATCTAGCACAGTGCTGGTGTCTAGCTGGGACTCGGTAAATACCCACTACTTATGAAATCTCAGCCTGGAAGGGACTGGATGTTTCTGGAGGAGAAAGACTTGTGTCTTCTGCTATGTCCCTGACAGTTCCCAGAAAGCCCAGGGTCAAAGAAATAATAATATGTTTTTACATTGAATGAAAAGTATCAGAGTCCTGCCAGAGAAAAGTTACCATTCAAAACTGTTGTCCTGGGTCATGATCAGTAATAGAGGAGTGAGATGGGGAGACGGGAGGGAAGGGAGAGGATAGGGTCTCAAGCTGGACTGCTTGGGTTTGTGTCTCAGCTCAGACACTTTAGGAGCTGTGTGACCCTGGACATGTCATTTAGCCTCTCTGTGCCTCAATCTCTTCACCTGTAGGATGGGTATAATCAATACTAATGTTCTAGTGATAGTGTGTGGATGTGTATTATAGTTACAGATGTGAAATGCATAGTGTGCCTGGCACACAGTGTTTGTTGTTATTATCGTTATCTTTATCTGTATTAATAGTGGTTAAAAAAGGGGATTTTGTTGATAGAGGGACTTGGACTTGAGTCTTAGCATTGCCACTTACCAGCTCCGTGACCTTGGATAATTATTCAACCTTTCTAAGTCTCTGTTCCCTCAACTGTTATTTGGGATGTCTCTTCTCCTGGGGTTATTAGGAGCATCAAATGAGATAAGATGAAGTATTGAGTATTAAGTATTAAAGTATTGAGCCTTGTGCCTGTCATAGAAAAAGCACTTAATTAATGTCATCTATTTTATTATCTCAAGAACTACTTGAATTTAATACCATTCATTCAACAAATATCGGTGAAGCCAGTGTGGAGTGTAGGCCTGGTATGGAATGAGGTTTCTTCCTTCTCTAATGAGGGGATGTGGACATCTTTTCTTTTTTGGATGAGTATTTGCTTCTTCCATTGTAGTTAGAACATTGTAATATTGCAAGAAAAATTCTGGAGAAGAGACTAAGGTGGGGCAACTTGAAGCCTCAAAAGGCAGTTTGGTTCTGAGAATTAGTGCTCTCATGGCGAGACCCAGGTACAAAGCAGTTGCAATCAGGGACCTGGGACCAAAGCCTGTGGGGACTTCCAGGGCGACCACCCATCCTGGTCTTTGCCACTCACTGGTAACTGTGTCCCCTGTCACTTGAAAACTGTCCTAGGTTAGATATTAAATTACCTGATTCCTCATACTTGACCTACCTAAGAGAAAACCGCCCCCCCTGTATCTCAAAGGGGTGTGGCTGGAAGCAGCAAGAGGCCCTATCTGACTCTGGGAAGGCAGCCTGGCGTTTTGTTGGGTCGAGGGGGTAAGGAGGGGCTTACCCCCTGGGGGGCTTCTCAGGTGTGGTAGGGGAGGCCACAGGAGGGGAGACCATGGAGAACCCATTTCCTTCCCTCTCCTGGAAGCATATGGACGTTTCCTTTCTCCTCTCTTTTTCCAGGTCAGCACACATTATGAGAACTTTGTCATCTTCCTAGATTCTGAAAGTGAGGGGCTACTGGCCAGAGGGAGAGTGGTGCAGAGAGGACAAATAAGAATAACAACGGAGCAGCAAAAACCCATGTGAAATAAATAAGCCACTAGTTCCAAGGAAGAAACTTCTGGGCTTAATTTGCATCCTGTTCTCTCCTGGTTGTTTGTTGCCATGGTTGTCATTGGGGGAGGGAAATTGGTTCGTGGAGGGGTGCTCCCCCGCCCAGCTCTTGAGTTCTCCCTTCTGCTTTTTGGCTCAGTGATGAGGACAGCCTGGATGGAGGGGGATGGGACCATGGAAGAGGAGGCACTGGCTAAATATTTTAGAGCAATGCTCACTAAGACTCTTGTTAAAAAATAATTACATATAAATAGCAAACTAGAGATCCCCCAAGATTTCTGCAGTGCTGATGTGTTACTTTTAGTAGCAGGACAAAAAAATAGTTTTTGAAGACTAATAAGATCCCCTGGAGGGGGACAGGGCAACTCATTCCAGTATTCTTGCCTGGAGAATCCCATGGACAGAGGAGCCTGGTGGGCTACAGTCCATAGGGTTGCAATGAGTCAGACACGACTGAAGAGACTTAGCATGCATACATGACTGACAGTAAAGCTTATGTAATGATACAATATGCCAGATTTTCCTCAGAGTGTTTCACATGTGTTTACTTCCCTAATCCTCACAGCAAACCTCCAAGTTGGCCATATCATGATCCTCTGTTTCCAGATGTGGACCCTGAGGCGTAGAGAGCTTCAGTAACTTGCCCAAAGTCATATGTCTGGTCAGTGGCAGAGATTCTACCTGGGCAGCCAGTCTCCAGAGCTGAGTTCTTAAGCAAACTCTGTATCACCTTCTGGGCTGAAAGGCTGAGAACAGGAAACTGAGGCACAGAAAGGTGAGGCTTAAGTTACACAGCTAGGAGGTGAGAGCAGGACCCAAGCTCAGCTGTGCCACGCCCGAGTTGTTAATGCTTAGCAGTTGTTAACACTTTTTCTCTTTCTCATTGGGTTCCCCAAAGGAATGTTGTGAAGGTCAAGTGAGACACAGTATGTAGTACATGGGTGTGTTTGTGTGTTAAGCCACTTAGTCGTGTTTGACTCTGTGCGACCCCATGGACTGCAGCCTGCCAGGATTCTCTGTCCATGGGGATTCTTCAGGCAAGAATACTGGAGTGGGTTGCCCTGCCCTCCTCCAGGGGATCTTCCCAACCCAGGGATGGAATCCAGGTCTCCCACATTGCAGGAGGATTCTTTACCGACTGAGCCACCAAGGAAGTCAGTTGTAAAGTACCAAATAAGCTGTCATTCAGACACTAGATCTGAGGACAAGGGGAAAAGACACTCCTTGTGTCCAGGGATGACTTAGGCAGAGGTTGGTGAAGAGAATCCTGCACATTTGCAGCAACTGGATCCAGCAGTGGAGATAAAAGGTGTGAAGGAAAATCAGGTGGGGTCCTAAAACCAGACAGACTGGAGGAGGAGAGCGTCCCTCTTCTAGTGCTAGATGATCAAGCCAAGAGATCCAGCCCTCTCTCATCTGAGCGCATGGCTCAGAGAGCCCAGGGATAATAAAGCAGCATCACCATCAGGGACAATGACAGCAACTTTCTTTTAGCCAAAGACACTCGATCTTCTCCCTCTCACCAAACTGTCCTTTCTTTAGGCTGTTTCCAAGCCTCTCCTCAGGTTATGAGCTCTTTGCAGGCACCTCTGCAGAGGGGTCCTAATTTGCATCTTATATGGACATCTTTATCTTGAGCTACAGGGCTCCTCTGAGGTGCAATCTGCCTATAGAAACACACTGTGGATCTTGAAAGTGGCGCAGAGACTGACAACTCCTTTCCTCCTCTCTTCCAACCTCCACCCCCCCCACATCCCCCTAGTTTTCCCAAATCCTGGAGCCTGCTAAAGGCTCAGTTGTTTCCCAGGGGGCACATATGCCTGTCTTTCTCTTCAGGCTGACTTATTGTACATGCCTTTCATCTGCTCAAAATCTGATTTAAATATGAACCCATAGAGCCTGAACACCCAGCCCTCAGAAGAGCTGTAACTTTGTTGTATTTTATTTTGCCCAATCACAGCAGTTGTCTTATTCTCTTCTGCTCAGCAAGGTCCTGTCAAAAGAGACTAAATGACAACCTTTGGAAAGAGAGCAACCTTAATCACGTGAAAGTAATTTATTTTTAATCCACCACACTGCAGCTGTCCCCTAGTTATTTGTGAATATGTATCAAGCCCAAACTTTGAAATTTTGATAATTGGCTTCTTGCAGTTTCATTATTTCTCCTTCTCTTCTGGGTCTGATATGTGTGAAAAGTTTCCCAAGAATATATCCAGTAAATGCATCCTAGAGTGAAAGATAGGCATAGTAATGTGCAACATAGTAAAGCCTCTGTTATTCATTTATTTAATGAATGTCATTGGAATGTCTTCATTGTGTCAGGTACTGGATGAGGTGCTGGTGACACAATAACAAGGAAGGTCAGAGTCTCTGGCCTCACAAACATACTGGCTAGTGGGGCAGAAGTCAATGAGAGAGCAAACAAATAAAGGCATTTTACACATTGTGATAAATTCTGGGAGTGAAGCAAGTGGAGATATTATGATATAATATGGCTGTTCCAGTACAGAGCATGGTGAACTGATCAATGTCTCTTTTCCAGGAAATATAATTCTCTGAATGCAGCTTAAAACTGCATTTGTGTTGTTTCTTTTTTTATCAGCCACCTTACACTTTTTATCTGTATTGAGCCAAAATAAAATTTTTATTATACAAACTACTTTTAGTAAATACTTTATTATACAAAGTAACTGCAGCAAATGTGTAAAACAGAAAGAAGTTGATCTGTATTATCACCACTGAGAGTTACTGCTACCTTTTGGATCTTCTTTCTATTAATAACTATGTTTGTGTATGTGTCTTTTTTTTTTCATTTATTTTTATTAGTTGGAGGCTAATTACTTTACAACATTGCAGTGGTTTTTGTCATATATTGAAATGAATTAGCCATGGATTTACATGTATTCCCCATCCCGGTCCCCCCTCCCACCTCCCTCTCCACCCCATCCCTCTGGGTCTTCCCAGTGCACCAGGCCTGAGCACTTGTCTCATGCATCCAACCTGGGCTGGTGATCTGTTTCACCCTAGATATACATGTTTCGATGCTGTTCTCTTGAAACATCCCACCCTCGCCTTCTCCCACAGAGTCCACAAGTCTGTTCTATACATCTGAGTCTCTTTTTCTTTTTTTGCATATAGGGTTATCGTTACCATCTTTCTAAATTCCATATATATGTGTTAGTATACTGTAATGGTCTTTATCTTTCTGGCTTACTTCACTCTGTATAATGGGCTCCAGTTTCACTCATCTCATTAGAACTGATTCAAATGAATTCTTTTTAATGGCTGAGTAATATTCCATGGTGTATATGTACCACAGCTTCCTCATCCATTCATCTGCTGATGGGCATCTAGGTTGCTTCCATGTCCTGGCTATTATAAACAGTGCTGCGATGAACATTGGGGTGCACGTGTCTCTTTCGGATCTGGTTTCCTCGGTGTGTATGCCTAGAAGTGGTATTGCTGGGTCATATGGCAGATCTATTTCCAGCTTTTTAAGGAATCTTCACACTGTTTTCCATAGTGGCTGTACTAATTTGCATTCCCACCAACAGTGTAAGAGGGTTCCCTTTTCTCCACACCCTCTCCAGCATTTATTGCTTGTAGACTTTTGGATAGCAGCCATCCTGACTGGCGTGTAATGGTACCTCATTGTGGTTTTGATTTGCATTTCTCTGATAATGAGTGATGGTGAGCATCTTTTCATGTGTTTTTTTGCCATCCGTATGTCTTCCTTGGAGAAATGTCTGTTTAGTTCTTTGGCCCATTTTTTGATTGGGTCATTTATTTTTCTGGAGTTGAGCTGGAGGAGTTGCTTGTATATTTTTGAGATTAATCCTTTGTCTGTTGCTTCATTTGCTATTATTTTCTCCCAATCTGAGAGCTGTCTTTTCACCTTGCTTATAGTTTCCTTTGTTGTGCAAAAGCTTTTAAGTTTCATTAGGTCCCATTTGTTTATTTTTGCTTTTGTTTCTAAAATTCTGGGATGTGGCTCATAGAGGATCCTGCTGTGATTTATGTCGGAGAGTGTTTTGCCTATGTTCTCGTCTAGGAGTTTGATAGTTTCTGGTCTTACATTTAGATCTTTAATCCATTTTGAGTTTATTTTTGTGTATGGTGTTAGAAAGTGTTCTAGTTTCATTCTTTTACAGGTGGTTGACCAGTTTTCCCAGCACCACTTGTTAAAGAGGTTGTCTTTTTTCCATTGTATATCCTTGCCTCCTTTGTCGAAGATAAGGTGACCATAGGTTCGTGGATTTGTCTCTGGGCTTTCTATTTTGTTCCATTGATCTATATTTCTGTCTTTGTGCCAGTACCATACTGTCTTGATGACTGTGGCTTTGTAGTATAGTCTGAAGTCAGGCAGGTTGATTCCTCCAGTTCCATTCTTTTCTCAAGGTTACTTTGGCTAATTCGAGGTTTTTTGTATTTCCATACAAATTGTGAAATTATTTGTTCTAGTTCTGTGAAAAATACCGTTGGTAGTTTGATAGGGATTGCATTGAATCTATAGATTGCTTTGGGTAGTATAGCCATTTTGACAATATTGATTCTTCCAGTCCATGAACACGGTATATTTCTCCATCTGTTTGTGTCCTCTTTGATTTCTTTCATCAGTGCTTTATAGTTTTCTATGTATAGGTCTTTTGTTTCTTTAGGTAGATATACTCCTAAGTATTTTATTCTTTTTGTTGCAGTGGTGAATGGTATCGTTTCCTTAGTTTCTCTTTCTGTTTTCTCATTGTTAGTGTATAGGAATGCAAGAGATTTCTGTGTGTTAATTTTATATCCTGCAACTTTACTGTATTCATTGATTAGCTCTAGTAATTTTCTGGTAGAGTCTTTAGGGTTTTCTATGTAGAGGATCATGTCATCTGCAAACAGAAAGAGTTTCACTTCTTCTTTTCCAATCTGGATTCCTTTTACTTCCTCTTCTGCCCTGATTGCTGTGGCCAACACTTCCAAAACTATGTTGAATAGTAGTGGTGAGAGTGGGTACCCTTGTCTTGTTCCTGATTTCAGGGGAAATGCTTTCAATTTTTCACCATTGAGGGTGATGCTTGCTGTGGGTTTGTCTGTGTATGTGTCTTATAAATTTTATAAACTGGTTTGATTCACTTAAGAAAATGTTGCATGTTATTTCCCCCCATGTCAGGAAGTATCCTACATTATCATCCATAGTGGTGACATCATATTGCACTGTGTGGTCAAGCGAAATACCTCATCTCTTTTGGATGCAAAGCAGTTAAACCAGGTCTTCCTCCTTCTCTACTTGTGTAATTTTTTTTTTCTAACCTAAATGTAGGACTTTACATTTTTATTAAAAAATCATCTTGTTGCTTTTAAGATAAATTATTACAGTCTTTTATGATCTTTTAAGTCCTGATTTCATTAACCAGTCTCTCCCAGGTTGATATGATTTTAAAATCAATAAGGATCAAAATCACTGATACATCATTTTAAGTAGGATAGAGCCTCATAGCATTCCCTTGGAAACCCCCCTACAGGTTTTATTACTCTGCTGATCAAACACTGTTTAGCTCTGATCAATTAATAATCTTAGCTGTACTATCCCGTGGCTTGTTTCTCCACTGGAAAATAAGAACTTCCAAAAACAAGAAAAAATACTGCCAATCACTTTACCATTTTGATTCATTATGTCTGTCACATTCCCTTTTATGCTCATCTTATAATTTTATTAATGACAGGAGACTGGTTTGGTATTCCTTGTTCTTTTGAACTCGTGCTGTTGTTCTGGAGGAAAAGAAATTGGTCAAATACTAAAATCCAATTCAAATTCCTTATCATTCTTGAGTGTATAGATTGGACTTAAATGTCTTAATCTTGATACATCCCTCAATTTGGATATTAAAAAATTTTTTTTCAGACTAAGTTGTTTGTTATTATTTCTCTTTGTAATATACAATTGTGGTGAAAAAAACAGGACCAATTAGTTCCTTTAATAAATATTTTTAAAATGAACACATTTTTCGAATGTGTTCAAAACTAACTGTTTAATTTTTTCAAGGATTAAATACAACTCACTGGACTATAAATAATAAAATCCATTTAAAAATCCAGACAATTTTTTCAATTCCACAGTCTTTCAGAGAGCATCCCCTGTGGTTTGGCATTCTCATCTTTAAGTCTGTAAGCACACTTCAGTGTAGCTTAGGTGGGCCAAGCAATGTGGACTCAAGGCAGTGGAGAGTTTTTTTCTGTCTCCTCATTTATCTCAGATTTCTGAGCCCTGAAAAAACATTTGTTCTACCCTCTCTATATGATGTTTACTTTTCTTGAAATGATAGAGGCAAAATAGAAGTGAAGTAATTAGTTATGTTTTCTACTTCCTCTTCCAATTATATCGTCAGCTTCAAATAATGGAACCACTTATTTCCTCTCAACTGAGAGAGAGGAATTTGCTCATCTTGAGATTCTCCATGGTGCTCAACACAATGTCTCACCTGTTATGGGCGTATTAGGTAGAACCCTTGGTGTTCAACACAATGTCCTACTTTTTAAGGGTGTATTAGGTAGAACCTTTTTCGTTGCAAGGGATAGAATCCAATACAGACTTTCTTAAACCAAAACATAGAAACACACAAACGTGTGTGTATGTGTACGTGTGTGTGTGCGTGTAGGGGGTTTGTTTTCAATGAGGTCTGAATGCTCTGTGTTTAAAGCAAGGGCTTAGAGTACAGAAATGCTATCATGGAGGTGCTGTACACAGAGAAAGTTCTAGGACAGGTTGGGAGTTATGAGCAAAAGAAGTATTAAACTGAATTCTCAAAGTATAAAATATAGCCAGGTCTAGACACCATGTTGTATCTGAATAAATTTTGTGCCAATAAATGACATCAGGATTTAAAAAAAAATTAGAGTGTTCATTCGATATATATATATATTGAGTTGGCCAAAAAGTTTTTGCCATCCCAGTGTGTTTCAACAGCAGATGAACTTAAGAGTAACTGGATAAAGACCATCAGCACCTGGATTCTCTCTCTCCATTTCTCCTCAGTGCATTTCTCTTTGATTTTACTCAGGGTCTCCCTCCAAGTGGGAATTCCAGGCTTGCATCTTCACACCTCTAAGCTGTGAGAAAAAGAAATTCTTTCTTGATTGCTCAAGCAAAAGTCCCAGGATTAGCTCCATTTGACCTGATTGACTTGGATTAGATCATGCGCCCATTTGTCAGTCAGTCATCATGGCCATGAGCATTGATGCTGATTGGCCTGACCTGAGTCACGTGACTCCCCAGGGTACTCCAGATATAATCTGCTCTATATAAAGGGCAGGCTTCCCAGGTGGCAGAGTGGTAAAGAATCCTCCTATCAATTTAGGAGATGTAAGATAGGTGGGTTCAATCCCTGAGTCAGGAAGATCCCTTGGAGAAAGAAATGGCAACCCACTCTAGTGTTCTTCCCTGAAAAATCCTATAGACAGAGGATCCTGGCTATAGTCCAGTGGGGTCACAAGGAATCAGAACTGAGCACTCACACAGGCATATAAAGGGCAGTGGGAGAGGGAGGCACTGGCTTCCTCCAGAGGAAAATCCGAGTATCATTATCAGATGAATTAAGGAAGGATGAAGGGTAGATAAAAAATAACACATGATCATGACAAGTTTTTCAATTAGATACTTTTTGAAGTAGCTAATTAGTCTTATTTTTTTCTACCAATGATTGTATATGACAAAGAGGAATAACAAAAAACTTTGTCTGAAAAAAAGGTTAGTTTTAATCTCTAAGTGGAAGAATATCTCAGGATTAAGACCTTTAGGTCCAACCTATATATTCATGAATCATAAGGAATTTGGGTTGCATTTTGTATTTGACAAATTATTTATTTTTTAGTATCTGATCAATTTTTCCAGAATATATGAGTTCATTTTTCATTTTATGAATTTCCTGGAAGCAAATGCAATACTTCCTACCATCTGCCATTTAAACAAAAGGAGATTTCTTGCTTTTAACTAAAAGAAAATTTGTTACAAGACTACTGTATTCATCAGAAAAGATAGTCTCCCTAGCTTGTGGTGGCCTTGGTAGAAAGTTGGGGGATCTCAAGGACATTATCATATTAATGCATTGCTCCATAGGGTTTGATATTACCCTCTATGGTGCAATCAAGAAAAGGAGGCTGGTGCTCTGATGATGAGGTCATCTGAGACAGCCAGTATCCAGTCAGAGAAACAGAGTACATACTGGTACTCTGCACAGGTAGTCAACAGAAGGAATTAAATATAAAGAATAGATTATAAAGCTGTTGGGAGAGTTGAACAGTCAAACAGGACCATGAGGCAACCCAGAGATAAACAGAAGCAAGAAACCTCTACAAACGTTAAGATATAGGGAGGAAAGGGAGAAGATGGTATGGTCAGAGCCAGAGAGCTGGAGTTCAAACTATTCAGAGGGTCTGGATCTCCAGTAGACTGCCTGATGTCAGCTGGGACCACAAAGGAAATGCAAATCAAAGCAGAAAGAAGAGGGAGGAATACTCTGACTTCTCCGTCTTTTCTGCCCAGCAGTCTCCCAACATTTTCTCTCATTGGCTCACCCAGAAGACAGCCTACAAGGAAGTCAGAAAAATGTATTTTTCCTGCGCAAAGGATAGGAATGCATCTGAGACAAAAGGGACAAATAAGTGACATATGACCTGGAGCAAGGTATGAAGTTTGAGGCTGTTTTCATGTGGAAAATTAACAGCTTTATTCTTGATTCATTTCTTTGCTGAAGTAAGAGGATCTGAAGCCTTTCTGTTTAGAGGAAAGAGAAACTCATATTTGCTGATTCTGGGCAAAGGACAACCATGGACAATGAGTCCCAAAGAATAGAAGGGAGTGGGGGTTTTGCAGACGAAAGAGTTAAAAGAAAATGAAGTGATTCACTGGTGTAGGCAAAATCTTGGAGAAGCAGTGGGGAGGGTGGAGACACTCCTTCCCACAGAAAATGTAGGGGGAGAGAGAGAAAAGAGTGTTGTCTGTGGCATCTGGATCAGATGGGTCCTGCTTGCTACTTCCCAGCATTGCTAAAAGTGTGTGATGTATCTGGACTGTTGAAACCACAGACTGCCTTGCAAAAGGCCCCTGAGCCCCAGGCATAGCATGAGACTGAAAGAAGACCATTCAGTTCAGTTCAGTTCAGTTGCTCAGTGATGTCCAACTCTTTGTGACCCCATGAACCGCAGCACACCAGGCCTCCCTGTCTATCACCAACTTCCAGAGTCCACCCAAACCAATGTCCATTGAGTCGGTGATGCCATCCAACCATCTCATCCTCTGTCATCCCCTTCTCCTCCTGCCTTCAATCTTTCCCAGCATCAGGATCTTTTCCAATGAGCCAGCTCTTTGCTTAAGACCATTAAGAGGGTCATATTTGTATGAACCAGGAGTCATTCTCAAAGGGCAGATAACGATAGCTGAGCCTTCAATGGTTCTGTGGAAGATTTCATTGGTTGGCTCCTCACCCGCCTAGGGCCACTATGGGAGAAGTGCTCAGTAGAATCACTAGATCCTGCTCTCCTTTCCACCCACCAAGTGTGGGCATAGCCACCTTGCCCAAGAAAATGAGGCTGCAGCTATGAGTACTTAGCGTGGGTACCGAGTTTGTATAGCATGAGTTTAGACACTGAGTTCAGATAACATGATACCGAATTGTCTAAATCTTGTCAGCCTCTGGGCATTGTTAACAAGAGCTGAGACAGTGGTAGAATCCTACTATTCCAATATTTTAACAGCGGGCACACTCGTGTGTCCTAATTGAATAACAGCTCTGCCCACAGTCCTCTCTTCTCCAGGAAGTCTTGGGGTATTATGGTCACTCACAGACATTCTTCCAGATCCCAGGTTGCTCTGTAACACAGTTGGGGCAGAATTCCTTATTGAGATTTCAATTTGTCCTTTTTATTGTAGTTATAACCCACAACACAGCTTCCAAGAACATAAAACATAGACAAAAGTTTGAGTTCCTTTGCCTCAGGAGCTTTTGTGCCTGCCAGAGTACAGCAGGCTTTTCCTCTGTGTTTAAAAGCTCAAAGACAGTTGTGCCTTACACAACTGGTCCAGGGCTGAAACCAGTGAAGAGCTCTGTCCCGTATGCCCTGAGCTGTATCATTGTGTATATGTATTGTGTGTGTGTGTGTGTGTGCATGCACACGCATACATGCTCAGCCGTGTCCAACTCTTTGCAACCCCATGGACTGCAGCCCGCCAGGCTCCTCTCTCCATGGAACTTTCCAGGCAAGCATACTGGAGTGGGTTGCCATTTCCTACTGCAGGAGATCTTCGCAACCCAGAGATTGAACCCATATCTCCTGCGTCTCCTGCATTGGCATTTTAAATCTGATTGTTGTTAACTTTTTTAAATGAAGAAGTTCTGTATACAAACCCAGATTTTAAGTTTTTCCCAGAATATTGAGTGCCCAGTCCATTTTGGCTTTGCATTTTAAGGGCCAGAAATGACCTTGTCCCCATTAGAAGATGGGGATGGTTAGCTACAATCCCTATCACTCTGCCTTGTCTTCCTCACCCAGACTTGAGAGTCAGTTGCTGTTTTATAATCTCCCAGCTGGTAGATACCACTCATTTGCTCAGGTAATGGCTGGTCATCTTAGGTATTCAAATTTCCGACTTGAGCTGGAGCAGCTGGAGCTTTTGGAGGGTAGAGACAGAGACAGCTGGAGGGGAAGTGGAGTTGAGATTCTTCAAGGTTAGGTGATGACTGACTTTCATGGGTCCTGTGAGGGGAAGAGACTGGCTTCCTACTTTGGGATGATTGTGAGGTGGGTTTGCAGATGCTTGGGAGATTGAATACTGTGGCTTTTGTCACTGGGTTGGGAGATTTCTGGACTCATGCCTCGAATCTACCACCTCAGATGACCAGACTAGCTTAAACCAGGATCACCTTGTCATAGCCATGGGGACTGGAGACAAGGATTTTCCTTTGAACATTTGGAAGGTACAAGAACCCTGGGACTTCTGAACAACACTGAAAGGAAGCCCTACAGGATTATGGAACTGAACATCTTCTGACGACGGGGGAGAGAGTTCAGAGCAGAGTATTGATTGAGTGACAGACATCAGCAGTTTTGTATCAGCTCTGGGGATGTGTGGCTGTCCCCTCGTGTCTCCCTGTACTGAGAGCTGTGATGAGTCCCATTCTCCTCTCTGCAGGGCTGGATTAGTGTGGTTTGCTTCTGTGCTCTCACCAAGGAGGGCTTTCTCTTTGTTTTGTCATTGTGTGAAGTTGCATATCTGAAATGATGTGGTGATTATTTTTCAAAGAGCTCCAAGCACAGAGCTCAGTATTTTTTTCCCTTTAAGGCAGCTGTTCTAATAGTCTGTCTCCTGTTTCATGGAATATGAAGGAGATGACGGAGCCACCACAGATTTCTGAGCATCAGTTAATCTTCCTGTGGGATACTCTGTTGTTATGCAGTTGCCCAATTGTGTCCGACTTCTTGCGACCCTATGGACTGCAGCCCACCGGTTCTTCCCTGTCCTTCACCATCTCTTCTGTCTAGTAACTTCCTAAGCAGTTGCCCACATTCTGCTTTCCCTGTCGACTCCATCCACTAGTTTCAGGGTCCTTTTTCCAGCTCCTGGGGCTATTCTGGCTACACTCACTCTTTCATAGTCCATTTCTGCATCCCTATACCTTCATCTGGTGGCACAGTGGTAAAGAATTCCACCTGTCCGTGCAGGAGACTCAAGAGAAGTGGGTTCGATCCCTGGGTTAGGAAGGGAAATGGCAAACCACTTCAGTATATTTGCCTGGAAAATTCCATGGACAGAGGAGCCTGGTGGGCTATAGTCCTTGGGGGCCCAAAAGAGTCAGACATGACTGAGCACGCATGCGCACACACACACGCTCACTCTTAATATGGCTTTCTAGACTCTTCCTGCATAGTCAGCTTCATCCCTCCGCCATCATGTGCTCCTCCCAACTTCCCGAATACTCTGTTCTCTGCTCCTCTCTATACCTCTTGTATATTCTGGTCATTTAGCTTGAAGTGCCCCCCCCCCCCTTTTTTCAACTTTGCTTCTTAAACTCGTGTCAGACTCTTGTATTTAAAGCTCCCCTTAAATGCTGCTGCCCCCTTCCAAAATCATTTCTGGCATTTCCAGAAGCATCACAACATTTTGGATCTTTGTCCAAGCACTGTCCCTAAATTACCGTGTTCATGACTCCCCCTCCACCCCTCTAGTCCAGAACTCCATAAGGGCAGAAGTCCAATACCCTTAAAGAGAATTTGGACAGAAGGAAAATGAGGTAAATCTTCTGAGAGTTAAATTATAAAGTCAGTCTATTAGGCCAGAAAAGTCGGATAGAAAAACAACTTAGGTAGTCAGAATGATTTCTGGTTCAGAATGTGATTTGATGGAAACTATCTTGAAAACAGCATTCAACAAACTGCAATCTAGGGGTTGGTGGGGACAGAATTCATTGTCTTATTGTATCTTCCTCCGGGTGGTTTGCATCATGATTTGCAAAGTCAATGTTCTGGGAAGTGCTGTAGTAATGAACCCCTTTAAATTTTGCTGAATCTAGTATTTTTGAATTAACATGGCTATTTTATTTTTCATAGGACATTATGAAATGTAATTTCTTCATAGAACACTATTAATATCTGCTGGGCTAAAGAAATACTGTACCAATCACAAGGAGAATTGTCTGTATTAAATATGGAAAAGAGAATATCAGATGGATGGATGCCATCAGTGTCCATCCAAAGGCCACATGAAGGAGCTGATGTCTTGGCCCAAGGTCTGGGCTGTTGGGTTCTGGCAACTGATGGGTAGTTTCCAGAGAGGTGAACACAGTGTGCTCCCTTGACTTGATATCATCAAATCATTTGAGTCAGGTAGCTACTTTCCCTTATTCTCACTTTACACTCACTAGATACCTGATTATACTTTATTTTCCAAAGTAAATTTCTTACATGGAGGAAATAATCTGGTCTGAGGACAGAATGTTTAACCACTTTGCAGTTTTATTATGATAGTAAATTGTCATTCTGGCTTGCACATCAGTCCTTTGTGACCTCGATTAGTGAGAGTCCATCCCCAATTTACTGAGTCATTCTCAGTGGAATAAAACAAAACCACATTTCAGAACCTGAGAGATTGTGGATGATATCCTAGCAAAGTCAAGACCTAGCATTTATGAAGCACCATTTCAGTTACCTGTTGTAATAAATCATCACTTAGTGGCTTGAGTCAAGAACAATCATTTTACAGTTTCATACTGTTTCTGTGGATCAGGAATCTGGGAGATTTAGCTGAACAGTTCTGGCCTGGATTGTATTTGAACAATGACCAGAGAAGTTGGGGGTTGACTGGCATCTCTCTCTTTTCATGTCTTTTCAGGACCTCCCCACATGTTCTCTCCATGTGAACTGCTTGAGGCTTCCTCACAATATGTTGTTCCCAGGGCTCCAAAAGCAAGGTTCTCAGTGAATCAGATGAAAGCTCTAACAACTTTAACGATTTTTTATTTATTTATTATTTATTTATTATTTAAATTGAAGCACAGATGATCTGATGTAACCTCGAAAGTCTCGTCACCTCCAATTGCCTGTTATTTGTTATAAGAGAGTCAGAGGTTCACCTAGATTCAAAGGGAGGGGAAATAGACTCCCTCCTTTGATGAGAAAATGCCAAATGCAGTGGGAAGTAATATTGTGGCTTTATTTGAAAAAATACAACCTGCCACAAGCACTTACTATAGTCAATGCTACTGCTAAATATCCCGCCTGCCTCTCTCTCTCTCTCTCTCTCTCAGTCACACACATGTATTTATTCCTCACAGTAAATCCATGAGCTAGTTCTTGCAATTCCGCATTTTCATAAATGATGAAACTGAGTCTTACTGATGTTAAGTAATCTGTCCAGGGACTTGTCGTTGGTTAGCTGCAGGGTTGCATTCTTAAACAATATGCTCCCCACTTCCTGAGGCACCAAGGTAAATGCCACCTGGAGAAGTTTCTGGCAGCCTGTCAGCCAGCCTTTCTAGTGACTCCCACCTTGATGTGCACGCTAAGTGTGGTGGGAGAACATTTCAAAGTGTCGGTCAAAATGACTTCTCCCCTAACCACATTCCTTGACTTGCGCCTTGAGGGTCTTCTCCCCAGTGGAAACCTTATCTACTTCCTACCACCTCTGGTCACCCCTTTATGAAACCAGAAAGTGAAGGCTACAGAGACTTGTCTAAAAAGTTTCCAAGCTGCTGGTTGACTAGATAAAAATGTCCTAGTGTTACTGACAGTGTTGGTGATTTGCTCGGATGTCTTTGGATCCCCTTTTACCATTTGTGAAAGTGAAAGTGTTAGTCGCTCAGTCACGTATGACTCTTCGTGATCCCATGGACTGACTCACCAGGTTCCTCTGTCCATGGGGTATCCAGGCAAGAATACTGGAGTGGGTTCCATGCCCTTCTCCAGGGAATCTTCCTGACCTAGGGATTGAACCTGGGTCTCCCACACTGCAGGCAGATTCTTTACCATCTGAGCCACCAGGTAAGCCCTTTCACCATCCCCCCCACACTTTGTCCTTTAGCTCCCAATAGATCCTGTGGCTCCTTTTCAAAGACCTGCCCTTGGCCATCTGGCACTTATTCTGCTCAGTGATATGAGAAGGTAGAGGGCCTGTAAACTTATGTGCCACCAGCGCATCCTGAGCCAGTGACTGCAGGCTGGGACTATGAAATCCCAGCCCCCCATCCTCTGGTTGGGATAACTCCCAGTGGTGACTTACACTCATGAGCATCCCTCCAGGATCATGATGAAGCTACCTTCCATGGGATTTTTCATGAAATTGTGTCCTTTTTTGGCTTCTTCCCTGTTCTTCTCCTGTCTCTTCCACTTCTCTGGGAAGATCAACTATAAAAATCACTCAAAAAGTCAGCTTCTAGAGAACCTGAGCTAAGTCACCTAGGTTGGGAAAGGAGAGAGGGGGAGGAGCTTCTTTAATACAAGCCCTGTGTCTCTCAAGATGCTACAGGGAAGCTGGGCCAGCCTGGCCTTTCTCACTGTCCTCCAGAGAGTACAACTGCCCTTGCCCCCAGTTCAAATGACAACAGCTGGCTAGGCTGCCAGTCACAAGCACATGTTCTGGACTGGAGCCTCTCCTTAGCTTTCCACCTAACTTGCCTTCTCTCACCCCGTTCAGTGGGACAAGTCCCTCTGGAATGGAGCTTGAAGGGTGGTCGTCTAAGGAAAGTTGCTCCTAACACCCTCTCCCTCATACCTGATCAAGGTGATACTTGATGGGACTTGTTCAAAACCTGCCACTGATTCAGGGTTGGGACCACATTGAACTGTGAGTTAGAATGATTGAATTCTAGTCCTAGCTCAGCCCCAAACCAGCTCTGTGACCGGTGTTTTCTAATCTGCAATATGGTCCCTGAGATCCCTCCAGTTCTAAATGTCTGTTCGCTCAGTATGACACGTTTGATGCCTCCCAAGAGTTTATAATCTTGTTAGGGAGACCTGGCACAATTAGAGGGCTGTATATGACACATTGTAGTACAAAGCTGAAATCAGTCCAATTAAGGAGAAAATGTCTGGTGTAGAGAACAAGTGTGGCTGATTAGTACGGGAGGGTTTCTGTGGGGCAGAGTCTTTAGGAAATGGTTGAAGGAAGAGGTTGAGAAGGACCTTAGAGGTTGACAATGACTTGGATGGGGTTAAGGGGAAAAGAAGTCACCATAGTCCTATGCATGTGATTGCTACCTGGCTGTGAAGTGAGGATAGAGGCAAGGGAGGGCAGAGGATGCAATCCTGGTTATCATTTAATTGCTATTCCAACTCAGAGTGATTACAATACACACACTGCTCCAGTTATAATATGCTAGTTATTTACAAGACTGTATTTCTATTCTCCCAGGCTTAACAAACATCATTGGAAAGCTGACATTCAGAATTGCCTTTTCTGACCCCCTAAATTTTAATTAAAGTAATTATGTTACTAACAGAAGCTGTAATTTATCTTCTCCTTGCGTTTACAAAGAGGAGAGAAGCAACTTTGGCCAAACACATTTCCCCTGTATATTTTGTCTGGTTTGTTCCTTTTGTTGGTGGGGATCGGGAGTGGGTGTGTCTCTGGTCTGGGTGGTCCAGAGACTGTATTGCTCATTGCTGTCTCCTCACTGCTTTGTAGAGGGCCCTGTTGAGGCTGTTTGGAGCAACTTTGCCACTGAGGGCCTCAAAATGGGTTGATCTGTATCATTCAGAAGCAGCATCTGGACTAAAGGACAAACCTACCTTCTGACAAAACCCTTTTAGCACAGGACTCTGTGTGCGTGTGTGTGTAGGTGTGTGTTTTAGGCACTGGTGGGAATAAAGAAACTCAGTGATTTAGCTGAGAACTTTCCATGCAATTAATTTCTTCCAGACTACAGCAGGTGCTGATGGGAGTCACTGGGCAAGTCTGCTTCGTAAGGACCCATCCCCAGATGTAGAGCAATTCAATGGAAATAATTACACCAGGTCAATTAAGCAGAACTCAGACTGCTTCCCGTTAGCCTGTTAGAATTTTTTATTTCTGTGAGCCAGGTTTGCTCAGGATGTAAGCTGCTTTAGACCTCTGGAAAAGGCGACCTCTGGGCAGACATCACTGGTTTGTACGGTGGTTGTAATTGCTAAAGAAGGTGGTCCCACTTCTCGGGGAAGAGTTCTTGGCCTTATTCAGGCCTGGGCTGGAATGCCGGCCCCGGTACCTAGGAGCTCTGTGACCTTAGGCAAGTTACATAACTCTCTACACCTTAGTTTTCTCATTTGATAAGGGGGTGTGAGAGGGCCTATATCCCCAGTCTTTCATGAGGATTAATTGAGAAAATGCTGGTAAAGTTCTGAAAAAGGGGCCTGAATATAATAAATGCCCCATGAGCTGCAGTTATTGTTATTATAATGAATTATTATCAATGGGAAAAAACAGGTATTATTATAACTGTGCCACCCAGGATGATCCAATGGAAAATCTCTGTAAAGTGCAGCATGTGAGCACAAGAGTTAATTACGTTCAACTTTCAACATGCAGAATTCAAAGAAACCAATATATGAGACTAGAAAATGGAACAATTAGGGGGTGATGTAAGGGCTTGACAAAAGAAGGAACACCAGAATTCAATGAATTCTAAAGACCTTTGGCTGCACTGACCATCAGTCCATTTATAGATTACCGATGGCCTGTCACAAAGGCTGAGAGGGAGGCTGAGAAACTAAGCTTTGGGGACCATTGTCAGGTTGAAAATGAATCAGAAATGAAATGACATCACCTTTAAAATGATAAGGAGAATCAGTGAGAAATGCAATCTAACTGACAAAAATTCAGGTTTTTTTTTTTTTTTGCCCAGTAATAGTATTTATTGAGAGCTTACAATTTGACAGAATCATTTCTTAGTGCTTTGTGTGGATTTCTTATTTAATCCTTACCATAACTTGGGAGGTTGGTTCTATGATTATCTCAATTTTACAGATATATAACCCTTTAGGGACGTACTTGCTACAGAAAATGGAAGGCCATCTACTTCTTGGAGGCCCCTTTATAGCCTGGGCAAGCATGGACCCACGGAAAAGCTCATATGTAGGATGAAGGGCTTACTTAAACACTGGAGACTTTGGATTTGGTTGTATACATACGTTCATTGAAGATCTATTACTCTGTGCCAGGAACCAAGTTTGGTGTTGAACATATGAGTACAGTCACTCAGTCGTGTCCGACTCTTTGCGACCCCATGGAATGTAGCCCACTAGGCTCCTCTCTCCATGGATTTTTTTCCAGGCAAGAATACTGGAGCAGGTTGCCATTTCCTACTCCAGGTATCCTCTCAACTTGGGGTTCGAACGTGCATCTCTTGGGTCTCTTGCATTGCCAGGAGGATTCTCTACCACTAGTGTCACCTGGGAAGCCTGTTGAACATTTGATGATGAATAAAAGTAGGTATGATCAGTTTCTGAGAAGATGAAGTAGCTGTGCTTTTCTTATGCTTCCTGCTATGTATTAGTACAACAAACCACCTGAAATTATACGTAAAATAAATATAATAAGACTCTGAAACATGGAAATAAGGCAGATCAGCCAGGGACCTGGGACTCAAGGAATGATGGGGTGAGATCCCTGGATCTTCTTCTTGCCTTATGTGTCCCAGATTTGGAGATGAAGAAACAAGAAACCTGGAAATATCAATAGGCTAAGACAATAAAAATCCTCCTCTTTCTAGCTAAAGGATCAGGAAAGATGAACCTTAGCAAGACAGGGAACTTTTAGACAATGATAGGTCTACTCTAACCAACACTATTAAAGAAACTGTGGCTTCACTTCCACCTAGACTTGCAAAGGCTGACTGAAGATCCTAGACTTGCACCCTTTTGTGGTTTTAACAAGGTTCTCCAAGCCCCTGCTACAGTTGTGTTAGAGGAAGGCCAAGTATAACAGGAAGCCAAACTTTGATCTACTCCAGGTGGTAATGAGGCTTCCCGCATCCCTATCTGTGATGTCAGTATCCTGCTGTCAGAGTATGCCTGGTGGAGAGTCATGACTTTAACCCCTGACCATGGGTAATGAAGCCATATCTCACCTCCACACTTTTGTGTTAATGGAGGCCATAGTGAAGCAGTAATGAGCTACAGTCCTACTCCTCCTAGCCAGAGAGGTATCAGTGGAGATTTGTTGGGGACAGGGAACTCAAACCTTTGCCCAGCCTCACACCCCACTAGGTGCCAATGGAGGCCAAGTAGGGAATGTAGACTCATACCCTTACCTGGCAGTAACAAAATGATATCCCTTCCCCTTCTGCCAGAGCTATATCAGAAGAAGCCAGTTAAGACAGGGGTCCAAATAAAATTCAGTCTCAAAATATTCATAATTTCATATTTCAGTGAAAAAACCACTTGTCATACTAAGAATCAGGGAGTCTCAAATTGAATGTAAGAACACAATCAATAGATGCCAGCATTGAGATGACAGGGAAGTTGAGATCATCTGACAAAGATTGAAAAACAGTTGTAAAATACTTCAACAAGTAATAATAAATATGTTTGAAAGAGATCAAAACAGAAAGTTTCAGCAAGGAAATAGAAGATATAATGAAGAAACAAATGGAAATTTTAGAACTGGAAAGCATAATAATTGAAAAAGAAAACTTCCTCAAAGGATAAATTCAACAGCAGAGTAGAATGGACCAAGAGAAGAATCACTGAACTTAAAGGTATAACAGTAGAAATTATCCAACCTGAGCAGCAGGGAGAAAATTGACTGAAAGAAAAATGAACAAAGTCTCAGGGACCTGTGGGACTGTAACAAAAGATCTAACATTCATGTCCTGGGACTTAAGGAGAGAAGGAAAAAAGAGGAGGATAGAAAAGTACTCACAGAGATAATGACTGAAAGCTTCTCAAATGTGGCAAAAGACTTACCTACATATTCAAGAAGCTGAGTGAACAGTCAGAAAAACAACACAAAGAAATTCACAGCAAAACACATCACAATCAAACTTCTAAAAACTGAAGACAAAGAAAACTATTGAAAGCAGCAAGTGAACCACATTAGCTATAGGGGAAAAACACAATTCAAACGACAATAGATTTCTTATAAAAAATCATGGAAGTCAGAAAGAAGTGACACAGCATTTTTCCAAGTGATGAAAGTGAAGAAATGTCAACCCAGAAACCCATAGGCAGTTAAACTATCCTTAAAGGATGAAAGGAAAATGAAGTCATTCTCCGGTGAAGAAACACTAATAGGATTTATTACTAGCAAACCTACCCTAAATGAATTACTATAGGAAGTACTTTATTTTAATGTTTAAAGAATTAAGAACAATTCTGCATAATGTTTTCCAGAAAGTAGAAGAAGAGGGAACATTTCCCAATTCATTTTATTAAGTTAGTATTATCCTGACACTAAAATCAAACTAACAAAAAAGAGAGGGGGAGAACCATAGACCAATATTATTCATGGATACACACACAAAAATGTTTAACAAAATATTAGCAAATAGAATTCAGCAATATACAAAATGAATTATATACTATTATCAAGTGGGGTTTATTGCAGGCTTCTAAGACTGCTTTAATATGAGGACATCAATCAATATCAATAGGTTAAAGAAGAAAAATCAGCTGATCATACCAATCAAAGCAGAAAAAGCATTTAACATGTGAATTCCTGTCTGCCAAAAAAAGAAAAAGCATTTAACAAAATTTAACACCTATTTATGATTAAAAACTCAGAATATTAGGAATAGAGGAGAACTTTCTCTTTGATAAAGAGCACTACAAAAAACAACAGGTAAAATTGTACTTAATGGTGAAACACTGAATGCTTTCCCCCTAAATTCAGAAACAAGGGAAGGATGTATACTCTTACCACTTTTATTTAGCACAGTTCTACAAGTTTAATCCTGTGCAATAAGGCAAGAAAAGAAAATAAAAGGCATTATGGACTCAGTTCAGTTCAGTCACTCAGTCATGTCCGACTCTTTGCGACCCCATAAACCACAGCATGGCAGTCCTCCTTGTCCATCACCAACTCCTGGAGTCTGCCCAAACCCATGTCCATTGAGTCGGTGATGCCATCCAGCCATCTCATCCTCTGTCATCCCCTTCTCCTCCTGCCCTCAATCTTTCCCAGCATCGGGGTCTTTTCAAATGAGTCAGTTCTTCACATCAGGTGGCCAAAGTACTGGAGTTTGAGCTTCAACATCAGTCCTTCCAATGAACACCCAGGACTGATCTCCTTTAGGATGGACTGGTGGGGTCGCCTTGCTGTCCAAGGGACTCTCAAGAGTCTTCTCCAACACCTTAGTTTTAAAGTATCAATTCTTCGGCGCTCAGCTTTCTTTATAGTTCAACACTCACATCCATACACAACTACTGGAAAAACCATAGCCTTGACTAGATGGACCTTTGTTGGCAAAGTAAGGTCTCTGCTTTTTAATATGCTGTCTCGGTTGGTCATACCTTTCCTTCCAAGGAGTAAGCATCTTTTAATTTCATGGCTGCAATCACCATCTGCAGTGATTTTGGAGCCTCAAAAAATAAAGTCAGCCACTGTTTCCACTGTTTCCCCATCTATTTGCCATGAAGTGATGAGACCGGATGCCATGATCTTAGTTTTCTCAATGTTGAGCTTTCAGCCAACTTTTCCACTCTCCTCTTTCACTTTCATCAAGAGGCTCTTTAGTTCTTCACTTTCTGCCATAAGAAATAAAGCTATCTCTATTTGCAATATGACATGATTATTTACTTAGAAAATCCAAAGGTATCTATAAAAGTAATCCTGGAATAAATGAGTTCAGCAAGGTGACAGGATTCAAGTAAAGACAGAAGCATTAATTGTATTTTAATTAATTAATTGTAACTTTAAAAATAAATGCTATTTAGAGAGTTCCATGGCAGTCCAGCGGTTAGAACTTGGCACTTTCATAGCCATGGACTGGGTTCAATCCCTGTTCCAGGAACTAAGATCCCACAGGCTACATGGAATGGCCAAATACACACACACACACACACACACACACACACACATTAAATATTGCTTACAGTGACTCAAAAAAGAAATATTTAGGTATAAGTGTAACAAGACATGTGCTAGAATTTTATGCTAAGAGCTACAAAATGCTGACAAGAGAAGCAAGGGAGATATAAATAATTGAAGAGACATACTGTGTTCATGAATGGGAAGACTCAAAAATTAATGTTAAAGAAGTCTGTTCTTCCTAAAGTGGTATACAATTTTAATATCAATTCAAAATCCCAGTCAGATTTTTTTTATAAATATACACAAGATTATTCTAAAGTTTATATTAAAAAATAACAGTTTACATCAAAAGTATTGAAATAGGTAAAACAATTTTGAAAAGAGGAATAGAGTGGAAGATATCAGTCTATCTGATTTCAAGATAACATATAGCTGCAATAATGAACTCTGTGTGGTATGGGCAGAAGAATAGGCAGAGTTGATTGATCAGTTGAATAGGATAGAGAACTCAGGCCCACACAAATATGCCCAACTTATTTTTGATGGAGGTACAAAAGTAATTCAGTGGTGGAAAGATAGCTTTTCAACAAATAATGCTGTAGCAACTGGATATCTATAGCCATAAAAATGAACCTCAAGCTATCTCATACCTTATAAAAAAACAAAAATGAATCATGACACTTACATGAGGAATCTAAAATATGATGCAGATGAACTTATCTATAAAACAGAGGACAGATTTGTGGTTGGCACAGGGAATAAGAGGTGGAATAGGGATGGATTGGGAGTTTGGGATTAGCAGACACAAACTATTACATGTGGAATAGATAAACAACAATGTCCTATTGTATAGCAGAGGGAATTATATTCAATATCCTGTGACAAACCATAATGGAAAAGAACATGAAAAAGCATGTTCAGTTCAGTTTAGTTACCTAATCATGTCTGACTCTCTGTGATCCCATGGACTGTAGCATGCCAGGCTTCCCTGTCCATCACCAACTCCTGTAGCTTGCTCACACTCATGGCCATTGAGTCAGTGATGGCATCCACCCATCTCATCCTCTGTTGTCCCGTTCTCCTCCTGTCTTCAATCTTTCCCAGCATCAAGGTCTTTCCCAGTGAATCAGAAAAAGCATGTGCATACATGTAAAATTGAATCACTTTGCTATACAGCAGAAACTAATATAACATTGTAAATCAACTATACGTGAATAAAATAAATTTTAAAAATGGGTCATGAACTTAAATGTAAAATGTAAACTGTAAAACATTTAGAAAAAATCATAGTAGAAAATCTTCAAAATCTAAGGCTGGGAAAAAAGTACTAATGACATTAAAACTATGATCCATAAAAGAAAAAGTGATAAATTGGACTTCATTACATTTGAAAAGTTCTGCTCTGTGAAAGATTCTGTTAAAAGGATGAGAAGGCAAGTCATAGACTGGAAGAAAATATTTTCAAATGACATATCCAGCAAGGACAATCTAGAATACATACAGAACTTTCAAAACTCAACAGGCAAACAAATTAATCCAATCAGGAAATGGGCAAAAGATATGAAGAGACATTTCACCTGAGTGAACATGCAGTTGACAAACAAGACATCAAAAGATGTTCAACAGCATTGCCGTTAGGGAATTGTAAATTAAGGCCACAATGTGATTGCATTACCCACCCACCAGCATGGCTAAAATGAAGAAAACTAGGGAGAACACTAAATGCTGGAGAAGATTCTGAGAAACTGCATCCCTCACACATTGCTGGTGGGTATGTAAAACAGTACAGCCACCCTGGAAAACACTTTGGCAGTTTGTTTTTTAAAAAAAGGGGGAAAAAAAAACCCCAAAGAACTAAATATGCAACCACCATGCTGCTGCTAAGTCGCTTCAGTCATGTCCGACTCTGTGTGACCCCACAGACGGCAGCCTACCAGGCTCCCCCGTCCCTGGGATTCTCCAGGCAAGAACACTGGAGTGGGTTGCCATTTCCTTCTCCAACGCATGAAAGTGAAAAGTGAAAGTGAAGTCGCTCAGTGCTGTGACCCCATGGGGTCAACTCTTAGTGACCCCATGGACTGCAGCCTACTAGGCTCCTCTGTCCATGGGATTTTCCAGGCAAGAGTACTGGAGTGGGGTGCCACTACCTTCTCCAATGCAACCACCATAGGACTGAGCAATTGTACTTTAGGCATTTATTCCAGAGAAAAGAAAAATTAACCTTCGCAGGAAAACCTGTACATGAATATTTACGGCAGCTTTGACCTTATAAACCCAAACCTGGAGAAAACTCAAACGTCCTTCAACAGGTTAAACAGATGATGATACATCCATTCCATGGAATACAACCCAGCTATACAAAAGAATAAACTATTGACACAAACTAATAACAACCTGCATGAAGCTCCAGAGAATTAGGCTAAGCTAGAAAAGCCAATCCCAATATGATTTCATGATATATAGCATTCATGAAATGACAAAGCTACAGTGTTGAGAACAGTTTACTGGTTGCCAGGGGTTAAGGAGAGATTGGAGACAGGATGGAAATGGGTGTGGCTCTCAGATGGCAACTTGAGGACCCTGTGGTGATGGAAATATTCTGCAGCTTGACTGTTTCAGCATCAGCATGCTGGTGATGTTACAATGTACTTCTGTAAGATGTTACCTTTGGGGGGACTTGGGATTCCTTTCATTATTTCTTACAACTGCATGGAATCTACAGTTATCTCAAAATTAAAAGTGTAACTAAAAATATGTATGATCCCTTTGCAGATAGGATTTATAGTATTCTGGAAGAGAAAAGCATTAATTAAAAAAGAAGCATTAATTTAATCTCTATACAAACACAGCATAAATTCAACTATGCCTGCGTGCTCAGTTGCTTGCAGTAGTGTTTGACTCTCTGTGACCCTGTGGACTATAGCCCGCCAGGCTCCTTTGTCCATGGGATTCTCCAGACAAGAGTACTGGAGTGGGTTGCCAGGCCCTCCTCCAGGGGATCTTCCCAACCCAGGGATGGAACCCAGGTCTCCTACATTACAGGCAGATTCTTCACCACTGAGCCACCAGCAGAGACCAAATTCAACTATAATAATGCTTTAAAGAAAAGGGAGATAGTCCTCGGAAAGCATGTAATAGGTAGGGTGGGTGAACACATAATTTATTGCTCAAACTGGGACACTTCTGAGAGTGAACAGGGGTACTACTACTAATTAGGCTGGGAAAGTGGCCTGAGCTGCAGCATGTGGTCACCCTAAGGAGAGGGGAAGGGGCTCCTGAAGTCAGGGGAGGCTCCCTGAAGGAGGTGAAGGTTGACCTAGGATCTGAAGGAAGATGGAGATGGAACTAGGTGGGCCGGGAAGGGATGAGCAACGCCGGCAGAAAAACTGCGGCAAGAGCGAGCCTGGGCCCCTGGGCGCAGGAGCAGCGCAGGGAACACCCAGCGTGGTTTTCGGTGGGGGAATGTCACCTGGACTCTGGTTCCTGTGACCTCACACGTGGTCTCTCTTCTGGCTGGTGCTGGGTTGTAAACCACATGTTTGTTTTGAGGCTATATTTAGTTCCCGCTCTGCTCTCTCTGCCAGGCTTGAACAATTTCCTCAGAACCGCCAGCTCTCTTAGGTCTCGATCTGGCTTCTGATTCTGGCTCTGGGATGAGTGGAGGGGTCATGACCCCTGAGTGTGGGGGCGGGAGGACCACAGGCCACCCACTGTACATCTCCTCTGGTTTCATCATCACTTCTTAAGTAGCTTTGGGTCATCCTTGAGGGTTTCCTGTCCTCCCCGGTGATGCTTCTGAGCTGCAGCCTCATCTCTCCTTGACTGTTCAAACTCTGGGGGGCACTTCCTCCTTGGTTTCTCCACCCAGACCCCTCTTTTTTGCTTCCCTTGGATCCAAACTTGCTCTAAGAGAAAATCTCCTAGTCCTTCCTCTTCTTAGCTTTGGAGAGTGGGTTTACGTTCTCTGAGCATTGGGGGTCTGGATCTGACCACCTCCCAGGACTCTGGGAGGAGGGGGCGGTGCACACTATTGTTTAGAGGCACAGCATGGAGGTAGCCCCTGAGGCCTTTTGTAAGACATGATTTGCCCTCTAATTCTGCAATCTCATCATGGAGATAAAGCTTTGACTTCTCAAGAAAGAAATCATCATTGGGCAGATGGAACATATGTTTTGGGGGGGGATGAAGAGGGGAATTAGAGAGGGGAGGTAAAGAGGGTCTAATAGTAATTTATAAAGTGCTACTTATGTGTCAGGCACTGTTCAGGCATTGTCTCATTGAATCCTCAAAAACTCATTGAGATAGGAACTACTGACATCTACAGATGGCGAAACTCAGGACGGTTATACACTTTCCCCAGTGTCACACAGCTAGAAAGGCAGAGCTAGGATTTGAACTTGCTTGGATCCAGAATCCTTGTTTGCCCACTGGACTTACCCAGGAAATTATGTCCTATCTCCAGGACCTGAAAGCTTATTTGTCTAGTCTTTTTCTCTTTTCTCCCCAATATTCCCACTGCCACCGTCCAGGTACCTCGTCTCTCCCCTTTTCTCACCCTTCTCTTTGCTTTTCCATTTCACCTCCAGTCCTATTTTCTTCCCTGCTCTCTGGGCCTGAACCCAACAGTGGTTTCCTGGGGGACAGGACAGCTCTGCTAGGATCTCACTGTCATTGCTGCCTGGAGTTTCACGTGGTGGTCTATTCCCCTTGTTAAACTTGGAAAGCATCTGCTGGTGTCTTTTTAAAGACAAATATTATACTCCCAGGAAGGGGACATTAAGACATCAACATTGAAGGATGAATTAGATGCTCTTTCTGTATAAAATTCTTTGGAGAGCACAGAACTAGAAGTCATGGGAAAAGAAAGGGAGGCTGAATGCAACAAAGACTCTCTCTAAGCAAATACTGGGTTCTAGAAATCTGAACTGGGAGCTGTCTTGGATCCAGTCTAAAGAGATGAGGTCTGTAACTACATGGATGTCACCTATGACAGCAGGCCACGCCTTTCCTTTTATGTCGCTCTGTAAGTTTGCTTGTTTCTTCCCTGTATGTTCTTTCCTTTAATCCTCAAATTCAGTGAAGTGGATTTTCTCTCCTCTGGCATAACCAGGAGACTTGTTAAAATTTCTCAGCTAGCACTGGGAAAGCCAAGACTACATTTTAAATCCTCTCATATCCTCATCTCCGCCTCTCCTAGAAAATTCCCTGCCTTTCTACTGTAAGATATTCTACTTCAATTACTCAGATCTCCTTTCTGTCTTCTGTTCATTCATTCAATTACTCTTTTATTCATTTGACAAGCATTTAGGAAGAACCCGTTAGGTTCATCAGGCACTAGGTTAAGCTTTTACATATATTATTCATTGACTTCTCAAAACCACCCTGTGGGGATAATGTTAGAATACCTTCTTTTAAAATGAAAAAAACTGAATAATGCCTAATTGGCCAATGCCCCATCAGTGGCGCTCTGAAATCCATTACCACATTAGTGGCCAAGCTATGTCTCCCACAGGCCGCTCCAAGCCAGGGCCAGCTGTAGCATGGATATCATGGGAGGCCTGCTTCTGGGAGCTAGAGAACTCCTCAAGGAGTGACTCTGACTTGAGGACTCCTCTCTGTCTTGCCACACTTTCTAAGAATGCACAGTAACCAAAGATTCTTTCACCCAACTTTCCTTATTCCCTTCCCTCTTTCCTCCATGAGAGTCCAGACATGCATCTTGGGCTGGTGGCTTTCTCAGCCACCCCTCCTGGCTCCCTCTCTTTTCCCCTTACAGGGCTTGCAGGTCTAATCTTCTTGTGTCATCTGCTTCTTGTAATACCTAGATTAACACACTTGCCTTAAAAAAATACATGTCTGGTCTTTGTGGCTAAGGTCAGAACTTGGGTCAGGAGGCTGAGGTGGAAGCAGGTGTCCTCCTCCTGGTCCCCTTGTCTAGGATGGTATTTGAGATCCAGCAAGTATTTGAGATCCACAAGCTTGGGGGATTGTGAACTGACCCAGGAGCACTTGGTAACACAGCCCACTCTTTACAAAACACTCATTTCCCTTGCTTCAGTGATGCCATGCTCTATGGATTTCCCTCCAACCTCTCAAACTGTGCTTTCTCGGGCTCATATGCTTATTCTCCTGGCTCATCCTCTCACTAGTGCCAAGGGTTTCAGTTGGAAGCTTTCATTTTCCAGGTTGTTTTACAGAGACCACCTTTTCTTTAAGAAAGACAGCATTGCTTTTAGAGCAATGAGGAGAAGAATTAAAAAAAAAAAATCCCGTTTTGCTTTAAACCTTCTTTCCCAAATGCATTCACCTCCTTAGATTTTTGCCCTTCTTTTCTTTTGGAGGCATGACTTTGGGGAAAATGTTGACAAAGTTGCTGATGACTTTCTGTAGCTTAATGAGTATGTGCTTTCCTGGATGTTGTTCATTCCCAATGTTGACTTCTTCAAAAGTCAACTTTGACTGCTACAAAATGCAGGCCTGGAATTCACTGACTACCATAATCACTTCCTTTCTAGGGGGTACCATTTAAAGAAAAGGACACCACCAACCAAATCACTAACCTCTTCTTAAGTTGCTCGGCATGTTATGGGAGCCGCATGCTCAGTGAGTATCAGCTACCAGCATTAGTCCTCATGGTGTGTGCTTGGGTGGGAAGACAGGTGATGCAGCAGAAAGAGCACAAAGCTTTGGAGCCAAATAGACCTGAATACAAGTATTTTCTAGGGCATGTTATGTGATTTGCCTGGGGTAGGAAGACAGCCAAGACCACTGTGCAAGAGCTTAGCCCTTATGTCAAACAGATGCAGATTCAAACCCCTAGTTCTGTCACTCACAAGGTATGCTACCCAACCTGTCTGAATCAAAGTTTCCTCATCTGTAAAATGGGCACAAAATATTGGCCTCCACAAGACTGTTACAAAGAGTAAAAGAAGAGTAAGGACATTTATAGCCAGACTTAATAAAGCACTGAATTGGTACCACACTTCGTTTAACTGCTGTATGTACATTATTAACTCATTTAATCTTCACTAAGATCCTATCAGTAAGGATTTTCACCATCTTTATTTACAGATGAGTGAATGAACAACAATAGAGGTGCAAAGAGGTTGAGTCATTTGCTTAAAATCACACAGTTGGTGTTTGGTTTGGTGGATGTGAACACAGAAATTTAGCTCCAAACTCTGAACTCTTTCCATCACTCTGCTGGAATGCTGATGGGTCCTTACCACACATCTGTTTCAGAGTTATCTCATCATATGTTAATGCTCATCATTACCATCACCATGACCACTTCCTCATCACTGCTTCACCTGTATACATTTTTGCTTCTCAGTCTATTGATTGGAACTGAGAAAAATGACTTTGTCAGAATTAAATGAAGCAGTGGGCATAGAAGACTTAGAGCCTGATGTAAAGAAAGCCTGGGCTAAATGTTGATTTTCAGGTTGTTCTTTCCTGCCTTCTTTCCTCTGCTTTTCTTCTTTCTTTTCCACTTTCCCTCATCATAAAGTTTTTGGTGCCTTTTGAGGCAAGATTCCTAATGTACTACCTACACCTGGGACAGCTAGGCAGATGGTCACCTGTGGTAGGGAACAGTGTCAGTCAAATCTCTGCGCTTTTGCTTCTTTGGAAAGTATGCATATGCTAAAGAGGAAAGAAGATCAGTAGTTGTAGCAGAAGTGTTATTATTTACATTCACCTGTTTTATCTTTTATTGCACATTTATTGAGGGTCAGTGCTTTGCCAGATATTGGGCCAGGAGCTTGAAGATATAGCATTAAGCAAAATAGTTCTTGTTTTCTACAGTTTTTCCTGCTACTGTGTGAAGTCCTGATTTCAGTGGTCTTCTAACTGCTTTCATCTGCATTTCAGGTTTTGTTCTATAATCATTTCCGCTGTAGAAATCCAGAGTTACAATGTGGACTGTTGTTTTGATGTTAATCAATTAATTAATTTCCTATTTAGTTCTTAAAAGGATATGAAGTGGCTTATCAAAATGCATAGATATAGTATGACCAAAGGATATCAAACAATAAAAACAAACAGTATTTCATAAAAGGGGAGCAGAGGATAAAGATCTTGCTCTGAAGACTGTTAGAGCAAGTGAACATGATACTCAGCCTGACTGGTGAGACAACAGGAAGACAGAGTGAGAAGACAAAGCCATTTTAAGAAAGCCTTTAGGAGATTATGGGATGTCAGCTTCACAGGAGAAATCCAATTTTTTCCTGGCTCTGAGTTTTATGAGGAATTTGTCTTTAGAGCCTCAAATGAGTGCTGAACATGTTATAATGTATGAGAAGTACACATAATTGCGATGCTTCCCTATATGTGCCAGCTGTGGGTGCTGGTGGCATAATATTTATTAGATTATTAAGGGGTTGGAAGACTGTGTGTGAGCATGTGCACATGTGTATATTTGTGATGGGAGAGCAAGTGCAATTTCCCCGAGTGTTATTTCACTGTGATGGTTAAAAAAAAAAAAAAAAAAAAACCTGAAAGAAGCCATATTAAGGTGATGTTTAAGGTACTCTCATGGATAACTTACAGCGAACAATTTATTTTCTCCAGTTGCTTGTAACAGGCTAGAAACCCAGAGGGAAAATGTATTCTTTGTGAGGGCTTCTTTGCTCTCCCCACCGGGACTGGGTGAAGGCTAATCTTAGCTCCCAACCTGCCTTTCCCAGCTGCAGTAGGCACTATGCCCGTAAAGGACATGGGAACTCTCTCTTTTAAATTCCAGATAAATGTTTAAAAACTCCCATCTCAGAGCAGGAAGACAAAGAATTTGGTGATGATGACGATGAAGATGATGTGATAATGATAATAATGGACTCAGTATCAGGCATTATGGGATAGTGGAGGCTGGGTTCATGGAAGAGCTGGCATTTAAACCAAACCAGAACAGAAACTGTGGCAGAGGACAGATTACAGGCTTAAGAAAGACAATAATCAAGTTCCTGGAGGTGAGGGAAAGCCTAGAGTGTTGGGCACCATTCTAAAAAGTTTGGACCGTTCGTGGACAATGGTTGACAATCAATTTTTGAGGAGGGAAATCCGTGACATCATCTTCCTTCTGTTTAAGAGTGTATTTCCACCAACAGCATGGAGCTGTGCTGTCTAAAACAGTAGCCATTAGTCACATGAGGTTACTGAGCACTAGAAATGTAGCTAGTCTGAATTGGGATGTGCTATAAGTATAAAATGTCACTTACCTTGTGGCTTAGCTGGTAAAGAATTGACATGCAATGCAGGAGACCTGGGTTTGATCCTTGGGTTGGGAAGATCCTCTGGAGAAGGGAAAAAGCTACCCACTCTAGTATTCTGGCCTGGAGAATTTCATGGACTGTATAGTCCATGGGGTCGCAAAGAGTTGGGCACGAATGATAGACTTTTACTTTCATAAGTGTAAAATACACACTGGATTTAGTGGCTCAGAGGTTAAAGCACCTTTCTGCAATGCGCGAGACCTGGGTTCAATCCCTGGGTCGGGAAGATTCCCTGGAGAAGGAAATGGCAACCCACTCCAGTATTCTTGCCTGGAGAATCCCATGGACAGAGGAACCTGGTGGGCTACAGTCCATGGGGCCGCAAAGAGTCAGACATGACTGAGTGACTTCACTTTCACTTTCAGTACAAAAATATGTAAAAATACTTCAATACTTTTTCTGTTGATTATAAGTTTAAATGAAAATGTTTTGGATATATTTAGCTCATTGAAATATATCATTAACATTAATCTCATTAGTTTCTTTACTTTTTAAAATGAGGCTACCAGAAAATTTTAAATTACCTTTGTGGCTCACATGTTTATACTGGACAGCACAGGTGGACAGTGGAGAGGTTGGCGTGGAGAAACAAAGTGCTGAAGACCAGGAAAAGACAGGAAACTATAGCAAAGTCCTACAAGAGATGGTGAAGTTCAGATCTAAGGCAGTGACCCTGGGAACAGACAGAAAAGGACAGGTAAAAAGGTTTTTTAAATAGGACTTAGCAGTGATTTTTGGATGTGGGGATTAAGAGGGAAGAGCTAAGGTTACATGTTAAATGTCTAGTCTGCATAACTGAGGTACTGGGGATGGTTTTTAGAAATTGATGTGGATGGTTTTCAATGTGGACATGCAAAAGGGAATTTGGATATGAAGCTCACAGGACAGAGGACAGAGTAAGGTTGTATATTCAGGAGTTAATGCACTGGTGATTGTTGAAGAAGCACAGAAATGGATGAGAATGTGGGGCTTACTCGTGGAGAAAAGGTGGAATGAGAACCAGGTACAGAGGAGATGATGGAGATTGAGGCTCCACATTTAAGATGTGTAAGGAAGAATAGAGGCTGGTAAACCTAAGTTTGGTCAGAGAGAACCCAGAAGAACCTGGGTACCATGTAGACCAAGGAGATCTTTCCAAATGGAACACATTTGCAAATGTATGAAGCAGAGGCTGCTGGGCCCGCTGTCTCAGGGAGCCACTGATGGTGTATGTTGGGATAGGGCTTTGATGAGTCACCTGAAGGCAGATGTCAGGTTGCAGAAAGTCCAGCAGAGAGTGGTTGGTGAGGAAGGGGAGAACTGCAGAGGTCTGGACACTAGAGAAGGCTGATGGGAAATGAGCGGCTACAGAGGGAGGGGCAGCACAGCGCAGAGGGCAAGGATTGCTAGGCAAGGGGTGAAGTAGGGAGAGACAGAAGATAGGAGAGGCTGTGCTAATGAATGGAGAAGGCCAAGAGGAGGAACTGGTGCAGGAAAAGACATGAAAATGTTGCACCTGGAGTCTTTTATCCATTTTTGTCCCAAACAAATATTTCACAGTCACATATCCACAAGTCCATCTTGAGGATGGGACCTTTCTGTGAACTGCATCTGGATGGGAGAGAAAGAGGAGAGACCCCAGCCTTGTTCTTGCAGACAACTGCCCTCCACGGGGGACCGCAGGGGGTTTGGACAGCCCACCTCCCCTGTGGGCCTGGGGCTTGGAAGGCCGTGTACCCTCCCTGGGCTATGTGAGCCTCCGGTCCGGCAGCCCTACCTAGCAGTCCAGAACCAGCCCTTCCACTCTGACATCTACCAGCTTTACTCAGAGCCCAAGCAGAGGGGAGGCTTCCCGTCCCTCCCCAAGCCCAGAGCTTCGGCTCCGGCTGCAGTGCCAGGCCTTCCCCGGCAGGGGCGCTGGGAACCTGCGGATGGCCGGCTCGGGTCCAGAGCCTGATTCTGAGCCCATCTCAGCCTGCAGCGCCGGAACTTTTCTTGGGGCGGCGGATCGCCGTGGTCTTTGGAAACCCACAGGCTCCAAGGACCAGCCTCATTCTGAGTGGGACGTACGTGGTCATCGCTGTGGTTCTCTGGTCCAGCCTCCTCCATTGCCCCAATTTCCATTTCAGCTCCTGGCGGGCGGGCGTTAAAGCTAGTTCACAAGCGGTCTGGTGGCGGCTCCTGGGAACCGCAGGTTGTCTCCATCCTTGGCAGGCTCTGATTCCAGGCGCCTCTGTCCTCCGCATCCCTCTTGACCCTCCTGTGGCTCTCTTTTGTCTCTTCTTTGCTTTCCCCTTTCTTTTTTGCACTAGTATTTCGCCTTCTCTCCACCGCTTCATCACCTCCCTGCTGTCTCCGTCTTTGTCTGCAACCTCCCCTGCCCCTCCGCCCTTTTTAAAGCTTTCCTTCCACCTTTCTTTCCTTTCCTCTCCTTGTAGCCCCCTCACCCCCGCTTTAGCCGTCTCCCACAAGAGAACTCTTATATCGATTCCTGAAGACTCCCTCCATCCTACTCCTTTCTTAATAGCCCCTCCTCCCATTCCACGCATCTAGGTCTTTTCAACCCCTAGAAATTCCCGCAGCTCCTCGCAGCAGCCACTGCTATACTTCTTGCCCCAGGGCCTGTAAACTACATCTCCAGGTTGTCTTTGGGTCTCGCTTCCTCTTTCCAGCTCACCCCGAGCCTCCCCTTTCCTTCGGGTGGAAGAGTCCCAGCCCAGGCTGAGTTCCACGCGGGCCGGCTGTGCTTCCGCAGCTGGGGACAGTGGGGACTGATCCCCAGGCCTGTGCGGCGCTGGCCGGGACCCTCTAATTGGCAGCCCGACACGTTGAGAGAACAACTGAGCCCTTTTAGTAATGAATCTGGGGAGATGAGGGAGGAATCTCATAATCGCAGGCAGAAAGATGGGCTCTCGTCCTCCGGGTAGGAGCGACCGATCTGGACGACTGTTTCCCCAGCTCCAGCTGGGATCCTGGGAAGGAGAGCTGGCGAATCGGGGAGGAGCTAGCAACCCCCAGACCCGGCTGCCAGCGCCTCCTAGTTCTCTCCTCCAGCCCTCTCGGAGGTTCTAGCAACAATCAGCTTACGTACGCAGGCGATGGGGGCCTATGGGTGAGCGGGGTGCTTTGGAGGAGCGGGCGGTCCAGAACCGCCTGCCTTGCTCTCAATATTGCCTTTCTGACGACTCACAGGTTCAAGGAAATGCAAACACAGCCCGTGCCTGATCCACACGTGCCCACAGCCCGAACGCACCCCTCCCTGCCCCACACTCCATTGCTCACACTAACATGCACAAATACGCGTGCAAACGCGCACGCACGGAGTCGCGCGCCCCCGCACACCCAGGCACCCCTGGTTCAGCCAGGTGCCCCCACCCTGGGTGCCCGCCTGCCAGCCTCGGGCGCACCCCTAACCTCCCCTCACGCACGCGCACGCACGCACTCCCCGCGCCCCCTCACCGGGCGGAGGCACTGGGTGGAAGTGGGGGCGGAGGGAAGGATAGGCTGGGGAGCCCGGAGCGGAGTCCCCAGTCCATCCCGCGCTCGGCTTCCGCAAGCTGTCTCTCTGCAAGAAGACTCCGGGCTCCCCTTAGGCTCCCCAACCTGAACAGTTGGCGCTGAAAACACTTTACTCCTCCTCCTCCCGCAAGACCACCCCCCCCAACCTTCCCTGCGCGCCATCTCCCGCCCCCACAGCATGCCCGAAGAGTAACCCCCCCTAAACGCGGCCAGAAGCGGCTCCCAACTCTTCGCCAAGAGCAGGTTGGAGGCTGGGTTTCAGAGAGACTCTGGATTGGGGTCTGTCGCCAGCCTCTCCTCCTGGATTGGGGTTGCTTTTCATATTTTAAAAGAGGATTTTCTTATTACCTTTGAATACTCCTTTTGACAAATTGTCTGGAGCAGCTCGGCGGGGAAGATTTTGGGGGAATCTTGTTTTAAGAAAATGAAAAAGCACCTCCGGGGTATTTATTAATTTTTCTTGGGTTTTGGAATCACCCTGTGGAGGAGAGAGCCAGCGATCAAGAGCCAGGAGCGAAGAGTGGAGAGGACCAGCAAGGCGCACCAGGCCGAGCCACCTCCTTCCCGGCTGCCCCCTCCCCACTCCCCCGACACACACTCATTTTGCTCGCTCGCCGGCGCGCGCAGCGCACACCCCCGTGCCGGACCCGCACCTCGGCGGGCGCCACACACTCGCCAGCCCAAGCCGCGGCAGCCGCAGCGGGATGGAGGCGGCGCGCACCGAGCGCCCTGCAGGCTGGCCCGGGGCGCCGCTCGCCCGGACCGGGCTCCTGATCCTGTCGACGTGGGTCCTGGCCGGCGCCGAGATCACTTGGGACACCACGGGCGGTCCTGGGCGCCTAGTGGCTCTGGCTTCGCGGTCCCCGGCGCTGCCTAGTCCCTCACCGCTGGCAATGGCAAGCCAGTGGCCGGAGGAGCTGGCGACTGTACGGAGCGGCGCCGCACTGGGGCGCCGGCCGGGACCAGAGCCGCTACCCCAGCCCAGCAGTGGCAGTGGCGGACAGAAGCAAGGAGAAGCCCGAGGGCTGTCTCCAGCAAGCTCGCGGTGGGGACCGGGCATCTCGACTCCTGGCAAGCCTAGCGGCGTGAGGAGGAGTCGCCGGGCGCAGCCCCCCAGTGCCCTGGAACACGGGGATGCCCGGGCTACTGTCTTAGCCGATGGTGCCAAAGGAAGCCGCCCTCTGGCCAAGGGTCTCCGGGAGGAGGTGAAGGCACCACGGACCGGGGGTTCAGCGGCCGAAGAGCTCCGGTTACCCAGCACCTCGTTCGCGCTGACTGGGGACTCGGCTCACAACCAAGCCATGGTGCACTGGTCGGGACACAACAGTAGTGTGAGTATCCGCCCGGCCGCGGAGCTCACTGTCTCCCGACAGCAAAGGAAAATGGGGGGCGGGGTGGGTGGGATGGGATGGTGGGGGGTGGTAAGGAGGGGCAGATAGTTGCCCTGGGTTGAGGTGAAGGCAGGAGCAGGGGGCTCCTCGACTTTTAGTCTGGTGCATCCCGCTTTCCCCACGCCCCCAACAGGTTAGCGGAGTTTGTTGTAAGACTGTGTGAATTTGTTTACCGGAGACCCTAGGATCAGGGCTGTCTGGAGGGAAGAGGGGAAAAGAGGTGCCTTATCGGGATCAGCGATCACTTTCTCTGGTACTCGGCTTGGGGAGTCAGTTGTCCTGTTAGGTGTGACTGTGCGCGTGAATTCTTGGGCGAGGAAATATACTGAATGGGGGAAAGAACTGCTGGACAGGCTGACTGACTCCTGCTAATGCCCCGGGGTTCCCCTCTCTCCTCCAACCACAGGAAAGAACCAGGAGATGGTGCCATGCGGACTACTCCTGCCTGCCCCGCTTAGGATGCTGTCCTGGGCCCCAGGCACACTTTGTCCCAGTCTTAACGGGAGGCTGGGTCAAGTTGGCCCGTCTGGGCCTTTCTTGACATCAGCTTTCCCCTTCAAGACCCAGGCAGCTGCCCTGCAAAGCTATAGGAGAGGCAGGGGGAAAAAAGTTTAAAGTGTGAAGTGAAATTCAACACCCGTCCCGCACCCCTTGTTCTCACGCAGCAGAAGCACACTTAAGTCGCTGAGCACAAACTCGCCGAGTCGAGCTGCGTCCCGGGGCTTTCTACGCGCCCCTCCCCGCCTTTCGGCCGCCGGGTTACCCTGGGAAGCTGCTGTACCGACAGGTGGCGCCCTGGAGTCCACTCCGGCGGCTCCAGAGGCTCCGGGCGCCCGCAGCCGGCTTTAGGGCGCAGAATACAATCTACCCCGGCAGCTGCTGCAGCCCGCAGCGCGTGCCCGGAGGGGCTCCCCACCCCGCCCCCAGCTGGCCGCCAGCTTGAGCAGTCCAGCCCAGGAACCGTGGGGGATGGCTCCGACCATTTACCCCACTCCCCTGCCTTCCTCGGGCCCCACTTCAGCCAATTCTGCAAAAACCCTTTCTCCTCTCTGGCTCATAGCATCAGATCAGAACTGGGGCTCGGGGCAGAATCTGGAGGATGGTGGATGTCCGTACCTGCTGCTTTGGGGAACTCACTCGATGGGAAAGCACTGCCCCCACTCCCTTTTGTATTTCTCTTCATGACTGACATTAAAAATTTCCCTAGGGAATTCTTGCCTTATTTCAACAGCGCTTGGGGGGTGTCGCAGGGATGATTAGTAAGTAACAGGAAAGCGAGGAGTCCTTAGAGAGGGGCTCATCAGCAATACGGAGCACAGATTTCCTGGTTCTTACGGACACACAGCACCAAGCAGGCAGCCCAACCTGGGTTGGAAGCGTTTGGGCAGAGCAGCTCCTCAGCTGCGCGGTGGTGGCTTCATCTCAGTGAGGGCTCCCCACAGCTTCAGAGTGACAGCTCTGGGCTTAGGGGGTGGACAACGTGTACGAGGGATGGGTGATCGAGGACTTGCAGGTGCTGGGAGGATTGTGTGTGTGTGTGGCGGGGGGAGGTGGAGAGAGAGAGAGACAGGGCGACATGTAATTCTCTGACAGCAGGGTTTGTGACTCTCAACTTCTCTTGGTTTGAGAATGAGTAATCGCGTGTATGTGCATTATTTTGTTCGTGTTGTTACTCCGTGAGGAGATGGACTGGATGTGTGGAAGCAAATGTGTCCCGAGGAGGAGGAGGCGGCGATGTCCTTTGCTTTTAGCGTGCCACACAGGGACGATATAAATTCACTCTGCCGAAAGAGTTCTCTGCTTTTATTTTAAGGATCATTTCTGTGTGTTGACAAATTCCCCGAAGATGGGACGTTGGAGAATGCTTTCTGCAGATAGTAGTTCCATGTGCGTGGCCTTCGCTGAGCATCTTCTAGGCAGTTGTACAGCAGAGGAAGTGAGGGGGCGAGTCTAGTCCTATTCCCTCCTGGGAAACGGCTCTCCGCTTAGAAAGGTGGGCCCAAAGGGCCTGAGGAGTGGACCAGTTGGCCTTGGAGTTCTTGGTGACAGCGATGAGATTTGGGCAGTCCAGGAATAGCCCCCTCGGGGGTTCATTGGTTATGCTCCTGGCAAGACTTACTGTCTGAGCAAAGGACGTGACAGCACAGGTGAGTGCGGGGCCCCACGTGTCTACTCTCTGCTCCAGAGAGGGCTGCCTCTTCAGACCAGGCTTCACAGGCCGTTTCAGTGGAAAGGTCTTCCTCAAGGGTCAGTCTGTTTTGCCCTGAGAAAGATGAGCAAACAACTTAACCCATCCCCACCTCTGGGAGACTTTAAGGAAACAATCCCTGAGGGGAGTAGCTAGAAAACCAGTTTCTGCAACATTACCCAGTCAGTTTCTTTCTTTCTTTCTTTCTTTTTTTAAATCCAATCAATTTCTTTCTCCCCTTCTCCTTTCCTGAGGTCAGCAAAAGAAGGTGCTGTTAGAAAAAAAAAAAAAAAGTCAGGGTAAGGAGTGATGGAGAGGATGCTCCTGGAAGGTCCCTTTATCATTGGTTGGAGAAGTCCTCAAGGCAGAGAACATGGATCCTTGTTTCAAGCTCTTTTGGCATGAAAAGAGAGTTCCATCTTCCCTTCTGACTTGAGTGTTAACCATGTCCTTCTCCAGGAAGGCCACCATGCTAATGGTTAACACATTGTGGGGCTTGCTGCTCTCCTTCAACTGTCTCTGGTGGACCACATTCCTCGTGTGAGTTCCTTTTGGAGGAGAGCTTCCAGTTACTCCATATATCTGAAAATTGAACTCTACTCTGGCCATTTGTGGTCAGGCATGAGGAGATGGGGCTTCCTAGGTGGCTCAATGGGTAAGGAATCTGCCTGCAATGCAGGAGACGCAGGAGATGTGGGTTCAGTCCTTGGGATGGCAAGATCTCCTGGAGGAGGGCATGGCAACCCACTCCAATATCCTTGCCTGGAGAATCCCATGGACAGAGGAGCCTGGTGGGCTACAGTCCACAGGGTTGCAGAGAGTCAGACAAGACTGAAGCAACTGAGCTCATATGCACGCACATGAGGAGATGGATATGCAAGTGAAGGGTCTCCACCCCCTTCTTCACATGCCCAGCATGTGCCCAGGGGCTGAGAGTCTCATTCCAGGCTTGAGCCACATATTCACTTTGGTCCCAGGAGGGGCTGGCATGACTTGGTGGGCAACAGAGGAAGTGCTGAGCAGGCTTGAGTCAGGAGGAGATGGAGTCTGGGTTCCCCTCTGGCCTTTCTTGCCCTGCCAGATATTTCAGGGGAAGAGGAGAGTGAGCTTGGGCTTGAAGCCTGTACTCTAGAAGAGCGATTTGCCTTTCTCTTTGGTTGTCTCCAGCTGGGATTCTGGTGATTAATGGGCTAGAAAGTGTTTCACAAACACCCAGAGGGAGTCCAGACCCTGTGGCTTACAGGGATACAGAAAATCACATCAGCTTGCTCTTCTCTTTCGATGGAAGAAATACGCCTTCCTGCTTGGTTAGTGAGTTGGCAAATGACTCTGGAGAGAGGGAGGCTGTGAAGACAACAGCCCACTTTCCAGGCCCCCTGAGCATTGTAAAGCCTTGATGGGGGAATCCCTCGTTTGTTCACGGTGCCAGGATGTGAGACGGCTGCCTCCTCCCATAGACTGATCCCCATGCCTTTCCTGCAGCTCACTCAGCGTGCTGCCCCTGCAGTGTGTCTGGTTGGGATGCCTTGCCAGATAGTCGTTAATTTGTGTGCCCAACGCTGCACCTTGGTGCAGAGGAACGGGAAGATGCTGATAACTCCAGGTCCCTATCCTGCCCTGAGCACACCAGCAGGTGGAACACCCAGATGCTCCCAGGCATGGTTTCGTGCTCTTAACTAATTCAGCTGGACAACGCTCTAAAATATTTACTCCTAATGTGCAAAATAGTGACAGATTTCATCAGATTAATTGTGTCTCACTCACTGGAGCATCTAATTGTGGCTCCCAAACAGATTTTTCAAATAGCTTTTGGCTGGGATGTCTAGCCTTCTCGTCCCCGCTCACCGTACCCGTGTCACAATATCTTAATGCATTTTGTCTTCTCAGAGGCTTAATAAAGAAGCCTGCCACTGGAGCCATTCTTCAGGGGTTTGCCAAAAAGAATCTGTTTTTAATTAATATTACAAGGGAAGCCATCTCAGTGGAGACAGAGCTGGGAAATGCAGTGGGACATAGCAGCACTAATTGCTCCCAGTCACTCACTGTCAGCCTGGGGGTGGGAGGGTGGGAGGGGGGTAGTGGAGAGGCCGCACACAGGCTGTTTGTCTGCTCTGCCTTTTCTCTGATGGCCCAGTTGGTTGGTTACAGGGCGTGATTTGCTTCTCAGATCCTGCAGTGATTTCCAAGGTGAGCAAAAGTTGCAAGCTCCTTAATTGGGAGGCCTGATTTAATGATTGCAGAAATGCAGCAGTTGGAACTCGCTTTGTAGTTGGCAGAGAAGGCACTCGGGAAGTGGCTTCTCTGATTGTGTTGGATTTAAGGGGAGGGGATGGTGGCAAGAAGGCTCAGGGGGCAGGAGGGAGAACTGCTTCTTCCTCGGGCTGGGTAAATCTTTTCCTGTAACTGGGGGAACTTTGGAGCTGGGTGCTCTGTGGGCCCTGAATCATCCTCCAGGGCGCAGAGAGGTGTGACAAAGCTGGATGCTGAAATAGGAGGTTGTGTCTGAAGGGTTTATCCAAGGCTGGTACTTCAGGGTCTGGGGGCTTGATTTAACTGTTGATTTCCTGCTTCCTTTGACCTCTTGGCTCACTTGAAGTGTTAGTTGCTCAGTCGTGTCTGACTCTTTGTGACCCATGGACTGTAACCCACCATCCTTGGGATTTTCCAAACAAGATTACTGGAGTGGGTTGCCATTTTCTTCTCCAGGGGATCTTCCCGACCCAGGGGTCGAATCCGGGTCTCCTGCGTTGCAGGCAGACTTTAACATCTGAGCCACCAGGGAAGCTCCTGGCTGGCTTGAGACACTTCCCTACAAGGAGAAGATGTCAGAGGGTTACGGTGCAGCAAGTCTGGGGGGAAGAGGTCTTGTGAAGTTGGAAAGTGTAGCATGCCAGTGCCTGGTGGGCCACTTTGGGTAAGCATCACTGGTACTGTGGGATAGATGGCCTTCAGCTAACCTTGGTTATTCCTCTGGGTGGTGGGTTACTGAAAGGTCTGGATGCTGCTCTGACTTCATTGGTAGAGAGTGGAGACAAGAGAGCTCTGTCTTGTGTGCAGTGGAGAAACTCAACTGGGTTTGACTAAGTCAGTGACTGAGTGAGTCCCAAGTCTCATTGAGCAGAGGCTACGAAGGAATTGGAAATCCTTGTCCCTTGGGATAGCAATAATTTTCTCAGGTTGTTCATAACTTGACAGCTGCTGGATCCAGGAGCATTTCATCCAGTAGGTCTCCATTCTAGCTTGAGAGCGTTTAGCTTCTTGAATTTGAATTTAAAGTCCTTTAGCCTGGCATTCAAAGACCCTCACTGTGTATGTCCTGGGCCTGCTTCTTCAGCTCTGCATTTGACTCTTCCCTGATAGACCCCTTCACTCTAGCCAAGGCAGCCCCTTCATTGTCCCCATCCCCTTCTTTACTCCAAGCCTTTGCTCTTGAGGTCTTCTCCACTCAGAATACCCCTCTTCCTCTATGGAGACACACACATTGCTCATGGTTCAGTTTAAGATCCAAACATGATTCTCTTTAGAACCTTTCCTAGAAGCATTTATTTTTCTGTTTATAGAATTTACAGACTGTACCACACTCTTGATTATATTTAGGTTATCACTTGGTTATTTTATGAGTGTTTCGAAGGTGAGGGATGAGGGATAAAATTCTTGCTACAGCACCCCATGTCCCACACCTTCTGTGAGTTCTGATTTTCTCATGTGTTCTTTGTGACATGTGATCCAGTGTTTGGCACATAGCTCAGTCCGTACTTGCTGAACTGACCCGGGAACTGGACAATGCCCTAGCTGACTGGGGTGGACAGCTGACACTGTTTCTTAACAGTGCTGAGTTTACACACTTGGTTTATTATTTTATATATGTATTCTAACAGAAGATGTCGAGACATCTCTACCCCACTTAATGAGAGGAGGGAAATAGGCACGAGTCAACAATCCTGGCTTTTTCCTTATGTACCTGAGAGATCAGATGGACTCACATAAGATATTCAACCATTTGTCTAGTGTTTACTGGGTGTGTGGCACGGTTCTGGGGACTGTGGGGTTGGTAGGACTGTGATGGGGAGACAAAGAAGGATAAGATGGCATTTACCTAAAGGTCCTTCTAATATTCTTTGGGTATGAGGCTGCTTTTCTGTAAAGTTTAATAACACATGACAAGACAGATGCCACGGGGTGGTGTGTGATTATTTGTCAAGTGATCGTTTCAGGCTCTGAGCTCAGAGGAGGGAGGTCATTGTGGGAGATGCTGTGGGCACCTTAGACCAACAGGATGTCAAGACTGGATGTGCTCTTGGGAATAGCCTTCATCACATCATTCAGCAGAGAGATGAAGGGTATGAGGCTCAGACAGAAACATGGCATCCTACAGTGTGGACTCTTCTGGTCTTTCTTTCTGTAGCTGTCCTCTGCACACTCCTGGTTCTCTCCTTTCTTGCTTTTACAGACCATTTTCTGTTATTTTCACTCAAGTGAGGTAGGGTGCTGCCCATTTTACAGGTCGGATAGAGTGAGACGTAGGATGAGTACACACACACAGGGCTAGCCGGAGAGACTGAGGAGTAGATTCCTCCCTCTTGCTCCCTGGCTGTATCCTGTGGCCACCCTGCCTACCCACCGCAGTGATTGCAGACGGTAAGTACCAGCTCCTTACTGGGAAGCCTGTATCTTACTAACCATTGTTAATGGGGACCTCTTGTGAGACACCTCGTCGTTTGAGTTAGTGAGTGAACCAAGTCTGGTTGCATCACCAGGAACATTTTGCTCATTTGTTTTGATCAGTGTAGTTTGGGTTTAATTATTTATGGAGATGCTGTTCTTTATAGTATGCTAATAAATGTGCTATAGTAAATTTCCAAAAAGTAATGGAGTCTGAGAACTTCAGGATTGCACAAGTAGCTTCCTGGCATGAGCTGCTTGCTGGGTAGCAGAGGAAACCATCCCTACTAGGTTGGGGTGAGTGGATCTGGAGCCAAGTAGGGCCAGCCGTTCAGGGCTGTTGGTGACCAAATCTGTGCCTGTTGCTAAGCAGGAGCCTGGTACTTGACCTGTGCTGGAAGAAACCTTAGGGGAAAATCTGACCATAGTTAATATGGGATCATCAAGGCTCCTGTTAAGTTGTAGGTTATTTAGCCTGGATATGACTGTGTGACGTGTGTGAATGCATACTTGAGAGTTTTTGTCATGAATGCAATCAGGATTATACTTTTCAGGATATACTAGGAATAGAAATAAACTAGGAGCAAGAAACACAGCCATATAGGAAACAGGAGCATGAGTTCTGAAGCCAGATGCCTAGCTTTGAATCCTGTCTTTGTTTTGCTCTCTTTCTTGGGTTAAGTTTAACTTACTCTTTTTAAAAATTAGTATAAAGTTGCTGTACAGTATTATGTAAGTTACAGGTATACAATATAGTGATTCACAATTTTTAAAGGTTATTTTCCATTTATAGTTATTATAAAATATTGGCTATCTTCCCTGTGTTGTATAGTATATCCTTATAGCTTATTTTATATCTAAGCTTGTCTCTCTTACTCCCCTACCCCATCTCCTCCTCCTCCTCCCCACTTCCCTCTCCTTATTGGTAGCCACTAGTTTGTTCTCTGTATCTATGAGTCTGGTTTTTTTTTGTTAGAGTTACTAGTTTGTTATATCTTTTTATTTTTTGTTATATATTTTAAAATCCTATGTATAAGTGATATCATACACTATTAGTCTTTCTCTGACTTATTTCATTTAGTATAATGCCCTCTACGTCCACCCATGTTGCTGCAAATGGCAAAATTTCTTTCTTTTTTTATGGCTGAGTAGTATTCCATTGTGTATGTACACATACAAACACATACCATCACCACATTTTCTTTATCTATTCATCTGTTGATGAACATTTAGGTTGCTTCCACTTCTTAGCAATTGTAAATAATGCTGCTATGGACATTGGAGTGCATTTATCTTTTTGAATTCATTTTTTGCTTTGTTTTTGATATATGCCTGCAGGTGGAATTGTTGGGTCATAAGACGGTTCTAGTTTTAGTTTTTTGAGAAACCTCCATGTTGTTTTCCAGAGTGGCTGTACCAATTTACATTCCCGCCAAAAGTGTAAAAGGAGTCCCTTTTCTTCACATATTGCCGACATCCACCACTATTCTTTTTGATGATAGACCTTCTGACAGGTGTGAGGTGCTATCTCATTGTGGTTTTGATTTGCATTTCCCTGATGATTAGTGGTGTTGAGCATCTTTTCATGTGCCCATTAACTATCTGTCTGTCTTCTTTGAAGAAATGTCTGTTCAGTTCTGCCCATTTTTAAATTGGGCTGTCTACCTCTGTCTCTTAATAGCTGTGTGACATTAGGCAAGTTGTCACCCTCTCTTGTCTATTTTTTAAATCCATAAAAGGAGCAATAAAATAGTACCTCTCACATTGGGCTATTTTAAGAATTAAATAAGATGCTGTATTTAGCAAAGTGTTGAAAAGAAGCCCCTGACCTGTAGTTAGTCCTCCAGATATTTAATTGGTTTTAATTGTTATTCTTATATTAGATGGGGCTTTCTCTTCATTTTCAGAAGGAAACATGGGAGCAGAGAAAGGAGGTAGATGCCCAGTTTCCCAGTAAGCTAATCCCTAAGCCTTGGCTAGAAGCTAGTTCTCAGTGAGGCATTTGTTTCCACTGCCAGCCATAGTTCATGTCCTAACTCAGACAAGTCTGTGTTATCTGCCTCCTGTGTCATACTGTAGGAGACAGTGACAGAGAGAGAGAGGGGGAAGTGTGACTGCCTGGGGACTTGGCTGCTTGAAGCTCATACCCAGAATTTTCTTAGAAATGATTGGAATCAGATGGGTAGGGTCAACTTAACGATTACACTAATAGATAACTAACAAGTAGAACCTTTTTTCAGGGCTTTCATTGAGTGGAGTTTTGAGAAAGGCATCCAGAAAGATGAAGAGTAGCTTCTCTTGGCTTGGGCATCCGTGATTATACCTCGCAGCTAATCATGGAAGACTTCTTGAAGGAAGTGAGTGAAACGTGTAGCTTTAAGAAAAGAGGACTCAGGGCTACTGGAACTGGCAGACAAAAAGAGTCTAGAGTGCCAAAGACTCATTTCATCCAAGTCATGGGGTGGACCTTCGTGCTCTGGGTTTGCTTCTCCTCTGTCTCCTGCCTCTGCCCAGTGCCTGGCATGAGATGGGAATATCTGTGGCTGGAACTGTTTACAGAATATCTGTAGCTTCTTTCCCAGAATTATCATATTGGCCAAACCCTTGAATATTTTGTTGTGATCCACACCCATCGAGGTGCAGGCTTGAATTCCCTTTTTTGTCTGCACCCCGTGCAGCAGGAATGGGACCTGAGATCCCTACACAGACACTAGAGGGAGTGTTGCCCTGGGAAATAAGTGAAAATAAGTAGAATGAAATAATAAAACAAATACTGCATGAGGAGTTGTTTCAGAGGAGTGAGGTAGAGCCATAGTAACCTGCCAGTTCATTGTGGGAGGGCTTGACCCGTAGATGAACATTTGATTAACAACCAAGGAGCTGAGTCCTGGGAGTCTGATCATTCAGTCCCTTCCTGCAGAAAAAAAGGGGCAAGGATGTTTTGTAAAATGCATCCATTCTGCAGTCCATTCAATCCATAAATGACTCAACTAAAACTCTAGATATAAATTAATCCAGCAGTGATGCTCAGGCTTGGTTCCCCCATCTCTTCTGCATTTTCTGACTTGGTGCCGCTCACTTTCTTGTGCACGGTGGTCAGTCTTACTGAGCTGAATGACATAAATAAATTCTTAAATATGCAGAATGACCTGGGTAAAGAATGACTGTCTTGGGAATGGGGAAGAATCTGATTTCATCTTGCTGCCTCCAGGCACAGGATCTACCCCCTGGGGGGCATCATACTTCTCTCTCCCTGGTTCTCAGGCCCCACATATCTGACTCAGTCCTCTCAAAGCCTTTTTGGCATCTATGGTGAGGGAGGCAGTTTTTCTTCCAGATGGTTAGAATCAGGTTAAAGATCACACTGCTGCATAAGAAATGAACTTTTTCCTTTTAAAATCTGTTCTCAGTGGGGAATGGAGAACAATTACAGAGTTGAACATTTTTTTTTTTTGCATTCACTCAAGCTGCCGTATCTGAATGTGATTACACGTGTGGAGGGAGCTTGTTAAGATTTGGAGGCCGTGGTACTGGAGATGCAGAGAAGCTTGTGTTCTAGGCTGGTGGCAGGTAGGGGAAAGAATCTTTAGAAGCAAAAAGGTTGCTTACATCACTATGTGGCTTGCAGTGTTATTCATGCTTGACAGAAAACTTTTCACTGGAAGATTTCTCAAAACTCAGATTTCTTTTTTTCTTCTTATGAGAAGGTACCCAAGTAGCAGTGATTCCAAGTAAGTCTCTGAACCTTGGTTTCACTGGCTGTAAAATGGGGATAATCCTGAACTTGTAAGGATGTTGTGAATCTTATAGGTAATACTGTGAAGGGGGTAGTGTGATAGGTATTGCACTGGTTAAAGATGTTAGTTCTCATTATCACTTAGGCAGGAGATGGGGTGGATTGAGTGTCTGTCCTTTTGTAGCAGATCTGCTGGTACCCTGCTCTCTGCACTTGCCATTTGTCTGCAAATGGGACTGACTTCTGACCACCAGCATCAGGGACTGTGTGCTGCCTGGAGCTTCGATCATACGGGCGCAGGTTGGAAGCAGGGAGTTGATTTCCATCAAGAAGTAGGGAGCAGCCACCTGATAATGACTACTGGAAGTTAGTGGATAAATACCCCAGCTCCCTTTCCCTTTGGGGTGGGGTAACTTTGGAGCTTGTTTCCTACGCTTCTCCCAGAAGCCATCACTGGGATTAAGTGCCAGATGCCTAAGGTGGTAATTTGCTTGTTTCATTGGCTACCTTCCCATCACGCTCTGCTGTCTCTAGCTCAATCAGTATTTCCTTGGATCACCTCCCAAATAAGTTACATTTGACCCTTCAATAATGTGGGGGTTAGGGGCATGGCTCTCCATGCAGTTACAAGTCTGTGTATAACTTCACAGTTGGCCATCAAGTATTCAAAGCTCCATGTCTGTGGATTCAACCAAGCACACAGATCCTGTAGTATATATTTACTGAGAAAAATCCAAGTGTAAGTGAACCCACGCTGTTAAAACCTGTATTGTTCAAGGGTCAACTGTACTTGAACGCAAGGCTTTGTTTCAGAATATGTTTCTGGAAGAAAAGGAACTAATGCCTTTAGTTATTTCTGAGTGTGTTAGCCTGGTCTTCAGTGAAACAGAACCAATAGGATATATATCTCTCTCAAAGTAAATCTCTTTATATATTTGTATATATATCTGAGAGATTTACTGTAAGGAATTGGCTGATTCTGTCATGGAAGCTGAGAGTCCACAGCCAGCATTAGCAGCAGGAAATCCAGGAGAGCTGATCCTGTAGTTCCCATCTGAGTCCATGTCTGAAGTCAGGAGGAGGCCAGTGTCCCAACATAAAGATAGACAAGGAGGAAGACTCTCTTCTTACTCAGCCTTTTTGTTCTATTCAGGCCTAGAGGGGGTTGAATGAAGCCCACCCACGCTGGGAGGGCAGTCTGCTTTCCTTAGTCTACCAATTCATATGCTAAGTTCCTCCAGGAACTCCTTCAGTTCAGTTCACTTGCTCAGTCGTGTCTGACTCTTTGTGACCCCATGGACTGCAGCACGCCAGGCCTCCCTGTCCATCACCAACTCCTGGAGTTTACTCAAACTCATGTCCATTGAGTCGGTGATGCCATCCAGCCATCTCCTCCTCTGTCTTCCCCTTCTCCTCCCGCATTCAATCTTTCTAAGCATCAGGGTCTTTTCAAATGAGTCCCCTTCACAGACACATTAATATTTTGTTGTTGTTTTTGTTCAATTGCTTAGTCCTGTCTGACATTTTGCGACCCCATGGACTGCAGCATGCCACGCTTCCCTGTCCTTCACCATCTCCTGGAGCTTGCTCAAACTCATGTCTATTGAGTTGGTGATGCCATCCAGCCATCTCATCCTCTGTCATCCCCTTCTCCTCCTGCTTTTAGTCTTTCCCAGCATCAGGGTCTTTTCTAAGGAGTTGGCTCTTTGCATCAGGTGGCCACATATTGGTGCTTCAGCTTCAGCATCAGTTCTTCTCATGAATATTCAGGGTTGATTTCCTTTAGGATGGACTGGTTTGATCTCGCAGTCCAAGGGACTCTCAAGAGTTTTCTCCAATGCCACAGTTCAAAAGCATCAATTCTTTGACACTAAGCCTTTTTTATGGTCCCATTCTCACATCCATACTTGACTACTGAAAAAACCATAACCTTGACTAGATGGACTTTCAGTGTATTGTTTGTCAAATATCTGGACATCCCATGGTGCTGTCAGGTTGACACTTAAGATGATCCTCAAGTACTTCCTTACCCTTTTAAAGTTCTGCATCCGGCCCCACCATGGTACCGGCTCAGTACTGAGAGGGAGATGGAGGCACTGATCATGGTTCTGAGAGGGTCTTCCTTTTGGGTTGGCTCCTTCCACAAGGAAGGAGCCCAGGTTATATTGAGTGGCAGGACTATGGTGCTGGGGGTTTGAGGAGGGGATGCATACTTCCAAATTAGCTTTCACTGTCACTTCTCAGAGCTAAGGAGCCCCATCCCACCCCAGGGCATAGGCTGCTGCTGCTGCTGCTATTTTTTTTTAATAAATAATGATGTTGTGATAGTTTCAGGTGAATACTGAAGGGACTCAGCCATACATATACCTGTATGTCATGGACTTGTTCTTCAGGATATGTTGTTGTTCATTCGCTCAGTTGTGTCTGACTCTGACCTCATGGACTGTAGCCTGCCAGGCTAGTCGCCCTCATATTTGGACCCATACCTGCTGGTGCATGATCTCTGGCCTAGGAATAAGATGTGATTCTTTTTTTCTTGGACTTTGTCAAGGTTTTGGCAGGAAGCAGCTGAGCTTACAGTTGGTATCTCCCCATCTGAAATATCCTTCATGTGGGGCATCTTGAGAGTCTGGAAAGAACACTGGCCTGGGAGTTGGGATGTGTAGCTGCCTTCTGATTTACATTTACTCTCTTCTGCAAGCCACCTGTTTTTTAGGTGTAAGAGAATGAAGACCCTTCCAGCTGTAGTGACTTATTTATCTGTGAATAAAAAAAATTTTAATGGGTGCATTAGTAAGGAAAGAGTCTAGAACTATGATTTAAAAAAATTGGAAGATGCTTTTTTTAAACATGTATAAATTTGGTCTTATCCAAAACAGATATATTTTCATTCATTCATTCATTCAATAACTTGTTTGCTTAGTGTGATGCTAATTAAGTTACTTGCTTATTCTTGGATCTGGTTTTCTTATTTATAAATGAAAGTATTATGCAACTCTTGATGCAGACCCATATCACTGCAAGCTAGATGTAGTATCAGGTCAGTCATTTCTTTACGTGTGAAATGGGGACGATGCTATTTGCTCTGCTTATGTCACAGTTAAATAATGAGCTACTGTAGCCTTTTGAAAAGAGTACTTTTCAAAGCGCTGTTAACGGGGGCAATGTGATCTCATGGTGTTAGTTCACATCACCTCTCCTTCATTCTTTGAGAAGCTGGAGGTCCTTATGCAGCAAATTTGAAACCACACATTTCTTTTGCCTTCTCCCATATCTCCCAGCACAAATTAAACACTTTCATTAGCATGCATACCATGGTGCTTAAAAAAAAAACAACAAAAACCTTGAGATTCTTATTCCAGGCGATGTACAATTTATTTCAAGTCACATCTGATATCATAAAATTCTCAGATAGGAGCATAATTTGATGTCTTTAAAAAAAACAGCATTTGTTCTAGGACTTGACCTGTATTGATTGCTTTATACCTTTCAGATAATATGAAGTCTTTGGGAGAGCATATGCCTAGTGATGCAGGATATGCAGAAAAGTGTATGATGCTGACTGGATACCCCAAATGTTTATGGTCTTGTGTGTGGGACTCACATATTAGACAAATATTGCAAAGACATATGTGAGATCATGTAAAATATGTGCTAAATTTGAGCATTCTTAGGAAATACACTGAATGTAATCAAGACCGCAGTAAATAGAAACTCATAAAATGTTTAAAATATTATGATTGTTTCATTATCTACAAAAATGTTCAGTAGCATGATTAGAAATAGATGTAATCCTAATGACTAAATCTGTGTCACTCAATGAGAATGTTCCTAATAGGAAGACAAAAGAAACATCTATTTTTTCACCATAGTACTAAGATAGTCCAGCTTCTTAATTGTGTCATTAATGGATATTCTAATTTGTACTGATTTCTTTCTAGGCCTGCCTCCTTGTTGTCATCTTGATATTTCTATTTATTTCTACTCCTGGATTGGTGCCTCTGTTTCTTGAATTCCATTCCTCTTTTCTTTTGTATTGCATTCATTTTTCTGTGGTAGATCTTCAAGTGTTCTTTCTCAAAAAGTGCAGAGGAATGTCCTGACTTGTTCCTGTGTCCTGACATAAATATTACTGCTTCTGCTACTGCTAAGTCGCTTCAGTCATGTCTGACTCTGTGCAACCCCATAGACAGCAGCCCACCAGGCTTCCCTGTCCCTGGGGTTCTCCAGGCAAGAACACTGGAGTGGGTTGCCATTTCCTTCTCCAATGCGTGAAAGTGAAAAGTGAAAGTGAAGTCGCTCAGTCGTGTCCAACTCTTAGCGACCCCATGGATTGCAGCCTACCAGGCTCCTCTGTCCCTGGGATTTTCCAGGCAAGAGTACTGGAGTGGGTTGCCATTGCAAGTTCCTTTTAACTCTCAAATGATCCCGCCTTGGATGGGATATTATGTAGTCACCCAGTGCTTGAGTGATACTTTTTATTTTCTTTGTGGATCTCTCTAAAATTTATTTTTATCTCACATGGCTTTGACGGCTCATCTGGACATAAAATGTAAGGTCAAAAAAATTCCCCCTGGGTCTTTGACGTTCTTAGAGTACTTGCTGATTCTGCATTGTTTGCTGTTTTTGGATGATGTGTGTTTTCCCCCTCAGCGAACTGATGAGCATGAGGAAAGGGGATGTCTAACATGGGACATCATGGCTTTGTTCCTATTGTTGAGGTCCAACCCTTTAAAGGAACCTCATGCATTAAAACCACATTTATACAAAATCAGCAGTGTAGTGTGGGGAAATTAAATACTCTCTGAAGCAATTTGCCATAGACACACTATCTGAATATCTTTAATATATAGCACAACCAGATGAGGTAGTCTTCAGTTCAGTTGCTCAGTCGTGTCTGATTCTTTGTGACCCCATGGACTGCAGCACACCAGGCCTCCCTGTCTATCACCAACTCCCAGAGTTTACTCAGACTCATGTCCGTTGAGTCAGTGATGCCATCCAACCATCTCATCCTCTGTCATCCCCTTTTCCTCCTGCCTTCAATCTTTCCCAGCATCAGAGTCTTTTCAGATGAGTCAGTTCTTCGCATCAGGTGGCCAACATATTGCAGTTTCATCTTCAGCATCAGTCCTTCCAATGAATATTCAGTAGTAGTATTTACTCAGATATATATCAGCCAATATTCTTTTAGGATGAATTGGTTGGATCTCCTTGCTGTCCAAGGGACTCTCAAGAGTCCTCTCCAACACCACTGTTCAAAAACATCAATTCTTCAGTGCTCAGCTTTGTTTATATAGCCCAACTCTCACCTCCATACATGACTACTGGAAAAACCATAGCCTTGACTAGACGGCCTTTTGTTGGCAAAGTAATGTCTCTGCTTTTTAATATTCTGTCTAGGTTGGTCATAACTTTTCTTCCAAGGAGCAAGTGTCTTTTAATTTCATGGCTGCAGTCACCATCTGCAGCCATCTTTTATTTAAAAATAATTAAAATAGCTTTAAGAAATGTTGTTGATATTCAGCAGATATTAGTGGTGTGCCATCTATGTGCCAGGTGCTGCTGGGCTCTGAGTACATAATGGTGAGCTCTGAAGGAGAGGTTCATGATACTGTCAGAGGTTCACCAAGGATGTTTACAAGGGAGAGAGCAGAGAGGCAGAAGCAGATGAGCATAATCAGTTAGATAAAGAGGAATGGACAGGGTGTCTTGGGTACCCAGCTTCTATGGCATGAGGGACTGAGGTTTCTGAAAGGAACAGAAAGAAGGACAGAGTGACTGGAGCAGAGGGTTTGTGGGCTAGGGGCGGGTGGGAGATGAATCGAGATAGACAGGCATGGATTGGACCAAGAAAGATGATATGGGCTCAGTGGAAGGAGTTTATTCTTTATCCTAAGAGCAAAGGGGTAAGCCTTTGGAAAGTTCAGAGTAGGAGAGTCATATAATTAAATTTGACCACCCTGTGGGTTGGGTTTCCCAGGTGGTTCAAGTGGTAAAGAGCCTGCCTGCCAGTGCAGGAGATACAGGTGGGAGATACAGATTCATCCCTGGGTCGGAAAGATACCTTGGAGGAGGAAATAGCAAGCCACTTCAGTATTCTTTCTTGGAAGATCACATGGACAGAGGGGCCTGGCAGGCCCCCCCATGTAGTCCATGAGGATGCAAAGAGTTGGACATGTCTTACCAATTGACTGACTGACTGATAGGTTGGAGGGAGAAAAGGCTGGATTGAAGGAGACCAGAGTGTTGCAATGGCTAAAGAGGATGGTGGCTTGGGTGGTGGCAGTGTAAGTGGTGAGAAAGAAACCAGCTGAAGAACTGTTCAGCAGGTGTGGTTGGTTGTGTTGTTGGCTTCTCTCTCTAATTCTTCACTCGCTCTCTAACTCTCTTAGTATTGGGCTTTTGCAATGCCCTTTCTCTATGGGTGGGACCTTCTTCCTCATCTCCTAACCTTGAGTTTGGCCTTGTGACTTGCTTTGGCCAATAGAAGTACTGCTAGTTCTAAGCTTAGTTATCAGAAGGCATTGTGTATCTACCTGCTGTCTTGCACCTCTGCAGTAGCCATGAGAAAAACATGCCCAGGTTGGCCCACCAGTCCTGGGTAGAGAACGGGAGACAGGTCATCTGTAGCTACTTTCAGCCCAGCCCAGCCTAGATTAGCCCAGCCCAGCCTAGATCAGCCCAGCCCAGCCCAGCCCAAGCCATGGGCAGGAAGACTGCCCAGCCAAGCCCCAGCTGCCCTATATACTTATGAGAATAAATGACTGTTGTGAGAATAAATGATTGACTTTTTCTTTGAAAAAGATTGAGATTTGAGTGATTTGTTCTGCAGCACTTTTGCAGCAAAAGCTGATACAGCAGATAAAATCAAGAACTTGATAGACTGGATGCAGCAAACACGTGGGACCATGACTATAGTGTAAAGGGAGGCTCACTTGTATTTCAAGATTATGAGCCCCATACATGTTCAAGGCTATACTTGTGTGTCTTTTTGGTGGTTTCCTGCCACTCACCTCTCTTTATAGTTCATGGCTTCTTTTCCTGGAGCTGAATGAAGTAGGTCAGATTCATGGTTCAAAAGAATTCATCTTCCACTGTTTTTCTTTCTCCTTTCTCACTCTCTTTCCAACAGCCTGACCAGATTCCAGCAGAGTATGTGAGCTGAGCAGTCCTCAGGTCCTTCCATGAGGGCCTTCCAGCCTTGATACTCACTGTATTCTTGATAGAGTCAAGATGGGGTTTCACTTAAATAGGGGAGTAATGTGGCCAGGGATTTTCTTGGTCTTGATGGATTATTTCAAATATATTAGTTCTGATAAAATATTTAGCTTTTAAACAACAAATTTAATACAGGGAATTGTGTTTTATTTATTAATGGCAGTTACAAGGAGATTGGTAGGAGTTGTACTAAAGTGCACTGTTGTGATTTTGCAAAGTATAGTAATTACTGTAATATTTTGTTGAATTATTAATACCTACTATGCCTGCAGGAACATATGCTCCTTCAGTCGAATGGATTTCAAGATTGCCTTTTCCCTCTTCTGGTTTTGTTTAGTGTTTTTCTTTTCTTTTTTTGCACATTTATGAATTTTTGAAGAAATGGAGTTGGGGGCAGAGCTGATGATATTGTATGAAACACCACCATGACGACCGTGTAACTGAACATAGGCCGGCAGTAGAGAAGCATTGTTGCTCCTTGACGACCCCCTGCCTCAGCCGGCCTCTTCACACTTTGGACTGAGGGATACTGAAAGAATCATGTCTGGGATAAAATACTTCTCAGTGGGCCTTTTCAGAAGTGGAAATAAGGAGAGAAAATTGTGGGGAGGTCATGCATGTGTACATGTGGGTGTTAATGTGCACATGCCTCCAAACAGAGCTGATCTGGCCTGGAGATGGAGTTGGCAGGTTTTCAGGTGTATGTGTTGAAACAGTATTAGCATCCTTTATTAGTTATTAACAACTATTACTTAGTGTCTATTATGGCCTCAAAAGAGATTATTGGGGATGATGATGGCCATAGTTTAGTGGTTGTATGAACAGGCTTAGGCTGCAAGAGGACTCTGGATCCAAGTACTGGGTACACTCAGAAGCATCCCTTTTGCTTGTGACTAAACTGGAACCAGAAAGCCAGTCTCCATGTCATCTTCTACCAGCTTTATGAAATGGTCCAAGTCAATCAATATGGAGACTCATTTTCTCATCTGTATAATAGTTGCAGGGATCAAAATGAAATCATATGTTTGAAAGGGCATTAGAAACTGTACACTCCCAGACATGTGTGAGGGAGTACTGTGGCTGCCAAATCATAAGAAAAGTTGCTCATCCTTGTGATGTGACTTTGGGGGCAGAAGAAAGGATTCTGTGCTCAATCTTTTTTTTTTTTGCGGGGGCAGAAACTTGACAATTTGAATCATTCCTTTGGGTTTAACGTTGTCCTCTCCAGGATTCTCTAAGAATATAAATAATTCAGAGGTCATATTTTAAAGCTAGAAAGAACACTTAATGATCTAACCATGCCCTTTTCCAGGTATGAAAAATACAGCTAGGAGAAAATGTGGAGTGTTTAAATTCACCAAGATAGTGGAGGAACCCATACTAATGTCTATCTATCTGATTCCTAATCCACTGATCTTTTTTGGCACCTTAATGTTCTTGTTTCCGATTAAGTTCTTAATACAGTCTCGGGCTTTTTTCTCCCAGTAGGATGGAATGAATAAATTAGATGACTTACAGGGAGACAGAAGCTGGGGTGCTTTAGGTGGCAGAGTCATGCTTAGGTAGATGGACCTCACCTTGATTCTTAGCTTCATCACTGACCAGCTCTGTGACTTTGGGCAGTTTCTTTTCTGAAACCTAGTTGTCTCTTTTATTTAGCTGAATTATAATCCTTATTTTGCACACCAATGTGGGGATTTGGTGAATTTGAAATGTTTGACAAGGTGTGTGCTTGAAAATAGGGGGTGATTATTAGGTGATAAGAGGTCCTGAAGATTAGCTTGGTCTGTCTCCTGGTTGGGGCTTCCTGGGTGGCTGGGATGGTGAAGAGTCCACCTAGAGTGCAGGAGACCTGGGTTCAATCTCTGGGCCAGGAAGATCCCCTGGAGGAGGGAATAGATATCCACTCCAGGATTCTTGCCTAGAGAATTCCATGGACAGGAGAGCCTGGCGGACTACAATCCATGGGGTCACAAAAAGGACACAACTGAGTAACTAACACTTTCATTTTCACCTCCGGTAAGTCTACCTCTTGAGAGCCGTTTTCGCCACAGTGAGGATGTGTGTTTTAAGGGGAGAAAAAAGATGCCACTTCCCTTCCTCAGGGTTGAGGGAGGAGGGACTCGTGAAATGCTCCAGCAGAGAAAAGCCCTGCACAGTGGGAAATGATCCTGTAATGGCTAGAGGGGTGAACTGACTTATCAGTAGCCTTCTCTTGCTCTTTAATCTCAGATTTAACCCTATTTAAATTTCTCCCAAAGGGAGTGGAAATGGTAAGAGGGTAGAGATAAGTGTCTTTAAAGAACAGCAGGTGACCCTGAGGATGAAACAATGTCCACCTGCTGCACAACTCTGTTTTATGGAACTCTGTGTTACAGCCTCCTCTTCTTGTTTTAAATTTAAGTGGTTTTCTAAAAACAGGCTTTTAGAGAGAATTTGTCCTGCTTTTAACAAGTCTATCCTGAATCCTTTGTGAATGGATAGGACCCATTGTTTCTTGTGAATTTTAGTTTTTAAAGCGGGGTCACGCTATGGGTTAGCACTTGAGTAGAGGATGAAATTTCCAGGGGCAGGAGGACATCTCAAATGCCCCAGAAAGTGAAGTCGCTCAGTTGTGTCCGACTCTTTGCGACCCCATGGACTGTAGCCTGCCAGGCTCCTCAGTCCACGGAATTTTCCAGGCAAGAGTACTGGAGTGGGTTGCCATTTCCTTCTCCAGGGGGTCTTCCCGACCCAGAGCCCCTGGGTCTGGGGGCTGGACCAGTGTTTATTAAAAAGAAATAAGAAAAGAAATTGATGCTGGGAAAACAACCCTGGCTCTTACCCTCCCCTTTGCCCAGCACTCTCCATGTTCCTCACTCTTCCTGCTCTGAGAGAACCTTCTGATACTAGTCCTTTATTCTTCCCTTCATTTTCCTGAGCTCTTTGCATTTTATTTGATTTTCCCCTGGATTTTTGGAGGTATAACTGACAAGTAAAGATTGTACATATTTAAGGTATGCAGTGTAATGTTTTGATGCACATGTACATTGTGAAATGATTACCACAATCAAGCTAATGAACAAATCCATCACTTCATGTAGTTACCCTTTTTATGTGGTGAAGACATTTGGGATCTATTTTACTAGCAAATTTCAATTATACACTACAGTTTTGTTAACTATCCTCATCATGCTATACATTAGAACTCTTAACTGAACTTTGTATTCTGGCCAACATCTCCCCATTTGTCCCACCTCCTAGCCCTCAACAACGACCATTCTACCCTCTGCTTCTGTGGGTTTGACTTTTTGAGATTCCACATATAAGACAGAGCATACAGTCTTTGTCTTTCTGCGCCTGCCTTATTTCACTTAGAAAAAATGTCCTCCAGGTTGCAGATGGTAGGATTTACTTTTTTTTTTAAGGCTGAAAAATATTTTGTTATATATAAATACTACATTTTCTTTATCCACTCATCAGTTGAAAGCCCCTTAAATTGATTATCTTCACTGAATTCACTTTGGTATCTGAGCAAATGGGCTTCTCTGGTGGCTTAATGGTAAAGACTTCACCTGCAATGCAGGAGTCTCAGGAGATGCAGGTTCAATCCCTGGGTTGGGAAGATCCCCTGGAGGAGGGCATGGCAACCCACTCCAGTATTCTTGCTGGGAGAATCCCATGGACAGAGGAGCCTGGTGGGCTGCAGTCCATAGGGTTGCAAAAAATCAGGCACGACTGAAGCGATTTAGCATACATGCATGCATCTGAGCAAGTGTTGAGACTTGCAGTTTGTTTTTCTCTTCTGCTTTCTCCTACCCCATCCCCAACACTTTTCTTCCCTCTCCTCTCACTGCAGGGGCCAGTGGAGCTGAGAGATGGGCTCTGGCAGCTGCTGGCCACCCTCCCTCCTTGCCCTGGGTCTGTTCTCTTCCCACCAGCAGGACCTCTTGCCTGCGCCCTCCTCTCCGCTGTGAGCTCTGCGCAGGAGCGGCCTCTCCATCATTAGAGGAAGCAGTGGGGTTCTGCTGTAATTAAAGCAAGCCAACGGGAGGAAGCAAAGCAGAGCAGGGAAAAAGCAGCCACCAGCAAAGGCTCTCATTTCCCACACAAACTCCTCAACAACTGCCGTCTATCGGCTTTCACGGGAACCTGCTTCCTTTAAACACAGCAAAAGGAGACCCCACAGGATGGTGTGGGGAAAAAGTTATCCTCAGGCTGCTGGAGTGGAGATTTAGTCCTTTCCCTCGCTCCCTACCCTGCAGAGCAAAACTGATCAAATGTTAGAGTCGAAAGAGACCTCAAAGCTTATTTAGTTCAACTTCTCCCCCAAGCCTGGGGTTTCCTTCATCACTGTCTCCTCCTAAGATAGCATCTCTGACACATTGTTACCTGCCTCCCACTCTTTCCAGCTCCCTAAATTTGCTGGACCAAAGCAGAGGCAAGGATCGAAGGTATTTTACTAGCAGAAAACTGGCCACCCAAGCCTGTCGTCATTTATGGCACTGGCTCCGGAAATGTCTAATTAATTCATTTATCCAATTAGCCCCTTGCTCTCTGAAATGCTTTTTCTTGGTTGCTGAGCAACTAGGATAGACTTTCAACACATGCATGCTGCTGGTGAATGAACCATCAGTTTTTTCCTTCGCCCTGGCACCCCCACTTTTCTTTTTCCTTTTGTTTGTCTGATGCACAGTAATGAAGAACATCTCCACCAATCTCCAGTTTTCTCACTTTCCCCAGGCCTCTGGATATGCTTTCTGTCTGCCTTAACACATTTCTGAAGGTAATTTTTATGCTAGACATTTGTCATGGACAAGGAGAGTGACAGAATATACAGATACACAGAGATGTGTTTGCAAAATAATGGAATTAGCCCCAGTCACACATGACTTGAGGAGAGCTTAGCTGGTGTCTGGGACCTGGCCAAGGTTATGCTCAGAAGTGTTTGGGCAGACTGGGGAGACTCTTTTCTGGTGATGTGGCATTAACACGGGCAGTGGTTCCATTTGTCTATATGGCCTGCCCTTCCTGGAGAATTGTCATCCATCTCCAGCCCACAGTGCATTGTGAGCACTAAGCAGGAGGCGGGACTTTAAGAGAGACTGAAAGAGACAACATCCACTTGGGAGGGCCTTGAGGACTCATCCTTGAAACATAACATACTCTTGTTGCAGGATGTGGAAGTGCCACATGCTGCTTCAGTGAGTTAGAGTGTTAAAACTGGAGTTTGAGCTGAGGCTTCCACCCTTTTCTGTCTTTACAGATGAGAAAATTGGAGGATAAGCCTCCCAGAGGATACACCATTTGCTTGGTGTCTCAGAACCAGAGTTTGGGGCTCCAGAGTCCCAGGTCTTCTCACTGGACTACCCTGCTCCTCTTTGATCTTGTCAAGGGAACTTTGTCCATAAAATTAGTCACTGGAATCATCAAAACTCGGTTTTAAAAATCGACTTTTATTTTGAAGTTGGCAGTGAAGATGTGTAGAACTCAAGGGTCTTAGTTCCTGTTTCCCCATCCACCTGGGCATACGTCTATTGCAGAGGCTGGAGCATGTTTTCAGTATGAATAAGGAATGGTTCTTGCCCTCAAGAGCCCCTGCTTGTAGGGGTGGAGATGGCAGTGAAGGAGGGAGGGATTCCTTCTTGGAAGGAAGCATTCAGAACGGAGGATCCGGGCCGTTTGACCAGAACCCAGATCTTATAGTTGAGGGGGCTGTGAGGGTAGGATGGGGGTGAGGGACATTTTTGGCCAAGAGGACAGCATGGGCCAAGCTCAGAAGGCATGAGAGATTATGTTTGGGGACTGGAGAGTGGCGTGGAAATGGGGCCCTCAGGCCACCTGACTTTCTCTGAGACAAGATAACTGGCTCGTTGATGCCCTTACTGACATCTGGAAAGCATGGCCTCCTCCTATCCAGAATAATAAGAAAGCAGAGTTATCTGAACTACATGCATACGTGGGTATAGAAAAGCATATGTCAAGTTTCCTGGATGGATATGACTTCCCTTTGAATTTAATTCATAAATAATGATGAAGGTCATAAAAGTACATGCGCATGACACATGTATTTAGCTACTGCTGTGGACCAAACTTGCCAGGAGCAGAGGGCGCAGGAGAACCAGCTGCCTAGAGAAGGAAAAGGGGACTCTGCGGCAGCTAAAGCACTGGCTCCCAGAGCCTATTGTGGGACCAAGGGAAACCTTTTATTGAGAAGAGCCCGTTCCTTAGCACTTACAATTGTGTCAGTCACTCAGTTTGTAATTTCAAGGAATACGCATAGAGGGACCTGGCCTTGACGATGAGCACCCTGACCAGGCCTTTCCAATGCGACCAGTGCTTCTGTACCTGTAAGTGTTGCTCATCTGGGTAAAGGTTTCCTTCCTTCAGCTGTGCAGACAAGTCCGGGCTTACTTTTGCAGAACCTAGAGATGGCATTACAGGATGCTCCTTTGAATAAAATCTCCTCTGAGAATTTTCTTAATAAGATGGTTTGAGTTCCTCTTAGGAATTAAGCTGATGGTGGCTGCTCTTTTTCTGGTAAGACTTTTTACTTTCAAAATGCATGCGGGGCCAACAATCACCATGGTCTGTCTTTGGAGCAGTCAGATTCACATGACAATCGAAGGCTCTGGCAGGGAAGAGCGGGTAGCTTTTTATTCGATAAACAGTACATTGGGCTTTGGTGGATGCAGCCTCTGTGAGCTTGGGTCTTCCTAGACCAGAAGGTGGAGTCTTCGGTAGTTGCTGCCTCTTGTTCTTTCCTTTTGTTTTCTTTGGCGAAACACGATTCTTGTCTTGGTGAGGTCTGTTAAATCTATTCTTTTCCAAATAGGGCTGCTATTGTGTGGAAGGGATCGGAATTTTCTGTCCCTCTGGTCATCCCTTGCCATCCCTCCTGTGATTCGGTTTCCCATTTTCTGAGATGTGTCCACGGGCTTGTCCCCCACCCCCGCTTATATAAGGAGGCAGGGTGCAACTGGTGCCAGATTTCATTCAGCCCTGTAACAATCCCCCCTTTATGACATCACTGCTCATCACCATGGAAACAGTCCCGAGTCACAGAGACTGGATTGTAGCATCATAGCATCAGACAGGACGAGGGGGAGAGGAGAGGAGGGAATTGAGGCTGTCTGGAGAGATGAAATTCCAATAAAATACCATGTGATGGCAGGATGTGGGATTTTTCTGTTTGGATTCTTGCACGGAAAGCCTCCCCATGGGTTGCCAGAATAAACCTCATCTAGGATAAGGAGAAGAGTTGTTGTGGCATGTGGACTTTGGACTCTTTGTTCTTGCTCGGTAATAGTTAAGTGAAGTTGATTAAATTTAGTGAGTGCTCCGCTGTATTTTATATGTATTTCTCATCTGAGCCTCACAAAATCTCCATGCACTACTGGATCAGAGAGGTTCAATAACATGACTCAGATTACATAACTGGAGAAGGCAGAGCTGAGAATTAGAGGCAGAAGTTGTGGTCTGTGCTCTCATGAAGCTTACAATTTGTGTGTGTGTGCACATGTGTGTGTGTATTAGAAATAGTTAAAATTGTGCTACAGGTAATATGAATGCATGGTGCTTCAGTGAGGAAGTTTTGGCGAGTGAGTGGAAACTGACTTATATGCTCATGTATTATGAGATTTGGAAACATGGTTCTGCATATAAGAGAAAGTGGAAGTCAGTCATGTCTGACTCTTTGTGACCCCATGAACCATAGCCTACCAGCCTCCTCTGTCCATGGAATTCTCCAGGCAAGAATATTGGAGTGGGTTGCCATTTCCTTTCTCCAGGGGATCTTCCTGATCCAGGAGAGAGAAGACATTCTCCTCTGATATAAAACATCCCTGGCTTGCCCAAGGATCACACTAGAGTATCTCCTGCAGAAATAAAGGAGTAGTGGCCTTTTTTATAAGAGAAATAAATAATGGCTAGATTTTGCATGATTAAAAAATATTCTCTTTTAGGCTTGTTAAACTCTGGCTGATAAATGAATGAACAAGTAACAAATGAACATTAAAAGAGAAATCCCCCAAGGAAATGGTCAATCATGTTTAGTTCAACAGCTTGTTTCTTGATGTGGTTTGAGTGGTTCCCAACAATTGCAATTGCCTGTTGTAGTCATGTGGTCTGGCCATAGATTCTCTTAGTGAAATTGGTCCAAGTCTGTAGGACTGTTTAGCTTAGTTCTTCTCAGGGTCCCAAGGGCTTTGAGGGCTTCATTATGGATCACTTCTGGGTGCTGATGTCTTAGTAACCAACCCCCCCACCCCGCCCGCCCAGCAGATGGATGGGTCTAAGGAAGCCCACGCCTCTGCATTCGTGCCACCCTGCTGAACTGTCAGGAGTGTTGGTGCCCTTCATTGCACCCCTGGGAATGAGACTGGACAGCTCTCTGTTTGGTCTCCTGAGTTGAGGTTGCCCATCTCGGCTGAGACCTTAGTGGTTGGAGCTCTGCTATTACACTTTTGCAGTGGCAGGCCTCTGTGTGTGTCTCTGCATGTGTAGAGTGTGGACAGATTTTAATTAGTAAGCCAAATGGAGTGCAATTTACAATCCAACTTGTTCTTTCTAAGACCTAGAGGATTCCAGTCTAACTGTTAATGTGGACTTATGCTATTGATTCTCTCTGAACCATTTATGACTGACTGGCACATACAGAACTAAGTGGCTTTTTTTAAAAGTCATGCATGAAGAGTCATATAATGAATTAGTTAAGATCACAGACTTGGAAAAGACCCTGATTCTGGGAAAGATTGAGAGCAAGAGAAGAAGGGGGTGGCAGAGGATGAGATGATTAGATAGCATCATTGACTCAATGGACATGAATTTGAGCAAACTTCGGGAGATGGTGAAGGATAAGGAAACCTGGCATGCTGCAGTTCATGGGGTTGCCAGGAGTCGGATATGACTTAGTGACTGAATAGCGATGGACTTGGGAGCAGCATACACATCGGTTTGGCCTCACTTGATTGGGCCTCTTACTAGCCAGATAATCTTGGGCCATTTACTTATATTCTTTACATATAATGTCTTCATTTATAAAGTTGGTATCAATCTTAGTTCCTGCTTCAGGGTGTTGGGGATTAGATTCAGTGAGATGTATCTCTAACATGTGATTATGATGTCATTCTCGTCAAAATCAACTATAATTAAGTGGACCAAATGTACCCTTTATGTTTTCCCCGATAATTAAAAACACTTTTTGAGCTCAGTGCAAAACTTCGGCTGTTACCCAGATCACATCTAGATTTTTCTCAAATTTTGAGTTTGAAAGATCAGAATAATTGGCGTTTTTATTGTTCATCATTTACAGGTACCCATAGGTGAAGAGGGCCCAGGAAGTGTAACTCCTGGTATGGAACTGATTTCTGAGAACTTTGTCAAATAACAGAGATATTTTCTGGAGTGTAACCTTGACCTTAGCGCTGGAGGAGCACATCACACAGGTATAGCCTCTGCCTCTAAGAGTGAGGAACTGCTAGAGGGAAAATCCAGCCAGCGGCCACGTGTCAGGTGACATGTACACACTGACCATATGAGAGAGGCTAACCAGGATAACCACTCAAACTAGCTCTCTGACCTGCTCAGGAACTCAGGTCGTCTTTTTATATCCTCAGATAAAGAAGGGAGAAGGTAGTGGCTACTAGAGCCTTTAATTTTTTTTTATTGATGTGTAATATACATGCACTAGAGTGCACAGATTTGAATAGTACATCTCGGTGAATTTTTTTTTATGTGTGATTACACTGATGTTACCCCACCATGTAAATGAGATCAGGATATAGAACATCTTTAGCATCCCAGACAGCTCCTTCATTTCTCCTTCTCATCAATAGCCTCTCCCCATGGAAATAATCAATATTTTGATTTTTATCAAGATGTGTCTGTTCTTGAAATTCACGTACATGGAATAATGTGTGGCAGGCAGCCTCTAAGAGGGCTCCCAACCATCTCCGCCTCTTGATAATCATGCCTTTGTGTGATGTCCTCCCTTGGATGTGGACTGGACCTGAAGCCTGCTTCTGATGAATAGGATATGGCAAGAGTGATGGGATAGCACTTCCAAGATTAGGTTCCTCTAGGCCGTGACTTGCATTTTGCTTGTACTCTCTCTGGTTCTTCTAGTTTGCTCTGACAAAAGCAGCTACGATGTTGTGAGCTGCCCTCTGGGCAGCAGCCGGTGAAGAACTGGGGCTCATGGCCCAACAGCCATATAAGTGAGCCTGGAAGCACATATTCCTGCAGTTGAGGCTTGAAATCACCATAGTCTGACTGCCTGATCAGAGCCTTGTGATCAGCCCTGAGCTGGAGGACTCAGCTAAGCTACCCCTGGATTCTCAACCCACAGAGTGGATACAATAAATATCTGCTATTTTAAATCACTGAGTTTTGGCCTAATCCATTACATAACAGTACATACATAATATGTGTAGTATGTTCTGTTTTTTTCCCACTTAACTTTTATGTCTGAAATCTATCCCTATTTGACATATATAGCATTATTATTAAAAAAATTTTTTTCTAGTATTACAATGTAGAAATGCACCCAATTTATTTACTCATTCTATAATTGATGGGCATCTGGTTTTTTTTTTTTTTTTGATTGTGTGAACATTCTTATACATCTTCTTTTTGATGGATATGTACACTCATTTCTCTTGAGTGTATACCCGGGACTGGAATAATTGGATCATAGAATAGACTTTAGTAGATACTATCAGACAACTTCCCGAAGTTATGCCAACTATACTCTTTCGAGAAATGTTTGATTTGCATTTGTGCCACTTCTTTGCAGAGGCTTATGTGGTGATATTAACATATCTCATGTGGTTTTAAATTTGATAACTGATGGATGTTGACCATTTTTTATATGCAGCATGGCCATTGGATATCCTTTTCAGTGAAATGCCTGTTCAAATCTTTTGTCCATTTTATGTTAAATTCTGTATTTTTAAGATGGATTTATGGGAGCTCTTCATATTCTGGACTTAAGTTCTTTGTCAGATGTATTTATTGTAGAATATCTTCTTCCAGTTTGTAGTGTTAGATGTATTTATTGTAGAATATCTTTCAGTTTGCAGCCTGCTTTGTTATTCTGTTAATGGTGCACTTTTTTATAAAGGGATGCTCTTAATTTTAATGAAGTACAATTTATCAATGTTTTTAAGCTTATAAAATCTTTGCCTGTTCCTGTATCAGGAAGGTTTTAGTCTATGTTTTCTTTTACATGTTTTACTGTTTTAACATTCACCTTTAGGCCCATGGTCCATCTGGAATTTCTTTCTTTCTTTCTTTTCTTTTAATGTGCAGAATTCTGAAGAAGGAGGTCAAATTCATTTCCTTTTCTCATATAGAATTCTAAGTGACCTGACACCATTTACTGAAAATATATCTTTGTTGCAAATCAAGTGTCTTTATTTGTGAATTCTCTATTTTGTTCTGTTGGCCTCTTTTTCTATCCTAACACCAGTACCACACTGTCTTAATACTGTAGCTTTATAATCCATCATATTATTTGGTAATTTAATTTTGTCAGTGTTTTGTGTTTTCTTCTTGGCTCTCAGCTCTTTGCATTCCCATATATATTTTAGAATCAACTTGCTAATTTCCACCAAAAAAGCCTGCTAGGATTTTTGACTAGGGTTATCTTATATCAGTTGGTCATTTGGATGAAAATTGACATTATTTGGTTTTCCTTAATTTCTTTCAGCAGTGTTCCACAGTTTTTTGTGAAATTGTCTTGAAAATCTTCAAATAGATTTATTCCTAGGAGTTTGATGCTGTCTGACCCTATTTTAAGTGGAAATTTTAAAAACTTTCATTTTCTAATTGCTGATTGGTAGTATTATCTTTAGATTCTTTTGGATTTTCTTTTCATACCATCATATCATTGGTGAATGGGTGTCTTGTTTCTTTTATTTACATCCTTTCATTCACTTTTTTGTCTTATTAACCAAATTATAACCTCCCAAAAGTATTGAAGAGATGTGGTAATAGCTGACATCTTTCTCTTATTTCTGAATATAGGGGAAAAGCTTTCAATATTTCACAGTGAATCACTGTGTTTGCTGTAGGTGGTTATATATACATTTTATCATATTGGGGTAAAAAAATCTTTTTCAAGTGTAACATTTTATGATTGTTTCTGAATGTACTACTTTTTAGTAAAAACTAATATATAGAAGGAAATGATAATGATGATAATATGAGTAAGAATAAGAGAGACAAGAGAGAGGAGGAGATGAAGAAGTGTGCTAAAAAGGAGAGGAAGAATTTCCGGGATGCTTCCTATGTACCAGGCACTCTGAGGGTTGAAGGAAGTTATGATCAACAGGTCACATGGCTAATCAAGGCTGGAGCTGGGTGGGTGAGAATCCAGTTCTTCTGGGAAGCAGGAGAGAGAGCAAACAAAAAGGAAGACCTGGAAGGAAGGGAGCAGTTATTGCACAGTCCTCTTAGGGCCTCTGTCTTTACTGTGTCTCTTTGTATCTGATTTTTTTCTGTCTCTTTTTCAATCTTTATCTTAAAAAATATTTATTATTTTGGTTATGCTGAGTCTTCATTGCTGTCCTGGGCTTTCTCTAGTTCGGGCGAGCAGGGGCTACTTTTTGTTGTCGTGCACCAGTTTCTCGTTGCGTTGGCTTCTCTTGCTGTGGATTACAGGCTCTGGGGTGCATGGGTTTCAGCAGTTGCAACTTGGGGGCTCTAGAGCGCAGGCTCAGTAGTTGTGACGCACAAGCTCAGCTGCTCCGTGGCATGTGGAATCCTCTCGGATCAGGGATTGAACCTGTGTCCCCTGCATTGGCAGGCAGATTCTTAGCCACTGTACCACCAGGGGAGTCCGATCTATCTCATCCTTGATCTTAATCTTGGACTCAAGCTCAATCGCATTCTTCTTCCTGTGGAGAATGGAGGTGGGTGCCACCTTTCCTCCTCCATCAGGTCATATGAAATCCCTTTTTCTAGACTCCTTATTTAAATTCAGTTTTGGGATGCCCATAACATAAAGCCAGTTTACCTGGGTCACTCAGATCACAGTGTCTGGGGCAGGAGATGAATGGGCATGGCTGGTGCCTCCTTGGTGTCTCAGGGTCAGCTCTCTGCGAATAATGGCCATCCCACAGTAAGTGGTACACACAGAGTGAGTGAGATGTCCCCGCTTCAGGCTGAAGTACAGCTGCAACCACCTCCTCATTCCAGACAAGCCCAGCTCTTGTGGCGACAAGCCAAGCCCCACTCCTGTGGGCTGAGGTCTTTGTCTCAGGCTGACCTAGGGGTGTCTGTATGCCATGAAGCTGCTGTGTTGCCTGAATCCTCTGCAGCTGGGCTGGTTCCCTTGTGGGTTTCGCTTTCTCTTTTGCAAAAGTCTATCCTGAGGCTATTGTTTGGTTTTCTGGTCCTGACTGAATTAGGATGGTTTCATTTAAGGTGAAAACAATAGAAAACAATCACAAAAAAGCACTAAAGAAGAAACAGAATACAGAGGGTTTTTTACTCTTTGAAGGATGAAGGCAAACATGTTTTGCAGTGTTTTAATATGTTCAAGATGCTCCCCCTCACATTAGCCAATCTCTCACCACCTACCCGGGGAAAGCTGGTGTGTTTGTTATGTATGTGTGTTACTTGTTTAGTTGTGTCCAACTCTTTGCGACCCCACAGACGGTAGCCCATCAGACTCCTCTGTCCATGGGATTCTCCAGGCAAGAATACTGAAGTGGGTTGCCATTTCCTTCTCCAGGGGATCTTCCCAACCCAGGGATTGAACCCAAGTCTCCCACATTGTAGGCAGTTTCTTTACAATCTGAACCACTAGGGAAGCCTGATTGTTGGGTGGCAGGAGTTTATTGGGGAAGAGGCTGAGTTTTGGGCTGAGACGTTGCCTGCATGAAGGCTCCCGAGCCATCATCGTCATCACTGAAACATGAAATACCACTGGTCCCCAGGGATGGTCATGAGGGTTTGGTGCAGGGGTGAAGTGTGGTGGGGATGAGACCATTGTTTTCACCTTGCTTGGTACAGGTGACCCCAGGGCTACAGCCAGTTTCCTAAGGGTGGCCAGTTGTCTCTAAGTGTGACCTTCTGGAGAAAGTGTGACTCATTTGATACCATTCGTTCCCCATTCCTGAAAACAAACCATGCAGTGCGTGTGTATTTAGCAAAAAGGACCACTGCAATTGCTTTCATTGCTGAGATTTTCTACTTTTTTCTCTCTTACACAACATTTTCAAGAGGGATGGTTCATGACCAGGCATTCGTTAGAGCAATAGGCACTCTTATGTCCTAGGAACATTCTAGGGGCAATAGAATTGATGTCAACGGTAGGCACAACACATGTGTGGTCTGAAAATAGAAAATCAGGAAGATGCCAAAATTAAATCTCTTAACTGGGGATAGAGCCCTTGAGAATAAATACTTTGAGACTAAACAAGGAAGAACCTCAGCATTTCACGTCTTCTACCTCCTGCCCTCAGGTGGTGATGTGCTACAGTGACCTGAGGCTTTAGTAATAAGCCTTGTTAAAGTGAGGTGACTCCTCATATTTGGAGTTGATTAGTTGGGTGGTCTAGATGTAGTGTACCCAAGTGACTTCCCATGGCAGAGTGTAGAGCTGCAAAGGCAGTTAGTAAATGAATTCACACAAGAAAAGCTCTTGCACATACCTGGTGCATAGTAAGTATTCCATCAGTGTTAGTGTGTATAGTTATTATTGCTGGGCCATGTCTACAGTGATGCCTTCAGGTCTGGATGCCCAAGATAAATGAGAACATGATTTGCTGAGAGAGACCAGGATGGGGGAAGGATGTTGGAATCCTCTTGTAAAATAAACTGTAGAAAATATTAGGTTCATTTAACCTGGGAAAGTGGTGACTTGGGGGATGGGAGCACCAAATATTTGAAGGAATTCTATGCAGAGAAGGAAAAGGATTGTTCTTTAGAACCTTAGAGGGTGGAAAGTAGACTAGAGATGAGAAATTGCAAGGCTGATTTTCTGGCATTTTGAGGAGGAACTTTGCCTGGGGGAAGACATAGGTGAAGTCTAAGGCAGCTGGTGGCTCAGAGGTTAAAGCATATGCCTGCAGTGTGGGAGAACTGGGTTTAATACCTGGGTTGGGAAGATCCCCTGGAGAAGGAAATGGCAACCCACTCCAGTATTCTTGCCTGGAGAATCCCATGGACAGAGGAGCCTGGTGGGCTACACTCTACGGGGTAGCAAAGAGTTGGACATGACTGAGTGACTTCACTTCACTTACAGGGGGCTGTGTGGAGGACTTTGGAATGTATCTTCCAATTTCCTTCTAAGGTAGAAATCAAATGAGATGAAATTGGGTTCTCTTGCTTGTGGAGAAGGAAGGAAAAACTGTTGGAGTGGCCCATTTGGGCCAACCGTGGCTGGTGAGAACTTTATCCATCTTGAAAGAGAAAGGAAGGATCCATCATTTATTGAGCACTAACTATGTATCAGGAGCATTGCCAGGTTCTCTCTTTCTTTTTCCCCCTTCCTTCCTTTATTCCTTCATTCCACTATAGATTATTGTAAGATATTGGGTATAATTCTCTGTGCGTGCTAAGTTGCTTCAGCTGTGTCTGACTCTTTGCAACCCTTTGGACTGTAGCCCACCAGGCTCATCTGTCCATGGGACTCTCCAGGCAAGAATAGTGGAGTGGGTTGCCATGCCCTCCTCCAGGTGAACCATGCCTTCCTCCCTGAACCAGGGATCGAAGCCGAGTCTCTTATGTCTCCTGCATTGGCAGGCAGGTTCTTAACCACTAGCACCACCTGGGAAGCCCATAATTCCCTACACAGTAAATCCTTGTTTATGTGTAGTAGTTTGTATCTGTTAATCCCATACCTCCAATTTGTCCCTCCTCCTTTCCCCTGTCATAACCATAAGTTTGTTTTCTAGGTCTGTGAGTTTGTTTCTGTTTTGTATATACATCCATTTATAATATTTTTTAGATTCCATTTATAAATGATATAGTATTTGTCTGTCTGTGACTAATTTCACTAAGGATAATATTCTCTAGGTCTATCCACGTTGCTGCAAATGAAAATATTTCACTTCTTAATGGCTGAATAATATACCATTGTGTGTGTGTGTGTGTGTGTGTGTGTGTGTATCATGTCTTAATCTCATTGTCTGTTGATAGACACTTAGAGAATAACCATATCCTAGTTATTGTAAATAGTGCTGCTATGAACATTGAGGTGCTTGTATCTTTTTAAATTAGGTTTTTTTCCATGTATATGCCCAGTAGTGGAATTTCTGGATCATATAGTAGCTCTGATTTTAGTTTTTTAAGGAACATTCGTACTGTTTTTCCATAGTGGCTGAACTAGTTTACATTCCCATCACAGTGCACGGGGGTGCCCTTTTGCCAGATGCATCCTTTCCATGACTGACTTGTCTCAGAACACCTTCAGGTGAGCAGTAAAGAAGGAACACTCAGGCAGGTGAAATGACAGCGCCTTTTTTCATCTTCTCCTGGAACTCTGCTCTCATTTGCGTCCTTTCACACCAAGTTCACGTTTTCCTCATCTAAGTAGATGACTTCTGGGTAGAGCACCCTGTTTCAAACCCTTCTGGAACTTGCTCTGGGGGCTGGGATGGCCCTCTAAGCACACACTTTTGCCTTGTCAGCTGAGATCTTCTTTCCTTTCCTGCAGAGTCCTCGCCCAGGGCTCCCAATCACAGTGTCTACTCTTCCCCTTCCCTTGGTAGAGAATTCCAGAAAGCCTTCTGTTGACCTTCTTTTAATTGCTAATAGTTATCAATAATCTCAGATATGCAGATGATACCACCCTTATTGCAGAAAGTGAAGAACTAAAGAGCCTCTTAATGAAAGTTATAGAGGAGAGTGAAAAAGTTGGCATAAAGCTCAACATTCAGAAAACAAAGATCATGGCATCCGGTCCCATTGCTTAATGTCAAATAGATGGAGAAACAATGGAAACAGTGGCAGAGTTTACTATTTTGGGGCTCCAAAATCACTGCAGATGGTGATTGCAGCCATGAAATTAATAGACGCTTACTCCTTGAGAGAAAAGTTATGACCAACCTAGACAGCATATTAAAAAGCAGAGACATTACTTTGTCAACAAAGGTCTGTCTAGTCAAAGCTTTGGTTTTTTCAGTAGTCACATTTGGGTGTGAGAGGTGGACTATAAAGAAAGCTGAGTGCTGAAGAATTGATGCTTTTGAACTGTGGTGTTGGAGAAGACTCTTGAGAGTCCCTTGAACTGCAGGAGATCCAGCCAGTCCATCCTAAAGGAAATCAGTCCTGAATATTCATTGGAAGGACTGATGTTGAAGCTGAAACTCCAATACTTTGGCCACCTGGTGTGAAGAGCTGACTCATTGGAAAAGACCCGGATGCTGGGAAAGACTGAAGGTGGGAGGAGAAGGGGAAGACAGAGGATGAGATGGTTGGATGGCATCACTGACTCAATGGACATGAGTTTGGGTAAACTCTGAGAGCTGGTGATGGACAGGGAGGCCTGGCATGCTGCAGTCCATGGGGTCACAAAGAGTTGGATATGACTGAATGACTGAGCTGAACTGATTCAATTTATATATCCCAGAGTGATAAATATTCATGCATAGCACAGTACGTCCAACATTTTAACCTATTTGTTTTTGTTCAGTATCTAAGTCATGTCCGACTCTTTGTGAGCCCATGGACTGCTGCACGCCAGGCTTCCCTGTTCTTCACTATCTCCATGAATTTGCTTAAACTCATGTCCATTGAATCCATGATGCCATCCAACCATCTCATCCTCTGTCACCCCCCCTTTCCTGTCATCCATCTTTCCCAGCATCAGGGTCTTTTCCAATAGGTCTTTAACCTGTTGTGTCTTTTAAATTAAACTGATACATTTAATAGAAGGAAAAAAAGGGAGAGCATCTATATGTAGCTATTTTAGTCTTACTGTGGGACTGGGTGGGCGGCAAATAGGAAATGACCCAAGTGTCATAATATTCTATCTGAAAGTTCCCTGAGGAGACACCTGAAATAACATCTGGACCTTTGTTCACTTGTGCTCACATCTACTTATTAACTCCGTCAGCACAGAGTGCCTTTCCGTGGGACGTGAGTAGACCGGAGCAGAGCTTCTGCAGCTCACAGCCTGGTCCCGACGAGCCAGACACTTGTTCAGATGTGCCAGGGTCATCAGGGAAGTGTAAGGAACGTGTGAAATCTGGTGTTCCCAGAGGAGCACAGAGGACTTGCCGGCACAGAGATGGGACCCCCGTCAGGACCACATCGTTTCCTGGTCCTGCCTCCTAGGCGTCTGTTCTCAGCGCAGTGAGTCTGACCTTGGGGCAGGTCCTTGAAGCACTCGAGTCAGACTGCTGCGGTTCAGATCCCAGCTCTGGCTCTTCCCATGAATGATCCTGATCCTGAGTGAGTCATGTAACCTCCCCGTGCCTCAGTTTCCTTACCTGTATAGTGGGGATAATCTCAGGCGCACCTCGGGTGGTTGTGACGGCTGCACTGGTGTGTACCTGTGAGGTGCGGAGACACGGCTGAGCTGAGCTGCATGACTTTGGCTGCCGCTGCTGCTTGCCCAGAGGCGCTGATCTGCGACTTCCTGGGGCTTGCGTGTGCTGTCAACCTCTGGGTTCTCAAAAGGCTCTTGTGAAGTTTTGCAGTGCGAGGAGACAGGCAGACTGTGGGGGTGCTTGGTGGAGAGAACTGAGCCCTCCCGGGAGCCTCCCTGAGAGCCTTCAGGACACCTTCCAGAAGCCAGCACCCCGGTCAGGGAGGCCAGCAGGGCAGGCACCTTGGCAGTGGGAAGGGGAAATGGCCAATCTTCCTGTGACATCCCTGCCTCTGATGAATTCGCTCTCTCGAGGGAGGAAACCTGCTCACACGTAGGTGTGATAGTGTGACACACCCTGCACCCCGTGGGTTGTGTCCCTGCTTTACAGGGGGAACCAGGAGCTCTTCCGGTGTAGCGCACATGTGAGGAGATGCTCCTGAACCAGGGGGGGATTTTCTCCAATAGAGCCCCTTTCTGGAGAGGGTTGTTTTTTTTTATAGCCCGAGGAGAGAGAAAACTCACCATCGCCAGAGGTTCCTAGCACCTGGCTCCCTGTCTCTTCCCATCTGAGCCACCAGGGAAGCCGCTGGCCCTGTGTGGCTTTTAACAAAACCCCAGCCTCTCTGAGCCTAGTTGTGTCATCCATCATGAAGGGGTTGATCAGAGTCAGGGCCCCATGACTGGTCCTTGTCACTGCCCTCACTTCCTGCTTGCTTCCTTACTCCACCTGGTCCAGCAACACTGAGTTCTCTGTTCCCCAACACATCAGCAGAGCTCCTGCCTCAGGACCTTTGTGCTGACTTTTCTGCTTTCCTGAAGGTGCTGTCCTCAGCTAGCTGCATGGGTCACTGTCTTATCTTCTTCTGGTTTGTGTTTAAAGTTACTTCTGACTGAGGCCTGCCCTTGCCACCCACTCTAAAATTATGCATCTCTCCCATCCAGCTTCCTTCCCTGCTCTAGTTGTCCTCCTTGTAACTATCTTGCGTATTATATGTTTTACAAATTCATCTTATTTATTGTCTCTCTCCTCAAGAGAATGCAGGCTCCATGAAAATAGTTTTGCCTGTTTTGTTTCCAGCCCCCACATAGTGCAGTGGAGGAGGATCCTCGAGGTGGGGAAGCTTAGCAAAGCAAGGTGGGAGAAACACTGTGATTGCAAGCTCTCCGGCTCCTCTTTATCTCCTGAGCTGTGAAAAGAAATGGCCTCTCCAGAAGGCAGTTTGTTTACTTGGAAGAAATTCTATTCGGTGCCTAATAGATATTTGCTGGATGAATGAATCCGAGGCCAGGCCCTGGGGCTGTATGGCCTAGACTCCTCCACTTAGCAGCTCTGTGAACTTGGGCCTGTTCCTTAGTCTCCCTGACTTTGGTTTCCTTTCTTATATAAAGGGGATAATGGTGTAATTACCTTGTAGGGCTGTTGTGAGTAGTCCATGTGAGGCTGAAGAATGACTGAACCTAGTGAGTGTTCAGCAGGCCAACTGTTATTTTTTTAATGCACTTTCAGGTCTGATATTTTAATTCCAGGCATAGGGACCCCTCCTTGATGGAACTTGGGTCAAGCATTTAAGAAATGACTCTGTAGACATGGATAAGGTGGATACATCCTGCCTCCAGTCTGCCCTGGGAAGGAGGGTGGGGGTTACTGGACAGGTTGCATGGGGAAAACTGCATCCAATGTTTTTATGTTTCTTTTGCCTGCCACCTCCAGCCCTGGTCCACCTTCCACACCTCTGAGCCCTTCCAGAAATGTCTAAATACCTGCAGTTCGGCGTGACTGTAAGCAATATTTTAAAAATGGGGGCACATTGGCTTTGGGGGGCAAGGAAAACGTCCTTTCTGGTACCAAACTGTCATGGGCATGGCCGGGCTCAGTGTCCCTGCTTCCAGCTGGTCAGGTCAATGTCTTTAGTGTTCTCCCTTCCTGCTCCTCCTGTCTTCTAAGGGATGGCACCACCCCCAGTGAGATTCACTAGAGTTGAGGTGGGGTTGGTTTTTGTTTCTCCTCTGATGGGAGAACCTTTGTTGACATTTCTGCCTCTCTGGGATTGGCTGACCCTTTTCTTGGCTGACCTTTTGCTCCTTATGGTCAGGGGTCAGTGAGGTCCAGCAGCCCTGAGGTGAGGGGGTTGGGGGGAAGTGCAGGGAACTGGGGAAGGGAATGCATATGGCGGGAAGGCAGGTAACAGCAGGCAGGGAAGGGGCGCAGGATGTCTCTTCAGGGGCTGTGGGCTCTGATTTCTCTGGTAGACCCTTGTTAACTTCTCTGTAGTGAGAGGAGTCAGGCAGGGGGCACTGCTGTCTGTATGGAAGGCAGGTGCCGAGCAGGGTCTGGCTTCCCCGGGGACAGGCAGGCAGGGGCTCTGTAGGCATGCTCTCTGGGTCTCAGCTTTTTTAGGGGCACTGGTAGCGGTCGTGACTCCCTTGGGGCTGGCAGTGGGAGCGCAGGTGAAAGAGCTGCCAACTGCTGCAGGCTCAGACCGCAGCAATGGCAGCCTTACTCACCCCCTGCACCAGCCTCCTGGATAAATAAAGTGACGAGTAACCAATCATCGTGAGCTCTAGAACACCCACACTCAGTAAATTGCAGAGATGAAAAGCTGAGGTCCCCACGGGGCCATCTGTACCTTGGTGTAACAGCCTGGAAGGTTCAGGAAACTTGCGAGGGAGCCAAATGAATTCAAAATGCCACCCACCTTTTCCTTCTCCCTATGTTTTCCTGCCTTGCTTCCTCCCTCCTTACCCCTTCCTAGCTAGCCTGTCTTCTTCCCTTTCTCCTCTCTCCTTGTGTTTAATCCTTTCACTGTACATGATGGAAAAGACCCAGGCTCCCAGGAGGAGCCCCATGTGGTCAGTGGTCTAAGAATCACAAACCCACCTCCCTCAGGTTCCCCATACATTCAAACATCCATCCACCTATTCATCCATCTTCCTATACCCACCCACCCACATGTCCGTCTGTCTATCCATTTACCAATCCATCTATCCACCTGTCTACTCACCCATTCCTCCATTCATTCAGTCTCCAGCCATCCTCCAGTTTCCCACTTACCTAGACATGCACTCACCCATTGGTTCATCCATCCAACCAGCCTTGCCGAAAATCTTCCCTCCATCATGAGAGTTTCTTCTCTCCAGCTGGACAGTAAGCTCTCTCAATTAGAGCATGTGACTCAAATTTTTTAAAAATCATCCAGCCAGTCTGGGCTGGAGGATAAGGTACTGCCTGAGGCACTTGGAATGTCTCTGGGTCCCTTGCCTCTTCCTGCTGCCTCCAGATAGGGTTTGGCTGGGTGAATGGGAAACCCCTTTCCCAATACCAAATACCAGTGATTGAGCTTCCTTTTTCACAGTGACAATCTTTATTAAAGCTTGATAGAGATGACTCTAAGTTCAAATGTCTGGTAGAGGTCACAGCATGTGTAAGCACACACTAAGTTAAGTGTAAATGACTGCTGAAGTTCTTCCCTGAGTGTGGCTGTGCAGTGAGAGCCAGGACCAGGAGGGAGCCCAGGGCTGTGGGTGGGTGGGTGCCACATAATAGAGTGTGGAAGGAGGAGTCTCTTGGGATTCCTAAGTGATTTCAAACCAAGGCATAATAACTGAGTGGCCGAGCACACAGAACTCTTTGGCTCACTGCTACCTCCTGATCTGCTGTGTGTCTCAGGAGGTTGGCGGGGAGCTTAGGGCATAGGCTCTGAAGTTTGACTCTGATGTGTCCAATCTTAGCTCCCACTTCTCTGACTGTGTAGGCTCAGGCAAGAGCTAAGTCTCAGCTTCTTCATCTGAAAAATGGGGACAATAATCATACTGATCTCATAGGGTTGCTGTGAGGATTTGATGAAATAAGACATGTACTTCTTTTTGCACGGTGCCTAGTACCTAACAGCTCAAAAATGTTAGCTGTCATCACCGACATCATTGGCATCATCGTCATCTTAATCATCTGTTGTTTCAGAGAAGAATTTGGAGCAAAAGGAAGAGGAGTTTGCCTACCTGAACCATCAGTCATAGCATTGCCGGATTTAGCAAATATAAGTCCAAATCAACATGTTGTTTATCTGACACTCATATTTAATTGGTGTATTTTATCTTTGGATCGTAACCAGTTGAACCTTTTAGAAGCAGGATCTGGATCCCCTAGGTCAGTCCCAGAAATAGTCAGGGAGTCCTTGGAAGACATGGGGGCCAGAGACACAAGGGGACCTGTCAGGGCAGAGGCTGTGTCTGTGTGTGTCTGTGTGTATATGTGTATATGCATGTGTATATGTATGCATGTGTGTACACACGTGTATATGTCTCTGTGTATATATATATGTATGAGTATATGTGTGGGCATGTGCATGTATATGTGTATGAGTATATGTGAGTATGTGTGTATAGGTATGTACATATGTGTGTGTACATGCATGTGTGTGTGTGTGCGTGTGTGTGTAGGGGGAACTTGGGGGAGAACTCAAATGTGTCACAGAAGCTGCATGCTTGGTGGATGTGGAGGGCCTTGTGAATCAGAGCGCGTAGACTGGGCACCTGCCAGCAGGCCGTGGGCAGAGAGAGTAGCAGCATGTGTGGAGAGACTGCACCGTAGTTCCCAGCACTGGGGCACAGCAGAGGGGACTGCTTCTGTTTTCTGCTTGGAGAAACAGCCCGGGCGCTCGGAGCTCTCCCAGCCCAGGTGTGTGTGGAGCAGCTGCTGCTCCAGGTCCTCCTGTTCCTTCTCTTTTCGCCACCTCCCTGTCCTCTCTGCTGTCTCTCTTGTTCTGCCTCTCCCAAATCCCCCGCTTACCAGCCTTTCTGAGAGAGCTGGTGTGGGTGGGGTTCTGACGCATCCTTATCCTTGGGTACCTGCTGTTCCACACCCACGGGCTTCTGCCCCGCCACGTGCTGACCTGTCACCTCCCCAGCAAGGCGGGCCTCTGGCAGCAGGGCCCTAGATCCCCTGCAGTGAGGAAGTGCCCCATTCTGAGCGTGGCTGGGAGTGACCTGTTCCCCAGTGTACATTTTGTTGCTCCATCTATTGAGGAGTCTCCTCCTTCTTCCTTCTTGCCTTGGCACACAAGACTCTTCATGATTTAAACCCTTGGATCTGTTTTTTTTTTTTTAATGTGGACTGTTTTTAGACTTTATTGAATTTGTTACAGTATTGCTACTGTTTTATGTTTTGGTTTTTTGGCTCAGAGGCATATGGGATCTTATCTCCCTGACCAGGGATTGAACTCACACCCCCTGCATTGGAAGGTGAAGTCTTAACCACTGGACTGCCAGGGAAGTCCTCTTTGTCTGTTTCTTGCTTCACCTTTCATCACTCCTTTCCTACCACCTGAGGCTCCAGGAGCTGCTTGTGGCAAGGGGGCCTGCCCGGCAGAGGCTGTGTGTGTGTATAACTGCCTGTGGTTCAGGAAAGCTCTGTGTCCCTCACCCCTCCAGCTCTTTGTACATTGTGTTTCTCCTGCCTTGGCAAAATCCACTCATTTCTCAAGAGTCAGATCATATACCTCCTCCTCCAGGAAGCCCTCCTGACCAGCCAGTGCCTGACCACCTTGGCTTTTAGGGGCTCTTTCCCTTCTCATTTTGGTTCTGCTCACTTTGTTCTCTGTTACCTTATGAACTCATGATTGTTTGTTTGCATATCTGTCTCTTCATCCAGATAGGAAGTTCCTTGAATTATTTCTTTAATTGTTTCTGCCTTAGGCCTTTTGCACATGCTGTCGGTGTGTCATGAACACCTACATCCTCTCACTGTTCTTGAGGCTGACCCCACATCATCCTTCATATGTCAACTTAAATGTCACTCCATCAGAGAAACCTGCCCTGACTCTCCTTTCCCTTAGAGGATTATTTTGTTTAATACCCTATTTCCTCTCATAAGAGTTTACTACAACTTGGAATTTAATTTCTTTCTGTTTCATTAGTCTTCACCACTGGATGATAACACTTGTGAGGCAAGGGCCTTGTTGTTGGTTCTCCATTGCCCCCCACTTCCCAGCCCAGGGCCATTTGTGGATAGACTGCGGAATGAGGTGTGTGAAAACAGTGAAGGCCTGGAGCAAAGGAATCATGGATCAGGACTCCCTAGATGTGTTTAACAGAGAAGAAGGGCTGTGAGGGCTGATTCTGCTGTAAACCCTACCTTCCCAGCTTGCATATGGCTGTATTGGTTAAATTTGGAGCAGATACTTCCACTCTGACATCATCACATTCCCTTATTTTGCATGTATTAGTTTTCAAGTGAGTTTCCTTGGATTTCTTCAGTTTGGTTGCTGTGTGGCCAGTAGAAGGGATCTTTGGACAGTATGTGTCTGTTTGACAGGAGCAGCTACAGTGCCTGGGTCGGCTCTGAGTTCCCACCCTCCAAGAGGGGGCTGGAGTAGCTCTTATGCTTTGCCTGCAGGTGGGAGAGTCCTTTATAAGTGCCTCTGCCCCGGGCTGGCAGTACTATAAAGGCCTGTTCTCAGTGGTGAAGCCCTTCGCTGGCCCTGGGACTCCTTGGGGCAGGGGATGGAGCATAAATTTGAGGATCCAGTCCTCTGTAGCCTAGTTTCTGCTGCTTTGCTCCTCTGAGGAGGGCAAACTCAGAAGTCCCATTGCTGGAGCCCCTGTTAATAGTGAAGTCTGGCCACTTGGGTGGGGCCCAGGGAGATGATCTGCTCAGGAGTAAAATTCATGGAGAAGAAATTCTTTGCCCAAATCACAGGGTTGAGGCAGGATTAGAACCCAGGTCTCGTCTGGGGTCTCGTCTGGGGTGCTTTGCCATCGTCAGAGCTGGATGGACTCTTGGATAACCTATGTTAATTCAGAGGTGCGTGCATCCGTGCAACAGGAAGTTTATTTTTGTTCTCACTGTACAGAGAAGAGTCTTTCTTCTTTCATATCCCTCCTGCTCCCCCTTCTCACCGTTCTGAGAACACTGAATGAAGGCCAGGTCTTGGGTTTCAGGATAGAGGGTGGGCAATAGCTGTTTCCCAGTGATCTGTGATCCAGACAGTTACTGCCTACCCCTGGCTGTGCCTTTAAGGGCCAGGCAAGATTTGTGCTAAGGATTCCCCTCTGTTACCGATGACTCCCTGGTTCCTTTACAAAAGGGAGCTCCACATGTGTTCAGAGCACTTTTTTGCTTTTATTCAGATACAGATCTTAAAAGGCTGTTTCTATGTAGCTAATCTTTTGAGGGCTTTGCTGGAAAACACTTCTGCAGGCTGCCTTGGTTCAGGAGTGTGATTGCCACTGGCTCTGACCACTGGGTCCTTTAGAACAAGGTGTAGGGAGATGGGCTTGGCCAGCAGCCTGTCGGCAGTTATCCTTCAGTGCTGTGGCCCCCTGACATGCGGTGAAGGATGGAGAAGGAAGGATTCCATGGTAACAAGGCTGGAAGGTCCTAGCTCCATAGTGTCATAGCAACCAAATGGAGGAATTCCATCCACATAGTGACAGAGGACCTGTGGACCTGTCAAACTTGGGCTGGCCCACTGCATTAGCAACCAGGCTCTGATGGAGTGGTGGTGGGTGGAGAGTGAAAATGACTAGGGTGGGAGGGTTGGAAGAAGTTGTTTTGTGTGGGTTTAGAAAACTAAAAAAATAAAAAGAAACAGAAATAGGGAAGGCTCTGCTGGATCAGTACCAATAAAAGAGAAAAAAATCACATCCTCTAAGAAGTATTTCCTGATTCATCCCCCTCCCCACTTGGGCTGTTTAGTTTTCCTATTCCTTGTCTGGTCTGGAGCAGCTGACCTCCTGCTTTGGGACAATACTCACCTATGGTTTTTTTCTCTCTTGTAACTTCTCTGTTTCTTTCTGCTTACTTCAGATAAGGAGTAAATGCTACAGTAACAATCATTGACTGCTCTTTTGCTCACTGAGTATGTCTTCACTGCCTGGCTTATGATTTATCTCGTAGGTCCATTTTGCAAATTAAATGGTCCGTGGTGTGTGTTGGATTTCACCTTTATACTTGACCTTCCACTTGGGACAAGTGTGTGATTTCTCACCCTGCAGTGTGGACACATGAAGACATTTGGGAGCTGATCGTGACTTGATTTAAGGGCAGGTGCTTGGCTTTTGCGGCTGGTGTCTTTTAGTAACCTGCAAACTTTATGATGTGGGACCATCTCTATATGGGCTGGAGGAGGAGTTGAGTCTTCATCCACCTTTCTCATCATTTGGGGGAAGAGCAGTGGGAATGGAGGATATGGGAGGCCTTAAGGAGAAAGAAGAGAAGGAGGGATGGATGGCAGAGGAAGGTCTGTGTCTGCAGCAGCAGAGAAAAGAAATCTGGGCATTGGCCTTCCAGAACCAGGTCTGAATGAAAGGTGCTTCAGGGGTCAAGGGCAGCTTTAGATGCAGAGTGTCTCTGAAGCCTTAGGCCACAAGGTGGATGGAGTTGGGTATATATTCACAATGAGCTCCTGAGAGGTTGGTCCATGGCTAGACCTGTCTATATCCTGTAGCACCTGTACATGGATGGGCACCCATATTTGGATGCCTCATATTTATTGAATGAGTCCTCATTCTTATTTTTGTCCAACTGGCACTCTACCTGAGATAACAGAATCTCTCTCCATGGATCGCCGAACCCCAGGGGCATCAATAGACTACACGTTTCCAAGTATAAAACAAGGATTTGCTGACCACTGAGTGACTCTTTGGGACATATGGAGCCAGGGATTGGGGAAATTAAAAAGAAAAGTCATGATGACCATGGCTGGTGATGTAGACTGTAAAGTATAACTGTATTTTAGGGGCCTTCAAACTTTAGGTGAATCCGAATCATCTTGAAATCTGTTTAAATATGCAGCTCCCCACCCAAACCCCAGAGATTCTGATTCAACAGTCTTGGCAATCTGCTTTTTCAAAATGATTTTTATTGGAGTATAATTGATTTACAGTGTGTGCTAATTTCAGGTGTGGAGCAAAGTGAATCAGTTATACATATACACACTCTTTTTTAGATTCTTTCCCCATATAGACCATTACAGTGTTGAGTAGAGTTCCCTGTGCTATATAGTAGACCCTTTATTAGTTATCTATTTTGTACACAGTAGTGTGTATATGTAAATCCCAATCTCCCAATTTTTCCCTCCCCACCCCTAACCCCTGGTAACCACTTTTTTCCCCCTACATCTGTAACTCAAAGAATTGAAACCTGCATTTTAAGCAAATTACCTGTATTTGTGACAGGTGTCTTTGGCTTGGTAAATTCCTTTTTATCACCAGATTCAAGAATTCTTTTCTCCCCTTCCTTTTGGTGGGCAAATGGCTGTGCTTATCTGCATAAAAGTTCAAATTTGAATGATGAGCTGCAGACCAGAAACTACCCTTCTCTGAGACAGAGGCTCCAAGTGGGTAGGTGCTTGGTTTGGGGAGGCAGCATGGTATTTGTTCAGCCACTCAGTCGTGTTCGACTTTTTGTGACCCCATGGACTGCAGCACGCCAGGCTTCCTTGTCCTTCACCATCTCCTGGAGTTTGCTCAAACACGTGTCCATTGAGTCAATGATGCCATCCAACTCTCTCATCCTCTGTCACGGCCATTAGGGAAGAAGATTTGGAGGAAGGAATGCCACGTTGCCACCCCAAACCATGCCTTGCACTGGTGATTTAATTTCTCTGTTGCCACACCCACATTTCTGAAATGTGGATTTTATCATAGCTTGTGCAGTGGGTGCTGGGCTGCATTGTGAAGACATGCCCTTTCAGGATGACTCTTCATTCCCCCAGCTTCTGGGAGTGTTGGCATCTGAGTCTTTCTTAGAAATGGCCCTCAGCCTGAGAGCTGCCTAATCCAAGGTCATGCTCGCTCCCTCAAGGCAGGCTGTGTCCATGTCAAAGGTGTAAAGGCCTGCCATCTTGATGCAAGGCCAGATAACTCCAGAGCTCCTGGGGTGGGCTGCGGGAGTCCTCTGTTGTGACTGCACTGTCCCTCTGTCTTCATGGAGAGGGGACTTCATTTCCCTCTGCCCAGTCCTGCAGCCTTCCCTTCCCCATGGGTGTTTTCATCTTGAGTTTCCGCTTAACTACCCCCTGCCCCCTCCAAACCATCCTGCATGCAAGTTTTGGTTTGTAAAGACCTAGGGTGTCAACCTAAGGACACCTATTTTGCAATAATTACTTGAGATTATTGATATAAGTGCTTAGTGCAATGCTTGAAAAATAGTAGGTCCTCTGTAAATGTAGCTTTCATTTTATTAGCTTTAAAACTTTATAAAGTATATAGCTATAAAATTTCAAGGAAGTTTTCTGTATTTGGGGAACATATTGACTACACAGTCATGATCGGGGCTCAATAAATTTCAGTGAAAGTAGGAAAGCTTTGAGCTGTGAAGGAAGCCCTCTGGGTGATTCATGTCAAACTTTGTTATAAGATGTGGTCTGAGATATTCAGATCTGCTTTGTTTCCTGGAATTTTATCATTGTGGGTCTTTCTAAAGTTTTGCTAGAAATCATAGGCTCTCTCTCACAGACTTAGAGAATGAATTTATGGTTGCCAGGGGTAGGGGAAGGATGGGGTGAAGGGATATTTTGGGAGTTTGGGATAGACATGTACACTCTGCTATGTTTAAAATGCATTACCAACAAGGACCTACTACATAGCACAGAGAACTCTGCTAACGGTTATGTGGCAGCCTGGATGGGAGGCTTTGGGGAAAATGGATACATGTATATGTATGGCTGAGTCCCTTTGCTGTTCATCTGAAATGATCACATTTTTAATTGACTACACCCCAATACAAAATAAAAAGTAAAAAAAAGAAATCATATGTTCTGTGGAGGACCTTCACAAAGATATTTTCACATTTGAGAAGAACTTAAACTCAATGTTTTAGTGAGGAATTAACGAGGAAAAGAAGTGTTGTAAATCTAGTAGAAGGAAGAGGGAATGTATTATCCTTCAAACCAGGTCTTTCAATCTTCCAAATATATGTGTGTGTGTGTGTGTGTGTGTGTGTGTGTGCCCGCGCATGTGTGTGTCCCTAAGAGTGTATTTGTGGTTTCTTAGTGCTGGAGTGTTAAGGAGCTTAGGTGATGGTTACCAGTGGGAATGGTTATGATGCTGGAGAAAACAGTTTAGTACACCATTTAAAAAACTGAAATATCATTGACATATAACATACTCACCCTTGAACAGTGAGGGTTTGAACTTTCCTGGGTTCACTTATCTGTGGATATTTTTCAATACTATAATACTATACAATATGTGATTGATTGAATCTGCAGATGCAGAGTAACCATGGATACAGAGTGAAATGTGAAAGTGTTAGTCACTCAATCATATCTGACTCTTTGCGACCCTGTGGACTGCAGCCCATCAGGCTCCTCTGTCTATGGAATTCTTCTGGCAAGAATACAGAGGACTGACTATAAATTATACTCAGATTAACCCCCTCATTGTTCAAAGGTTAACTGTATATTAGTTTCATGTGTACAACATAATGATTTGTTACTTGAGTGTATTGTACAGTGATCACTACAATAAGTCTAGTTAATAGTGACTAAGCACAGCATAGCACAGACATAGTTACAAGTTTTTAGTATACCATTTTAAAATAACATCTTTGTTAGATGATTATAACAGAAGTATAAAAGGGATGGGAAAAAATTCAACGTTACTGAAATGTATAATATAAAAAGTGAAAGGCTCTTCTCCATGTCTGGCTCTCAACACAAATTCCATTCCTCCAGGGTAACCACTATCACACATTTAGGACATGAATTTGTCCACTTTGTTCTATACATGTATGAGCATATGCATACAGATTTATGGCAATATATGTGCGTATATATGCATGTATATATATTGAATAAGTAAGATCCTGTTATTGAAATGCTGAGCTAGATGAAGCACAAGCTGGAATCAAGACTGCAGGGAGAAATAACAATAATCTCAGATACACAGATGACACCCCCCCTTATGGCAGGAAACGAAGAAGAACTAAAGAGCCTCTTGATGAAAGTGAAAGAGGAGGGTGAAAAAATTGGCTTAAAACACAACATTCAGAACACAAAGATCATGGCATCCAGTCCCATCATTTCATGGCAAATAGATGGAGTGAGAAACTTTATTTTTTTGAGCTCCAAAATCACTGCAGGTGGTGACTGCAGCCATGAAATTAAAAGACGCTTGCTCCTTGGAAGAAAAGCTATGACCAACCTAGACAGTATATTAAAAAGCAGAAGCATTACTATACCAACAAAGGTCCATCTAGTCAAAGCTATGGTTTTTCCAGTAGTCATGTATAGATGTGAGAGTTGAACTATAAAGAAAGCTGAACACTGAAGAATGGATGTTTTTGAACTGTGGTGTTGGAAAAGACTCTTGAGAGTCCCTTGGACTGCAAGGAGATCCAACCAGTCCATCCTAAAGGAAATCAGTCCTGAACATTCATTGGAAGGAGTGATGCTGAAGCTGAAAATTGACTACCTTGGCCACCTGATGCAACAAACTGAGTCCTTGGGAAAGACCCTGATGCTAGGAAAGATTGAAGGTGGGAGGAGAGGGATGACAGAAGATGAGATGGTTGGATGGCATCATTGACGTGATGGACATGAAGTTGAGTAAGCTTCTGGAGTTGGTGATGGACAGGGAAGCCTGTCATGCTGCAGACCATGGGGTCACAAAGAGTAGGACACGACTGAGTGACTGAACTGAACTGACTGATGATTGATTCTACTGTGTATTGCCTTTTTTTCACTTACTGTAGTTGAGTATCTTTGCAGATCTGCACATATAAATCTACTTCATTCTTTTCTCCTTGTGCATAATACTCTCCTGGCTTCCCAGGTGGTGCCAGTGGTAAAGAACCTGCCTGCTAATACCAGAGATGCAAGAGATGCAAGTTCAATCCCTGGGTTGGGAAGATCCCCTGGAGAAGGAAATGGCAACGCACTCCAGTATTCTTGTCTGGGAAATCCTATAGACAGAGGAGCCTGGTGAGCTACAGTCCATGGGGTCACAAAGAGTCAGAAATGACTGAGCTGTTCACATACACAATACTCTACGTATTGGCTGCAGTAAAATTTATTTAAGATGACTATGATTGGTGGATATCTGTGTTGTTTCAAGATTTTCTATATAGTATGTAAAACTTCAGTGAATATCCTTTGTTCAAACACCCATTATACCATTTAAACATGACTGTCAACTTGCACCAGTTTGAATACACAATAGGGGCTGAGTCATCAATGGCTGAATGGAACTGAGGACAAAGTACAGCTTGATGAGAGATTATAGGTATGTGACTCTCCTTGGCACACTATTTGGCACTGATTTTTCAGAAGAGATTGAACATCATGAATACATTTGGACAAGGATTCTCTGATGCCCTTCTTGGTGAAAGCTTGTTCTGGCTAGATTGTCTCAGTCCTGCTGGCCATTCCTTTTTATGTCCCAGAGAACTTTTCCTGGTGGTGTGCTTTGCCTGTGTGCTGAAGATAGGATAATCCTTTTCTTCCTTTGTAGTTTTAGGGTATGGACTTTAATCTGAACCCATTTGCAGATTATCACAGGGCTGCTGCTCAAGTCTGTTAAAATGTTCACAGGTGTTTCAGGCTTCACACAATAAGGGGGTTATTCAAAGAGAATAGGGGCATCGTCGGGTGCCAAGCCTCCAACATGTAAATAAGCATCAGAAAGGATCCTCTATGAAGAGTTAATTTTCAGATGCATCCAGGACACTCTCCATGACACAGTAGGTGATCTAGCCCTATTAGTGCATCTAAGTGAAGGGTCTAGTTAAATGATGCCATTCAGCATATTCACAGTCTTGTCTGTGGTTTAATTCCTTCACCCAGAAGTCTGAGCAAGCCTGGTGTCTCCAGTGTGTTCTAATGGAGGTCGACTTTTAAAGGGTTTTGTGCACTATGTTGCCTCGAGTTCAGGGGAAGAGGTTTTCATGAGGACCATTAATTGGAGCAACCCATGGGTCATGCAGTTGTAGAGCAGGGCAGGCACTAGTAACCCATTTTAAAGATGGAAATCTGAGGGTCAGAATTTCCCGGCTTATGTAAAAAGTCATACTGGACCAGTGATCAGACCAGGATCTAAGACCTAGACTTCCTGTTTTGTATGAAATTTCCTTTCAGTCTCTTTCTGCAAATAACCACAGGATATCTCAAAATTATGTCCACACAGCCTGTGTATGCTTACATACATCACTTTGAGCACCAAACAAAATCTGTATGTGCTGATTCCTGGGTGATAATTTTTAAGATTTTGTTTTGCTTTTGATCATTAACAGGCCTTGACTGTGACTCCACCATCATAGCGAACCGCTGTCACTCCCATGGTTCAGCCTATTGTTGGTCATTCTGTTTAGCAGAGGTACCCATATACCCTCCGTGTATCAGCTCTCCCAAATTAGATACAAGCCTTTTAGGAAGAAAGAGGAGTAGTTTCACTCTAAGGCAACATAATAGACTTCTCATTGAAAAAAGGTCTTATTGAATGCTTACCTTGTGTGACTCTGGACAGGACAAAGGGAAGGATACCAAGCTACGGAAGGAATTGTCCCTGCCTTGGGGAACCTGCAGTCTAGTTGAGAAGACAGGAAGACAATTAAATAACACAGGGAAGCATGCAATTGGTTATCCATCATGGGCCATGAAAGTTCTCCTTTCAGTATGATTTTGGAGAAAGTGGGGTCACTGTGGTATGAAGGAGTCAAGGAGACAGCGTGGGTCTTTCATTCTCACAGCAGAAGAGTTTTGGAGGCTAGGTAGCACTTGGATGAAGGGAATGGGAAAAGGAACAGTCTTCTGGGACCTTTTGAACTCCCAAGTGTTTGAGGTTCAGTGAGAAAATATTGGGTCATTGTAAGCAAATGTGATCCATCTTGCTGCTTTGAGTCCTGCTTGTTAGTTTCTAGAGTTCTGGAATCACTGGTTACTGGGACCCCTTTGTATCGGGAAGACCCTTGGATTTAGGTATAAGAGGATAAAAGCCTGGACTCCCAAATTATCTCACAGCTGGATCGTTTGGGCCTTAGCTTTGGTCTCTGATTACCTGGCCATCATCCCTGCCTTCATCTTCATTATCACCACCGGACATGTGTGCAGAGCTCTTGAGGGAAGGTCTTGGTGTGAAGGGAAGACTTGTACTCAGGAGCCTCCTCAGGACTGTAGAACTAATCGTGCATATGGATCACTGTTCTACCAAATTTCTATAAATGCCAACTAGCAATCAGGTACACACTCAGAGATGATAGAGTTAACTGGGCTAGGATGTCTGGTACTATTTCAAAGATTACATAAAACCCAACTGATTCTTGAAGAGAAGCTAATATTGGGATCTCTAGATGAATGAGTGGAAGGTGAGTGGGTCAAGAGAATTGTCTGTTCAGATTCAAAGAAGCAGGAATGTAATAGTCTGTCTGGGATAAAGTGGACTGGTTTTTCTGGAAGGCAGCGTGCTTGTGGATATCAGGTAGGGGGAGAAGAGAGGGGCTTTAATATAGGAGTCTTTCATATCAGTTTAAAGTCTTTAAGAATTTGAGTACCAAGTATTAAGAAGTTATAATCAAGAAAAATAAATAACAAAGATACTAAGGAAATTCATGATAATCAGAAAAAAGTAAGAGGTAATAGATTTTGAAAAACATAATTAAAAAATTATTTTAATTGGAGGATAATTACTTTACAATATTGTGGTGGTTTCTGCCATACACCAACATGAATCATCCACAGCTATATACATGTCCCCTCCCTCTTAAAGGATGGGTGTTTTACTTTTACTCATTAGGATAATTTTATCTGACTGCAATGTGAGCTTTATTCTAGAACTAATGTATTCTGAGATACTTACAAATTATTTTCTCACTCAGTTCTAAATGAAAGTGTAATAAATACCCATTCAAGCGGCTGTTGACAAATTGCAGACATAACATGCCATGAAACAAAATGAAGTGAAAGTACTGCTTTAGGTGCTTCAGATGCGTGAATGGTTGGGCAGATGCTGAGCTGTGATTTCAGGGGTGGGATGGTTTGCCTGCGTCATCCATAGCCTGTCCCTTGATCCCTTTGTGAAGGTGAATGAAATGACTTGAAATGTACATTCACCATATTGGTCAGAAAGCATTGGGTGGAAGCTACATAAACTCAAAATTGGTTTAATCCAAAGTATTTAACCAGACTAAAAACTTAACCTTAATTAAGGGCTCTGGAGTGGATGTGGCTTTCAATTGAGGTTAGATCCAGTGGTTCAGCATGGTTGAGTCTGTCTTTTCCTCTCTCTTCTTCCAAGTCTGCTTTTCTCAGCTTCTTCGTTTTGTAGGAGGCACTCTCCATGTAGTAGGAAAGATGGAATTTTAGAGCTTGCAGTGACTAAAGGAGAGAGAGCCTCTTTGTTCCTTCTCCTCTTTGTTCTTTTCTCCTTTTCTTTATTTTTGTCAATGAAAAAGTTTCCCATTTGGTTCATGTGTTCCCCCCCACCCCACTTCTGGACCAATGACTGGTCAGCTTGAAGAGTCAGACTCTCTGATGGACTTCCTTATCAAAATAAAATAGAGTGAGAGGAACAGTTTTAAAATGGAAGGGGTGTTGGCCAGACAAGAGAGAGACATAGAGAGATTGGGAGAGGGTGAGGGAGAGGGAGAGGTTCAGATCAAGGTGGTACCAGATGATGCTAGCTGTCTTGAGGTGGGACTCTTTGATCTTATGGCCTTAGATGTTCTCTGCTCCACACTGTCAGCCTCGAATGAAAGCAGGAACTCCATCTTAGCTTGGACTGCAGCAAGGGGTGTGGCCATCAGAGACAGGGCCTTTTGGGTCTCACAGTAAACCGCAACCCTAGCCCTTTGAGGCTGGAGAAAGTGACTTAACCCTTTGAATTTCCATTCCAATTTCCAGAAAACATTATTTGTCCTGATAGAAAGCAAAAATTGCTTAGCCTTTGGAGGATGAAGATGCTGAAGGTCCTTTCATAGCATTTACCAGAAAGTTTTCATCTTGCATTCCCATGCTTGGAATAAGGTAGGAGATGAGTTGATAGGTCATTTGCCCTTTAATCTCTGGTATTTGTTCTATCACATTGTGTTCATATTTGCTGAGTTCCACCTCCCTGGGAAACAACCTGGGCTTGGAGAGCATACACATAGCAGTGGTTTAGCATTTACCTGAGAAAGTCTTTTAAAAAGCTCATAATGAATGCTGTCTTATGCATCCTTTCTAAACCCCTGGTTTGGAGGAGGCAGATGAAGGGTAGAAGATGGATATGATCTTCTTCATTTGATAGTTATAGGAAAGTAAGGCATAGAGAGGGTTAAGTGGTTTATAGGGGAATATCAGTGGCAAAACCTAAAGAGAGAAAATCAGTTCAGTTCAGTCGCTCAGTCGTGTCCAATGCTTTGTGACCCCATGGACTGCAGCACACCAAGCTTCCCTGTCCATCACCAACTCCCAGAGCTTGCTCAAACTTGTGTCCATTGAGTCGGTGATGCCATCCAACCTTGTCATCCTCTGTTGTCCCCTTCTCCTCCTACCTTCAATCTTTCCCAGCATCAGGGTCTTTTCCAATAAGTCAGCTCTTCGCATCAGGTGGCCAAAGTATTGGAGTTTCAGCTTCAGCATCAGTCCTTCCAATGAATATTCAAGACTTATTTCTTTTAGGATTGACTGGTTTGACCTCCTTGCAGTCCAAGGGACTCTCAAGAGTTTTCTCCAGCACCATAGTTCAAAAGCATCAATTCTTCGGTGAATTTGAAATCACTCTTCCTAACAATTGGTCTTTGTCATTTATGGTTCCAATATGCTATTTCCTTTCAAAAGAGTAGCATCTTAAACATTCCACTTTCACTGGAGAATCCATTAAGATCCGTTGGTGAGCCCAAAGGATAATAGCCAAGAAATCATTTAATGAGATCTAGAGCATTTTACAAGGCATGCTGAGTTTCCATTTGTTGTAGCATTGCATTCAACATGCACTTTTCTTATTCTTTTTCTTTTAAAATACAGTAAAAAAAGTTTGCTTTCTAAGCTTCTCCACTGATTGCTGATCCTAAATATAGCCAAACTGAAGGGAGTAGGTGTCTGGTTCAAAAGCTCAGGCAAGAGTAGATGTTATTGACAAAAGGCTTCTAACTATCAAGGATGTGAGGATGTGGATTTTATTTTTTGGTGTCGGGTAGAAAAATGACGCTTCTAGCTCTTTGAACATCAGTAATATTTTATTTCATTGCTTCTGCTGCTGTTGATTCTCACGTTGTTATTTCATGAGTCTATACCAGGAGCTGGCAAACTTTCTGTAACAAGGCAGATAGTAAAGATTTTTGGTTTTGGGGGATATAGGGTAGACTACTTGACTTTGCTGTTGTAATGTGAAAGCCCCATTTGCAATATGTACATGAATGGGCAAGCCTTTGTTCCAATAAAACTGTATTTACAAAAACAGATACCCACTCCAGTATTCTTGCCTGGAGAATCCCATGGACAGAGGAGCCGGGCAGATTACAGTCTGTGGGGTCGCAAGAATCAGACACAACTGAGCGACTAAGCACACACATATACAAAAACAGACGGAGGGCCAGACTTGGCCCCTGGGCAGTTGTTTGCAGATCCTTTGTGTACACAGTCTCCTGGAGTCTATGTGGTCTCCCCTGCCTGGACACAGCTGAAACACACTGTACTTTCAGTATTTCTATAGCCTCCATTATGATCCATTTCCTTTTCCAGCAGAGTTCTGTTACAGGATTCAGTTTTAAGTGGTATTTCCAAGAACCCCTTTTCCAGTATCTTCATTTCCATCTTAAGAGCAGTGGATCTTGGGCTGTAATTGAGGGCCTGATTTCAGCTCTGCAGAAGCAAAAATCTTCCTGTTCTATTGGTGGAACATGCTGGAATATGGTCTAGTAAAATGGCAGCAGACAAATGTTGATGGAGTCCTCAAATAAGGGAGCCTAGGCACATTGCTTCACCTGAATGAGTCTACCCTCAACTGGGAGAACATCCAACTTGCTCACCCTGCAGAATGGTTTTGAGGATTACCATTCATTCAGTTTCTCTCTATTGAGCACCTACTTCTCACTGTATATCTTTTGCTTGGCACTGGAGATGTACTGGGCTTCCCTGGTGGCTCAGATGGTAAAGAATCCACCTGCGATGCAGGAGAGTGGGCTTTGATCCCTGGGTTGGGAAGATCCCCTGGAAGAGGGCATAGCAACCCACTCCAGTATTGTTGCTTGGAGGATCCTCGTGGATAGAGGAGCCTGGTGGGCTATAGTCCATGGGATTGCAAAGAGTCGGACACAACTGAGTGACTAAGTGCAGCAGAGGGGATGTACTGGTAAACCAGATGCTTACCAAGCTTATCTTCCAGTGATCCAATACTTTGGCCACCCGATGTGAAGAGCCAACTCATTAGAAAAGACCCTGATGCTGGGAAAGATTGAGGGCAAGAGGAGAAGAGGGTGACAGAGGATGATATGGTTTGATGGCATCACTGACTCAATGGATGTAGTCTGAGCAAACTCAGGGAGATAGTGAAGGACTGGCAGTTCATTGGGTTGCAAAGAGTTGGACACAATTTAGCAACTGAACAATGACGTAGGAGAGAAAACTTCCTGTTGATTGATTTTACATGAGTTTAGGTTTTCCTGACCTTTTTAAACAAAGATTGTCCCAAAGACTGAGGGGAAATTTGGTCTCTTTATTTAGAAGTTGAACTCTCAAGAAAGCGGCTGGAATACTAGCTTAGATCAAATGATAAAGGTTGGGGGTGAGGGCAGGCAGAGAATGAAAACAGAATGTTTAAGAGTAGCCTGATGAAGCTGCTTTCTACCAAACCTCATTTCTGAAGGAAATCAAAGAGATTTTCTGCTCCATCTGGGCTATAAACCTTACAATTAAAGTCAGCTAGTTGAGGGTAAAAATAAGAGTGTAGGAGGATTCATTTTGAAACGTTGTCAGCAGCCAACTGGAAAAAAATAGCAGCTACTCTGATTACTAGGAAAGTTCTTGGAGGGTATAGAGGTGTATCACATAATCTAATCTGCCACCTATTTCAGTGGCTTTTGGGTGGTTGGATAAGCATTACAGTTTAGAAGGAAATAGCACCAGTGGAAAGGAAAATAAGATGGTTATTTTCAACTCTGGCTCCTGTTGGCCAGTGTGAATTTGTTGTTGGTCAGATGTGATAGCCTGTCCAGATTCACTTTGATGGTATTTGCTGAGGAATAACTTTGTGCTTTGCATTAGGTTGAAAGTCAGAGGTGGGCAGAAGGTGTGTGTGTGTGTGTGTGTGTGTGTGTGTGTGTGTGTGTGTGGTGGGGGGAGGGGGCAAGTGGACCAAAAGCAGAGGCAGACCCAGTTCTAACCTTCTGAAGATCAGATTTCTGGAGAGTGTACATAAAAAAGCTTTGTGCAGTGTGATGGATCCATGTCTCCATAGAGCAAACAAGACAGTATGTCCTATGAGTGCAGATCTTAGTACGGCTCCTGGCAAACAGCAAGTGTGCATATCATTGGGGAAAGAATCACCTTTGCTGCCACATTTTCAGTGTTCCAGCCATTCCAACTCATCTGGAGTCCCACATATGCACCGCATACCTTACGGATGCTGCTCTGTGGGCTTGGAATACCTTCTGCCTCCACTTTGCCTTCCTAGCTCTTCTTCAAGGCTATACACACATGTTCCTTCTCCCTGAAGGTGTTTCCTTGTCCTCTTTCCTTCTCCCCAGCGTAAGCCTGGTTGAGATTCTCCACCTTCCCTCCTCCCTCTCTTACTCCACATGCCTCTCTTAGAGCCCACACTCACTGGGATTGTGGTTGCTTGTATCTTACTATGGAGGCCAGTTGCTAGTAATCAAAACATTTGTCTGGCATTTGGGGGAATCACAAAAAATAAAGTTCATACATTCACTGAACATACTATTTTAACTGAAAACTGAGAGCTGTATGATCATTGATCCATTTTTTGATATAAGGCTCTGTCTTATTATATTCTGCTGACTAGAGTCCTAGATCATGTTTCTCTTTAAAATCATACCTCTAGTACACTATCTATAATTTCTAGTTTCTGATTTTTGTTTTTCATGATGTGTGAAGATACTGAGAAAGCCATTCAAAGATACTAGGTTCTTCCCCACATCCAGTATTTTATTCTTCTTTAAACTGTATTTTTTAGTGACTCACCTTTATCAAATCTTTGCAAAACATTCAAATAACTATATATGGAGACATGGATTTTGGGGTACTCTTTTATGTTGATTTACATACTATTTAATTAAATAATAATTATAATAACAAGTATGACAGCTATACAGTTTTGAGAACAAGCACAGTTAGCTGTTGCAAACACATTTATTGGCTGGTGGGAGAAGCAATGGTTGGGTGATAACATGTGACTCACTTGTTAGGTGGGCATCAGAGAATGGAGAATGGCAGTTAATCCAGCAGGTTGGTTAAGCAAAACTCAGTTGAAGGAGCATATACTTGGTTGAGCTGGTCCAGTGACTGGTCAAGCATATATTGAATACTTTGTTAAATGGATGCGTGAACAATCCATTAAGAGAAGGAGAGAACTTTGATGGATATGAATTTTCCAGGATCACTGATGCTTGAACTCACAGTTGGCCATCTCCTCTATCTATAGGGAAAAGTGTTTTAGTCGCTTAGTCGCATCCGACTCTTTGCCGCTTCGTGAACTGTAGTCCCTCACGTTCCTTTTTCCATGGGATTTTCCAGGCAAGAATACTGGAATGGGTTGCCATTCCCTTCTCCAGGGGATCTTCCCAACCCAGGGATCAAACCCGGGCCTCCTACACTGCAGGCAGATTCTTTACAGTCTGAGCCACCAGGACAGACTAGCTGGGCCCAAATCAAAAGGCCGGAACTTTCCTTATCATTTGCAGAATATAACTGTGAAGAGAAATCTCTCTCCAATGAACAGAGCACAGATTTCTGGATGAGCCTGCCAGCTGGCTCCCCAAACCCCTGCCCTACCTTCTGACACAGCTGCTGTCTTGCTGATGAGCAAACGATAAAATGTCTCCTGCACTCCCTAGGGACCCTCTCTGCCATTGCTTCTTATTTCAGCCACTTCTACTTTGGCTCTGAAAGCTGTGATATGTTCAGGGACTAGAGTTTCTAGAGAGATAGACCACTGAAGGACGTCATTTGTATTAAAATTCTGTATATGTAAATCCCTTTAATGAATCTGGCTCCGAAGCAGCATATGGTACGTCAGCTGGCAAGGGTTGTAGTGTATACATCAGGGCCCCATTTCTGGTGTAGTAGTCTCTTTTCCCTGTAGATAATTTTACCTTACCTGTGTGGAGACAGTAACAAGAAACTGACACGTGCATACGTATGTGCACTTTATTTTATATATACATTATGTGTATATATATATATTTACTGTATGTATATACTATATACCTTGTATATAAAATGATTTTTTTTCCCCCAAACATGAGACAGTTTAGTGTGGGCACATGGAAAATTGCTGTGGATATAGGGTCAGCTATTGCAAAGGAGGGATTATGGAGAGAGAGAGAGAGACTAAAGCTGTGTGTGTGTGTGTGTGTGTATGTGTGTGTGTAGTGATAATGAATTAATAGAAGGAAGATCTGTCTGACCCATGGCACCAAGACAGACCACTCAGGTGTTTATCCATTAAGTTAAGCAGTATGAGGTTGGATCTAAGAAGCAGAAAATTTGCATGATGCAGTGGCTAAGAGCATATATCCTAGTTGCAGATAGGTGTTGGGTTCAAGTCCTGGCCCTGGTACTTAACTCACTGTGCGTTCAGGGAATGTACCCTATTGCTTCCTTTTTAGTCCTTAATAAAAGAGTAATAGGACTGCCTTTACTGAGCTGGTGGGATGATTAGATTTTTATTTGGAAAGTAATTCACACAGTGCCTGCCAAATGGTAAAACACTTTAAAAATGTGATCTTCTCATAAATATTCATTGTACTTCAGGACAGCACAATCTTGTCCTGCTATGGGGGTGGTTCTTTGGGTTATTTGGGATCAGAAGGCCTTCATTGAACCAGACTCTCGCTGATTAACACTGGGTGGTACAAAGTGTAGTGCTGGGTGCTTTGGGGGTGGGAGGATTGAAAAAGTAGGTTTCAAGATGCTGTGGTAGAGGTTTGTAATATAATAGGAGAGAGGAGCCTAATATCCCCAGAGGAAGACAGAGTCACAATCAGAGAAAATGTACACATGACTGTCACTGACGAGCTTCCATCCTGAGCAAGGATTGAGATGCTTTGGCCAGTTTGTTTCCTCTGCTTTTAATCATTGAGATTCTTAACACTCAGGAGCTGAGAGCTGCTGAAGATGTAACCACTTCATGTCAATTTCAGAAACCAGACTAGAACGCCTGTTGCTTCCCCTCCCCCCTGCCCAGCCCAATGCAAGCCTGTTCTGCTTTATCCCTTCTATCAGGAAGGATTCATCTGTGGCAATCCTGAGACCTAACATCAGACACACTCGGGATGCTATTCTTTTATTGCTGACAAGGTTGAGACTTTCCACGTGAGAGGGGGTTGAGATGAATGAGTTTCTACTGTATTTATAGAAGCTCAGTGCAATATCTCCCAAGGTATAAATAGAACAATGAAGTGTTGACAAAAGGGCTGGTTTTTCTGTAACTGTGGAAACCCTGCAATTATTCCTAGAACTATACTCACTGTTTATCTGCATCTAAATTTTAATAAACAGGGCTCTGGCTGCTTATTCATGAATTTTCAAATGGAAATATATCTCCCATTATTATCCCCTCCTTGTGAGTCAGGCCCCAACTTGCAAATTTGCAGCTGAGTAAATAGAGGGAACATTAGCAGCAATTAGATAATTGGTGCCCTGGATAAACCCGCCCACAGCTGTGAATGAATATGGACCGTGCCAGTGTCACCTGGTGCAGTCTTTGCGTCCCACCATAGCCTTTGCACTTGAGCATAGAAGTTTACCAGCCCAAGTCCCGGCCCACCCTCTTCCCAAGAGGCTCAAGGGAGCAAGTAAGGGAGTTTCCCTATAGTTCGCGTGAGCCATTGTGCAGGAAAGATGTATGGCTAGAGAATTTAGTAAAAAGGAGAGAGTGAGTCCATTTATCTTTGCTCCACTGTTTGCTAAATTGCTTATGATAACTTGTTTGGTGCATACAGCGAGTAAAAATTAATGCTTGGATTCTGAGCTGGGGAGAAAGGGTTTGGTTCTGACTTATGCTTTTTGGTAAATCCCTCCTGCCCATCCCAAATTTGCTAGCTTTGAGATGATCATTTTTTGAACTCCATCATCAGTGTTTTTTCCCCCCTCTGACATGACTTGGGTTTCCTTTAGTCATCATATTTTCAGTGGTTCCCAACCTTTTTGGCACCAGAGGCTGGTTTCATGGAAGACAGTTTTTCCATAGACTGGGGGGTGGGGAATGGTTTTGGGATGATTCAAGCACATTGCATTTATGGTACACTTTGTTTTTGTTATTATTGCATTATATATGTTGAAATAATTATACAATTCATCATAATGCAGAATCAGTGGGAGCCCTGAACTTGTTTTCCAGCAGTCAGATGGTCCCATCTGGGGTGATGAGAGACAGTGACACCTGAAGTGTGTTGCTATGCCCAGTCTACTCTGTGATCTCATTGCCTTCACTGCAGAAAACCCTGTTTCACAAAGACAGGATGTTGGAAATGGAAGCAGGCTTTCAGTGCTTTTGCGGCCATCTCAGAATATACATCAAGGCTGTATATTGTCACCCTGCTTATTTAACTTATATACAGAGTACATCATGAGAAATGCTGGGCTGGAGGAAGCACAAGCTGGAATCAAGATTTCCAGGAGAAATATCAATAACCTCAGATATGCAGATGACACCACTCTTATGGCAGAAAGTGAAGAAGAACTAAAGAGCCTCCTGATGAAAGTGAAAGAGGAGAGTGAAAAGGTTGGCTTAAAGCTCAACATTCAGCAAACTGAGATCATGGCATCCGGTCCCATCACTTCATGGCAAATAGATGGGGAAACAGTGGCTGACTTTATTTTTGGAGGCTCCAAAATCACTGCAGATGGTGATTGCAGCCATGAAATTAAACTTTCTTATGAAAAACCTAGACAGCATATTACAAAGCAGAGACATTACTTTGTCAACAAAGGTTCGTCTAGTCAAGGCTATGGTTTTTTCAGTAGTCACGTATGGGTGTGAGAGTTGGACTATAAAGAAAGCTGAGTGCCGAAGAATTGATGCTTTTGAACTGTGGTGTTGGAGAAGACTCTTGAGAGTCCCTTGGACTGCAAGGAGATCCAACCAGTCCATCCTAAAGGAGATCAGTCCTGGGTGTTCATTGGAAGGACTCATGTTGAAGCTGAAACTCCAATACTTTGGCCACCTGATGCGAAGAGCTGACTCATTTGAAAAGACCCTGATGCTGGGAGAGATTCGGGGCAGAAGGAGAAGGGGAAGACAGAGGATGAGATGGTTGGATGGCATCACCGACTCAATGGACATGGGTTTGGATAGACTGGCAGCTGGTGATGGACAGGGAGGCCTGGCATGCTGCGGTTCATGGGGTCTCAAAGAGTCGGACGTAACTGAGTGACTGAACTGAACTGAATAGAATATTGTGCTATGACTTTAATCCAGAATGTGTGGAGATTTGAAGCTGTTTCAAATACATCCTAAACCTAACCCTGACCACCTGCTGTGTGGCTTTGCGGGGGGGGGGTGGTGGTGGTGGTTGGGGATCCCTGCCTGTTTTAATCTTTCTTTATTTGGGAGGATTATATTTCTCCTGGATGGAATAGGATGCCTTTTCCAGCTCATTCTTTACTCCTGTCTCTCAGGCAATCATGAAGCCCTTTAATTGCTGGTGACTCCAGGGAAACAGAGTAATATCACAGAGGGAGAGTGGCAAGAGGACTTGCCCATCCCTTCGAATCACCAGGATGGAGATGCATTTGAGTGCAGTGGGCTTACCCACCCATCCTCCTCCTCTGCCCCACCCAGTCTGACCTGAGTCGTCACTTTTACTTTGGAGTTGATAGCAGTTCTGTCTAGACCTCCAGTCTCTCACTCCTGTCTCCCTGGATGCTTTCCTAAGTCCTTCTTTCTTTTTTGTTTTTTAAATTGCGTACAACTTCTGTGGGTTTGGAAGGAGGGGTATGGGGTGGGAGTTGGGTGTAACAAGAGTGAGGGGTTTGGATTGGGTGTTTGGGTCACTGAATGAGTCACATGGAATCCATTAGTCTCTTAGGGATCATTACAGGCCGTCTCACTGTGTCCCCCTTAGAATAGGAATGTCACAGTGGGTCTTGAGCAGAAAGGCTCTAGGAGAGCTCCAAGAGACTATAGGCCCTGATGAGATTTCTTGCCAGACCTATCTGTGTTTTGATATGTACCATCCCTCTTTAAAAACTTGAGAGAAATTGCCTTTTATGTTTATTATTGATATCATTATTTTTAACATTTCTGGTATTGATGGTATTGATATAATGATAAAACTATTTTTTTTAGAGTACATTACCTTTGCTTATTTATTTTTTTCCATTTATTTTTATTAGTTGGAGGATAATTACTTTATAATATTGTAGTGGTTTTTGCCATACATTGATATGAATCAGCCATGGATTTACATGTATTCCCCATCCCTATCCCCCCTCCCACCTCCCTCTCCACCCGATCCCTCTGGGTCATCCCAGTGCAATTTTACATTTTGAGCACCTACTTTGCTTTATGTATCTGTGTGTGTGCTAAATTGCTTCAGTAGAGTCTGACTCTGTGTGACCCTTAGCCCACCAGGCTCTTCTGTCCGTGGGATTCTTCGGACAAGAATACTGGAGTGGGTTGCAGTGCCCTCCTCCAGGGGATTTTCCTGACCCAGGGATGGAACCCGAGTCTCTTACATCTCCTGTATTGGCAGATGGGTTCTTTACCATTTACCTCACCTGGGAAGCTTCATGTACAATTATACATTATTTAACAATCTGGGAGATTAAGTTTATTATCCCTATTTTATAGGTGAGGAACTCAAGGATCAGAGAAATTAGTGTATATCCCAAGGCCACACTGATAGTAAGAGGCTTATCTAATTGTAAAACCCATTATTCTCAAATACCGTGCTAAAATGGTAGAACTCAAGTCATTTGGGGAAACAATTAATGTCTGAATTCTGGTCTTGAGAATGAGATGTTGACTGGATAGCCTGCATTTTAGGTCCTTAAGTCATAATCATTTGCATATTTTGGAGAAGGCATTACAAACACAGACTTGAGTGGCAGTGGTTGCTATTGTTTTTAGTGGTGGTGGTGTATTTTTAGTTTTTGTTTTCCTTATTTATTTATTTTTTTTTTACCTTTCCTGAATCTTCCCTTCCAGCTAGAGACTAGTTTTCCCAATACTTCCCTCTTGGTTCTCACTGCTGCCAACACATCAGATGTATCAACCACCTGAAACTGGGCTGCAGGGGTAGAATTTGTTTGCAGACATTTTAATTTCCCTGGTGATAAGAAATTAATTTTGTTGCAACTCTAACTTTCTAACTGAATGATGGAATATCATGCAGTGTGTTTTCCAGATGAAGGCAGTAAAAGTCTTACTTTCCACCTGAAAGAACTGAGTTGGAACCTGGGTTTGCAAGTTCCCTTTGCCCTACAACCCAGCCCAGCCCATCCTTCTGGGCTTGAGAAAAGTCATTTGGCAGAAGGGTGTCAACTCTGCAGTCCTGCCCAGACTGCTGGTGGTCACGTCTGCTGGGAGAGGACCTCTACTTCTTTCATTCACTGAGCAAATATGTCTTGAGTACCTCCTGTGTATGTGTCAGGCACTGTTCTAGGCTCAGCAGAGAACAAAACAGGTGAGTCTCCCTGCCTTTCCCTTGGGGAGGAAGCAGAAGAAAATAAGCAACTGTCATCTAAAATTTTATGAAGAAAAGCAAAGCAGGATAATGGATGCAGAATGTTGGAGCACTTAATTCAGAGGTTGTCCCTTGGGAGGTGACAGCTGAGAAAAGCCTGAATGAAGTGGGAAGAGCACTGAGCCAGAGGGAACAGCAGACCCATGAGGTTTATGCTCATCTTTGGACCAAACTACTTCACTTCCACCCCATTTAGAGCAATGAGCTGACCCGACTTGGATCTTCTGTGGCTGTCTTTTCTTGTGCTCATGCAGCTTCCTCTAGACCAGGTCCTTTGGAGGCTGCTTGGGATAGTGGGGTCTCCCTTTCACAAGAAGTTTATGAAGAAGTCAATATCACCACAAAAAGGCAGCATGTGAAGTACAAGGTGACAGTAACATGTCTGCCTCCATTGACTTCAGTTCAGTCCAGTCGCTCAGTCGTGTCTGACTCTTTGTGACCCCATGAACTGCAGCATGCCAGGCCTCCCTGTCCATCACCAACCCCCAGAGTTTACCCAAACCCATGTTCATTGAGTCGATGATGCCATCCAACCATCTCATCCTCTGTCGTCCCCTTCTCCTCCTGCCTTCAATCTTTCCCAGCATCAGGGTCTTTTCAAATGAGTCAGCTCTTTACATCAGGTGGCCCAAGTATTGGAGTTTCAGCTTCAACATGAGTCCTTCCAATGAACACCCAGGACTGATCTCCTTTAGGATGGACTTGTTGGATCTCCTTGCAGTCCAAGGGATTCTCAAGAGTCTTCTCCAACACCACAGTTCAAAAGCATCAATTCTTCGGTGCTCCGCTTTCTTCACAGTCCAACTCTCACATCCATACATGATTACTGGAAAAACTATAGCCTTGACTAGATGAACCTTTGTTGGCAAAGTAATGTCTCTGCTTTGTAATATGCTGTCTAGGTTGGTCATAACTTTTCTTCCAAGGAGTAAGCATCTTTTTATTTCATGGCTGCAGTCACCATCTGCAGTGATTTTGGAGCCCAGAAAAATAAAGTCAGCCACTGTTTTCACTGTTTCCTCATCTATTTGCCATGAAGTGATGGGACCGGATGCCATGATCTTCGTTTTCCGAATGTTGAGCTTTAAGCCAACCTTTTCACTCTCCTCTTTCATTTTTATCAGGAGGCTCTTTAGTTCTTCTTCACTTTCTGCCGTAAGTGTGGTGTTATCTGCATATCTGAGGTTATTGATATTTCACCCAGCAATCTTGATTCCAGCTTGTGCTTCCTCCAGCCCAGCGTTTCTCATGATGTACTCTGCATATAAGTTAAGTAAGCAGGGTGACAATACACGGACTTCATGTACTCCTTTTCCTATTTGGAACCAATCTGTTGTTCCATGTCCAGTTCTAGCTGTTGCTTCCTGACCCGCATACAAATTTCTCAAGACACAGGTCAGGTGGTCTGGTATTTCCATCTCTTGAAGAATTTTCCACAGTTTATTGTGAGCTACACAGTCAAAGGCTTTGGCATAATCAATAAAGCAGAAATAAGATGTTTTTCTGGAACTCTCTTGCTTTTTTGATGATCCAGTGGATGCTGGCAATTTGATTTCTGGTTCCTCTGCCTTTTTTAAACCCAGCTTGAACATCTAAGGCCTGGCTTGGAGAATTTTGAGCATTACTTTGCTGGTGTGTGAGATGAGTGCAATTGTGCGGTAGTTTGAGCATTCTTTGGCATTGCCTTTCTTTGGGACTGGAACGAAAACTGACCTTTTCCAGTCCTGTGGCCACTGCTGAGTTTTCCAAATTTGCTGGCATATTGAGTGCATCATCTTTTACATTACATCTTTTACATCTTTTACTTTCACAGCATCATCTTTTAGGATTTGCAATAGCTCAACTGGAATTCCATCACTTCCACTAGCCATTGGCCTAGAAACAGATTTTATGAGTAGATGGAACACACCAATGTGGGGAGATTAGAAGTTCCCAGAATCATTCCCTGAAAATGTTGATTAATTTCCCATTATGTGCTAGTGCATGCATGCATGCTAAGTTGCTTCAGTTGTGTCTGCCTCTTTGTGATCCAATAGACTGTAGCCCACCAGGCTCCTCTGTCCATGGGATTCTCTAGGCAAGAATACTGGAGTGGGTTGCCCTGCCCTTCTGCAGAGGATCTTCCCGATCCAGGGATTGAACCTGCGTCTCTTACATCTCATGCATTGCGAGGAGGGTTCTTTAACACTAGTGCCAGTATGGGCTAAGGCAGGATGGTTTTGGGTTTTAAACACCATCAGCAGTCATTTACTATTATTATTATTATTTACTTTTATTAAGCAAATATTAGCTATTACAATTGAGTACTTCCAGTATGCCAGACTCTGTTCTAAGGGATTAATTACTTTAATCCTCACAAAATGCCTGAGAAATAGATTGTTTTATTGTTCACATTTGATTGAGAAAACACAAGCACAGAGAAGCTGATAATTGATGTACCCCTGTGAGTGTCCTGTCTGGGTTTGGAACCTGGGCAGTCTTTGAGTAAACACATATAGTTTACCATGACATGGGACAGGCACCATGGGAAAAGTTACAAGCAAAAGGCTCTTGCCCATCCTCATAGGAGAAAACAGAAGCTCAGAGCCAAGCCTCTCATTCAAGGTGACATAATTGGGCAGCTGTGCAGAGGCCAGAATTTAACATGGGTATTTCTGACCTGAAGTCTGTGTTTTTCACGGCTCTTCTAGGCTGGCCCTCACAGGGCAGCCCAACTCAGGCCACACTCACTGTGTAGGGTGCAGACATGACCTAGGCCAGTGGCAACCTCGGATAGGTCTCCAGCATCGAGCTGTGCCTGCTCTTCACCCCAGTGATTCTCCAGAAATTGGGATACCAGGTTAAGACTGTCTTTGGGGATGACCGTGGACTTGTACTAGAAGCGTTTTGGAAGCATCATGGGCTTCTGAGCTCAGAGAATCTCTCTCAAGTCCAGGTCTCCAGGTCTGGCTCTTGGATGCTTGATGGTTCAGAGATGAAGGTGTTTGAGCCAGGGTGCTGCCTTGTGAATTCTAGGCTTAGAGGAGATGTGAAGGGAAGTGTAAGGGAGCAAATCTTTGTGTTTCATCAGCTTTCCCAGGCTCGTTGTCATGGGCCTGTCATGCAGTTCAAGTTGCCAAGTGACTATTCATAGCTAGGTTTTTGATCTCCCTGCATCTCCAATACCTAAATTCCCCCTCATTCTTACTCTTGTGGCTCTTCCAATAATAACAATCATAAAATAGTAACAAATCGATTTGGGGAATGCTTCCCTGGAGAAGGAAATGGCAGCCCACTCCAGTATTCTTGCCTGGAAAATCCCATGGACGGTGGAGCCTGCTAGGCTACCTTCCACGTGGTCGCAAAGAGTTGGACACGACTGAGCGAGACCTCCTTCTCCTCCTCCTCCTTTGTCACAAAGCACTTTTCATATGCATCGTTTCCTTAAAACCAGATAACAGCCTTGTGAGATAGCATTATTTTACTCCCCTATTAAAGATAAGGAAGTAGAAGGTTCAGAGAGGTTGCTTGTCCTGCCAGATGCCATGCAGCAAGTACTGTATAACTGCCAGAATTCAGTCCCAGTCACTTGACTTTCCCCCACCGCCACCACCTCTTCAAACAACTTGCTAGTTAGTCTGTTTAATGGCTGTCTGTCAGTCTAGCTTTGGTTGGCCTTACAAAGACAAGCTTCAGTGAAATCAAATAATTTTGCTGCTGAATGAAAGCATTTGCACAATGCAGTTTTCTAGGCCACCCTCATATGTGGTTCTCTCAGCTCAGTAAGCCAGGTTTGGGAATGGCTATAGAGGCTGAGGAGGGGGAGGCTATCCTCCTTGTCCCAGGTGAGCTGGTAGCAATCCCAGAGCCTGGCGGCATGCTCCTTGCAGGACAAGTGGGTTTAGGGGTGCAGGAGACAAAGGAAGCTTCTATGGTACCCTAGGAAGCTTTCCTCTCTCTGAGAAGATGCCCAGAGCTGAAAGATGACTGCTGCCCTGCTGTTTCCAGCCCAACACTTTCACAGTATTCTCGGCCTCTGAGTAACCTAAAATCCCTGAAGGCCCAAATTGGTTCATTCATTCATTGAAAACAATCACTGTCTGGTGACAATATAGCAGTTGTTAAAACAGCAAAAACCCTGGCCCCATGGAGTTTACTCTCTAGTGGATGATAGTCAGCTGGAAAGTATATTCATTGTACAGCATGTTAGAAATGGACAAGGGCTGTGGAGCAAAAACAGAGAAAGGGTGTGGCATGTGTGATGGGTGGATCTCCAGGGAAGTGTTTTATCATCTCAGCTCCCTTTCCAGCACTGCATGTCAATTACTGTGTTATCGTTTCAACATATAATCAATATAAAATATTAATGATGTTTTTATATTGTTTTCTTCCTACTAAGTCTTTGAAGTCTGGTGTATATTTAACACCTGCAGCCCACCTCAGTGCTGACTAGACACATTTCTTGTGCTCGATTAGTACACATGGCTATTGTATTGAGCAGCTCAGGTCTAGAAGAGTATCTTTCTCTAAATCCCCATTCTTTTCTTTCTTCATCAATAAAACTGCCCCTTGGTTTTGTGTGCCCTTTGCACTTGAGTGTTTAGTGTATATGTGCCCACATGTGGACTGGTTAATTTAGGTTTTAGGTTTTGTCAGTGTGGTGGAATGTAAGTAATCTGAGGCTGGAACTACATCCCTTTACTTCTGTATTCCTTGACTCAGGCCCTCTCCTCAGTGGGGGAGGTTGCCTAGAGTGATGGTGGATGCAACACAGGGAAAGTCGTTATTATGTATCACTGTCTGATCTTAGGCTAAACTGCTTCATCTCTCCATTTCTGTTTCCTTTTCTATTAAATGTGGGCGGTGGGTTCATTACTATCTGCCTCCAGGATTGTTGTGAGGATAAAGGACAGTGGATGTAAAGGACAGTGGAAAGGGTAAACACACTACACACAGGTAAAAAGCTGGGTGTTTTTATTATTTTAAGACGACAGAAATCATCTGGGTCTTCTCCCGGTGTTTGCACGAAGGTAAGCTTGTTGGCAGCAAGAAACCATGGGAATTATACTCATATTGAGATTGGAGGAATATATGTTGGGGTGAGGGAAACACGTGAAATTGGATCTTAATGTCTTTAGGGCTGGGGAAGTCATGTCTCACAAAGGATCTCTCTATCCCCCTCTTGTGCGTAAGACAGTGTCAGAAAGATAATCAACCAGCCGAGCTCTCTGCGCAGAGAGGTTTTCAGAGGAACCGAGGCTGGCAGTTGAAGCCAGCAGAGACCAGTTCTGGGAACTCCTGCAGTAGGAGAGCGCCTTCCTCCTGGGGACTCTCAGAGGACACCCTGGTCTGGTCCTCTCCTGAGCGCTTGTGCCTGGTGTTTCTTCATGACCGTGAAAGCGCTTCCTGGCAAACAGTGTTTTATTTTGTTAGACAGTCTGTTTTTGCTGGGAATAAAAACCACACTCACTCATGCAGACTCTTGCTTTCTGCAAATATGGTGAGGTTGAGGGGGGCAGTTGGTGAGAATGACAACTGACATGTGCATTAGGAACTGTGGAATCTGATGTAACTTAGAGCAACTATTTTGCATGTTTTGCATGTAAATGGCCTTGGTACCATCCTGCCGCACACTTTCCCCGAGATGGACTCTCCCTTGGGCACCTTTCTGAGAACTCACCTTGATTCCTTCTCTCCTCTAGTTTGCCAGGTGGACTCCTGCCCAGTTATTATTCCCAAATTGCTACTTCTCCGGTTGCCAGATGGACTTAATGTCCATCTCCTCTGACTAGACTTTGGAGCCATCCGCAGCTTGGCTCCTATTCACCTTTCCTTTAGGTGGGCTGCCTTCCCTCCACCGAGAAAGCTTTGCCTGATTTCTTTCTCCTGCAGAGAACATTTCCCATTGTGGGTTACCAGTTGTCTCAATTCTCCCAGGGCTGGGGATTCCTGGGCTGTGGGACTTTTAGTGCTCAAGCTGGTGAAATCTTGGTGAACCAGGATGGGTTGGTCATCCGCCCCCTACACCATCTCCATCTGTTGGAATTCAGCCCATTTTAAGGGTCCTGCCCAGTTACCTGCTGGGTCTGTGAGCTCCAGTATTTGTCTGTATATTCATGTGGCACTGGCTGTTTATAGTGTCTTTTGTTATAGGTGTTTGTGTTCACTATTGTCTCTTCATCAAAAGTGTAATAGTTGGAGACAAGGGTCATGTCTTATTCCTTTGATCCTTTGGGGACAGGGCCTTTCGCAAGGTAGGTGTTTGGATCTCATTTGCTGAATGAATGGAGAATGAATTATATCCTTGAAGTGAGAGGATGTGTCATAACTACACTGGTGGGTTTTTATTAATTTCAAAATAATAAACATCTATTTTGTTTTTACAGAAAAATGTGTAAAAAGTAGAAAAGCACACTCATGTTGCTTGAAAACCCACTATCCAGGAATAGCCACTATTAATATCTTTTTGCTTGTCCCTCCAGTGTCTCCTCTCCCTCCTTTCCATCTGTCTCTCCAGCCATCTTCTATCTTTCTGTCTATGTATCTTTTTAAGATCTTATGCATATATTGTTTTTTTAATATGATATTTCCCTTTACAATATACCATGAACATTTTTCTATGCAATCAAATATGCTATTATCAGAATCCTTAAAGGATATATCCTTATATATCATATATTTATCCTTATATATCGTCTGTCTATCTACATCATTCCATTTGTGCCTGTATGAGTAGCTTTTTAAAAAATCAATCCCCCGTTCTTGAACAAGCATGTAGGTTTGTTTCATAAATTTTGTTCATGTGTCTTTGTCTTTTTTTTTTTTTTTAACCATCTTTGATTATTTCCTTGAAATCCTTAGGAATAGAATTTCTGGGTCAAAGGCTTCTGAGTGATTTTAAAAGTCAGGGTGCAGCTTGTAGTTCTCAGGTTACTTCTGAAAGAGAAAGTGAACTCTAGAGGTTAAACCTTGCTTAGATCTCAACTTTAGCCATGACCTTGTGCTTCTAGTGGTTTTCTTAGACTTGAACAATGAAAGTTTGAGGGGACTGAGTTCTATTGCAGGACTGAGAAAACCCAGGCAAGGCTGAGAATTCACTCTATTTATGGTGGATCTGGATGTCGGTAGCATGTATACCTGAGATGATAATATGAGGAACGTTGAAACCAGAAAAGGATTTGGGAGCCAGGTTAGAGCAGTGTGAGGAGTCAGACTGGTCCAATCAGGTCAAAGACCCTTGAATTTGGGATTATGTTACACTGCACATGAGGATCTTCATACAGTGATAAATACTATCTCAGGCAGGAAGCCTTTTATACCTGTCCTACCAGAAGTCAAGGACTGGTTTCTGTGATGGGGCTCTCTCGAGGCCTGTACGCTCAAAGAATGTCTCAGTATAAGCCCTGGAAAATCCTAGTATCTGGCTGATCTTTCCTAGCTCCAGCTTGTCTGAGCTTAGCAAGTGACAGCAGAAGTCCAGGCTCAATGGAAGACAAGTCCTGTGGGTCACAAGCCGGGGGTAGATCAGGACTGTTAAGAGTGGGCCACCAGCCCTGGTGATTCAATTAGAATAAAGCTCCATCTGCTTTAAATGAGCTCAAGTCTCAAAAGATCTCAAAAGATCCCATCCTGGGCTAGATGTCAAATTTTGGTGCAATACAATATTGCTGGTGATATTTGAGGAAATCATTGCAGAGTGGGAATGTTCCAGAAGGAGACAAGCAATTATTCATATTTTCAGAATGGTCTGTATAAGGTAGTGTGCAAATTCATGTGCTAGTTGAAAATCCTGGGCAAGATTCTAAAATTGAGTATTTAAAAGAGGGATTGTGTAACTTTGGAAAAACAAATAGTAATCACTAGGAATAATTATGTGCTAACTGAGGACTGAGTCTTTTTTAGCTAACCTCTTTCCTTCTTTGCAGTAGGCGTGGTGTGTCCTGATTTCAACAAGGCATTGGAAAGCCCCTCAGGTACCTTGGGTTCAAGGCAGAGGGCTTTGGGCTGGATCAGTTATTCATGGCATGGTATGCTCAGAGTATGTTTTTTTTTTTTTAATTTAATTTTTAAACTGAAATATAGTTAATTTACAGTGTTGTCCTAATTTCTGCTGTATAGCAAAGTGATTCAGTTATACACGCATATACATTCTTTTTAAAAATATTCTTTCCCTTATGGTTATATGTGGAATCTAAAATGTGGCACAAATCAACCTGTTTACAAAACAGAAATAGACTCGCAGACCTAGAGAACAGACTCGTGTTTGCCAAGAGGGAGGGGGAGGAAGAGGGATGGACTGGGATTTTGGATTAGTGGATGCAAATTGTTAACATTTGGAATGGATAGACAAGCTCCTACTGTATAGCATAGGGAACTGAATCCAATCTCTGGAATACTTTTTAATGAAGCAATTCTTAAGCCAGAGGCAGGTTTCTAGAGTCAGGAGGTTCTATTCTTTACTCTGTGTTGTTAACATTTCCTTTAATCAATGACAAAGAAAGATGGGAGAGATAATAGATATGTTGGATGAAAAGATTCATATCTAAAATGATTAGTTCAGGCTTGGAAAAATGAACCTGATTTAACTTAAAATGATGGTTAATAGGGTCATATGCTGGGTTTTAACCTTGCATTAAAAAAGTGAGACAGCTGCACAAGGCCAGGAGGGGGAGGTTTGACTACTTGTATTTCAGAAGATATAATTTCAAGTTCAATATGTGTCAAGTGGCATGAATGGAACTACAGAACCTGTGATGAAGCTGGAAAAAGTCCTTCCCTGTCACTGGTTCTGTAATACTTGGAATGAGGTGGCTCCTTCTGGGCACAGCACTTTTGAGAGAGATGAAAGGCTGACAGCATGCTAGAGGGCAAAGAACATGGTGACTTCCCAATCTGCCAGTGACAGGCTATGTGGACCTTGGGGAATGTGTTAATTTTGCTGAACCTCAGTTTCTTTATCTGTAAAATGGAGCAATAAATAGCTATCTCTATCACATTTTGTGAGAACAGTATAATTCATGAACATCAGTTAGAACAGGTCTTCATTCAGTCTTACTGCTTGGCAATCTTTTTGTTGTCCTTGCTGTAGGAGAGTGGTCAAGATTCTAAGAGCTGAAATTCATGTCAAGGCCAGATTTGCACTCTGGAGAAGAGTAGACTTGGAGGCATGAGAGATGAACAGGTACTATCTGCCAGACATTGTTCAGAGGGCTTACTTGGATTATCTTATTTGCCCTTCTGGATAGCCTGTGTGAGCAGATTGGCTAGTGTTCTGTGATTATGGTTTCAGTGCATCTGCCCTCTGATGCCCTCTTGCAACATCTACCGTCTTACTTGGGTTTCTCTCACCTTGGACGTGGGGTATCTCTTTATGGCTGCTCCAGCAAAGCCCAGCCGCTGCTCCTTACCTTGGACAAGGGGTATCTCCTCATGGCTGCCCCTCCTGACCTTGAACGTGGAGAGTGAAGAGGAACTAAAAAATCTCTTGATGAAAGTGAAAGAGGAGAATGAAAAAGTTGGCTTAAAGCTCAACATTCAGAAAACTAAGATCATGGCATCTGGTCCCACCACTTCATGGGAAATAGATGGGGAGACAGTAGAAACAGTGTCAGACTTTGTTTTTTTGGGGCTCCAAAATCACTGCAGATGGTAATTGCAGTCATGTAATTAAAAGACACTTACTCCTTGGAAGGAAAGTTATGATCAACCTAGATAGCATATTACAAAGCAGAGACATTACTTTGCCAACAAAGGTTTGTCTAGTCAAGGCTATGGTGTTTCCAGTAATCATGTATGGATGTGAGAGTCTGACTGTGAAGAAAGCTGAATGCCGAAGAATTGATGCTTTTGAACTGTGGTGTTGGAGAAGACTCTTGAGAGTCCCTTGGACTGCAAGGAGATCCAACCAGTCCATCCTAAAGGAGATCAGTCCTGGGTGTTCATTGGAAGGACTGATGCTGAAACTGAAACTCTAATACTCTAATACTTTGGCCACCTGATGCGAAGAGCTGACTCATTGGAAAAGACCCTGATGCTGGGAGGGATTGGGGGCAGGAGAAGGGGATGACAGAGGATGAGATGGCTGGATGGCATCACCAACTTGATGGACATGGGTTTGGGTAGACTCTGGCAGCTGGTGATGGACAGGGAGGCCTGGCGTGCTGCAGTTCATGGGGCTGCAAACAGTTGGACACAACTGAGAGACTGATCTGAACTGAACTGGATAGCCCTGTGAAGGAGGCAACGTTTTTTTTTTTTTGCATTTCACAGATCAGGAAACTGAAGCTTAAGGAAATGTGTCTAGATCAAGGCTCCATAGCTTCGAAGGGACAGAGTTGATCTTGAACCTGACCTTCTGCCTCCCTGTCTAGACTGCCATGTTGCATCCCTTGCATTCTAGAGTACTGACACCTGGCAGGGTGTCAGGGGGGCATGTTTTGTGGTAAATGGAGAAACCCATCTGGATTGGGTGCCAAGAGAGTCTGAATCCAAGACCAGCTGCAGATAAGCTAGGTCCTATCTCTACAGGCTCCTCATCTGCCTCCCAGTTTCCTCAAATGTTTTCCTCAGCTGCCCTTTAAGCGTTTTGCTGGAGAGTTGATAATATCCTTTCCAGAAAAAAAATGTGGTGAGTCCAGCTATCCATTCTACCCAGTAAAAGGGTGATCCCAGGGCTAAGGGGCCAAGGTTGAGTTGGACGTGGTATGTTTTCATTATGATTGGGATGAGTGAGTGAATGCATTCCCAAGGCAGCTGGGTGCTGTCTGTTTATCTGCTGGAGCACCATCTTTATCCCATCATTCCTTGGCTCCTGCAGAGCTGACTGCATGGGAAAGAGGCCTGTGGGGTGCTTGGAGAAACACCATCACACTCTACATATTCACTTCTGCCACCATAATAAGTGGTCCATGGGAGCATCATGGCGACCTTTTCAAAGGATTTTCTTGGGTCCCAGCCAGAGGCAAAGATGCTAATTTGTGTATCTTCTTAGTCTGTGTCTTCATTTTCTGAGCATTGTTTATTCTGGGAGAAAGAGCAGGGCTTGGGGTCTAATCCTAAACCAATTCCTTCCCAGGAGTCACTGCTCAGGATTTTTCCAGAAATAACCACCTAGTCCCTGACTCTTTCTCAACTCTGGCACTAGGAGCCTCAGTTTTCCTGTCACCTTTCATCTATGAACATTCCAGCCTCTAGGACTTGGCTCCCACTGTTTCTCCCATTGTGATCCCTTACACTTTTGTAGTTTTCCAAGTCTTACCCTGGAGTCTTCCCTCTTCTGGGGACCTGCCCGGGTCACTAAGTCTGTACAGATTGGCTGACCTGAGTAACTGAAGGGCAGGGACGTTGCTTCCTGTGTCTAGAATGTGGCTGGAGCTCTGAAGATGCTCAGTAGATATTGTGAAAGAATGAATGAGAACAAATGAAGGGATGAATGCTGGCTAGCACCATTTAGCCCTTCAGAATTCCTTGGTTGCTTCATGTTGATGCTTTACTGATACTGCCTTCAGGACGTGGGCTCAGAAGTCAGAGGCCGAATTCAAATCTTAGCCCTTCTACGAACTTGGGTACATTAGTTAAATTCTCTGAAACAGTTTCTTCACCATTGGGGAATGTCTCATAGGGTTTTAAGGAGGTTTAAATGAGAGAATGAATGTAACACTCTTAACTAGTTGCAACAAGTGCTGGAAGAGAATCCTAGCTTGCTCTGGTGTATATATCAGGAGGGCAGGGCACTGACTTATATCACTACAGGTGATTTGGTGTTGCCTTGTTCCTTGGTGAATCCATCTTGATTGCTTATTGGCTAAGGACCCCTACATAGACAAAGAGAGCAAGAAGGGACTCTGCATAGGGGTTTGATACACTTGTAATAAAATAGGATATTGTTTTGCTTTAACCATATTGTGCTAGCTCAGAGGCTTAATAGCAGATGTTATGGGTACAGAGAGACCCAGAGGAACATGACGTCAGGGCCATTGTTACATCAGTGTTTTCTGTTGTCTCTGAACACAATGTTCCTCAACTGTGGCACTTGTATTTGAAAGGCGAATCACTCACTCCAGGAAGACACTGCTTTTAAAGATGATATTAGATGCCTGTGAGACAGGAACACATAGAACCAGCTCCACTGCAGGAAGTTAAACACGCCTAGTGCCAAGTGTCTCTGCGGGGGCCCCCAGAGGAAAGAGGGTATCAAGCTACTAGAAAGATCAACTCCAGATCTCGGTCTCCTTAACTTCGGATCAACCTCTGCTTTTGCACACATGCTGCTGTTGGCTGCTGTTTAGAAGCCTTTATCGTGGGCTAAAATGTCACATTGTAGAGCAGAGATATTTCACCACTTTCCTGAGAATAAATAGCTGTGGAATGAGCAGGACAGACAAGGAAGAAGGGTTACAGCAGCACTTTGACACCCAGAGGGAGTGTCGAGCTGGGAAGCTTTGTGTAGGCATTCTGCACACAGCCCGGTGTAATCAGAATGGAGGTGGGTAAGGGGTCAGGGTGATGGACCCCATGCAGGCGGGGCCTACAGGGGAGAAGAAGAGGCCCCTCCAAGCCCTATTTCTGGCTCTTGTGTCTGCAGGTAGAGGGGCTGAGCAGCAAACAGCAGAGGAGAGAGCCCCGGAGCCATAGTGGGGGCAAGGCAGGCTACCATCGGCCTGCAGTAAGCAGGCTGATTAATCAGGGATGAATTCAGTTTCCCTACAAGAGCGGCTGTGGACTGGCATGGGCATCTGCAAAAGAATAGTAACAACCCTTGAACTTACAGAATGCTTTATGCTTCTGAAAATGCTCTGGAGTCCATGAGTTTCTCTGCTGCTCCCAGGGGTCCTGACAGGTGGGGAAGTCTGGCACCGCTGCCCACTCAGCAGAGATGTGGAGGGCAGAAGGGCTTGCTTAATGCCACACAACTACACCCTAAAGAACTGGACCCGGTGCCTCCCTGATTTCTATAATTCATTCATTCATTCAGCAAATCTCTTGCACATTTCTGGTGTCAGGCATTGATTTAGGTTTAATAAATATGGAGATCTGAGACTTGCCTGCAGATAATCCCAATAGTTTATGCATTTCAATAAAGCAGCTTTGCAGTGTTTCCCCAGCAATTTCTCTTGGGAGGCACCAGACTTGGTGCTTTGCTGTAATGTCCAAAGGTTTCAATTTTTTCAATCCCTGTTTTGTAGTGGGGGAGGAAGAGAGGAGCCCCCTCTTCTGAGTGAGTTTGCAAGCCTCACACCATTTACCTGGGGCTTCTCTTTGTTTGTAGCATCTCCTCAAAACCAACGTGGGCTTCCCTGATGGCTCAGTGGGTGAAGAATCTGTCTGCAATGCAGGAGACATAGGAGACATGAGTTCGATCCCTGGGTCAGGAAGATCCCCTGGAGTAGGAATTGGAAGCCACTCCAGTATTCTTGCCTGGAAAATTCCATGGACAGAGAAGCCTGGCGGGCTAGAGTCCATGGGGTCACAAAGAGTCAGACATGACTGAGCGACTAAGCACGCAAAACCAAAGGACTTGGGGCTGTGATGTTCCCTCAATGATGCCTAGATGAACGTCTGTCCCCAGACAGATTATACATTTCTTAAGGATCCTAGTATCTTGCTCATCTTGGCAGCGTGCTTTCATGGTTCTCACCACAACAGCAGGCTCTCAGCATATACTAATTGGATAGAGTTGGAGTACAAATTACTGTATTTAAGTTCATATCTCTCTGTGTGCATGTGCACGTGTGTGTGTCTGTATGAATATTCATATGTTGGGTTGGCTTAATCTGAAGTGTGGAAAAGAAATTGTTTACTTCTGTAGTTTGTTTTTATGGATGCTAGAAAGATCTCTTCCCTAGAAATGTATCTTTTTTCCTAGTCCAGCATGCAATGACAATTTTTATCCTTAGAAATATACTTGTTTATTATAAGGACGAACATCTGTAGTTCTATGCACTTGATGTGAATTAGTTCGTGGTCTTTTCTTTTAGTTCTAGGAGCAATCACAGCAGTGAGCATAGCCTGCAGCCCTTGGAGGTGAAGAGGAGACAGGAGAAGGCTAAGGGCAGAGAAAGTGGAGAAAGTTGAGGTACCAGGGGCAGGCTGGTTCTTCGTAGTTCAGTTGAGAGCTGACCGTGGTCCTATCTTCTCAGGTAGATTGAAAGAGCTTCAGAGCCAGAGTATGCATTTCTCTCTAAGAAGCAAAATTATTAAGAAGCCGGAGCACAGGAGACCCCATGCCTGTGCACAGGACCCCAGGAAGATTTATTGCCGAGTATATGGGTTGCACCCTCATGCAGGCAATGATGGTCTTAGCGACCATCACTGTGAGAATGACACCTGAGGGTCCACATGTGGGCAGAAGGGTTCACCTCTGTTAACTCTCTCCATTGCCTCTACTGATCCTGCTCAGGACCCCTTGACAGGAGAGATGACATTCTGCAATGAAAAGTACATCCATAGGCTTTGAATGGAGCTAGCTGGGTTTAATCCCAACACGGGTACTTTTGAGGCTTCCTAAGTGGTGTTTGTGGTAAAGAACTTGCCTGCCAATGCGGGTAGATGTAAGAGACGTGAGTTTGATCCCTGGGTTCGGAAGATCCCCTGGAGGAGGGCTTGGCAACCCACTCCAGTATTCTTGCCTGGAGAATCCCATGGACAGAGGAGCCTGGTGGGCTATGGTCCATAGGGTCGTAAAGAGTCGGACACGACTGAAGCGACTTAGAAAACACGCACACAGGTACTTTTGAACTTAATGACCTTGACAGAGTGAGTTAACCTCTCATCACCAGAGATAAAAACAACAGTGACCTTGTACATGTGATAGGAGTGTTAAGTGACATAACATATATGCAGGGCCTGTTACTAACTTATTAGTATGCCTGGCAAGTTAGATTTCTCTTTCTTAAGAGATTTTATATATATATATATATATATATATATATATATATATATGGTTAGTAGAAGAATCTGCCCCTTTAAAGTTGTCAGTTTAAAAAAAGTCTTTGCCCAGAAAGGGTGGAGTACAAGTTTAAGAGTTGGTGAAGAACATCAGGAACGAGAAGGGCTCCCAGAGAGGGCTGTCCCCCTGCAGCTCGCCTTTCGCTCGGCTCTCCCGCCTGGTGAATGTCTGTGGCGGGCAGGGGGCCCGGGAGCTCTGGTGGAAGCTGTGCCACTGCATTGTTCTTGGCACTTATGCCAGCCATTCAGGGCTCTCAAAAAATTGGCTTAGGAAATAGTTTGAAAGTTATTGCTCAGGATTCAGGGAACTCCAGGTGGTTTTTCAGAGCTGCCCCCGAATGCAGCCGGAGATGTATCCTCAGCTGTTCATTTTCAGGACTTTCATTATTTTTCGTTTATTTCTGGCTGGAGCCAGAGCTGGGGTATTCATGAGCTCTCACCGTCTGCTCTTTTTTTAAACCCATCCCTTTGTTTCTTTGGGAGAGAATGAAGCTTGCTCCCCAAGCCCCTCTGCCCCACTGTAGGGTTCAAGGAGACTGGCCCTTGTAATTGTAAATTACCTATGAAAAAGACAAAGCCCTGAGCTCTGTCTCTGACTAAAGCTTCAGAGATCAGTGGTGATGATGGAAATTAATGAAAGCCACAGCTGAGTTTCTAGCCTGTTGATGACTGCTGAGATGAAAAGAGAGCAATTGAAGCTGGCTTTGGGGATGAGCATCCCAGTAAGGATTTCTTATTGGGACACAGTTATTACATGTGCCACAGACTCCAGCCAGGCCCCACGTTTCTTGAAACCAGTTCTGATTTGCTCCCTAATAATCAGTTTTCTTTTCTTTCAAAGTGTGGCCTCTAATCGGACCACCCCCTCCCTCAAGGAAAAATACAGTCTTTGAAACACAATACAGTCGTAGCTCAAAGTCAAGTCAAATACGTCTTGCTCTCTCTGTTTCTTCTCTTTAATAGCGGAATGAGGCTTGGTTGAACTCATTTTCTTTTTCCTCTTAGCTTATCCCCTTGGGCTGGTGTTAAGCAGCTGTCATACTCGGGCTGCCCAGGAATCCACTTATGAAACAAACCAGTCAGCCTTCCTAATTGTCCTCCTGTGACTGGACTAAATTGTCATCCTAATTTTTCAATGCTCGAGTTCCTGGGCCTCGGGCCTATGAGTGTCATCTCTGAACATGACCAGTCATTTGCCCCCAACCAGACCCTCCTGTGAATTGATTGGGTGGAGCTGAGACAGCCTGGAGTTGGGGGTCTGACTTCAAATGAAGGAGGAAAAGGAATAAGGCCATGGGAGCAGGGGAGCTTGTGAAAAACAAAGCTATTTCTTGTTCCTGTGAAAGGGTTGTTTTCTTTATAATGTTCTGTATCTTCTTAAGAGAAGTAAACACCCAGGTGTAAAGAACACCCTCTAAATGGGGCATGCCTGTACCCGGGCAGACACATCCTGGCACCTGCACATATGTATTTGGTTGCAAGTGAGGGCTTCGTTCTAGAGAGCACACTGATGCTTCATTATTCTGTCGGGATTTAGAAACATATTTTATTTTATTTTTTTCCATCTATTTTTATTAGTTGGAGGCTAATTACTTTACAACATTGCAGTGGTTTTTGTCATACATTGACATGAATCAGCCATGGATTTACATGTATTCCCCATCCTGGTCCCCCCTCCCACCTCCCTCTCCACCCCATCCCTCTGGGTCTTCCCAGTGCACCAGGCCCGAGCACTTATCTCATGCATCCAACCTGGGCTGGTGATCTGTAGAAACATATTTTAAATTGACATTGATGAATTCAGCATTCATGTTTTTGGTTATTATTGTCGGCATCCTGAAAGAGCTTTGGCATTATAGTAATTTTTATGACCTTGGTGATTTTGTAGTTTATTCTAGTAAATAGTTGTTATAGTCTCTTTTGGGGAATGAGTCCTTCTGAAGAATGTTTCCCTTGTACTGTTTGCAAGGGAACTTTTTCTTTTAAAATGTTCCTGTCTCTTAGTCTTTTTTTGACTTTTTAAATTGGAAACTTGCTTTACTACTTGTTGTCTTTCTTGCTTGGTATTCAGGCTTTTAATGTGATGACTTTTTCTTTGTTCACAACTCATCCACACATCTGTACCTCATCCACACGTCTGTAACCTTTGACAGCATTTCAGCCCAGGCGCTCTCCAGAAGCAGGCTCCTCCACCCCACTTGCACTGACAGTCATCCCAGTGTCTCCTGATTTCATTGTGCACTTCTGGCGTGCAGCCTAGGCGGTATCCTTGTGACTGCTTTCCTCCTATTATCCATTCTGGTGTTCTTTGCTTTCCTTATTTTCCAAGTTTCCTTCTTTGATCACTTTTTATTTTCTGTTTCAAGAGCTTCCTCAGTCCTTCTTTTGTAATAGGTCTACTGGTAAAATTTTTTTTTTCTTAGTTTTCTTTTCTTAGAGAATGTTTTCATTTACCCTTTCATTCCTAAAAGATATTTTTGTTGGATAGAGAATTTGGGGTTGACAGTATTTTATTCTTTCAGCTCTTAGAAAATGTCATGCCACTTTTCCTGGTGTCATTCACTTCTCATGAGAAATTCAGTGTCATTTAAATGGTTTTCTCCTTGTTGGTAAGGTGTTTCTCTTGCGATTTTCTAGATTTTTTTCCCCTTTGTCTTTAGGTTTCAGAAGTTTATGATATGTCTTGGTATGTGTTTCTTTGGGTTTATCCTATTTGGGGTTTGCTAAGATTCTTGAATCTTTAGGTTTGTGTCTTTTTGCCAAATTTGGGAAAAATTTAGTCCTTATCATTTTTGTAGTTAAATATATATCGTAGATTAAAAAATTAAATGATTATAAAGCAAATATTAATAATCCCCATTACCCTTCATCCACTACATATATACTCCTATCCAATCCCACCTTCCTTTGGTAACCAGTAGTGGCATTTTGGGAAGTTTCTTCTTTCCCCCATCTTTACTGAAGTGTATATAATTGGTATATGAAGCACTGCACATAATTAGTTTATACAGTTTGGTGAGTTTGGGCATATGTATATACTTATGGTGAAGCTGAAACTGAACCTGAAGTTGCTCAGTTATGTCCGACTCTTTGCGACTCCATGAACTGTAGCCCACCAGGCTCCTCCCTCCATGGGGTTCTCCAGCCAAGAATACTGGAGTGGGTTGCCATTTCCTTCTCCAGGGGATCTCTCTGACTCAGGGATCGAACCTAGGTTTCATGCATTGCAGGTGGAAAATAGACATATTCATTACTTCCAAAGGTTTTCTTGCATCTCTTTGTTTTGTTTTGTGATAAGAATACAACATGAGATCTGCCCTCTTAACACATTTTAAAGTGCACGGCACCATATTGTTGACTCTAGGTACTGTGTTGCACAGTAGAACTCTGGAACTTGTTCCTCTTGTATAACTGTAACTTTATACTCATTAAAATACCGCGCCCCATGTCATCTTCCCCCATCCACGGGTAACCACCTTCTATTGTCAGCTTCTCTATGTTTGACTATTTGAGGTGACTTGTGTAAGAGGAATCATTCAGTGTTTGTTCTTCTGTGACTGACCTATTTCACTTAGCTTCATGTCTTCCCAGTTCATTCCTGCTGTTGCAAATGGTAGGATTTCCTTCTTTTTTAAGGCCCAATAACATTCTACTATGTGTATATACATTTTCTTTATCCCTTTATCTGTCATGGGACCCTTGAGTTGCTTCAGTATCTTGACTATTGTGAGTAATGCTGTCATGAATATGGGAGTGCAGACATCAGTTTCTAAGATCCTCATTTCAATTCTTTTGGAAACAGACTTGGAAGTGGGATTGCCTCAGTTGTATAGTAGCTTTATTTTAATTAGTTTAATTAATTTTAATTTTTTGAGGAATCTCTGTACTCTTTACCACAGCAGCTGTACCACTTTACATCCCACTAACAGTGTACACGTGTTCCAGTTCTTCATCACAACCTCACCAACCCTTGCAACCTTTTGATATTTTTAAATTTTTAAAATTAAGCACCTGCCATATGCCCGTAATCAAGGTTGGGTATGGAAAAGCCTTTTTTCTTCAAAGGGGCTCTCCACTCAAGGGTGTCCTGCTCTGGGGTGAGGGGGAGGTTAAACTTAAAGTTTGAATGGGGGCAAGGCAGCAGATGTATTGTGAGAGGCGTTCACCTTGTGCTGGGGTTCCTTGACCAGGTGCCTCACCGTGGGGGCGGGGGAGCCCAGCAGGGGTTGGTGCCTTATAACCTGTGTCCAAGATGTTTTCCGCAGTAAGTCAGTATTGTTGAGAGTGGCCTTTCAGGAAGTGGTGGATTCGATTCTAACTTCCTGGGAGGGGGTGAGCTTGTTCTGAGCGGTCTCTGTGCTGTCCTAAGTCCCTTTTGCACACATGAGCCTGCTTTGGTGAGGTAGCAGACTCAGGATGGAAAAGCACAGGAAGTCTGCCTGGTCTGTACAGATGTAGAAGTGGAGGCTTGGAAGAGAGGTCAGGAACAGGACAGTGAGAAGCATCCTTTATTCAGGCATAAAGGCTGGGGCTCCAAGAAAAGGATCTCAGAATGGGCTTGTCTAAACCTTCATTCATTCATGGTGATGATAATGATGCCAATAATAATAGTAATAAACTCTGATCATGATTCTTTCAACATTACCCGTTTCATCACCTCATTTGATCCTCATAGCACTGTGAGATAGACATTATCATCTCCATATTACAAATGAAGAAACCAGCTCTAAAAGCTTGATGGGTTTGTGCATGGTGGCTGGCAGAGAGTGATGGGGCAACCTCCTCATGCCAGTGAAAAGTGAAAAGAAAGTGAAGTTGCTCAGTCATGTCTGACTCTTTATGACCCCATGGACTGTAGCCTGCCAGGCTCCGCTGTCCATGGGGATTCTCCAGGCAAGAATACTGGACTGGGTTGCCATTTCCTTCAGTGCTCTCTTTTGCCCATTTCCACCCTGAGCTCCAGACTCAAACCCTAGAACAGTCTTATTCAAAAAACACCCCAAACAAAAACTGAAAACAGACAGAGTTATCTTTGCATTCCCTTCCCTATCTCACTTTAAGACCTCTGACATACTGGACCTGCCTGGGGGATATTTATTTATGCCGGTGCTTTCTATCGAATGAGATTCCTAGCTGTAATAACAAATTTTCTATTATAATTATGGTGATCATTATCAATTACAATAAAACTGTTTTTCTATTAAAGCACAAACCATTTGCCGGGAATAGTGAAGTATTTACTTTTTCTTATTAATCCTTAAAATTATCCTATGTTATCTCCATTGTTACAGATGAAGGAGCTGAATGTTAGAGAGATTGAGTGATTTGCCTTAAACAATACACCAGCTAATAAGGGGCAAAACTGGGGCTTCCTTGGTGGTCAGATGGTAAAGAATCTACCTGCAATGTGGGAGACCCAAGTTCAGTCCCTGGGTCGGGAAGATCTCCTGGAGAAGGGAACGGCAACCTGCTCCAGTACTCTTGCCTGGAGAATTCCATGGACAGAGGAGCCTCTTGGGCTACAGTCCATGGGATCACAAAGAGTTGGACATGACTGAGCAGCTAACAGTTTCAAAGGGCAAAGCTAGGATTTGAAACCAGATCATATTCCAAGCCCAGTCTTTAACCCCCAAATTCAATTTTCTCCCACATTGATGTGTTCTAATGCTGTGTTTGCAGAAGTTGAACTCTGCCTGCACCCCCAAAATGCATCATTCTGAGAAGGGACAGCCAGTTAGAATCTTCTTCCTGCTATGCCTTTCTTGACTTTTGCCTTCAGCAGGCTGCTACTTTGCCTGGGACCCCTTTTTAAGGCTGTGCTGCCTCAAGATGTGAGTAGTATATTACAACTGAAGACTCCTTGTTCACTTCACAGGCGTTAATCAATGGCAAATTAGAATGGAATTGATATATGCATATGACATGCACATTAATTCCAAATGTGTTTATCGTAATTAGTGCTATTACAATGAATACCAAAGGAATCAGGAAATGATTAGCTACACTTAGTATTTGTTACGCTTTGTTTAAAAAAGTTAAACATAAAATTAGTTGTGGTTTGAGGAGTGATGTTTCATTTGCTCATTTAACATGGCTACAAGCCTTTGGTTTTGGTGACTTGAGAGGTTTCAAGGGGGCTTCCTATGCAAGATTTTACAGTAAAATAAATGAATGAGTCTATCATCCTCAATTAATGATGTGGTTTTTCTTTTTAATCATTGCTGTCTCCTAGTTGTTCCCTATTGTCACCCCTGCATTGAAAAGTCTACCAACTCAGAAAAATGAAAATGGAGGGGATAGAAAAGTAGATCATAAAACATCTCAAGGATCAGTGTATACTTTTAAAAGATATGTTGTATTCACTGGGGGTGGGCTATTCATATTTACTGATCTCTACTGTGTTCTGGCACTTTCATTTGTGTGATACCCATTTAATCCTCAAGATGATTCCCTAAGGTGAGCATTCAAGTGAGAAGATCAAGGTTCAGAGAAGTTTGCTTGTTCACAGTTACCCATGTGCTGGGTGGAGATGTAGGCATTCACCTCGACATCTGATGTCTGCTCTGCTGAGTGGGGCACTTCACCCTAAGTGACTGAAGACCTAAACTGGTGAAGCTGATGCCATGAGTGTGATTCACCAGGAACCTTGCTCCGTGGTCCTGTGGCTCAGCTATGCCAAGCATCTGGCTGGCCACGTCCCAGTGGGGAAGGTCATCAGAAAGAAGACAGGAGAAAAGAGAACAACTGATTTAGAACAAGCTCAACTCTGTCAAAGGACCAGCTGCTCAGAGCACTTGTCCTGACATGACTTTTGTTTTCAAAGGATGGCCTTCTAGAGAGGTACTAGGTCACCTGAGGAGTCCATTCATACAACAAACATTTGTTGAGCACCTCCGTATGCTGGGAATTCTTCCCAGCCCTAGTGAGGCAGGTGAATAGCACAGTCATATATGTAAATAGCTTATATTGTGGTGGGCTGAACAGAGACACAGATATTTCCAAAGCACTGTGGGAAATCTGTGATAGAGACACAAGGTCCCTAGAGAATTCGTGAGGGGTACTAACATACCTGGAGATTGTAAGAGGGTGAGAAATGCTTCCCATGTGTGGAGTGTAGATTATTTCTCAAAGATTATTGAATGCCTACTTAGTATAAGATATTGCAGTGTATATACTGTGCCCATAAATAGACTGTGCATACATCTTATAACTCTATGTGTATGTGTGTGTGCATGCTTAGTCATGTCAGACTCTTTGTGACCCCATAGACTGTGGCCCGCCAGGCTCCTCTGTCCATGGGATTTTCCAGGCAAGAATACTAGAGCAGGCTGCCATTTCCTCTTCCAGGGGATTTTCCCCACCCAGGTATCCAACCCACACCTCTTGTGTCTCCTGCATCGGCATGTAGATTCTTTACCACTGCACCCCCTGGGAAGTCCTGTAACCCTGGGCACCATGTTTTATAAGGGAGGTGTCACTGGGACTGTTCTCAGCACCCGGCACAGTGTATGGCATGTAGGGAGAATCAGGAAAAACCTGCTGAATGAATGAACAAGTTCACATGGATAATGTCAGGCAACTCCTGCCAGAGAGTTTCCTCTCTTTGCCTTTACATTTCTGCACCAAAAACGCCAGCATCAGCAGGAATGCAGTCAGCTTGCAAGATGGCCCACTGCCATTTTTAAGGGCACTGGGTTTGAAGCCTCCATCTGCCACTTTTTAGTCATGAAACCATGGGAACATCCTTTATGTCTCAATCCTTAAGTTTCCTTTTCTTAAGTAGCTCCACGTCACAGAGTTGTCGTGGGGGTGAGTTTATGCACATAAAACCACTTGGGGCAGTGGCTAGCATATAGGAAGCACTCAGCCAGTGTTGGCCCTTATTTCGCCACATAATTTTGATTAATCTTCTAAGAAAAATCTCTCTCTTGGAAAATTCTGGCTTTTTTTCTGAGTTTATGTGGTCTGAGTCTGAAGTCTACATCTCTTATGGATCTTGAGGATATATTTTGCTGACATGATTCCATAATCTCTTTCCTAAGTTCCATTCATTCCGTTCTAACACATTAGTGAACTATTAGATCTTGTTTTGGTTGTTTGTATCCATCAAAAGCATCTATAGCCATAGGCAAGGCCAGGCTGATGGTGTAACTGGTATTCTTTCTCTTCATTTTCCTCAGTGTATTGGTTCTGTTTTCATTTTTAAACTAAAGGCAACAGGAACCATCTGGAATTCACTTAAGCAAGAAAGTGAAATTCACTGGAAAGATACCATAGTACCGTAGACATTTCAGGGAATGACCAGACTTGGAAAAAAAGAGTGGGGATTAAGCAAATCCAAGGCTTCAGAGCCAGGGGTTTGCAGACCCTCCTTCCATATCTCCACCAGGAGTGTAACTAAATTCCTAACAGACCCTCAGGAGAGAGCAGCCAGTTTTCCCAGCTGTCCACTCATGGTGGTCAGGTGTGCACCATGAAACCTGTCTGATGTGGTCAAAGGGGCAGGGTTATGCAGCAAAAACATGACCGCAGGGAGGCCACCTCATGATGTGGGTGAGGTAGGGAACCTGGGTGTATGGCATGTCTACTACAGTTGGAAAGCAAGGAAATAAAACCAGCCAATATTAAAAGAAATCAATCCTGAATACTTTGCAGAAGGACTGATGCTGAAGCGGAAGCTCCAGTACTTTGGCCACCTGATGCAAGCAGCTGACTCATTGGAAAAGACCCTGATGCTGGATAAGATTGAAGACAGAAGAAGAGGGTGACAGAGGATGAGATGTTTAGATGGCATTACTGATTCAGTGGGCATGAACTTGGGTAAACTTTGGGAGATGGTGAAGTACAGAGAAGCCTGGCGTGCTGCATGGGGTCGCAAAGAGTCAGATACGACTTGGTGATTTAACAACAACTGCAGTTGATTTGTGTGGAGCCTGAAGTGTTGTGAATTTATGTCTTGTTTTCCAACTCTGAGGAGCTCACTGTTCAGTCAAGCATGGTTACTTAGCATTTGCCATGTACCTCAGTCTGTGCAAGATATGGCTGTGTCTATGTGTGTGTGCATGCACGGGCATGCATGGTGGTCACAAAGAAATGTATTTCAGGGAACTTCCTTGTCCTTTAGGAAGTTATAGTGCAAGGCCAGAACCGGACAGATATGACTTTATCAATTTGAACATGATTGTGTTTTCTGTGTCAACTGTTTTCCTAGTTTCTTTTCTCCTAAGCTATTTATATCTACCTCATATTTCATGCTCCTTAAAAAATTGGGGCATCTCTGGCTTACATAGTCAATATTAAAAGTGGATTTTAAATGGGAGCATATAATGTACTGTGGGGTTAGTGTGTTCTTGTTGTATGTCAATAACTGAACAAATTGACTTTCTCTTTTTCACTGAATCCTCCAAGCCCCTTAAATGGGAGGCATTAAGATTATCCATATCTCACAAATGAGGAAGATAGGGTCTTGGAAAGAAGAAGTAAGTATCTCAAGGTTATACACTTAGTGTGAACTGAACAAAGGCAGTTGAGCTTAGCTTTGTTAACACCCAAACCAGTGCTCTTTAGTATCGATACTGTGCTATCTTAGCTTTCATTTTTGTAGGATTTAGTAAATTATAAATTATTTTGCTTATTTTTTATATATTTGATACTGTCTGTTTTCTTTCTTTGATTTCCACATGGAAAGATTTCTATTGTTTTTTAAAACATATCTTCTTTGGTATTTTCTGAGTCTGAACTAATTATAGGTCCCTTGCAAAGAAATGAGAATGAATATTGTTCTTTGAAAATCAGCAAATGACAAAAATTACATTATTACATGGCTGTATAACTTTATTTTGTCTTGGTCAGCATCAGACATAGTTTTTAAGCAATATGTTTGAAAATGTGTTCAAAGGCCAAGTGTGTGTAATATAAACGAGTGGGTGACACTGACCTAAAATAATCGTTTGGAAGGCAAAATTTTAGAATATTTTATAGTTAAAAAATACACAAGGGCAAGAGTGAGATTTTTGTAAATATTAGGACAAAGATATTAAGGAAGTTATGGATAACAGGGAGGAAGCAGAGTGTATCAGTTTCCACTTTAATTTCACCTTCTGGGTCAAGGTAAGTGTCTGGACTCAGTGGTGTAGAATGAACATGTGTAAATGAACATGGAAAAATGAGAAAAACCATGCAAGGTATGTGAAGAGACTGGTAAAATACCATATTGATTTAAATAAATCCAAGTCTTCTATCATGGAGCAGTTTTATGCCAGTGCTCTGAAAAACATTACCTTGGAGATCACTGTTAAAGACTGACTAATTTCAAGCATGAGCTAGACAAATGTCAGATGATGGATGTCACACTCTGGAGCAGTGGGCTTGGAAATGACCATGAGCAAGATTTAGAAGGTTATATTAAAATAATGAGGAGGGTTTGATGATAACCAGGATGCTGCGAGGGTCTGATGCAAGCAATCAATTTTGCTTCTTTTGTAAGGGTCAATAATCTATTACGTGAGGAAAAAATAACATGAGCAGAAAAGATCTCAGGAACATATCTGAACAACTTCCTTGTGACATTTTTGTGATTAATACAGATTTTTTAAAAGTTGTTTACTTGTTTTAATTGGAGGATAATTGCTTTACAATGTTGTGTTGGTTTCTGCCATATGACAATACCAATCAGTCATCAGCTCAGTTCAGTTCAGTCGCTCAGTCGTGTCCGACTCTTTGCGACCCCATGAACCACAGCACACCAGGCCTCCCTGTCTATCACCAACTCCCGGAGTTGATCCAAACTCATGTCCATTGAGTCGGTGACGCCATCTAACTATCTCATCCTCTGTTACCCCCTTCTCCTCCTGCCTTCAATCTTTCCCAACATCAGGGTCTTTTCAAATGAGTCAGCTCTTCACATCAGGTGGCCAATATATTGGAGTTTTTCAGCTTCAACATCAGTCCCTCCAATGAACACCCAGGACTGATGTCCTCTAGGATGGACTGGTTGGATCTCCTTGCAGTCCAAGGGACTCTCAAGAGTCTTCTCCAACACCACAGTTCAAAAGCATCAATTCTTCAGTGCTCAGCTTTCTTTATAGTCCAACTCTCGCATCCATAAATGACTACTGGAAAAACCATAGCCTTGATCATAATTGTACACACACACACACACACACACACACACACCCTCCTTCTTCAACCTCTCTTCCGCCACCCCCCCATCTCACACCTGTAGATCATCACACAGCACCAGGCTGGGCTCTTTGTGTTATATAGCAGCTTCTCACTAGTTTTCTATTTTACATATGGCAGTGTATATATGTCAATGCTACTTTCTCAATTTGTGTCACTCTCTCCTTATACTACTGTGTCCACAAGTCTGTTGTCTATATCAGCGTCTCTATTCCTGCTGCAGATAGTTTCATCAGTACTATTTTTCTAGATTCCATGGGTGCTTGCATGCTAATTGACCACCCTTCAGTCATGTCCAACTATGCGACCCCATGGACTGTAGCCCACCAGGCTCTTTTGCCCACGGGATTCTCCAGGCAAGAATACTGGAATGGGTTGCCATGCCTTCCTCAAGGAGATCTGACCCAGGGATCAAACCCACATCTCATATGTCTTCTGCACTGCAGGAGGGTTCTTTGCCACTAGTGCCACCTGGGAAGCCCCTAGATCCAACACAGATGCATTAATGTACATATTTTTTCTCTTTTATGGATTTATATTTGTATATAATGGAAACTGAATGGAGTAATAACTGTTCAAGCAATTGTTCTCAAGGGATATTTACCATGGTTGTTAACCTGGAGATTACCCAGTAGTGGGCTGTAAGCTGCTGTCCTTGGTCCTACTCTCTACTCTGCCTGAGATGCAGGCATCATTTCCCTCAGCTTGGGGAAGATACTGGTGGCAAATTCATCCAATGTGCAAATAATACAAAGGCAGGAGAGACAGTGAATACTAAGACAGAAACAGGATATAAAATGATATTTATAGTCCAGAGATCTGGGCCAACTCTAACAGAACAAAATGTAGCAGGGATAAATGTAAAGTTCTACAAATCCCAAAATTAAACTGCATAAAATCGGATGAGGGAGATGTTTCATAGAATTAGTAGCACGAGTAAAATATCAAGTGGCTTGAAAAATAGTAAGCTCATGGTTCACTATGAGTCAACGCTGATATAATAAGCCAAAAAGCTCATGAAACCTTAATCTCTGTTATAGATGTATAATCTACAATGAGAATAGGGGTGATTTCTTTGTTCTGTGCACATTTAAGTTTGGAATATCGTGTTTGTAATGGTGATGTTTAGAATAATTTTCCTATTTTGGGTGGATACATAATAGGACATGGACAAATTGGAGGACGTGTAGGAGGAAAACCCTATGACCAAACTTCAAACCCGTCATATAGGGGGTGTTTGAAGAAACAGTGGATGATTAATATAGAAAAGAGAAAGAGAAGGCAAGGAAGAGCCACGATAGCATCCCTCAGATGTTGATAGAGTATCAAATACTCTTACTATCAGGATTGTTTAATATGGTATCAGATTGCAGAATTCATGCTAATCTCTGGCAGCCATAGGGAGACAGGTTTGGGTTCAAAATAATGAATACATTCCAAATAGAAATGCCTGGTCATGAGATGCATTTTCTTGGGAGGTTATGAAAGTTCTGTTATGGAAAGTTACCAATCCTGGGTTGGAAGGCCACATGGGGTGAATCTCAAGAGACATTCCTGTAGATTACTGGTGTGTCCTGCAATTTGGAGACTAAGCATTCGAGTGACAGGGACTCTCAACACCGTGTAAGAGTTATCCTACCATGCAATCAGGGAGACTAATTAAGAGGATATTTCTAATTTTCCAGGTGATACAAATCATGGCAACTGAATGTAAAGGTTAGGTAGATGCAGAAGAAGTAGGGTATATCTATTTCTCCAAAGCCCTTATAAAGCAGTGAGTAAATAAGATGATTGTAGCTTTCTGTGTGATCTAGGACAGATCATTAAATGATTGTGGTCTTTAGCTTCCTCAGCTGTGAAATGAGAGGCAAGAATCAGAATCTTTCATTCATTACATCCTGTACAAGCTATAGTACATCCTGAGAACAAGCTATAGTAATCCTGTTTTAGGGAAAGTGCACTTACACTCCTTTGACTTCCCTCTTAAATAACGAGAGATGAAGAGGGACATGAAGGTGGCTCCTTCCCAGGTAAATTCCCTCATATTCTGGAGTCACTTTATACAAAAATTGGAATTTCACCCTTCAGGTTTTATTCAGTTTGATTAAGTCCTCATCCTCTTTCTTTAAAAATGTTCTCATAAAAATGCTAATGGAAGGTCCACATGTTAAACTGCAATTGATAGAGAATTAGGTTTTTCGTTAATTTTGTATACAGTTCCAGCTAAACACAGGATTTTAAGAAATTGTTGGTGTTAAGGAAAGGAAAAATCATTTTGGAGCATGAGGACATTGGGTTGCAAAATTGAGTAAAGTTCAATAGTTGGCAAATGTGGGGGGATGGAGAATCACCATAAGCCTTGTTTTTTTTTTTTTAAAGTGGAAGGACCTCAAGGACACATTTAAATTGTTTCACTGTGCTTTGGCCTGGGCCTGCTCTCTGGCAGGATCACAGATTCATTTAGTTATCCTTTTCCACTTTTTTCCTTTTTTCCTTTTCCATTTCTTTGAGAATAAGATCTCAACGGTATTAGGTGTGTTCCATTGTGATTATTCTTATATCTGTTCAGTGATTGAAATATACCTTCCTTTCCCTAGCACTTGATTCCTTTAGATGGAATTAATTACTTGCACTTGAATATTTCATATTAAAAATAAAAGCTCATAGCGTGGAATGGGGCAGTATGTAATAATAAAGTTACTCCTGGGTTTCTGATAGTTACTATGGACTTTAGAGAGGTTATATATTTTCCACTGATCTTGAACGCCTGTACTGTTCATGGGGTTCTCAAGGCAAGAATACTGAAGTGATTTGCCCTGCCACAACACAAGAGAAGACTCTACACATGGACATCACAAGATGGTCAATACCGAAGTCAGATTGATTATATTCTTTGCAGCCAGAGATGGAGAAGCTCTATACAGTCAGCAAAAATAAGACCAGGAGCTGATTGTGGCTCAGAACATGAACCCCTTATTGTCAAATTCAGTCTTAAATTGAAGAAAGTAGGGAAAACCACTAGACCATTCAGGTATGACCTAAATAAAATTCCTTACAATTACACAGTGGAAGTGAGAAATAGATTCAAGGGATTAGATCTGATAGACAGAGTGCCTGAAAAACTATGGATGGAGGTTTGTGACACTGTACAGGAGACAGGGATCAAGGCCATCTGCAAGAAAAAGAAATGCAAAAAAGAAAAATGGCTGTCTAAGGAGACCTTACAAATAGCTGTGAAAAGGAGAGAAGTGAAAAGCAAAGGAGAAAAGGAAAGATATACCCAAAGAATAGCAAGGAGAAACAAGAAAGTCTTCCTCAGTGATCAGTGCAAAGAAATAGAGGAAAACAATAGAATGGGAAAGACTAGAAATCTCTTCAAGAAGATTAGATGTACCAAGGGAACATTTCATGCAAAGATGGGCTCAATAAAGGACAGAAATGGCAGGGACCTAACAGAAGCAGAAGATATTAAGAAGAGGTGGCAAGAATACACAGAAGAACTGTACAAAAAAGATCTTCATGACCCAGATAATCACGATGATGTGATCACTCCCCTAGATCCAGACATCCTGGAATGCAAAGTCAAGTGAACCTTAGGAAGCATCACTCTGAACAAAGCTAGTGGAGGTGATGGAATTGAAGTTATTTCAAATCCTAAAAAATAATGCTGTGAAAGTGCTGTACTCAATATGCCAGTACATTTGGAAAATTCAGCAGTGGCCACAGGACTGGAAAAGGTCAGTTTTCATTCCAATCCCAAAGAAAGGCAATGCCAAAGAATGCTCAAACTACTGCACAATTGCACTCATCTCCAACGCCAGTAAAGTAATGCTCAAAATTCTCCAAGCCAGGCTTCAACAGCGTGTGAACTGAGAACTTCCAGATGTTCAAGCTGGATTTAGAAAAGGCAGAGGGACCAGAGGTCAAATTGCCAACATCCGGTGGGTCACCGAAAAAGCAAAAGAGTTCCAGAAAAGCATCTATTTCTGCTTTATTGACTATGCCAAAGCCTTTGACTGTGTGGATCACAATAAACTGTGGAAAATTCTTCAAGAGATGGAAATACCAGACCAGCTGACTTGCCTCTTGAGAAATCTGTATGCAAGTCAGGAAGCATCAGTTAGAACAGGTCATGGAAGAGACTGGTTCCAAATTAGGAAAGGAGTATGTCAAGGCTGTATATTGTCACCCTGCTTGTTTAGCTTATATGCAGAGTATCATGAGAAATGCTGAGCTGGATGAAGCACAAGCTGGAATCAAGATTGCTGGGAGATATATCAGATACGTAGATGACACCACCCTTATGAAAGAATGCAAAGAAGAACTAAAGAGCCTCTTGATGAAAGTGAAAGATGAGAGTGAAAAAGTTGGCTAAGATCATGGCATCTGGTCCCATCACTTCATGGCAAATAGATGGGGAAACAGTAGAAACAGTGACACTTTATTTTTTTGGACTCCGTAGATGGTGACTGCAGCCATGAAATTAAAAGATGCTTACTCCTTGGAAGAAAATTATGACCAACCTAGACAGCATATTAAAAAGCAGAGACATTATTTTGCCAACAAATGTCCATCTAGTCAAAGCTATGGTTTTTCCACTAGTCATGTAGAGATGTGAGAGTTGGACTATAAAGAAAGCTGAGCACCGAAGAATTGATGCTTTTGAACTGTGGTGTTAGAGAAGACTCTTGAGAGTCCCTTGGACTGCAAGGAGATCCAACAAGTCCATCCTATAGGAAATCAGTCCTGAATATCCATTGGAAGGACTGATGCTGAAGCTCTAATACTTTGGTCACCTGATGCGAAGAGCTGACTTATTTGAAAAGACCCTGATTCTGGGAAAGATTGACGGTAGGAGGAGAAGGGAATGACAGAGGGTGAAATGGTTCGATGGCATCACAGACTCAATGGACATGAGTTTGAATAAACTCCAGAGTTGGTGATGGACAGGGAGGCCTGGCGTGCTGCAGTCCATGGGGTCACAAAGAGTCAGACATGACTGAGTGACTAAACTGAACTGAACTGAATGCCTATAGACAGCTGTTTGTCTTTGATTATTAAACAACCTTGGAAAGATTTTGCTGGTGGGATTCAATGAGGGTTTTTTTCTTTAAACCTTCATGGAAACAGGGAGTTTGACTCCAAAAATAGTTTATTAAATTCTTTCTAGCAATTAAATGCTGAAGCAGGAGTGTGTCCACTCCATTGCCTGACCTTCCTTTAATTAAATGCTGTACCTTGCTAGGTATCTTTTCAGAATCTGGCATGGACTATAGACAACCATGGGGAATCTATCCAAATACAATTTGCTTGGGTCTCTCCCACAGAAAAAGGTTTAGGGCACCTTCTAATATTTTAAATTAAGAGTGAGGAATCTATTTGATGGATGGAACCAGGGCCACCTTCACTGTTTGAGAAAGGTTAAATGATATTTACCAGCAACTTTTCTTGCCAAGAAATAAGTGATCTACATTCATGTAGAGTGACTGGGTTGAGTTATGTCAAGAGGAAAAATTAAATGCTGAAGTCTTTCACACCTTTCCTTTAAGGCCAAATTCTGAAAGATACCTGAATACTGAATGTATGTAAAAAGCAAGAACAGAAAGAATGCGAGTGTTTGCTGATAGTAATACTTAGCTTTAGTGAAGAACCCATTTCCTAATACTGTACAAATGATTAACCTTGATAATACAAGTATAAGAACCATTGTAACGTGCAACTTTGTTGATCTTTTGGTCTTTATCCCCTCAGTTCCCTCTAAATGTGGCTTTCAGAGATACTTTTATTACCCTGTACTTGACATTTTGAAGGACTTTCTTACACAATCTTATTTTCAAGTATGACATTGTCCTTGGAGTTTATGTTATGGTCCCATTTATGAATAAGGCTGCATCATCATGACATTCTTCAGAGATCAATGGCCTAAAAGTCCAAGGCTGTAGCCGTGGAATTCTGTACTGTCATTATGGTGACTACATTTTCAAAAACCCCAACTGTACTTTATTCTCATTGAGAATTTACATATGTGAAATGACTAAATCATACTTACATCCTAATACAGAGCTTTTATTTGATAGACCTAATATGATTTCGTGACATTTGGACTGGCCAGACTGTCTGACTCTCTTTGTGGGCAGTTTCTGTTTACAAAAATTCTGCCACAGGTCTGGCTCTACACTGCTAGGTTTGGGAGTGTTTGGTGCTTAAAACCCTACAGCAGCTTTCTGAAGAAGCTTGTCTTACCCAGAAGTTAATTAACTTCTGCCCCACTTTGCAATATGTAGTAGAGGTGGGACTTCAACCTCGACCTGCCTGACTCAAAAGCACCTTACACAGTGTTTCCATTTGTTTACCAGTCTGTTTAATAGGTTGGTTACTTTAGAATCATCTGGGGGCTCTTGTTAAACTTCAGATTGTCAGGCTCCACCCAAGATCCACTGAGTCAGAATCTATACAGCTGTTGTTAGCTAGCTCTCCAGGTGATTTGAGTGTGTGGCCAAGTTTAGGTCCTCTGAGCATCATCGCCTGCCTTGGATGTAACCCTGTAGAGCAGCGGTCCCCAACCTTTTTGGCACCAAGGATCATTTCATGGAAGACAAATTTTTCTGTGGATTTGGGATGGTGGGGATGGTTTCAGGGTGATTCAAGCATGTTGTGTTTAATGTGCACTTTATTTCTGTTGTTATTATATCAGCTCCACTTCAGATCATCAAGCACTAGATCTCGGAGATGGGAGACCCCCCCAGATGTAGAGAGAAGGACTTTTTCTGTCTTATACCTATCAGCATATTTTAGAGATAGAGTTCAAAATAGTGGGGTAAAACTCTTTTCCTGTGGCATTTCTGGTTTTAGGTGCTGTGAAGGGAGAAGTCAAGAGAGACAGCGTAAGATAGATAAGCTTCCTTGGGCTTGGTGGTGAGACCAGTGTTTGGGCTCATGGCCTTGTTTCTGTACATGGAAATTTAGCCAGGAAATGTTTCCCATCCAGACCACTTGTAACTTGGGATATTCAGAGGGGAATGAAAACTGATTACAGAAATCAGTCTCTGCTGGGGCCCCACCAGGCTGGACCCTGATCTCCATGCCCATGTACTGCCATCTTATTTATTAGCATCAATAAAGATTTACTCCACTCATTAGAGGATGGCAATTTGAACCACTGAATTATACTCTTTTCCTGCCAGCTCATTTACTCATTTTCTCCTTTTCCCCAAGCACTAAAAAAATCCAGATGGAGTCAGGGCAGGATGGAGGGGGTTGCCAAAGGAAAAATTAAATTAGAAGAGGTGCTATTGATATAATCTGGCTGATCTTAGCAGAGATCTGTGGCTGATGCATTCCAGGTGAACACATTCTGGTTGACCCAAAAGAGTATCATGCCTCCTTGTGTTAGTGTATAATAGGGAGGTGAGAAGGCAGCAAGAGGAAAAAATTTATTTGGAATTCTTGACAAACAGTTGAAACCTGACTAGTTATATGACACATTCATTTGCTTGTGCCTTTATTCTGCAAGGAGATATGCTGATCTCTGGCTGTGTATCTGAGAGTTGCCTATATGTGAATTTTCTCCAGAAGAGAACTTGAGACCTACTGTTAAGGACTTTTGAAAATTTAGATCAATAATAAGATTGCATGAGAGTTAAGTAAGGACATAAGAATTGGACAGGAAATACTATAGAGACAAAATAAGTGCTGCAGAAAGGAAGTGGTAAGGTATTTAAGGAGAGCCTGGATGAAAAGACTAATCCTAAGGGTTTAGGATTCAATTTGAAGCTTGGGTTTCTGAGATGTATTAAATTTACAGGGGAAGTGCGGACATTTGGGGTGAGGAGGGCGGGATGGAAGAAAACCTAGAAGCAGAGGTGTGCTGGGGACTTTGGCAGATAGTCAAGCCATTCAACCTGTGTTCACAGGGAACATATTGCTGAGCTGAGAGACATATGGAGTTTCATTTAAGAATCTAGAATGATACTCCTTTGCCTTTTCTCTGTCATCTCACTTTGTCACATGGAGTCATACTGATCTGTATTCCTGTCTGTCTTCCCCCTTAGATTGAAAGTCAAGAGCAAGGACTGTCTTTTTTGACTTTCAAGTACTGTTACTTACACAAAGCTGGCAAATAACATGCACCCTCGTAGTGTGTGGGGACTGAGTAGAGATCTCTCTGGATGAAGGTGAAGAACCAATCTCTCTTCCCTGTCTTGTTGCCTGCTGCCTTTAGGACAACAGCCAAAGTGGTTTGCTCTTCTATGAACTTATTAGGTTGTTATGTAGCTCCTCATCAGTGGGTTAGAGGAAGCCAAGGTCACCCTGAACCCAATAGTACACTTACTATGTTAGGTCATCAGTGGACCACAGAGAAAAAGGACCAATGGTCCGCAGGCATTTATTAAGGATCTACTTCCATGTATTCTTATGTTAAATACTATGTGGTTATATAAAAGACTAATGTATAGGATAATGTAAGAGCTGTGTCTTTAAGAAATATAATAGCATATTAGACCCATGAGATTCCCATACATGAATCCAAAATTAACAAAAGGATGTCTAGATTAGCTAGGTTACCTGCTGGGGGTTTGGTTGGTTTATTTAATTGTTTTAATTTTGTTTTTCTTTTTTGATTGAGATATAGTTGATATACAAGGCTTTAGTTTATTTTTATCTATAAAGTTGGACTGGATGCTTCTAAATACCCTTTGGGCTTGGAATTGACTGAGGGCTCAAAGAGTTCAGCGGGTAACTCACTGTGAAGGGCAGGTGATGCTTGTTCAGCATCTTCTTCATAAATGGGATTTCCTGGTGGATAAGCAGGGGTACTAAGATGGAACTTAGAAGGTACCAGGAGGGGTTTGACTGGGACAGGAGGAAGCCTTCCAAGAGTGGAGAGTGCCAGTGAAGAGTTGGAGGCTGCGGTGAGCAGGCAGAATGGAGCATGTTGTGAGTCAGAGTGGACCTCACCTGGTACCAACCCTCTGAGAGTGGGCAGAGTGATACTTTCAAGACAGATCCCTCCAGAGCTTAAGCACCTCAGTTCCCCAAGCGGCTGGCAGTGCATTGGCTGAGCCAGGATGTTCACGTCCTATGCTGGTGCCTGGGGAAACCTTCCTGACTTTCAGACTAGTGATCTTTGGAACTCAGTGCTCAGGACTTGAGCTCCTAACAGTTCCACCTGCTTTCAGGATCCCTCCTGAGATAGTCTCTTAGCTTCTAACGCTGGAAGGTCTGAATCCACATTCAAGAACAACTCTTAAACCTTCACACCTCTCTCTCACTCCAGCACTGAACAGCTGCTGTTGTCCAAGGTGAGGTGCTGGAGCCCAATGACAGTTCACAAAAGTTTGTGCCTGCTCTGTCCAGGGGGGTCTGCCAGAGGCCCAGATGGTTTGTCCCCGCCTCATGTGGCAGCAGAACCCAATTACAAGTGACCAGGGGAGTGACATACTTAATTGTATGCAGTTAACACCTAACCCTTGGTTTTCTTGGCAAAGCAAAGGCATTGGCCTTTTGGCCTCTGCTGGTCTGGTCAGCAATTACCCAGTTATTAAAACTCAATAATTGTCATTAGCTCTCATCCTCTGGACCTGCAGAGTCCCACTGCATGCTGCTTTGCATCTCATTTGCAAAGCTCTCTGAGGCAGGACTGGGCATGCTTGTCCTTCAGACACCAGGCAGGTGCAGCAACGGAGCTGGCTCCGGGGCCCACTCTCTCGGCTGGTTTTGCTCTTAGAGATCGCGCCTCTTGTTTGCACTTCAGCTCTGGCTGCACCGCCTATGTGTCTGTGTTCCTGTGTGTTTGGAGGGCTGTGGCTCATTGCCAGGAGAATCGATTTCCCTCTTGCTTTTTCTGAGCTGGCTCTTGCTTTGTGGTGGTGGTTTGAAATTCAGTTTGGCAGGACGCGTGAACTCTCTCTCCATTTCTTTCTCTTTTCCTTTTTTCTTTCGAGTTTCTCATCTCTGAAGAGATTTCTCCTCTTAAACTCTGGCATTAAAGGGAGGCACTTTCATTTTCTGTGGGCGTGGTCTCTGCACACAGGTGTCTGCCTGCTCTCTGAACTGGCAGTTGTTTTTTTTCCTGCTGCCTTGATGCTGATCGTGGTTGTCTGAAGTACAAAGGGAAAGTTAAGATTACAGGTTGTCCTTCTCTTTGATTGTATTCTTGGCTGTACCTTCTCAGTCCTTTGCGGGAAGAACTCACATTAGGCTGGGATGTGGAAACAGGAGAATTCTCGGCCCCAGAAATAATATAATTGCTTCTTGGGCTAGCTTGTTTGGGAACCTCAGCACTAACGAATGGACTGAGACTAAGCTCCTGCAACAGATGGATCCTGGTTGGGGAGAAAAGGTCTGAGATCTGTGTTTTGAGGCAAAGAAAATTCTGGCTAGACCTATGTGCATTTGTATTCAGAAGTCTAATTAGACCCTGGGTGTGATTGCACTGCTCTGTTGCACTGGCTATGATATTATTTGATTTTTAACTACTTCCAAAGGGCAATGATCTTTACCCAAGATTTGTTTCTGATCCTTTTTTTTTTTTTTTGATTGAGGTTAACCACTGTGAGTGTTCTTGCATCTTATCCTTATTGTCTTGACTCTGGACTCATTCATTTATTCCTTCTGCCATTCAGGTCTTTGATAAATGTTCATCAAGGGCTGCCAGGTATAAAGTACACTACAGCCCGGAACCATTGACCAAGAGAGCAAGAAGGGTCCAGCCTTTCACTTCGCAGATGAGGAAATGGTGTCTCTTTCCTCATCTGTACAGCCTGTGTCCAAGGTCCAGGCTCTGGGATCTCTCATCTCCTGAGTGTCCTGGACCTCATCACTTTAAAATGACAGCTCAGACCTCAAGGGGCTTTTAAGCTGTTAAGAGAAGCTACCTGGTACTCAGGGGACTGTGGGTGTGAACAGAGCGCACATCTGTCCTCCAGATCTTCTCCCAGGCGGCTCCTCAAAGCCAGGGGCCTGTTGGTTTTGTGCTCCCCACTGAGTGGCCTTGGTGTGTCTCTGCAGGAGACACAAGAGACATGAGTTCGATCTCTTGATTGGGAAGATGCTCTGAAAGAGGAAATGGCCATTCACTCCAGTATTCTTGCCTGGAAAATCCCATGGACAGAGAAGCCTTGTGGGCTAACGACCTTAGGGTCACAAAGAATCGGACATGACTGAGCATGTGCGTGTGCACATGTGTGCACACACACACACTCTTTCTCACACTCTTAGTGGCCTGACAAGGCTAATATGTCTCCATAGGGTCCCCGGTTGGACCCCAGACACGTCTTCATCCTACAGAAGCAGACCCTGCTGGGGAAGCTGGTTTCCAATCTGAGGTTCTGCTGTGGATTGAATTGTATCCTCCTGAAATATATATATGTTGAAGTCTGAATCCCCAGCACATTAGAATGTGACCTTATTTGGAAATAGGGTCATTGCCAATGTGATTAGTTAATGTAAGGTCATACTGGAGGAGGGTGGGCCCCTAACCCAGGATGACTGGTGTCCTTATTGAAAGACAGCTTTGGACATAGAGAGAACTCCATGTGAAAATAAATTCAGAGATCAGAATGAGGAAGCTAGGGAACAACCAAGGTTGCCAGCAAACCACCAGAAGTGAGGGGAGAGGCATGGGACAGGTTCTCCCTCCCAGCCCTCAGGTGGAATCAATCTTGTCCATACCTTGATCTTGGTCTTCTAGCCTCTGGGACCGTGAGACGATATATTTCTATTGTGTAACCACACAGTCTGTGGGATTTTGTTCTGGCAGCCTGAGCTGACTAATCCAGGCTCCACGTGCAGATGTGTGTGTGCTCGCTCCACTTTGAGAGGGGAATGCATCACTTGGAGGGAGATGGTGGTGGAGGGGCTTCATCTTCCTTATTGCCCATCCAGCATTGTGGAGGATTTGGGGGCAATATTTAAATCATTAGCCTGGAGGGGTTATCTGAATATATATTTTCAGTACATTTATTACATATGTTCTTTTTTTTTTTAAAAAAAAAAAACCCTTTTTATTGTGTATTGGGGTATAGCTGATTAACAACGTGATAGTTTCAGTTGAACAGCAAAGGGACTCAGCCAAACATGATCTTGTATCCATTCTCTCCCAAACTCCCTCCCACCCCGGCTGCCACATAACATTCAGCAGAGTTCCCAGTGCTATACGGTAGGTCTTTGCTGGTTATCCATTTATTGCATGTGTCCTTTGGTCTGGAATACCCTCAGTCTAACTCAGATATCACCTCCTTGAATTGTCTTTTCCTCCTTCCGGGCTCGGGTGGGTATTCTCTGCCCTCCTTTTCCAGAACTTATCCTGCTGTCGTTTAACCATTTGTGCTGCTTTGCTGGGTCACCAGGTGCTCCGCAGAGGGCCTGGTGCTATCCTGGGGAGGCTGGGCTGCTGGCTGACACCACGGAGGCCCTTGTGCTCAGGACACTTGTACGGAAGTGGGACGGGTAGACATACAGGATGCTAGTGGATGGGATCATGTCAGATCATGGAGGGTTCTATGAAGAAGGTTGTTTTTGTTGTTTATTCACTAAGTCGTGACCCCATGTCCCCAAGTTGCTAAGTTGTGGCCCATGGTCTGCAGTATGGCTGGTTTCCTGGTCCTTCACCATCTCCTGGAGTTTGCTCAAGTTCGTGTCCATTGACTTCGTGGTGCCAAAGACACGGTTGTTTGCATCTTCTTTGTGAAGAAGATAAAACGCATTAATGTACTAGAAGGGGGCGAGAGGCAGCCGGAGATGGGGCCGTCAGGGAGGCCTCTCAGATAGAGGGATTGCTGAGTGAGACCTGTGAGCACAGGAGGAGTCAGCTTTGTAAAAATCTGTGGGAAGAGAATCCCAGGGGAGGAAAGAGCGAAGTCTGGGGACCCACAGGAGGGGACAGTCCTGGGGTGTTCAAGCTGCAGGCGTTGGAGAATGGCTGCTGAGCAGGAGAGTGTGGGTGGGGTTGACAAGAAGGGGTCGACTCCTTACTAGACTGAGCTCATGTGGAGAGGATTCTGTACCTTTGTCAAAAGCATACCTAGCACACAGTCAGTGCTGTATATACACACACACACACATACACACACACACATATATATATACACACACACACACACACATGCTGAAGGAATAACTAAACACCTGTATGTACACATGCTAATAAAAAAAAATCTCTAAACAGTAACACGTTTATCTAAGGATTGCTTCTCAGGCAAACCCTACTCTCCAGGCTGCATCAGGAAGCAATAAATAAATAATCATGGTTCATAGATGTCAAGGCAAGATGGCTCGAGGTCATACAACTTACATAGCCAACACTGCCTTTGGCCCTTGCTTGGAGCCTATTAACACTCTTTTTACATACTATTATAATAATGTTAGTTGTTAAGTTTACCATGTCCTAGCGAATTTAGAGCAATGAATTATCTGGGAAGCGAGCAGGGTGGGAAATTGACACTGGAGGCAAACAGAACCCATCAGTGTGAAGCAGTCATTTTGGGGGCAAGCAGCCCTAAGCGTGATAGTAACCTGGGACATCATGTATTAGAGAAGAGTGAAAATACAAGCTGTTTACCATGAGGATTCTGAAGTACATTTTGCTTCATGTATTTTGTCTGAGAAAACAGGGAAATAGGTACCATTCTGAAATTATTTGCATTTGAAATGGTTAAAATTCAAAAACAAATCTAATGCTTAAGGATAAGCTTCATTTATCTGAAAAAAAAGTACATCTATGAAATTCTACCTCCTTGAATGATGCCACATAAATGAAAATGTGATTGTTTATCCCTTTGATCTTCAAAAGTCTTAGTATAAGTGGTAGATGATTTCCTGTGACCTCCCAATCAGAGCCAGGAATTATTATTTCTGTTTTTTTCCTCCCTAAGAGTCAGGTAGAAAATGACAAGCAAACAATGACATTATTACAGTGGCACTTTAATGGGTGTTCAGGGAACTAAAAAGTCAGCCAAGGCACCATATGAAATATTCATGAGTATTTTTCCTTTTTCTCGCCTTTCCCATCTCCAGTCACCAGAGTGAAAACATCCAGGACAAAAGTTCTGAGTACAGGAATCCTGCAGATTCTGTAGAATCTGTAGAATTCTGTAGAATCCTGTAGGAATCCTGGCTCCTACAGGCTTATCTTTGACCTTTTGGGGGAGGGACGGATAGACAAAGCTCTTCTCCTCCAGCTCCAACATTATCCTGGCCCTTATTGGAGATGCTAAATTTTGGCCCACACCCCAGACCTACTGGATGAGCAACGTGGTTTAATGGCTAAGCCCTCCAGGTGATTCTGATGTATGGGAATGTTAACTGTGAGAACCTCTGTCGTATGTCTCCTGAATCCTTATCAGAACTATAGACAGTTATAGGCACACAGCTGCACCCAATCAACACTTGATTAAAATCTATTAAGGAGTACATTTTCATGAAGCAGGCTATTTTTTTCCCTCTTTGTGACAGGATTTAGTGCAGAGTAGCTTAAAACAGAGTTTCTTCTTGCACACTGAGTCATGTGGCTCACAAATATTCAAGGATCTAACACTTAATGTTCATTCAGCTGTGCAGAAATGCACGGTTATATGAAAGAAAGCACAATGACATTCATTCAGTTGTTCATTCAACAGATATGTATTAATGGCTAGACCCTCATGCTAGGTGTGAATAATTTTTTATTAGTCTGTCTTTCCTTGTGATGGTGGTCAGCATTGAGACAGCACAGACATGGACATTTGTGCTTAATCTGTCACTTACGAGCTGGGTCATCTTGTGGCAGACCCAACTTCTCTAGACTTTAATTTTTCCATAGTTAATTAATATTTACATTGAGATTTCTGCTTTAACTGATGCAGGATAGCTGTCAAAAACTTCTATTAAGCATCATAAAGTCTTAGTCACTCAGCTGTGTCTGACTCTTTGCAATCCCATGGACTATAGCCCACTAGGCTCCTCTGTCCGTGGAATTCTCCAGGCAAGAATACTGGAGTAAGTTGCCGTTTGTTTCCTTACTCCAGGGGATCTTCCCAACCCAGGGATCGAACCTGGGTCTCCTGCATTGTGGGTTGATTCTTTACCATCTGAATAGATACCTTCTCATTACAATCAGAGCAAAAATAAGGAGAGCTTTTACAATTTCTGTTTTTTTAGTAGGTGGTAGAGCAATGTTTGGAGACGGCAATGGCACCCCACTCCAGTACTCATGCCTGGAAAATCCCATGGACAGAGGAGCCTGGTAGGCTGTAGTCCACGGGGTCTTGAAGAGTCGAACACGACTGAGCGACTTCACTTTCACTTTTCACTTTCATGCATTGGAGAAGGAAATAGCAACCCACACCAGTGTTCTTGCCTGGAGAATCCTAGGGACGGGGGAGCCTGGTGGGCTGCAGTCCATGGGGTCTTGAAGAGTCGGACACAACTGAGTGGCTTCACTTTCACTTTTCACTTTCATGCATTGGAGAAGGAAATGGCAACCCACTCCAGTGTTCTTGCCTGGAGAATCCCAGGGACAGCGGAGCCTGGTGGGCTGCTGTCTATGGAGTCGCACAGAGTCGGACACGACTGAAGTGACTTAGCAGCAGCAGCAGAGCAGTGTTTGGACTTCCCAGGTGGCGCTAGAGGAAAAGAACCCACCTGCAATGTAGGAGACATAATGAGACACTGGTTCGATCCCTGGGTCAGGAAGATCCCCTGGAGAGGGGCATGGCAACCCATCCAGTATTTTTGCCTGGAGAATCCCATGGACAGAGGAGCCTAGTGGGCTATGATCCATAGGGTCACAAAGAGTCGGACATGACTGAGATGACTTAGCAGGCACAGAACAATGTTTCTTTCATTTTAATGTGCGTATGAATCACCTGAGGATCATGTTAAAATGGAGATTCTGAGAATTTTGAGATGGAGCCTAAGATTTTGCCTTTTCAGCCAGCTTCCAGGGGAGGCCGGTGCTGCTGGTTCATAGGTCATACATTGAGTAGCGAGGCTCTCAGAGTCTGGCTGGTGCAACAAAATAGGAAAAAGGAAGGAGGGGCATGAGACTTGTAAAGGAAATTACTTGCAAAAATGATTTCCTACTTAAAAAATTTACGAACCACTAAAACTGCTAAGAATTTAATGCTTTATGCATTTACAAGGTGCCCAGCTGTCTGGTGAGGTAGTTTTGAGAGTAAAGTGATGCTGCTTTGTAAATCATAAAGCATTCTAGAAGTCTAAGCTAACAAAGCAAGGACTTACTAGTTTCTCAGAGCACAGCTAATTGCTCTGCATTGCCTGGCCCCATGGGGTGGGGTGGTCTTCTTTTTCCCTGTCCAGAATTTTTAACCAAGATTCATCCAGCAGGTTCTAGGAATGTATATTTTTATTTGTTTCCTCTGTCCTTGTTGTTTCCTTAAGTAGATTGCTCACAGGTAGATTAAAGTAGATTAAAGACAGGGGACTTCTTTGACTTCTTTTGGCAGCATGGTGAATAGAAGGAATGACAAATAGATTTTATCTAGTAGTCAACTCTGATTGATTGGCAGGGCTTCCTGGAATCTGAAGGCTGAAACTCTTTGCAGGCCTGATGGCATGAGTGCTGTGGTTGATTATTGATGTCTGCCTTTGACAGAGGACTGGGTAAGTGGTGGGCTGGTCCTTAAAGCCAGATTGACTGAAGTTTGCATCTCTACCAAGAGTCCGAGACCTTGCCAGAAATTCCTCTCATGAAGCTCCGGGACTCCTTTCTAGGCTCCCCAACTCCACCCTTCTTTCCTTATGGCCCCATGGAGCCTAGTCTTTTCTCTCTGCCTTAGCCATCCTTCCTCCATCTTCTGTGATTTCTTTCTCTATATATTTGGACAGAGAGGAGGGCAGTCTCCCCAGCTCCACTCTTCCTCATAAACCCCATTTTCTTGTGGACCCAACTCCTAATCTTTCTGTGGAAATAGAGGAACAATGCCATGAAGCAGTTAAGAGGCTTATGGACGCTTACAAAACTATAGAGTCTTGGAGCTAGTCTCTAGTTCCTAAACAGGTCAGAGGAATTTCTGAACCTCTGTCTCCTGATCTGTGAAACAGGATAATGATTTTGATGTCTCAAGGCTGTTGGGAGATTGAGTGGTATGTAATGTATGTGGGAATACCTGCCCCAGTGGCTGGTACACAGCTGGCATTTAGTCAATGCTGGTTCCTTCTTCTAGTTGACACTTTGCATGCAATACATACTCCTTTAACATTGTTGACATAGCATGAAGGTTATGACTGGTCTTAACATGGAGTCTCTGATAACCTTCACACATGCTATGGGATAGGGAGAAAGAAGGATAATTATCTTTTTTAACAAAAACTTCCAAGACTCTTTCTCTGTACCAGATGTAATTCAAAATGTATTATAGATATCAATTCACTTAATTTTCATAATAACATTGTGAATTAAGTACTGTTTCCCAGATAAGGAAGTAACCACTGAGATATTAAGTATATTGCCCAAGATCCTCCAGCTAGTGAATGTCAGAGCTGGGGTTCCCACCTAGGGAGGATGACTGTGCAGTCTGTGTTTCAGCCACCATGCCATGCTGCTTCATCTAGCCCTGCGAGGGGGGACACCCTAGTATCCTAGTATCCTGTTAACTTCCCATTTGAGTTCACAGATGCTAGAGATTTGTTTTGTTTCCTGGAGGATTCCTTGTCTTCTAGAATTTCTGGAAGCAGTACTTCTCCTCGATTCTGGTGTTATCCTGCTGATTTCAGGAGAAATGACCCAGGAAATAGTCCAGATGGGAGAGAGGTGAGTGAGATGAAGCCTGGGGGATGACCCCATAATGCTGTAAAGTCAGACCAGAGAGAATCTTGAAGGTGAGGTGTGGTCTCGTTGTTGTGGTATCCATGAGTGGAGCTGAGAGTGGTCAGGAGAGTGCTGATGGAGTAGGTGCTTCTTCCAAATCTGGTCAGTATTTGCCTCCTTAACCAAATGCTGGATCCACACCCCAACTCTTGTGTGTGGAGTGGTGCTTTGTGGGCAGTGAGTGAAGCAGCGTCTTTACATGCCTTTGTCCTAGTGCGTTGCATTCACAGGGCTTGTTCACCTGTCTGTATCCTGTCTGAGCTGTGTGGGAGGAGCTGGGGCTGTGTCATCTTGTCCACTCCTGCATGTCAAGCACTGGAATAGGGCAGGGCATGTGGCTGCTATATGAGCCATGAATGAATGAATGATTACAGGAAGGGCCCTTCATACCTCTGGCTGTTGGGGAGGCTTTCCTCCTCCACGGTGGCAAGTTGAGTGCTCACCTTGACTTTCTCTCGCTGCTGCTGTAAGGACCATGATGGAGTCAGGATTTGGGGAGGTCACTGGTAGAAGAGTAGATGCTACACAATGGGATCAAGAAGTTGTGGGGCCGTAGTATGTAAAGAACATAACTTTGCATTGTGACTTGAATTATTTGCTGGAAGGTGGCTACTTCCTTTCTGTACTTCCCTCAAAGGAGTGCCTTTGCTTTCTGTAACATGTCCTCTTTTTATTCCATCTACCATGACTGCCTGCATGGGTTTGATGTAATATAAATACTCCCTATACTTCAGTATTATGGGTAAGACCCATTAGTTCCTAGGTAATGACTATCAGGTTTCTAGTTTTTCTGGGTTTAGAGGAAAGATGCAAAAAGTGGCTGTTTCTTGGATTCATGTTCTTCAGTATTTTTGGAGAGTAGTGTCCCTGGGTCCTCCCTGACCACTGATTAAATACGATCCTGACTCAACATCTTATTTCCCAACTTCAGTGTAAGTCTGCAGAGAGCTGGTTCCATGCCTTTTTCTGACACCCAGGATTTTTACAGAGAAAATGATGCGTAAATACTTGCTGAGTTAGTGGGCAATGTTTGTATACTTCCTCTGCCCTGGAACAGCTAAGAAAATGACCTTCCCCAGAGACTGGCAAGGTTTGCTTTCTGAGTCACTGAGTAAATGAAAGACTCTGAGGAGCTTCGGGATCTCAGACTTACACCCTTGGTATGCTTGATGAAATCCCACCTTGAGATATGGGTGAAACCCTACTTCCCAGCCCTGCAGAAATAATACCTTTTGTAATGCTACGTCCAGAGGACTTGCCTTTGGCAAGCTTTTAGGTTCTGCTGTGAAAGTTGAATGTCACTACCTCTCTTTAGAATTGTGGCCCTCTCATCTTTCATTTTTAAAAATTATTTACAAGTAATAGTAGAACTTGGCTGTAATATAAAAGATGGTCAGTAGGCACCACTCTCTGAAATATTTTACCACTCATGACGAGTCCATCGAAGCTCATGGCATTCCAGGGCAGGACAGATTCAGGGAGCTAGCACCCAGGGGTTAAACTGGATGAAGCAGAATTAGCATTTACATCAAATGTTTTCTGAAAATAAACCTCTAAACATGTTCTCCTTGACCTGGCTCGGAACTGTTATTAGAGGAGAGCTTCTCCAGGTGTGACTCAGAGAACCGCCTCAGAATTACCTGCCTTGCTTGTTATAATTATGGTTTTCTGAGCTCAGAAGCAGAAGCATAGAATCTGAGTCTGTTGGGAAGGAGCTCTGAATCCACACTGTTTCACAACCTCCCCAGTTGATTCTTATGTGCATTAAAGTTTGAGAGTCATTTAGCACAGGCTGTCTTCCTTCTTCTAGCGGAGGTAAGTAGGCACACTGGATTGGAGTTGAGTAGTGAGGAGGTGGAGAACCGGCAGTTTTTGAGAAATCTGAGAGTGCTATATCAAAAAGCCCAGCAGTCTCCTTTTTCTGTTTGTAAATTATATTTTATAATGCAAAGAATATTTAAAGAGAAGTTGTGCTTGAGATGGGGCTAGGGGAAATGAAAGGAGGAGAGGAGCTCTTGATACATAGGAAGGAAAAAAATCTTTTTGCTTATTTAATTTTCTGTTTTCTTTGACAGTGTGGTCTCCATGGTCACCACACAGCATCTATATAATAAGTCATCGGGGCTCTTGAAGGCGATGGTGTTTAGGTCTCTTGAGATGTTTGTTAACCATTCAGTTCTTGTTGAGGCTTCTGGTGATGGAGGATTTGCTATTCAGGAGCTTCATGAATCAGGAGTCGCCTCTTGCTCCCTCCAATCCAATTTTCTATGCAAGGAGTATCTTCTTCTCTGCCTAATTGGAGGCTCTCCTGCTCCTGAGTTACACTGGAGTGACCTAACGTGGAGGCAAACTACGAGTGCACAGAGCGTGTAGATAAGTGTGTAAGGATTTGGGCACAGAGGAGGTGAGGGCCGAGGGCCGCTCGTAGATTCCTACTGACTGTGCAAACAGAATCCACACAGCTTGAGAGAGTGTCTCAGCCTAAGCGACACTCAAGGGTGGAACTTCGACCCTGGGCTTCACTTTGTCACTTCCTTGCTGCCGCATCTCCTGCCTCCCTCCCTCCCTGCCCATCTTCCAAGCCTACCCACTCTCCCGGTTTTCCTGAGTGACAGGAGGGCCAGAGAACCACTGATTTCGTTGCAGTTAAGGAAGTGGATCTCTCAGGGGTGTGAGAAACATTGTGGGTTCACCACGAATGAGGGAGGCACCAGCTGCAGCTTTTTACTACTCCACCAGGAAGAACAGAGAGAGTGGGTGCAATGATGCCCTGGGGGTCTCTCCATTGCCACCAGCATATAGCCAGAGGGAAAGCCGGGGTGAGGCCAGTTCACAGGACTGGCCCCAGAGGCCTCCCCGGGCACTGTGCCCACAGGGGTGCTGCCGGCCGTCTCTACTTTTGGAAAGATTTTTAGAACATAAGTGTCTGGTTGGGTATTTGGAGTGCTGCCATGGACAGTCCTACCCTGAGGAGTGAGGCCAGCTGTGGTCCTTGCACTGGGGAGGGTGCCCAGGTGTGCCCAGCAGTGATGAAATGCCTGCTGAGGAGCTGGGGCTGGCTGTGAGATTCAGCACCTGATGGGAAAGGCTGGCAGGCATTCCCAGGGTTCCAGTCTGGTGCCTAAAGAGAGCAGGGGCAGGGGGAGGGGTGGCGTGGTCCTCCAAGACAACTTGCCAGAACTAAGGGAGGTCCACTAGGAACTGGAGCCAGCCTCCAGCAAGGCTGGGATCTCTGGTCAGAGCCAGAGGGGTTTTTGGCTGCAGGGGTCTGAGGCACGGCTACGAGAAGTGGCCACTGATTCTGATTCTGTCCGTGTGAGTGACCTAGGATAGGATTGCCCTTCTGCTGTCTCAGTTCCTTAGCTGAAAGATAAAGGGTTTGAGCTTGGAGAGCCCTCAGTCCTCTAGATTTTAAGAGGTACAATTTGGTCAGATGGCTTTTCTTTGGGGGGCCATTTGGGATAATGATAATGCTGGTAATAATATCACCAGTTGGGGTAAGGATTGTTACAAGAGTATTAGCTGCCCCATAGTGAAGCTGGCTGCCTTATAAGGTGATGAGCTTCTTATTTCTAAGGGTAATCAAATAGCAGTCAAAAGATTCTTTCTGGTGATTCCGAGGTAATGTCATCAGAACCATCTGATTATTAAAAAATTGATTCCTGGACCCTACTTCCAGGGACTCTAATTTGACAGGCTTGGGATGGGACCTAGGAGTTTACCTGATAAGTCTGAAGCCATGTACTTCTGTAGAGAGAGCAAGTGAGTCTGGGAAATACTGCACACGAGACCTTTTGTTCTCAAGTGGGTCTTGTGAAGTTCACAAAGCAGAGAAACCAAATAAAGGTTCTGGGGAATCTGATAGAGAAGGAAGCAATTTGATTTTGATTAACTTAGTGTTTCCAGAGTGGAGTGTGGGACTTTACTGGATTGGGAAGAGAGGAGTACTCCTCTGATGAAGCTGCAGAAGCACTTCCATGGATGTGGAAGTTTCTTTGTGGGGTTTCCTGTGTTTGCTGGGAGGTTCCATGACAGCACTGTCCAATAGAAATACAGTGTGAACTCCATAGGGAATGCACAGTTTCCTAGTAATTACGTTCAAAATAGTAAAAAATGGGTGAAATTATTTTTAATAGTTTATTTTACTTAAACTAATCTATCAAAAATATTATTTTAACGTGTAATCAAGATAAAGTTATTGAGATATATTTTGTCCTTTTTTCCTACTAAGCCTTCAAACTCTGGTACAGATTTTGGGACCGGCCACAGTCCAGGTGTAGCTGGTGGGAGACCTGTTGGATAGTGCACATCTCTGAGATCTGTGTCACTCCACCTATGGTCCAATGGCCAGCAGCATCAGCGGCACCTGGGAACCTGATAGAAATGCAAAATCTCACACCTGAGCTATGAATTGGAATCTGTGTTGAGTTATTGGAAAGAGGAAATCCCCTATTTCTATTTACTATTTAGTAATATTTATAGTATTTATTAGTATTTACTAATACTAATCCCCTATTTCTGGGGATTCTGTACATCTTAAAGTTTGAGAAGCTGTGTTAAGTGACTTGGCTTCTAATTCCAAGATTTCCTATTTCTCAAATTCTGTAAGCCTACAGTTAGCTAATAAGCGCTGCTGATGTGACAAGTGGGGACCCCATGTGCAAACGTGGATGCAGTTTGGCTCAGGTAGTGGCCTGTTGGCCCCTGACCCTGTAAAGGGGCCCTGGGATCCCTGGGTGGAGAGCAGACACATCATATCATAACGAACAGTTTGTAGTTTGAGTCTTGGTGCTATCGGAGTGCTTTCCAGGGAGACCTGGTGTCAGGCAAGGCTTTCCTGAAGAAGCAACGTTTAGAATGAGAATTGAAGGGGCTGAGAGTTAATCAGTAAAACAGCATAGTTGTGAGCCTGGAGGCTTCGGGAAGGAGGTGAGGCTGGAGAGGTGGCAGGGGTCAAGTCCTGCTAGCCCATGGAGGCAGAGCTTTTCACCCCAGCAAGCCTCTCTCCTGCATTGCATCGTGTGTGCACACACATCCTCCTGACCGGGCCGTGGGCTGCTTGCAGGCAGGGCTGTGCCTGGGCACCTCTGATTCCTCCTCAGCAGCAGTGGTTGCTGGTGCCGAGTGACTTTGGGAGCTGAGCATTACATTTTGGGAAATTTTGTGAGCTGGTTAATGCACATGGATGGTTTGAAATTGGCCACGATGACAATATTTACACTGTGGAAATTGGTGAGTGCTATATAAATCAGGGTTCCTATTTTTCCTCTCAGTGAGCCTGTGTTTAAACATTTCCCAGCACACCCCTGCCAGCTGACTCAGGGCTGGGCAGAGGAACGCAGGGCAGGAGGCAGCAGCGGGGAGAAGCCAGAACTCAGAACTGGGAGATGGACACCCTCTGTGTGTCACCAGGCAAGTAACTTCGCCTCTCTGAGCTCAGTTTCCTTATTGGTCAGATGGAAATTCTGAGACAGATTTGAGAGGATGGCTACCAAAAATGTGTCCCACGAAGCGTCCTCGGTTCAGGGCAGACAAACCAAACCAGGCTGGTTTCTCCTATCTCTCAAAAACTGGAAATACCTACTCTCTTTTCCTTTTGCATTGTTTTTGATTATTCTTTAAATTTTTTTTTACTTTGTAATATGATATTCTCTGTGGTGGTTAATTTCACAAGCCATCTCCCACCCTTCCGAAAGGAGGAGGGATGTATCCCTTCCTGTACAAGGTAAACTCCAGGAATAATTGTTCCGTTGGCTTATGTCATTGCACCCCCCTTCCCTCCCGCTCCCCACCCTGGCTCTCAGTTGGAGATCATTCTTTCCTTTTGACTAGGCAGACTGGCCCAACTTCTCCATCACAGTAGGACAAGGGCTGTTCTCATTGGAGGCTCTCTGAAACTGATGACTGAATCTTGGAGGCTGCATTGTTACCCCCGGCCTCTGAGCCACTTCTTTCTCTGCAAGCTGTGCTGATATCAGCGTATCCTCAGGAAAAGAGAAAGACAGTCCTGTGCCTTGAAGGCTATCTGCTGTGTGTTGATCATTTGAGGATAATATTTCTGGCCATGGAGCAAGCGATGTGGGAAATGGGTTTTGCGGGTGATTAAATGCTGGGGTGATGTGGCAGCTTCCATCTGTGGCTGTGAGTCCCAGTCACCTGACCACAGAGAGATAGCTGGTCCAGAGTCCATCTGCGAGCCCGGATCCTGAGGGTGGTGGGCAGTGAGCAGTCACACCCAGGATATTTAGAACTGTCCTGTGACTTAGACAGTAAAGTATCTGCCTGCAATGCAGGAGACCCAGGTTTGATCCCTGGGTCCCCACTCCAGTATTCTTGCCTGGAGAATTCCATGGACAGAAGAGCCTTGCAGGTTACAGTTCATGGGGTCACAAAGAATCAGATATCACTGAGCCACAAACACATTCGTTCCCAGGGCACAAAGGGAGCCAGGAGGGGCCATTCAGAATTCTGGTTCTGTCATTGCTCCCCCTTGACATACTTATGACATCAAGCCTGTCATTTCCTATCTCTGCCTCCGTGTACCTCTCTGTAAAAGTAGGGTGGGCTTGAGTTAGGTGATCTTCAAGTTCCCCCTCAGCTCTGAGGTTCTGTGGTTTTATGAACTTCATCAACAGGCAGAGACATTCCTATTTAGGCTTGTTTTATGTTCTCGTTCCCAAGGACGTATTTCTAATGGACTATACTCCAGGGACTCTAATTATTTCTTGTTAGCTAAGAATAATTTTAACAAGCAGCGGTAAGCTGTGAGGAGCCTGGTCTGCGTGTGTGTTCCATTTTAGAGTGTTCTGGGAATTGAGTTTAACTCAACAAGCATTTATTGAACATCCACTCTTGGGATGAAGTATGGTACACTGGAAGCAACATAGGAATTTGAGTCGGAAACCTGGATTTTAATCTACAATTTTCTGCTAGCTCTGGCCTTGGGCATGTACTTAAATTCTCCATGTCTCAGTTTCTCCACCTACAAAATGAGGAAATTAAGAGTCCCTTCCTCTTTGAGGAATGCATGAGAGAATGAGTCTAGAGCCCATAACATCATGCTTGAGACACGGAAATGCTGATAAATGTACTCCTTTCCCTGTTAGGTGCCAGGCTTTGATTAGGTATTAGGAACACAAAGATGCATGCAGGTCAGGGGGTGCTTGCCTGCAGGACACTGCCTGAGCTTCAGGCAGAGAGACACCCAGTCTGTGATGAGGCATCCATCAGCACTTGGGATAGGAATGCAGTGATCAGGACCTCAGAGTAAACGTGTTCAACTTCTGGAGTTACGAACTAGAAAGCCGGTGGCCGGTGTGCTCCCGGTGACAGGAAATAGACACAGTGCAGCCAGACCAGCTCTGCAAAGGCAGGATGATAGGCTTCAGTGCTGCCTCGGGCTTGGGCATGGCATTTAGACCACCTCTGTCTCGGCAGCACTGAACTTGAAGTCCTCTGGACAGAACAGCATTAGTGTCCATGTTTCCAGGGCTGTGCTAGCACCAAGGTGGTGTGGTGGGCTTCTTTCTACAGGTGAGAATATATAGCCCCTGAAGCCAGGAGTCGCTGCTTAAGTGGGAGACAAGGTGTGCTCACCTGAATAGCAAGAACCTAGAGGCAGAGAGTGGAGAAGGCAATGGCACCCCACTCCAGTACTCTTGCCTGGAAAATCCCATGGACGGAGGAGCCTGGTAGGCTGCAGTCCATGGGGTTGCTGGGAGTCGGACATGACTGAGCGACTTCACTTTCACTTTTCACTTTCATGCATTGGAGAAGGAAATAGCAACCCACTCCAGTGTTCTCGCCTGGAGAATCCCAGGGACGGGGGAACCTGGTGGGCTGCCGTCTATGGGGTCACACAGAGTCGGACACGACTGAAGCAACTTAGCAGCAGCAGCACCAACAGAGGCGGAGAGACATCATGGCTTTTCTGACCCCAGCAAGTGCATGGTCATGTAGTGCTTTCCCTTCTGGCAGTCTTTCCTTCCTGTTCTTTCATAGAGTAATTAGATATTGAACACTTGCTAGTTGTATGCTACGGGTCTTTGAGTGACTGAACCTGGTTCTTGTCTCTGGAAGCTTCTAGTCTGAAGGGGAGGCAGACATATAAGCTACTGTGCTCAGCAAAGTGTTGTAGGTACTAAGGATGCTGAGACAGAGTTTGGGAGCCAGGGTTGGGGGGTATGAGGTGACAGCTTGCCTGGAAGTGTGGGACATGGGCTGCACCAAGGTGTATGAAGGAGTTCATGGAAGGCCATGGTGGTCGGGGGAGGTTTTCTAGAGAAAGAGAGCTCTGTGCTATTTCTTCAAGTATTCCTTCAGGCCATAGAGTACCAACACTTCCCAAGGTTGGGGAATTCTCCTGTCTATTTTGAATTCTTTCTGTTCACCCTGCTCGAATGTTGCCGGGCAATGCAAGGGTAGTTGGTGTTGACTTGAAGCCCTCATCTAAAAGTCAATTGCATTTGCCTTTTGAAAAAAATTGCACATTTTTGCTTAATATTTGGGTATTTTTGTTGTTGGCTGCTTTTTAAAACCTTTTCTTTTTTTTCAGGTCACACTCTGCTCATGAAATAAGATTAATTTGAGATGGAATTAACTGTGTTCCATGCAGGACGCTCTTGCCAAAAACTTATATCAAATGTGGTTTGCAGGGAAGGTTGTCTTTTTATGTTTTCTTAAAGGGCAGTCCAGGATCCAAACACATGCCTGCCTCTAGAACCAACCCATTCTTAGGTCTTTCCACAAGATTGCTGTCTCAGCTCATCCATCTCTGAGATCCTGGGGCAGGCAAAACTGTAATAATCTTACATCTCAGGTCTCAGAACCTTTCTGTATGGTCTTCACTGAAGGTATCAACTGTAATAAAGATAAAAGTACCTGGGCTTATTCCACAGCAAAGGGAAAAAACAGAGTAAAGCCTTGCAAAGTGCTGCATAGTTCCTCTCTGTTATATGGCAGTGGAGAGAGAGAGGCAGAGAGAAAGACCTACAAGGATGGAGAGAAATGGGGGTGGTGGGGAGTGGGGCTGTTTCTGGTTCATCGCATGTGACCGGGTCACAGTGATGAGCCCTGCGTGGGTCGGTGGGACGAGAACGCTATGCTCTTGATTCCCAGGCGCTGCACTTCCCAGCGCCTCGTCCTCACTTGAGCTGACCAGAGACCCCAGGTCTCCACAGGCAATGACTCTGCTGTCATAGCCATTCTTTCTGCCATCACCCTCCCCCTCATCACACTGGTTTCCAACCAGAGGCAATTTTTCCTCCCAGGGTACTTTCAGAAATGTCTGGAGACATTTGTCATAACTGAGGGGAAAGTGTTACTGGTATCTCGTGAGTAGAGGCCGAGAATGCTGCTGGGTATCCTGCAATGCACAGGACAAAACCCCAGGACAAGGAATTATCTGGCCCCGAACATCGGTCACGCTGTTGTTGAAAAACTCTGAGTATCTGATTTTGTGTGTAAGTGTGTGTGTGTGGCAAGGAGTTGTATTTAAAAGAGACGAGAGTTTCTCTGTGACTGCAGGGAGGACACTGATATTATTTTAGGGGTAGACTGTTGTTATTGTTTAATTGCTAAGTTATATATAACTCTTTTGCAACCCCATGGACTGTAGCCCATCAGGCTTCTCTGTCCATGGGATTCTCCAGGCAAGAATACTGGAGTGGGTTGCCCTTTCCTTCTTCAAGGGATCTTCCCGACCCCAGGATTGAACCCACATCTGCTGCATTGGCAGGCGAATTTACCATCAGTCACCATGATTAGGTTCCTGTTTCACAAATTTGCCCAAGCATCTAAATTATACAGCTAGTTTGTTAAAAGATATATTCCAGGCCCCACTCAGTATAGACTTAGTCAGAATCTCCAGGATTGGAAATTTTATTGCTACTCTGTTTCAAAGGGGATTCTGATCCAGAAACCATTTCGATACATAGTGGGTTAGGTAACAATGTTGGTCAAATATTTATTTTTGCCCATTCAGATAAATCTGAATCAACCTCAGCTCTGTCATTTGTCAGCTGTGTGACTTTGGACATGTCACTTATTCTCTGAGCCAGTATTGTCTCATCCTCTGAAAGGGACAACCACATCCATCTCAGAGTTTGCAGTGAGCATGCAGTGAGATGAGGCGTGTCAAAGCTCATGGTGGACAGTGGGTGTTCAGACCTGTCCAACCCATTGACTGTGTTGGATAATGAGAAGACCTAACAGTCTTCAGCCACTTACCATCCAGACATCATGTTCAATGCTCTTGTCATATCTTTTCTATGTAGCTTCATAGCAGCCTCTCTGTCTCTCTTTTTTTTAATAGCTGGGGCACTTTCTAGGTACTCTAAGGATGGTAGGCTGAATACTAGCTCCCCTCCCAAGATGTCTGTGTCCTTATCTCTGGAACCTCATTACGTTGCCCTACATGGTGAAAGGGATTGTTGTTGGTGTAACTGGGTAAGGATCTTGAGGTAGGGAAGTTATTCTGGATCGTCTCAGGGAGGGTGATATCACAAGAAAGCAAGAGATGAGAGGAACTAGGAGATGGGACTCTGGAAGCCAGAGGTTAGAGTGATTTGAGGAAGGGGTCATGGATTGAGGAGTGCTACCAGCATCCTGAAGCTGAAATAGGTAGAGAAGTGCTTTCTCCCCTGGAGCCCCCAGGAACCAGCCCTGCAAGACCCATGTCAGGCTGCTGACTTTCAGAACGTTAAGGGAATACATCTGTGTTATTTTTAAGACTCAAAATGTGTGGTCATTTCTTAGAGCAACCATAGGACAGTTATATAGTTACCATGGTCTTCTATCCAGAAATTCTTAAAATATTTTTATTAAAATAAATTTTTGTTGAATTAGAGTTGATTTGCCATTTTATACTAGCTTTGAGTGTGCAACATAGCCATTCAATAGTTTTATAGGTTGTACTCCATTCAAAGTTATTACAGATAATGGCTATATTTCTCTGAGCTCTGTCTATAATATACCCTTATGCTTGCTTATTAATATTTTATACATAGGAGTTTGAATGTCTTATCTTAATCCCATATCCCTTTCCCCATCTGATAACCATCAGTTTGTTCTATCTGTGAGTTTGGTTCTGTTTTGCTGTATACATTTGCTTTATTTTTTGAGGTTCCACCTGTAAGTGATCACGTAGAGCATTTGTGTTTCTCTGCCTGACTTATTTCTCTAAACATTACTCTTTAGGTCTATTCACATTGTTTCAAATGTAGAAATTGAGTGGTAAAAGGGAGGTCAGACATCTGATGTCTGACTGGTTAGAAGAGAAAAATACACAACTGAAAAAGCAGGGAGATTTGCATCAAGGAGCAAATAATAGCATAGGAGAGAAACAGTTGAGAATAAGAGGTTCCTTCCCGTCTGGTACTGGTAATCTGGGGGAACTCCCAGGAGGAAGCGGGAAGGTGGCTGGGCCCTTGACATGTGCATCTGATGTCTTGTAAACACATTGTGGTATCTTGGGGAAAAAAAAAAATCTCTCTTGCCCAATGATCCTCTGACCCTTAGATGCTGAGCCTTCCATCTGATCTCCTGCCCTCTCCTCTTCCCACGTCACAGTGGCTCCTGCTGTTGGCTTTCATGTTTGGAAGCTGCTTCTGTCTCCCCTGTGACTCTGATTAGATAGGATGGCATGTGAGGTCCCTCTTAATTTCCCGTCTGTGCCACACAAGCCTCCACTCTCCCCAGCCTCCACCTGTACTACCCCACATCAATTGATGGGCTGTGTAAGTGCTGACTAACATGGTTATTAGAAGTATGAATTATTTAAGGAGGTGTGCACATCATTAACCTGTTGTTCATGGGGGAAGTCTTGACAGGCATATTAACCTTAAGCACAGCACAGTTTTACTTGTGGGAAGGAGGAGGGAGGAGGGAGGAGGGGTGGGGGTGGTACAGAGAACTGGCTGTATTGTGCAGCATTGGAAAGAGTTGCCCTGAGAAAAGAGGCAGATTAAAAAAAAAAAAAAAGCTGAACATCTTCTGAGAACGGAGTATTTTTGGCTCCGGGACACTATGAATTGGAAATGCAGGAGAATTAGCACGTCACACGTTCAGAGGCATCTGTGAGCGTATGTACCAATATGATCACTGTAATTATAATAATAATAAATGTTCTGTTGTGCTGTGACTTATGGAGGTCACCCTGAGATGAGAGAGAAAGAGAAGAGGGGGGATGGAAGAGAGGGAAGTTATTAATAAACCTTAGCCCCAGCCCCCCATGTTCTCACCTCTTTCCCACACTGAACCCTTCCCTGCAGAGTCCCCTCATCCAGACGGGTGACATGAGCCTGCTGGATCTAGAGACATGAGCTCTCGGTCACTGATCTTCTTTCCAAAGGGGCTGTTTCGTTAGATGAGGAGTCCTGTTCTGGCTCTGGTCCTTGTTTGGATCTGGAAGGGCTTCTGAGCCCAAAGCAGACTTTCCTTTTGTGGGGTAAAGAGATTTGAAACTGGATCTCTGGGTGTGATGGAGAGGAGAACCATCTCTGCTGGAATCTGCTGCACTCAGGCTCTGAAACCAGTTACCTCGAAGGGGCAGGCCAGGTCAGAGCCTGCTGAGATGGCCTCAACCTGGGTTGCTTGTGGCTTTTGTCAGTCATCAAACGTTTGCTAAATGTCTGCTGGTTGATCTTCATCTTATGGGATCACAGAAGTGTCAAATAAGACTTCTGTTCAGGAGCTCACTGCCTTCTTAGGGAGAGAATAATAGCATACTATGGAATATAGAATATTACTGTTACTGTTACCAGTACTGCTAGGAAATATATTGTTCTCTAATATCTAGAGCAGTTTATAATTTTTATGAGATACATTACATAGCTTTCTCTTATGTGCATACCACTGTTAGTTGGACTTCCCTGGTGGCTCAGTGGTAAAGAATCCTGCCAATGCAGGAGACTTGGGTTTGATTCCTGGGTCAGGAAGATCCCCTGGAGAAGGAAATGGCAACCCTCTCCAGTATTCTTGCCTGGAAAAATCCTATGGACAGAGGAGACTGGCAGGCTCCAGTCCACGGTGTTGAAAGAATCAGGCACAACTTAGCAACCGAACAACAGCAACAACCACTATTAGTAGCAATGAATGGAGAGCACTCTTATACCAGTGAGACATATTTTGGACATAAAATGAGTCTCATTGGGGATTACAGAGCAGAGAGCTCTAGAAGCAGATGTGGTAATACTAATATCTAATGTCTGCAGGATGTTTTATAGCTCATGTTTGTTCAGTTGCTCAGTTGTATCTGACTCTTTGTGACCCCATGATCTCTAGCCAGCCAGGCTCCTCTGTCCAAGGAATTTTCCAGGCAAGAATACTGGAGCGGGTTGGGTTGCCATTTCCTACTCCAGGGCATCTTCCTGACCCAGGGATTGAACCTGAGTCTCTTGCATCTCCTGCATTGACAGGCAGATTCTTTGCCACTGTGCCACCTGGGAAGCCCATCTTTAAATCTCACATGAACTTCACAACGGTCAAGTGCATCCTGGAGAAGTTAACTAGCTTGCTTATATCACATCTGGTAAGTAGAAGAGCTGGGGTTTGAACCCCTTGTGATGCTGAGACCAGGACTTGCCCCACCCACCACAACTGCCTGCCCTGTGGAACTGTGTGTGTTCCTATGCATCATAGTGCCTTATACTTCAGAGTCCTTCCACATCAGTCACCTCCTTTGATCCTCACAGCAGGGCAGCATATGAGGAAGAGCTGGGTTTATTCTGGGCCTTTCAGAGGCACCAGCTTATTGGGGGACATAGCTTTGAGCCACTTGCCAGTTTATGTGTGAGGAGAACATTGTGACTCCTGGAGAAAATGCAAAAGTCGCTCTCTCTCTCTCTCTCTCACACACACACACACACACACACACACACACATGTACAGACATCAAAATAAAAAGATGAAAAATATACAGAGCCAACAAGACAATAATAGAAAGCTGCAAACCTGAGGAATTTTCGCTGTCACTGTGTCTCCCTCATTGCCAAATATCAGATGTTCTTTCCTATGTTGCAAAAAGGATGAAGCTGAAGCTCCAGTACTTTGGCTGCCTGATGCGATGAGCCGACTCATTAGACGATACCTTGATGTTGGGAAAGATGGAGGGCAGGAGAAGAAGGGGGCGGCAGAGGATGAGATGGTTGGATGGTATCATCAACTCAATGGACATGAGTTTGAACAAACTCCAGGAGATAGTGAAGGACAGGGAAGCCTGGCATGCTGCAATCCATGGGGTTACAAAAAGTCAGATGTGACTGAGCAACTGAACAACAATAAGATATCCTTTCCTAGGTTCCAGAAAAGCGATAGAAAATGCTGACAGGTTCACTGGGTGCCTCTGTTTCCTCCGGCTAATCATCAGGCCCAGGTTGGGCATCTATAGCTATCCCGTGCTTGGCATCAATCAGGGCGGGTCTTCCTGCCTCTTCCCTGGTCCACCGGGTCTGTCTTACTTCCATGCCATCACTTGTCTCCTTCAGGTAGAAGAACTGAGATGGAATAAGGATACAGTTACTGAGTTTTGCAGACACAGGGCAGTTTTGTTTCTATGTGGATTGTGAGGTGCAAGTGTGTGTTTGTGCCTGTGGACCCACACACACACACACACACACAGATGCCTCTGCGCTCAGTAATCTGGAGCAGGGTCTGCCATCTTGTGCATGGATCATTCGTATTAGCAGTTCTGAGGAAGCTTTATTATTTTAAACCTCTTTTATGATATTTCCTGTGATTGACAGTCACTGTCATATTTCTGCCTGATACACATTGAGCCTGGAGTTGTTGACTTGGCTTAGGGATGTGTCACCTGGCTGTCTAGCATGGCTCACCTGCGTCGAGCCCCACACTGTTCATTTCAGCTGGCCTGCTTCCATCAAGAGAAGGCAGGAGCTCAGGAGCCAGATGGGATGGGCAGTAATCACGGTCACTCTTTCTCTGGGGCTGTGTCTCTTCTCTAAGAACAGGCTTCCCCAGGCACCCTGTCGCTAATGACAGGGAGGACATGGCAGCGCTAGTGAGACTTTAAGAAGAGATTGCAGAGATGTCTAATTCATCTTTCACATGAAAGATTTGCAGTGACCTTACAAGTAGTCATCAGCTATTCTTGGATACACTCAGAGATGAGGCAATCACTGCATTCCAAGGCAGCTTGTTATCTACTGGCACCCAACTCAGCATGCAGGGAGATGGGAGGCGTGCTGAGCTAACCCAGGTGTGAACCTGGGTTCCACTCCTGACTCTCTTACCCGTAAGCTGGGACCTCAGGCGAGTGTCATTGGCTGTCTGGGTCTCAGTTTCCTCTGGTTGTAAAGTGGAAGGGGAGGGACTGTGCTTCAGATGGTGCTCCGAGCAGCTTGGGGTTTCTGGAAGGTTCTTCAGGGGCTGCAAAGAAGGTTGAAATGGGGGTTAAGTGTTGGCGGGGACACAGTCATGCTAAAAGAGAATTGTTATGATTTTGCATTTTGTGTTTTTAGCTTTGAATAAATGACTTTTATAGATAAGCACATTAAAAAACAATAGAAGTAGAGGACTCAAGGTTCTTTCTAGCTCTAATTTTTTATGGTCATGGAAATCTGTAAAAATTACCATGAGGTCTGTTTAGTAAAGTAATACTATTATAAATCTATTTTACAAAAACAGTTCAAACCCCTCTTACAAGACAACCTTCCTACTGTCTCCCATCTTTTTAAAGTCCACAAGGGCAGGTTGTGATTATTGCATCAGAGCCAGAATATAGTGAACTGAAAGAGGTTTGTTCTGAAGTCCTCTTTCCTTACTTTCTTTTCTGTGTTACTTTGTTTCCTACTCCGAGACCCACTCTGGCTTCCCGTTCTCCACAGACCATTGGACTCAGCCAGCTCTCACCTTGGGGAATCCTCTGATAACCTTACCCTGCTTATGAAGCATTAGCTGAGGATGTTTAAATAGCTTCCAAAATATTTGGCACTTTTGAAGCCTGAAAATCTAAACCTGTTCTCAAAAAATGAATGTCTAATGATGGAGTCTGGGGTTCTAAGATAAATTGCATCCCGGAAGTCATGGTGTGTGCACAGCCTCCTCTCAGCATCTTCAGCTTCCCCATCTCTTCCTCTGGGTGTGTTTGCCTTAGAGGTATATTTCCAATTTTGCCTTACAGAAGTGTTTCCAAAAGTAAATCCCCCAGAATACTAATCCTGAAGGCTCTGAGATAAAAGACTCTGCAGCCAAATGCCTTTGAGAGAATGCTGGGTATTATGTTTCTCTCTTTTAGATTCATGGTGCATCCTGATCTATTTCAGACTCTGAGAAATCCATCATGGAGGAGTCCCGGTTTATCTTGGTTTAATCCAGTGTTTCCCAGACTGTTTGACCACAGTATCCTGTTTTCCTCTAAGTATCAGCTGTTAACATCTTTCAGATCTGATGTTCCCTAGGACTCAGTGGGAGCACCGGTTCTCACTGTGGGTGATGTTGCTCTCTGGGGAACTTTTGATAAAGTCTGGAGATGTTTTCGGGTGGGGAGAGTGCTTCTGGCATCTACTGAGTAAATACCAGGGATGTTGCTGTTATACATCCTAAATGCACAGGCCAGTCACTCGCAATAAAGAGATATTTGGACTGAAATGTCCATAGGGTCGAGGAGGAGAAACTGTTCTAGAGATAGGCAGGGACAAGGTCTGTTTAAATGCAGGGCAAGACCCTGTAAAATCTGATACTCAGCCAGGCATTTTATGATGAGGGATGTTTACTGGACAATGCAGAAGGAGATGCACCCAGGTAATATTTCCCTAACACCACCGAACAAATCCAGAGCTGAGCACTCCTCCATGCCCAGAGGCGGCACTCAGCTCTCCCAGTCCCCCCGTGTGGGCAGAGATGAAAGACGCCTTCTCGCTCCTGAGCTTCTGGGAGCTGAGCTGACAGGGAGCATCACCTGTTCTTGTCCTCCCTTCCAGAACCGAGCGATTTAGCACCATTATAGGACGAGCCTATTTCCCCAGCTTGCAGATTGTGGTTTATTTATTTCTTTAATCTTGCTCCAAGCTTCTTTTCTTTTCTTGAACCGACAGGGCTTGGCTGCACTTTCTGGAGATGTTGACTTGGTGGAAGAAAATGTGCTTGCTGTCAAGCACAAGAGCATTCCTGGGACTGAGCTTCTTTAAGTCCCGGTGATTTATCTGTTTCCATAAAGCAGAGCAATGATGCTTGTTAGTCAGCAGAACTCACACCTGCAGCCTCCCCCGCTCAATCCCCCCGCTCTCCCGCCCGCCAACCCCCTTCCACATCAGGGAGGGCAGAAGAGACTGCTTTCTGATTCTGTAAGTCAGTGAATAGCAAGCTCTTTGGGGATATGGATCCCTTTGAGAATCTAATGGAAACAAAGGAACTTCTTGCAGAAAAATGCATACAGATGCATATACACAATTTTGCATGTGATTTGAGGTGGTGCATGGTGATCTGTGCTTGCAAACTCAGGAGTTGACATGCTTCATTTTGGGGACACTCCTTAGAGATGGTGGCTACTTTCCTGGGTTTGCATTGAGCCTCATCACTGGGGTGTACAAGGAAAGGAGCACCTCAGTTCCTCACCTCAAAGAGCTGCTGTTCTTAGGGAATCATAATTAACAGAGTAAGTTAGTAGCTCCTGATGTTTTAGCTCATTCATTCATTCAACACGTATTTATTTTGTTTCCAAGGAACTAAATACCCCCTACTGGGAAGTCAAAGATGAAAAAAACGCTCTTCTTTCTTTCAGCAATAGGGGATATAGGAAAGGGCACTGGTCTAAGGTCCAGCTGCTCGGATGGGAGAATTGTGCAGGGTTTGGCAGGGTCTGCTTGATGCCTGGTACTTGATTGTGAACTCACACTTGACCTGAGAAGCACTTTAAGAAATCGCCCCAAACCTTCCAGGGCCCCAGGGCAGCACTGCCCACTTTCCCTTTTAAGTGTCCTCTGCTACATTAAATCCACTTGAGTGACTTCCCATAGTTGTTATAGGCAGAGAACAGAGGACACAGGGTCTCACTTTGGAGTTTTAGAAATTGGCTCCCCGATTATAGTCCACAGCCCCACAGCTCCTACCAATATATTTGGTAGAGGTTGAGGCTGTCTTTTCTGATCACATGTTCTTATTGATGGAGCTCACTGATACGTGAATCTTTGTAGAGGGAGAACTTTGCAGAAAGATGAACATCTTTGCAGTGAATCATGTTAATGCCAGTTACCTGTTTCCTGTATCGTTTGGGCTCCATAATGAATCTAATAAAATGACTAGCTTCCTTCTTTCTGGCTAGGACACGTACTCTAGGCATCCTGGGAGGAAGATGAGTTGGTCTGTTTGTTTGAGCCGGTGAGTACTTTGAACTCAGCTACAATGCAGCCTAGCCATCTGACACTCTCACAGGATAGGCAGGTTTCTTTTTCCAGAAACAATCTGTGTCTGCACAAGGTTGTGATGTTCTCACCTGAAGAGGGGCAGTGAAGTCCATAGCAGTTGGATTCAAAAGAAGAAATCACTTTTCCATAATTGGTACCTTTTCATTCTCTTTTTCAAAATGCCCAGCACCATTACTGCAGCTCTGAATCCCCAGTGAACTGCAGGGTAGGGAAAAAGACCACACAGAAATTACAGTTGTAAGCAGGTAATGAGCAGCAGCTACAAGCAGGAAGCTCTCTGCCTGTGAGAGTGGGGGTTACAATTACAGATTCACATGGCTCCATTTTCTGCTTTCAGTATAGCTGTCGACATCTCAAACTGAGAAGCCCATCACTGTGGCCTGGGCAGCTTCCTTGCAGCCCTTGTGTCAAGAGAGATTTATTATTCTTACAGGCTCTACTCATAGCAACTCCCTCCAGATGGGTCTTCGGAGGGAAGATTTTATTTTATTTCATTTTGCTAAGAACCACAGATCTGCAGAGACTTTGTTCTGTCTCTCGGGTGAGGTTCCTGAATCTGGGTGAAGAAGGTAGGGAAATTGAATCAGGCAGTAGCTGCATTGAAGGAAAATGAAAATGGAGGCAAAAGACCACTTCTTGCTGCATTGTGGGAACAGATGACTGGAACAATGACCATAATGTCCATCAGTTGGTAAATGGCTAAATCAGTTATGGTTCATCCATAAAATAGAATACTATGCAGCTGTTAAAAGGAACAAGGAAGGTTTGTTTCCACTGATAAGGACTGATCTCCATGATACAGTTTTTTTTTTTTTTAAAAGTTCAATACATTGTATATAGCATGCTACCATTGTATAAGAGCGATCTCTAAATATGTACCTTACATCTACAAGGGTGATTTCCGAGATGACTCACAAGAAATTTATAATAATTTTTGCCACTAAGGAAGGATTTTATTGAGAGACAGGGGAGGCAAGAGAGCTGGTTGTAGAAAATCCTTTTGTGCATCTGGATTTTTCCCCCCTATATGCATGTATTACTTTCTCAAAAATCACTTAAGGCTAAAAAATTATTTTCAAATCTAATAATGCTTAGCAAGTTTTGCTTTTGGAAGGGTGAGCAAATTGTGGTTTGAATGTGACTAACCAAAGCTACCCAGAAATGAAAAGTTGTCTCCAGGAATTCCCGTTATTGTGTGGGATTTATCACTGCTAATGATAAGCAAGAACTAGAACCTGTCAGGTGAGGTACGATTTTACCTTCATTTATGGGAATGAATTGAGTACATTATGGTCCACATAAATTGCATTTATACCACACCAATTTGTTATGTGCCATTTATTAGAAGCTCAAGCTTCCTTCCTAATGACATCATTGTTTCCACCACCCGGGCTCACTGCCTCTTTTGTCCTGCTGTTTTTCAGCAGGTGTAGGGTGGGTGGTCTATTTCTTGGGAGCTCTCAGAGTTTCTTTCCTGTGAATCAGGGGTCAAAGAGGTAATGCAGATGTTTGGAATGGCCAAGTGGGAGGCAGTAGAAGTGGTTAGGTCTTTGGAAACCAGAGAGGCATGCCCCTCTTGGATCAAATTCAGCTTGAAGAAAATCTGCAGGTCATATCTTGTTCAAGGTCTGTGGGTTTCTACATTCCCTTTGCTAGTGATTGACAGAAGCCTTTCTAGTCAGAAAGCATCCTCCTGGGTGTTGGTATAGAGTTTATAGAGGAAGGTTGACCAGATATCTAGGAAGCAATCTGATTCTGCCTGTCGGTGCATTCTGCCCCAGGTTATTGAAAAGGCATCTTGTTCTTGTATTGGACACCAGATTTCTAGAGATTGAGGGCGCATTCATCTTTTAATCAGGGCAGAGATGAACATATCTTGCCCTGGGCTGTTCTTCAGAAACTTACATCATGCAGGGTTTTACTGGTTTAAAACATTGCAACTGGGAGGCTTTCTTCTCAGGTTATATTTCTGTGACAGGAAGTGAAAACTAGAACAAAATTGCTGAGAAAATGAAATTAACAAAGGAAATCATTCTTAGTACAATGTGTATTCAGAATAAGAACTTGATAATCATTAAGAGAATAATGATTGCCCTTTGAAACTGTAGTTGTAAGTGGAAGTGAGTTCTTTAGATGGTCCTGCCCTGAGCCTCCTGCTGCCTCCTCCATGTAAAGAATATCTGGCTCTGTGGCTTTTGGGGTGATGTTTCTTCTGTCTGGCTTCCTTTGACTAGTGGGAACCTTGGCTGTCCCAGTGGTCAACTTTGTCAGATAATTCAGGACTTTCTTCCTTATCCTGTCTCTTCTTAATGGTTTGGCGTGACGCAGGGGATTCTGTGCCAATGCTGCCATAACTCTCCTTGGTAACTCACCCACACAGGAGCTTTTTCGTCAGAACAGGAGATCAAGAGTCCGTCCAAGTTCTATATAACACTGCTTCTCCCTCCCGCAGAAGACCAGTGTGCAGAATATGCCCGAGAACCACACACAGTACTAAATAACACAAGGCAGCAGACAGCAGTTCCTATAAATTACTGAAAACAATGCTGAAAAGACAGTGTAGGGTGCATAAATTCAAGTATTTAGCCAGAAGCCCATTCACTTAGGGTGGACAAGAAGGAAATTAACAAATCACTTCCCAGTAGGAGTTTGCAGTGGGTGGGGAAATAGGAGAGGATAGCAGAAAATAGGTCATACTGGAAAGAAGTCCAGAGAAAAGGAAAAGAAAAAAGGACATAGATCCTTTTTCAAGACTGTGTGAGATAAAACCCTACGGTCTTGAGTTGTAATCCCCAGATAGACTGATTACCATTGGAAGATCCACCCGTTGCTTTGTTGACACAGCTCTTCCCTATCTTTGCAGTCTAATGGTTTACTCATTCAGTGGCTTATATGCCATCTCCTCCCTGAAGCCTCCCCTGATGTTCCAGATGAACAGCTTTTTCCCTTAGGATGTAACTCTGTTTCAGTACTCATGTCTTAGTACTGACCTTTTATGGTGGTTATCTGTGTCCATGTTTATATAAGATCTCAGAAGAAAGGGATTATGACTTGGTGAGCAACAATTTAGCAACTGTTTTACTAAATGCTTATTATATACCATTCCCAGTGCTAGCGGGGAATATTTTACATGAGAACAATGTCGTCTTAGCACTAAGGCATTTACTTTTAGGAGAATCATGTATGGGTCTTTGCACTATGTATGTGCAATCCCTATTGAGTGAACGAGACTGAACCCTCTCTGCCCTGTTTTAAGGATGAGGAAATTGAGGTCCATGGCTACTTGACCTTCATAAGATGACATTTCTAGCTTGCATAAAGATTGAAACTCAGGCAACTGTTTTATTTCTTGGTTTTATAGTCTACAAACAACATCATTCTCTTGGCCAGTCATCTCATAGATGAATAAGTATGGTTGGGAGAGTCTGGCAGTAGCCCTGGCCCCTCAGCGTTGGGTATGTAACTCCTACGGTGCCCTGAGAACTAAGGAAAGAACATGCATGAGCTATTCAAGGCAAGGCCAGTGGAGTGGTAGGTATGTCTGAGAAAGGCTAAGAAAGAAAATATTGAACCTGTGGAAGGAAGGAGGAAGCCCATGGTGGAGTGAGAGGCATGAGACTTGTGCGAGGTAAATCTTTTTTAACTAGTTACTTTGCACTTGGAACTGGAGGCAACATGGACTCAAGAGCCCTGCAAACAAATCTATGTGCGTCACAAATTAGTTTAAATTGGTTCCTTGTCAAACTTGAAAGCCAGCCTTTGCTTTTTTTGGTTGCTATGCTGGTGAATTAGAACTAGAATGTATCTCAGGAAGCCATCTGATCCAGCCCCTTGCCTTCATGCCAGTAGGATATTATCTCCATTTCAGTTCAGTTCAGTTGCTGAGTTGTGTCCAACTCTTTGCAACCCCATGGACTGCAGCACACCAAGCCTCCCTATCCATCACCAGCTCCCAGAGTTTACTCAAACTCATGTCCATTGAATTGGTGATGCCATCCAACCATCTCGTCCTCAGTGGTCCCCTTCTCCTCCCACCTTCAATCTTTCTCAGCATGAGGGTCTTTTCAAATGAGTCAGTTCTTCACATCAGGTAGTCAAAGTATTGGTGTTTCAGCTTCAGCATCAGTCCTTCCAATGAATATTTAGGACTGATCTCCTTTAGGATGGACTGGTTGGGTATCCTTGTAGTCCAAGGGACTCTCAAGAGTCTTCTCCAACACCACAGTTCAAAAGCATCAATTCTTTGGTGCTCAGCTTTCTTTATGGTCCCAACTCTCACATCCATACGTGACTACTGGAAAAACCATAGTTTTGACTAGACAGACCTTTGTTGGCAAAGTAATTGTCTCTGCTTTTAAATATGCTGTCTAGGTTGGTCATAACTTGTCTTCCAAAGAGCAAGGGTCTTTTGATTTCATGGCTCTACACATGGACATCACCAGATGGTCAATACCAAATCAGATTGATTATATTCTTTGCAGCCAAAGATGGAGAAGCTCTATGCAATCAGCAAAAACAAGACCGGGAGCTGACTATGGCTAAGATCATGAACTTATTTGCCAAATTTAGATTTAAATTGAAGAAAGTAGGGAAAACCACTAGAGCATTCAGGTATGACCTAAATCAAATCCTTTACGATTATACAGTGGAAGCAAGAAATAGTTTCAAGGGACTAGATCTGATAGACAGAGTACTTGAAGAACCATGGATGGAGGTTCATGACATTGTACAGGAGGCAGGGATCAAGACCATCCCCAAGAAAAAAGAAATGCAAAAAAGCAAAATGACTGTCTGAGGAGACCTCACAAATAGCTTGAAAAGAAGGGAAGTGAAAAGCAAAGGAGAAAAGGAAAGATATACCCATTTAACCAATGACTTAAGAGAGGCTCAGGGGGGTTTAAGGGTCTAAAACCACTCAGAAGAGACCTCTAGTTCATGGTAGCCCAGTGGTGATCCTCAGTATGCAGAGTGACCATTTCATGAACATTCTTTCTGATGAAGGCACTTCATTCAGTTGACACTCAGGTCCTCAGGGACTGACTCTAAAGTTACCCCTTTGGCCTTCAACTTGGAGCATGGGAATGTTGGTGGCTAACCCTTTGAATTCTGGCTGCTCTGCTTGGGTAATGCAGGAGGACTTAGAGGGGGGTGCCCATGCTACTCTGAGAGGGGCTGGGGCTGGAGCAACCACAGATGCACAGACTTGCAGAATGTATCCTTAGGGCTTCTCTCTTTATTCATAACACATAAGCTCTTCTGTTGATAACTAATGGATCATCCAGAGTTCTCTAAACCTCTGGGAAAACTGAAGATCTTTCTGAATTGGGAGTCTTTTGGTGGCTGTGGTCAGAACAGATATTTATATTTTCCACACCTTGTTTCCATAATACAACCAATGATTAAAATCTTTTGCTGAGGCCAGAGTGTTATATTTCTGTTTGGGAATCAAATAAGAAAGAAGGGAGGGAAATAGATCAGAGGCATAAGTGTAGACGGAAGCCTGGACCAATGTCTATGTTCTCTGTAAAAAAAAGCTCATGCTTGGGTAATGGTTCTGATGTGAATTCAAAACTCAGGGATCCAGAAAGTCTGAGTTATCCTAAAACATCATGGGGCTGTCCTGTTAGAGTTACCTGGGCAATAGGGCTCAGTGGGAAAAAGATAGAGAATGTGTGATGGAACCCCCATACTCACACTCCTGGGGCTGCCTGTTTATTCAGTGTAGCTTGATGTTATTTATAGTCTCATCTTCCTGTGGCATGTGGTTAGTTCTTCTTCTCAACTGCCTCCCATTCTGCTTTGCTTCACTGGTTAAGCAGGTTAATTACTTTGTAAGACCGTTTGGTCCTTGAAGGCATTGAGTATTTTATTTCCCTTGGATTGCTTATAGCATTTATGCTGTTCCTGGCAGTGAGAAGAAATACAATGGGTGTTTAATACTATGGTCTTTGCAACACTTCTTGCTTTGGAAAGTGAACTTCTAAATATTCTTGGTATCAGAATGGCTACAGTTCTTCAGGCTTTAGCATTACTTTGCTAGTGTGTGAGATGAGTGCAATTGCAGTGCAGCAGTTTGAATATTCTTTGGCATTGCCTTTCTTTGGGATTGGAATGAAAACTGACCTTTTCCAGTCCTGTGGCCACTGTTGAGGTTTCCAAATCTGCTGGCATTTTGAGTGCCACTCTTTCTCAGCATCATCTTTTAGGATCTGAGATAGCTCAGCTGGAGTTCCATCACCTCCACTAGTTTTGTTTGTAGTGGTGCTTCCTTCTCTAAACTACAGTTTTTAGGTTGTGCATTATCCTTTTTTTTTTTTTTTTCATTTCTTCTATCTTCAGGTAGAATGTGGGATCCTTGGGTCTTCCACAAGGGCTGTGTCCCTACTTTGGGATTGAATGATTTTTGGATCACTTAAATCCCAAGTTTTATATCTTAAGAAGGAGTTTTAGGGCTTCCCTACTGGTCCAATGGTTAAGAATCTGCCTTGCAATGCAAAGGACACCAGTTCAATCCCTGGCTTGGGAAGATCCCATGTGCCATGCAGCAGCTAAGCCTGTGCACCATAATTACTTAATCCTGTGTGCCTAGAGCCTTTGCTTTGCAACAGGAGAAGCCACACAATGAGAATCCCATGCACCACAACAAAGAGCAGCCCCTCCCACTTGCCACAACTAGAGGAAGCCCACACTCAGCAATGAAGACCCAGCACAGCCAAAAACAGAGTAAATATATAGATAAATCTTTCTTTAAAAAAAAAAAAGCATTTCATGATATCAGTATGTTGTTGGGGCAGATGAGGAGAGGAGCCTTGGAAATTGTGCTCTAATATAGATAGATAGATAGATATGAAATGTATATGCACATATGATATATGTTTATATAAATGCATATGCATATGATCATATATGTTTATGAATATATGAACAGATGTGTTATGTGATATATATACTCTGCATATACATATATATATTTCTCTTTTAGTACTTATAACAGATTTATAATAACATTGCTATTATCTCTGTTTTTTAGAGAAAAGATTCCTATCACTTTAGAAGCGAGTTATTTTGAATGCCAGACAACATAACCCCATCACACATGGGTGAATTTTTTTTTTTTTTTACCTCGAATGGCTGATCTCTATGTACAGTACACACTGTACATAGAATAATTAAAATAATGAGTCTGCACTCTCATTTTTGCCCAAGGTCACAGAGCCAGTAATCTGTGAAGCTGTTATTCAATCTCAGGTCTGCTTGATTCAAGTGCTTCTAGTCCTTCCTGATTGAAAGGAAACAATAATGGAAGGCTGTGTTTAGGAATTTGGATTCTGCACCACAGGTGGTGTTTGAATGCTTGATGAGGGGCTAAGTGTGACATTTGATAATTTATTTTATTAGGACATTCTTGTCGGAAGGTTGAGAGATGGGTAGGAGGCTGTGAGAAGGAAGTAGAATCAGTTAAAATCCATGATATTACAGTATTCCAGGTAAAAGATTATAACAATTCAGATGGAAATTGTGGGAACATAGAGGATGTGATAACAAATTATAATTGCCAAGGAAGTGTTAGGACTTAGCAATGATTAAGTAAGTTTGGGAAACAGTTCGATCAGTAATATGACTTTAAGCTTCCTGCTGACACTGTTATCCCAAACACGAATGCAGATAGAGTAGCAGGAATTTTCTTTAGCAAAGGTGAGGGAAAGAGAATGTGTATGATGACATGTTATGATTGAAGAACCAGTAGTTCACCAGGGCTTCCATGGTGGCTCAGTTGGTAAAGAATCTGCCTACAATGAAGGAAGCTGCCTGCAATGCAGGAGACCTAGGTTCAATCCCTGAGTCAAGAAGATCCCCTGGAGAAGGAAATGGCAATCCACTCCAGTATTCTTGCTTGGAGAATCCCATGGACAGAGGAGTCTGGCAGTCCATGGGGTTGCAAAGAGTTGGACATGACTTAGCAGCTAAACCACCCCTAGTAGTTCAAAAGTTTGGAGTTTTCAAGAAGGCAGTTGGGTTTATGGGACCAAGGAGCAACAGGGCATTCTGGATGAAAGAGGGAGTTTTTGTATTCATTGGAAGTTAGGTGATAATGAAGCAGTCAGAGTGGATTCAGTTTCCCAGGAATGGAGTATGGAGAGAAAGGGAGGGTTGAAGATAGGACTGTGGCGGTGACCACAATTTAAGGGGTGGAATGAGGCAGGCCAGCAATGACAAAGCTGGAGAAGTTGCCACAGAGTGTTAGAAATGCAAGGACTGGGCCTTTTTCTCATCTCAGTTTCCTGGCCAGAGAAAAGTAATATGCAGTTCTGTCTAAAAACTTCTAAGACTTCCCTGTCAGGATCACTCATCCCTGAATTTCTGAAACAGTCATGATTCCAGATTCTTTGTTCTGTTGTCAGAATTCATGCCCATATTTTTGTCAGATTTTTGTCCAGGTTTTTGGTCTGGAAAATGTACATGTATTGCTCATCAGCTCTATGGAGTGAAGCATACGATATTCCCCAGTGCCCTGACTTTCCTTCAAATGCTGATGGTTGGGACATTTTCTTTCACAAAGCCAAAGTGGTAAAGAGCCAAGAGGCTGCTGTAGATGGCAAGGACAGATAGAAATACAGGGAGTTCTAGGTCTCAGAGTAGATGCCTGTGGTTTGAGGTAGAGAATCTTTTAGAAACCCAGAGGGGAAATAGCTTAGGAATCCTGGGGAAAGCTGACATGAAGAGCCTCCATCAGAATGATTTAAGCAAAAGTTTAAGGAGGGATGTCAAGGTAGATTGTGTGTGTGTGTGTAAGAGAGAGAAGTAAAGAGGTGGGGGGGGAGTAATTGATTGATTATTATCCAGCATAGTTGAAGAGGAAAAGATTTGAAAAGTTACTTCAATAGACAATACATACCTACATACCTTATTCAGGTTTTGCTGCCAGGACAAGGAGACTCCTGTGGTAACAAGAGGATTCGGAAGGGACCACTCTGATGTTGAATGCCCTGGCAAATACACTGTCCTTCTGGATGTCATAGCCCAACACCCGCTTTGGGCTTAGAGAGGATTAAAAGCTTACTTTTCTCTACCCTCAGGAAGCTCTTGATGGGCTCAGTGGGGGATATGGAGATGCTTAAAACACACCACAGTGGGCCTGATGTCTGAGAACAACATTCTCAGGCATATCAGACCTAGTTTCCCTTTTTCTAACAAATATTTTGAAATCCTCGCTTTACAGTACTGAAATGAATTTCAGAGAAAATATAACCTGCCTACACACATAATTGAAATCAACATAATGCCCTAAGTGTAATATAAAGGAGAAATAGATGGATAGTAATTTATGACAAAATAGTGTTTATTTCACTAAATCCTAAGGTGTGACTATGCTGGAAAGTTTAATGAAGTCATCACAGAATCACCATGAATAAGACAGCTACAAAAGCAGTCTGACACAGGTGTATGGTATTGGAAATTCAAACACTATAAATGGTGTTCCCATTTATTATGATGATTTTTTAAAAAAAATGATGCATAATTTGGGAAAGTTCTTTATGAAACAAAAGGCAATCTTCCCTCAACCTATAAGGGTGTTGTATACCTAGAATATTCAGTCTATTGATACTGTACAAAAATATTTTTTCTTATAGATAAGAAAAATTTAGGCTCTAGGCTTGGTTAATAACCAACAGGGTCTTCCCTGTAAGAATGTCCAGTGACTGTTTTCTATTCAGGAATATGGTATAATTTTTCCATGGCACAGACAGTGTAGAGTGATTCGCTTTTGTGCGTTTGTCCACTAAATCCAGTAGTGCCCATCTCCACCAAATTTTCAAAATGCCTCCTAAGGGTCAGTAGCTCTTCTGTTGGAATCATTATTTTAGACTTGGTGGGATCCAGATAAAACTCCCATTTCTGCTGGGAACTGAAGAACTCCAGTTATTTTGTATGATTAATGCTTGGCACCACTGAGGAGCTGTCCATGGTCCTGCTTAGTTTTTGATTACTATGGAGTGAAGTGTTTGTTGTTTTGTGGCCCCATGGACTGTAGCCCACCAGGCTCCTCTGCCCATGGAATTCTCCAGGCAAGAATACTGGAGTGGGTTGCCATTCCTATTCCAGGGGATCTTCCTGACCCAGGGATCGAACCTGTGTCTCCTGCACAGCAGGTGTATTCTTTACCACTGATCCACTAAGGAAACCCTGATTACTATGAATTTGGTTAATTTCAAGTCCTAGTTCCACTATGATCCCTGTTTCATTATGGATTCCTGATCCAAGGCTCTAGTTAATAGGTTTAGTTTTACCTGCAATAAGAATTAGGTTTGCAACAGCCAGGCCGATAGCTAGATCTGGCCCTGCTTTGGACTGAAAACCATCCTGCCCAGTGGTATTGCTTTGGCTGGACCTTATTGCTGTTATCAAAAGGAGGGCAGGATCTTTATTTCTAAGATGTTTCACTGAAAAGTCATTGAAGAAGGATTTCACTAGTTGTCTACCTTTTAGCTGGGTAGAACACAGTTGTTTTCTCAGATTTGGATTTAGTAGGGCCTGCGATTTCCATGGTTGGTCCTGTATTTGTGAAAAGCCTGTCAATGCTATGCTTTCTGTAGCCAAAGCACTTAATAGTATTTCCCAAAGTGTGAGACTTGTAGGAGTTCATCTGGTACATGGATATGGCAGTAAGTAGCACTGGCTCATTTGGTGAAATAATTAATCCTTTCTCAATTTGCTTTCATTCCTTTTAGGATATCAAGAAGAAAATCTCAGTTTGGGGCAGGTGTGTCTTTAACACCTTTCTAACACTTGATAATCTCTTATTTTAACAAAGAAAGGGCAGGCTTCAGGCTCAGAGCCCACAGCAGGGGACAGTATTGACTAGACTTTAATGGCCATGTTTTCTCTGCTTTATAATTATTTTCCTGATTACTCCACATTTATGGAAGGTGATACTGATTTTCCATTTTGGTAGTGATACCAAATTTTCTTTCAAAATCAATTAATTTTAGTAAAAAGAAGAGCCAATTTCAAGAAGTACATTTAGCACAGGTGTTACACAGATGTAGCTTGAAAAGAGGGTGATGTGTGTAGAATTGAATTTTAGGAAGCATTTCCATCTTGTGTCAGTTGGGGGCTGGTACCTGGGTGTAAAACAAATTCAGGGGCAGAGGCAAGCCATACTCTCAGGATATTGGCTGGTTGTCAGTTCATTAAATTACTGGTTTCTTACACAGACTCACTCCAGATTATTTACTATTCTTGTTGCTGTCTTTGTCTCTGGGTAGGGAAGCAGCATGTTAATGCCTCATATAATCGGTGATGGATGGCCCCAGTCTGTCAGTCTCTGACACTTTGAGTGTTCAGTAATTTCATTATCTGCCCATTTCTCTACTGTTTGCAGCCTAGCACTTAGGGTGGCATCCATCCCTAATGACATGGGATGGACTGAGATTCCCAAGAATCATTCTGGCTTAGAAGAGGTAAATTTCCATGAAAGAAGGCATTTCCCATTCCTCCCTCCCCAGTCTAGAACAAAGCAAGAAGCTGGATCAAGAGTATGTGCTTCTGTGAAAAATAAAAAGAGAAGAATAAGTAGCCTAGGTAAGAGGTCTGTAAATTGAAACCTTTAGTGACTAATGACAATGATTGAGGTAAATGTTTTCTAACTCAGAATGAAGCTAAAAGTGTTTTTTTTTCCCCAAATATGTTTTTGTAAAACAACAAATGTCAATGTAGATCAGATGCCCACCAAATAAATAAGATCAAAGGAGCTGCATTTGCCATTGCTTTGATGGAGCCAAGCTGTTTGCTAAGCCAAACTTTGCCAACTTTTCTTTTCCAAGAAAGCTCTGAATCAAACCTGATTTAAAAAAAAAATATTTAGAGAGAGTCCAAACATGTGTTGGCTGTAAACATTTGACTAATTTCTATGTGCCATATGCATTTATCTCACCTAGTCTCAATAGCAAACTGTAACTTCAGAGAGCTTAAGCCTCAGAGAGTTTAAAGTTAACCACTCAAAGTCACACAGCAAACAAGGTGAGACAAGGATTGGAATTTCATATCTCCAGCTATTGTCTCTACATCTAAAGTCTATGCATTTTGGACTTAGTTGCCTTTTTCTAGCCTGGGTGTAAATACCCCCTTCTCCCTTTAATTGTAAAATTCTCTCAAAGACGAGAGAAGATTGTCACTTGAGAGATTGCAAAAAAAAAAAAATCATCTTAGGTATTTTTTAAAAAATAAAAGAACGAACATACACAGTTTTCTGAGTCCCAACTCAGATCTACTGAATCAGCATTTCTAAGGGTCAGGCCTTACCTTTTAAATCAGCTCAGTTAGTGCTTATAGTCATCAGGAATGTTTGAGAAGCAGTGCATAATCTCATGCAATCCCATGGGGCATTGCATGAGGGCAATCCCATGGTTGATATTAGTTGATATTAAAAATATTCAATGACCAGGGAAGGGTTGTGCTCTGCCTAATCAGAAAGGACCTTTGCTATAGCTGAAGTAGAATCTTAGAGATCCTCTCATGCCAAGCCTTAGTTATAGGATGTGAGCAAAGCTGAAAGGTCTAAGCAGCATGTCTGGATGGTAGCTTGGAGCAAAAGCTTTTTAACTAATGGGGCTGAGAGTATGTCAATATTTTAACTGATGTGGCTATACCAGTGGGTTTTCCAGTTGAGTATCAGCCCTGGTAGCCTTCATAAAAGAAAGTATAAGCAAATGGTAAGGGCTTCTTTTTCTATAAATTCCATATTTCTCAAAACTTTGAGCCATCTGCATGTGAATCGCAGGGAAGCTCTTTTTAAAATGCAACTTTGAAACCACTACACACCTATGAGAATGGCAGAAATCCAACACACTGACAACACCAAATGCTGGCGAGGATGTGGAGCAACAGGAACTCTCGTTCATGGCTGGTGGGGATGCAAAGTGGTACAGCCACTTTGGAAGGCAGTTTGGCAGCTTCTTATAAAGCTAAACATACTCTCACCATATGATCCAGCAATCATGCTTCTTGGTACTTAACCAAATGAGTTCAAAACATATGTCTACACAAAACCCTGCATATGCACATTTATAGCAGCTTTGTTCATAATTGCCAAAACTTGGAAGCAACCACGATATCCTTTAGGAGGTAAATGGATCAACAAACTGTGGTACATCCATACAATGGAATATTATTTGGCATTAAGAAGAAATGAACTACCAAGCTATAAAAAGACATAGAGGAACCTAAAATGCATATTACTAAGTGAAAGAACCCAGTCTCAAAAGACTACATACTGTATGATTCCAACTATATGACGATTTGGAAAAGGTAAAACCATAGAGACAATAAATAGATTGGTGGTTGCCAGAGGTTAAGGGGAAGGGAAGAAGAAAATATTTTTAGGGCGGTAAAAGAATTCTGCATGATATTATCATGGTGGATACAGATCATTACACATTTGTCAAAATGCAGTGAATATACAAAACTAAGAGTAAAGGCAAGCTATGGTTTTGAGGTTAAACTGAGTCAATCACTGAAAGAACCTGAGTATGTAAATTTCCTTCATCACTTCTGGTTCCCCTCATGGCTGTGCTCATCATCCCCTCATGCCACTAGTTTCAAAAAATGCCTTTGCTATGAAGTCTTCCCTGATTAGCTAGCCAGGACTGACTTCTCCCCTAATTTAGAAATTAGTGGCTCTTTTATTACCTCCCTTCACCTCGTATTCATGTCTTTTCACTTCCTTTAGTAGATAGAGGCAGCTTTAATGAGGTGGTGAGGGGCACAGTCCGATGGCCTGGGTTTGAATTTCATTTCAACCACTTATTGGTGTCACCTTGGAAAGTCACTCAGCCTGTCTTCCTCATCCCAGACTTTCTCATCTGTAAACATGGGGGTATTAAGAGGGACTGTCTTATATGGAGCTTTAGTTAGAGCAGATCAGCTTGTATTATTCTTTTCCCACTTTCCCTGCTCCCTTGGAAGAAGATAGACTAGGACAGAGGATGGGCTCTGCAACCTTTAGGACCTTTGGTTTTGATCTTAGAGAAATTAATCTTTTCAAATCATAATTTTTTCATTTGTAAAATGAAAGGAAAAATGCCTACTTTGTCATGTAATTCTGATGGCGAAAAATATCACCCCTGGCCCTGCCAGTGCAATTTTCGCTTTTCTATTGTACTCATGCTGCCATAAACATAACTGTGTGAATGAATGAATTACCTATGGCCATGCAGCACAGAGGGAATCTTTGAGGGTAAGATACAAATCTGTTGTGAACATAATTGTTACATCTTGGAGCTTTCGTCTGGTCATGTTTGTTTTGAAGCAGAGACTGAAAGGAGGAAAAAAAAACATTAAGGGATGCAGTTAGTTCTCATAGCAAAATTGTACATGAATTTACAAATATGTAGAAGTTTACAGAGTCATTGTGGTATATGTCAAGGGTAAGCTTCAGACACACTTAAAAAATTCAAAAGTTTTACCACTTCTGACGGTCTTAAATTTAAACACTGATAAGAATAGACTTTACAATGATTTTGAAAGATCCTGGCTGCTTTGATGCTAAAATGGGAATTGTATTCTCTGAGATCTACTTCCCATTGCCAGCTCACTAAAGCAATTGCTCACATTCTCTCTTTTCACTCTATTATATTTTAAGACATTTTAAATATTTGGGTGAATCATTCTTCTTGGTAATTAGATGTAGTATTAGAATAGCTCTTATATTCCAATGCATTACGTTTCTTTTATATACCTCAACATCATCATTTTCAGTAATGACCTAGTATTTAATGGTGGTTTCACAAAGATTATGGATTCCTGAAGCCAAGAGAGGGTGTTGGAGGAACTCACATCTCCTTATTCTGCCTTTGCTTTACAACTGGATCATCCAAGATGAGAAAATAGGAAAGAAGAAAAACGAAAACAGCCTCAACAGAGATAAAACCTTATGGGGTTTCTCAACATCCTGTAATAGTTCTTAGAATTGAGATGGCACTTTTCAGTCAGAGATGATAGATCACTTTGGGATTTAAAGAACTAGATACTAGGCTGTGGTTTCCCCCAGGAAATAATAGCTTATCCTGAGAATAGCCTGGAAGCAGCAGTGTCAGGAAATGGAGAGTGAGCAGGACTGTGAAATGCTAGTTCCAGTTCTGAGACGCTGAGTGAAAGCAAAGACAGGAAAGGAACTGTGCTGTCATAGCCCGGTCTAAGTTGGGATCTGTTGTGCATCTTCAGAATACTTTTCCTTGAACAATGAAGCATAAACAGAATCTGCTACCATTTAAAGCTGCTGACAACTTCTGAAGGTCAAATAAGTCTCCAATTGGTTTTAGGGCCAGGAGTCATGTGCTCAGAGAAGATCTTGGAGGTGGATAGGAGGCACCGAATTGAGTTTTCGGTGCCTGGACCTGGTTAGGTCCTGCAGACCTGGTTAGTTAGGTCATTAGCGCCTGTTACCATGGTCCCCAGAGCACTGAGGCTGGAACGAGATGGAGATTTCTCTCCCATGTCCAGGTGTTGGGTGGTCCAGGGGGGGAGGCGACTCTGACCACAAGGTCAATGGGACCCAGAGTTTTTCCGTCTTGTTGTTCTACTGGCCTCTCTGCTTTCCCATGTGCTTGAAGCTAGCTACTACCATGTCTATACTGGTGGTGATGTAGAGAGCAGTCCATTTCTTTTTGAGGAACTAACTCAGACATTGCACATGTCACTTTCACTCTCATTCCCTTGGCCAAGAAAAAAACAAACCAACTTAGTCTCATGATCACTTCTAGTTCAAGGGAAGCTGGAAAATAAAGTTTCTAGCAGGATAAAGGCTAAATGTGGTGGGAGGGGTTCCAGTTCTAAAAGGAAGAAAGGGAAGCACATTGGTGGTGGTGTTACAAATCTCGTCCCTTGTTCAGTCAGTGGCCATCTAATTCTGCTGTCACATCCCTCAGGGTTCCTCACATTCATCACAGAAGCCACCTAAAGGGGAACAGAGAAGCTGTGGGGTTGAACCTTCAGGCTCCAAACCCCTCCTCAAATGCCTCATCTTGATTTTGCCTTTTTTAAATGCATTGGATTTTCACATCAGTTTCCTTTAAAGAGAGGTTTCCTAGGCTAAAATATTTCTGAAAACTTCTGCAGTAAGCACTTTTCATAATCCTCTGTACTACCCATCACTAGCAATTTTCCCCCTCTGCCTCATCACCTCTCTCCCCAGTTTCTGGGTGTCTCTGGGCTGCTGTTTGTGAAGAATGCATTTCTGTTCCCCTGTGAGTCCCCAGGCTCATTTACTCACTCAAGCACTTACTGCAGGTGAGTGACCCCATTTTTGCTTCTGGATTTTCTTGAAAAGCAGTATTTTTTTTTCTCCTTAATTCTTTTCTCCTCCAACTCTTCCTTGGAGGGTCCTCTGCCTCCTCTAGGACTCAAGGTCTCCCTCCTTGACTAAATTTACTACTGTCACAGAGATCTCTAACTCCTGGCTAAAGCCTGTTTTAAACTCTAGGGAAAGAGCCATTATATCATTATTTACCACCCAATGCTAGGACCCAAATCAATGCCAAGAAATTGCTTTGGGATGTCAGTCCCCAAGTTGCTGGGTATACATCACCCATTTATTTCTAGTTATCTGGTTACCTTGTAAGGGTAAAGTGTTCTTCTATTTTAGTAATGATGCTTTGAAATTGCTTAGTGCTTTACAATTTCCACAGCCTTATTTTTTTCTCCCCACATAGAGTATCTCGTGTGATTCTAACAAGCACCTGGAAGGTAGGATTTTCATCATCCTCAGTTTAAAGATGAGAATACAGGTGGTAATCAAAGGTCAAGGGACCTGGCCCAAGGCCTCACAACTGCTAAGTGGCAGAATGAAGGTTTGAATTCAGTTCTTTCAACCTCACCCTTCATGTATATGGTCTCTTGGTAATATGGATTGTAGAAAGGATAAAACAGGATGTTGAAAGTTTCTTTCATGGTCTTTGCTCCAAAGGAAGAGCTCAAAGTAAATTTTAGTTTTGCTTCTCTATTACTATACCTGATGCTTTTGTAAAGTACCTCACTTACATTATTTCATATACTGTTATAGCCCTGGCAGTGGACAGGGTGGACATGGTTATGTGCATTATACAGCTCTGGATACAGAGGCTAAAATAGATGAAGTGGCTCTACTATTGTCACATAATTAACAGCCAGATCTGAAGTTTAGTGCACTCCCTTTCCATGAACTGCATCATAGAAGGCGGCACATTAATGCATGTATTTTCAATGTTGATGTTCAGTCTTTAGGTGGTAATGGAGATCTCGATAGAGAGAGGATAAGATTTGAACACTGATTATCATTTCCTGAAGCCAGAATAGAGGCCAGATCATATGAACTGGGAAAACTTATTTGATTTCTACCAGGAATGAACAGAAGGGTAGGTGTGAGCTCCTTTTGTGCCTTAGGAAAGGTCTGAGTCTAGAGAAATCTGAAGTTTCATTCTTTCATTTGTACATTGATTTATTCATTATTCATTCATATAAGTAGGCTTTAGATAGGTAGACAGATAGGGAGAGACAAACCCTGAGCACCATCCTTAGCTGGTTCACGGGTGCTACATGGAACTGTTTTTCAGGAAGTCCACTCAGATGTAATAAGCACCTACTCTGTGAGTGATCAGGGTACTGCAAACCTTGGTCCTTGCACTACAAACCTTGGTCCTTGCACTTATATTCAAGTCTTACCCTTGAATATAAGTAAAGTGACATGTACACACAGAACTAATACAACTAGAATGTGATTTCTTTATAGAAGAAGCAGAAATGAAATTGTGTGGAGAGCACCAAGGACAATGAGATTAATTCCAGTGAGAAGGTCAGGAGGAGGCTTTCTGAAATAGGATCCATGTCAAGAGGGAACATGAGCAAGGTTCAAAAGAGGAAAATGCAAGGAATAGTCAGAAAAATCTCAATTTTCCCAATTTTTTTCAGAGTGGTTTTGGCTAGAAGACCGTAGTACCAAAGGTGAATTTGGTCCATTTCAGGAATTTTGAAGTGGGCTGAAGAGTCACCCTAAGGGGGTAGGGCTTCTCTTGGAGCTGTAGGGAGTAAGGGGTAATAGGAGGTAGAAGGCTCTAAGATTGAGACCAGTCACAATCACTTCTTTCTGGAGGGTGGGATCTGGGTCAGGGAGTACAAAGAAAGGACCTAACGCGATGGATGAGCACAGTGCCCTCCTTCTAGCTGACACTCCATTCCCATCACCTTCCACCCTCCGCATGGCTATCAGCCTTCACTTTTTGCAGCCCAAGGCCCCCCTCTCTCTCCATGCCCTCTGCACCCTCACCCGAAGCTTCTCTCTCTTCCTCCTGGTCCCTCTCCCCTCTCACCATTTAACCTTTTCTTCCTCTCTCTTTTTCATGAGTAAATTTCAGACTTTGTTTTTTTCAACGTCTGTCTCAGATACCCTGCAGATGATATGCAGGGTACTTGCTTACTGCAGTGATGATGATAATCTCAGTCTTACTGCAGATGATCTCAGTCTTTATTGTAAAGGCCATGGAATAAGTGTGGTAGTTGGGAAAAAAGTTATGAACATTTGCAGATGAATATGATAAATAATTTTTATCACTTTTAAACTTCCTGTGAAGTGGGTCAAGTTGTCTCTAGCTTCTGGGTAAGGAAACTGAGGCACAGAGAGGCCAACAATCCTTGCTAAGATCACATGGCAAGTTATTAGTAGCTTTAGGAACCTAAGCAAAATATTTGTGACTCAACCTCATACTAGGTGTTTCTTCCATTTTAAGCTGTTTCCTCTGAGTCAGTTTCCTATGTACCCAGAGGGTAAGTCTAGCCTTAGAGAGATGGGGAGCTTAGTTACAAGTGAGACAGTAGGATTATGAATAATAACCTCAGATAACAGCAGCATGATGTAGCTCTAGAACCCTCTTCAGTAGCAGTGAAACTGGAATGGTCTTGCTGGTGACATTGTAAATCAAACCAACTATTTTGGAAAGCAGTCTGGTAGGATATACCCAAAGCGATAACATGAATAATGACTTTTGATTATGATTAAGTAATATCACACATTGGAATTTATCCTAAGGACTTGTCTGACAGTGAAAAGATGCTAAATGCATGAAAAAAATCACATTTTTTAAAAAAGGAAACATACTAAGGTATGTTCCCTGATAATAACAGTGATCATTATGAAGACTTTAGGGTTTCCCTGGTGGCTCAGATGGTAAAGAATCCGTCTGCAATGCAGCAGACCTGGATTTGATCCTTGATGGGGGAAGATTCCCTGGAGAAGGTCATGGCAATCCACTCCAGTAATCTTGCCTGGAAAATCCTATGAACAGTGGAACCTGGTGGGCTACAGTTCATGGAGTCACCAAGAGTTAGACACGACTGAGCAGCTAACACACACATGAAGACTTTAGCGAGGGCAAAGTGGGAGTATGATAGGTTAGGTGAAAATGCAAAGATAGCTGAAAATGCTATGTGTACTTGACCACAAGTCTGTGCAAAGGTGTACATTTCATCCGACCAGAAGAGAACATAGGGGTATAAATAGGAAGGGGCTAGTATGCTTGTGATGCGGGGAAGGATTGAGGGCAGGAGGAGAAGGGGACGACAGAGGATGAGATGGTTGGATGGCATCATCGAGCTGATGGACTTGAGTTTGAGCAAGCTCCAGGAGTTGGTGATGGACAGGGAAGCCTGGCATGCTGCAGTCCATGGGGTCGCAAAGAGTCAGATGTGATTGAGTGACTGAACTGAAGTATGCTTATGGATACTTTTTCTTCTTCCTGAAATTGTCATTGGTGTGCTGTGGTTTTCATAATGAAGCATATGGAAGAAAACTAAGGGTTTAGGGTTTGCTTGGAGCTGCTGAGATGAGCTTAGGTCTCTCTTTCCATGTTGGATGCTGACAAACTCTGGAAAACTCCTCTAAACCTCAGGAGCTTTTTGGACAGATCCACGTTCCACACAGCCGACATCCTACACCTTTTATTCTTCTTGCATTCTGAATACCTCTGTGAAAATCTCATATGATATGCATTCCCAGGAAGCATTTTCAGACACTCTGAGTTGTTGCCCTTGTGAAACTATCTCCCACTAATAACCTTTTAGCTAAGTTTCCTCCACAAAGATTGTGTATGTATGAAAGAGAGAAAGGGAGATGTATGTGTGTGTGTGTCTGTGTCTGTGTGTGTTATGTGTTTGTTGCTCTGTTTGGTGTTTGGAGGTTTCATCTTACCACTATTTATTCTTTCAGTCTCAGCTGATGGCTAATATAGAACAAATTCTTCTCTGAAGTTACTTGGTCCATAGAGAGGCTTTAGGGAATTCACAAATATCCTATTATTGAGTAGAAAATTTTGTGTGAAGTGTATGTTTCTGTGGAGAAGATATTTATCATTTAATCATTTTCTCTAAGAGCTTCTCTTTGAGGCTTTAAATTTAAGAGAACTGAATTGAAGTCATCATGGCAAGGACAGAAAGAGCTGACTAGACCAGAAGGAGGAGGGCAATGAGTAACCTTCTGAAAGTTCAAGAATCACGTGTTGGGAGCATCTCCAGTTGTTTTGGTGGGAAGCAGTCCCTGTCCTCCAAGTGCTTTCTCCATCTCTTCTCTCTCTTGCTCTTTTTTTCACTTGAGGTTGATTTTTATAGCTGAACTTTTTGAATATGAGGGTGACAGCCCAGAAGTTAAAAACATTCTGTGGCTCCCAACACTTGCTGCTTTCTCACCTTGTAACAGATGGATTTATAGCTATTATTCCATAGAATATGATGCATGATGAGGTTGTCCTCACACGAGAAAAAAAGTCTTCATAATTTACCTTCAAATTGGAGTTTGAGTGAGTGCTGGGAGGCCCAGCTCTGCCATGGTGTGAAATGGATTCCCGGGAAGGGGTATGGCTCAGTTGTCTGACCTTTACAACATATTTAAATACATATTCTGGTGCTCATGGTAGTAAATAATGCAGCTAAGGTTATGTGCAGAGGAGAGTGGAGGGAGACATTTGCAGCAAAGCTGTGGGCTGCCCTGGCAGGGAGACAGGCACTTGGCTTTGAACTGGAATTTGGAATCTGGGTGGGGGAGTGACAGCAAATATTTTCCAAATGGATGCCAGTTACTTTGGCACTGAAAGGGCTAAGAATCCCGAGGCAGAAGTTGGTTCTGTTGATTCAGGGTAGATTTTGCCTTTGTGAGCTGCTGGAAAGTGTACGAGTGGATTTTCTTTTATTTATTCATCCATTCATCAAGCATTTATTTAGCACCTACTGTGTTATTATTGTTCAGATTGTTCAGTTGTGTCTGATTCTTTGTGATCTCATGGACAGCAGCACCACATCAGTCTTCCCTATCCTTTAGTGTCTCCCAGAGTTTGCTCAAACTCATGTCCATTGAGTCGACAATGCTATCTAATCATCTTATCCACTGTCACCACCTTCTCCTCCTGCCCTCAGTCTTTCCCAGCATCAGCGTTTTAACATATTGTGTATTGGGTACTGTCTTATGTGCTGAGGATGTAAAGATCTTGGCCTCTGCCTTCAACTAGCTTATGGTAAAGATGGATGGGAATGAATACGTTATCATAATATACAATTCAGTAGAAGCATGTATGGGACACAGAGATAGCATATACGAGGGACTGATTAGAGGGACTGACTGACTCTACTGAGGGCTCAGGGAAAGCTGAAAGTATGAGGGTAAAATATGACTTGGGTTTTAAAGGATGGATAGGAGTTCACCTGTGATAGATGATGGGGTAGAACATTCCAGCAAAAGGAAAAAGCATGTGTAAAGGCCAGGAAAGAAGAGAAATTATTAGGCATGGATGAAGATGGTTTGCTGTTGCCTTCATGTAAGTAAGATGGGAATTGTCAGTAGATAAGACTGAGGCCCTTAATAAGTGGGCACTGTATGATATATTATTAAGGAAAATAAACATTTACTGAACACTTACCTTATTCTAGATTTTCTTTTAAGTATCTAGATAATCTCATTTAATACACACAGCAACCTCTGAAGTAGGTACTAGCATTATTTTCATCTTAAAGTCAAGGAAACAAAGGCTCAGAGCAGTAAAGTGACTTGTCAAAGGCCACACAGAAATGAACTGATGGTAACTTGAAAACGTGTTAATAATAAAGACTGAGAGAAATAAATGGATTTGAGAAGTATTTAGGTGGCAAAATCAATAGAACTTAATTATCAGTTGGATATTAAGTTGAATGTGGAGGAGGACAAGGAAGGATTTGAGGATGATTTCTAGATTTTTGTCACATGTAATGAGAAGGCTAGTCATGACATTCACAGAGTACTAGAGGTCCTGGGGGAAATAACGTGAATTATTTAAGAATATGTACCTTTAAGATACATAAATAGAGATTTAAAAGCAGAAATGAAAGTCCATTTGTCATTCATCTCCTAACACTTCATAGCTTAAGAGAACATTTAATTGCTTTAGGATTCTGTGAGTTGGCAGGCTGGGCTGGGCCAGGTTGTTCTGGTCTTGGCTGAGCTGGGTGGCTCTGTTCCTGGCGGGCGGCTGGCCCTGAGTCTCGTCTCCAGGTAACCCAGGGTATTCTCATTGGGGCCAGGCAATGTCCTAAAGGAGCAGATAGAAACATGCAATATCTGGAGACCTGGGCCCGGAACTGGAACGCTCTTCTTCTGCCATGGTCTTCTTGGGCACGCAAATCACAAGCTACCCCAGATTCAAAGGCTGGAGCAGTAGACCCTGACTTGTGACGGGAGAAGCTGCAGGTGACAACTGGAAGTGAGCCTGGGTACCGGCCAGTGTGACAGTTGGGTCTGTTGCTGCAGGCATTTGGCCATAAATGTGTCCTCCAGGGAAGCAGGTTTACTTTGTAGTCTCCGATTGCATCTCCACTCCTCCACCTTCCAGCTTTCACTCTTGTCTTGTGTAACAAGCGCTATCCGGTTGTCTGTTGCGGAGGCTGCCACTCTGCTGGCTGCTGTGAATACAGAAGTGAATGAAGCATGCTCCCAGCTTAACCTGAGGTTAAAGAAAGTTGTGGTTCTTTTAGTGATGAAGTCACTGCGCACGTCCCCAACCCTCCCTGGTCTTCTTTGGCTGACATCCTCCTGACCACAGACTGTTGAAGCCTCAGTCCTCCGGGACAGAGGCTGCTTCCTGTAGGTGTGCAGGAAATGTGTCACCCACCAGTGGGACGGGCTATTTCTGAACACGCTTCAGAGAGAAAGCACGTTTTCCTGTAAGCACAGCCATATGCCACATCTTGAGTGTTAAAATTTAGCCACCACTGAATCATCTAGAGATGAAATAAAGGTTATGAGTTTTTTTAAAGCAGAAATAAAGGCCTTTCAGCTCTATTTTTATAACTTCCTTCTGATTGTAAAAGAAATAGGAGTATCTGTTATAACAAATTAGAGAATCTGAAATGTATGATGAAGGAAATAAAAATCACCTATTGCTCACAAATGTTTATATCAACACACATGTGCATTAATTTTGTAAAATATACTTGACACTTTATATAAAAAATTTTAATTTAACATTGTCATTGTGCAGACGATACACATGTGCATATATTTAAAAAAGCATTTGTTAGTATGTATTATTTTATAGATTATATTTTGCACTTGGCACTACACATTGACACATTGTATACAATATTATAAAATAATGTTATGGAGATGTGATTTTATCTTATATGGAAATATCACAGCTTAATTAACCTTTCTCTATTGTGCAGTATATACAGTGTTTCAGATGGTTTGCTACTATAAATAATGCTGTTATGTCCTTCCTGTGGGCGTCTGATTATTTACTCTAGACATAGTCTTAGAAGTAGAAATACTGGGCTGGAAAGTATAAGCACTTTTTAAAAGATTTGTAATAGATACTAAGAAATAGTTTGCAGAAAATTGCCATAGCAGTTATAACCTCATTTTCTGAATTTTCTTTGATTCAAAACCTATCTGGGTAGCAATTACGGAAACTTTCCAAGCAAGCATTTGTTCATTGTTTCCTTCACTCAGTGATTCATTCATTTATTCAGTAAACATTTCTAGAGAGATAAAGTACCCAGGAGGAATAGGAGGAATAAAAATGTCCAAGTTACTTACACAACTTTATGTATTTGTCAAAACTCATAGAACCGTGCAGCAAAATAAGTTAATTTTGCTATATGTAAATTTGAAAAATAAGTTTAAAAAAATAACTAAGGCATGCCCATAGCTCCAAGGAACTTAAAATCCAGTGAGAAAGATAAGATATGCACATGATAATTACAGCACAAGACAACATATTAAGATACCATAGAGGAAGGGAAAATGTGTATCAGCATGTTTTATGCCCTAGGAGCTGGGCCAAGTGTTTTACACATTTTTTCGTTTGTTCATTTCTTGGGAATAAAAAGATGAAGAGCCAGAGTGCCTTTTCTCTTAGAGACCTCAGCAGCATGAGAGTCAGACCTGCAGTTACCACCAACATGGTGATTATTGTAACATGCATACGTAAGAGGAAAGTGTCTGCCTGGGGGAGTTGAGGTTGGCTTCTGAGAAGAGAGAGTTTGATGTAAGACATGAAAGAAAAATAGCCTCATTTACTCCTCACAAGTGCCTGGAAAGGCAGGGTCCTCACGCGTGGTCTATGGGGGAAGAAATTGAGGCTTTCAGAGGTTCAGAAAGTGGCCTGAGGTTATCCAGCTTAGAAGTGGAGTCACAGCATCCATCCAGATTGTGCTTACTGTCCCAGTCACTGGATGTCTGGAGGCACTGGGAGTTGGGATGAGCCTTATGGAGTGAGGAGGAGGGAGGGCTGGAATGACTGAAGCACAGCATCTTCTGGGAAGAGCTTTGGAAGCAGAGCTCTGGGTAGGAGACTAGATGTTCATTCGGGGAGTGACGCAGGGAGGTGATGGGGAGCCAGATGTCAGAGGGCCCTGTGTTCTAACCTCAGGACTCTGGGTCTTAGTTGGCTAGTAGAGGAGCTATTGATATTTTGAGAACAAGGGAGTTGCCTGCTGGGAGGTGTATATCACAAAGGATTAATCCCAAAGTGGCACCTTCAACGATTAGATGAGGGACAGGTGGAAACCCTTTTCCCCTTGGAGCGCTGTCCTGCTTCCAAAGATGGCGTTTCCATGTTAAAGAAAGGAAGCTGGTGCAGATAGCCTGGTACTCAGTTCTTGACTCAGTTATTCCAGGATTTTGTTGGCTCTAGCAATTCTTTGGTTGATTCAGTCACAATAGTAAAAAAAAAAAAACCTCTGACCTAGATTTTGTTATATTCTTTCAGTTAAAACAGCAAATAAACAAAACCTCTCTGACTCAAATATTATTTCATTTCTACTTTCTGTCTCTACTCTCAGTTTGCAATTCCAAAAATAAAAGGTTTGTTTTCTTAAATAATAACAGCACTCAATGTTGAAATAATCCAGTGAGTGATGTAGTGGTACTGGTACAGTAAGGATGGGCAAGACGGGGACCTGAGTGGCCCAGCCCCCAACCAAGGCTGTTCTGGTGGGAACCAGATTTCTCTCTCTGATGGTCCAGCTTCAGCTCAGGCCTGTATGTGGCTTGTGGGCAGGGGTTGGGTGAGGTGGTATCAGGGAGCACTACGGTGCTCCCTGGGAATCAGCTGGGAAAGGAGAGCTTGTAGAGCCTCCCAGGGGATGAGCCAAGTGGTATTTGGGAGAAGTATGGGCCAGTTCTACTTCCTTTTGATGAGGGTGTTATAGGTGGGTGGTGGGTATCTGAATTTTATGTCTCTATCTATCTATCTGGCAACAGAAGGAAGAGCCCATCTCTTTCTTTCCTACAGAACCATGATTATATTCACCTCTAACTCTAAGACACTGATCCTTGGTCTTTAGCTCCAAAATCATCCTTAGGATAGTTTTCTTCTTCCATGTCCTACACAGCCTCTGCCTGCTTCACTACCTTCTTAATTCCAGCTCACACTTATCTGTTATGCTCCAGCCTTGAGGACTTCCTTTTTGACTTTTATCCCAAGGCATTGAGTATTTTCAGCCTGAGTTTCCATGTGAGTTCAGTGATTGTCTTTCTTTTCTTCTTCAGATGGCTAGCTACTTCTCTTGATTCGTTCACCATTTAGAAAGAACATTTCTGACCTCACAATGTGAAAGATATAAAGATATATATTTATTCTGTAATTCAGAGAACATCATTATAATTTGTAATTATATATTTATTTCTTTGACAAGGGCAGTGTATTTTATATATATATTAATTGTATATATTTATAAAGATATATTTATGCTTCCCTGGTAGCTTATTTGGTAAAGAATCCACCTGCAATGTGGGAGACCCCAGTTTGATTCCTGGGTCAGGAAGATCTGCTGGAGAAGGGATAGTCTACCCACTCCAGTATTCTTGGGCTCCCCTGGTGGCTCAGCTGGTAAAGAATTTGCCTGCAGTGCGAGAGACCTGAGTTTGAACCCTGGGTTGGGATGATCCCCTGGAGAAGGGAAAGGCTCCCCAGTCCAGCATTCTGGCTTGGAGAATTCCATGGACTGTATATTCCCCAATTCCGTGGGTTCACAAAGAGGTGTACATGACTGAGCCACTTTCACATTCACATATACTTATATATGTGTGCTCAGTTGCATCAGTTGTGTCTGACTCTTTGGACTCTATGGACTGTAGTCTGCTAGGCTTCTCTGTTAATGGAATTTTCCAGGCAAGAACATTGGAGTGGGTTGCCAAGCCCTCCCCCAGGGATCTTCCCAACCCAGGGATCTAACCTACATCTCCTGCATTGCAGGCAGTTTCTTTACTGCTGAGCCCCTGGGGAAGCCTACATATATGTATATACATACATTTATATATATATATACACACACATACACACACGTGTATATATAATATACATATTATATACATATATAATAATATATATACATATATATAAAATACACACCTGACTCAGTGGATGGAACATAGAAGAGGGTTCATTAATATTTATTGAATGGTCAAACCTGAGACATCCCATTTCTGTGGCCTCATCAACACATTTCCAGGGTGAATTGGGTGTGAGCACACCACACATCCTGGGGGTAGGGAAGCTTTCTTCTCTTCAGGGTTGACCATGTCAGTCCTTTCTATAATCCTTAGCTCTTTCCATGAGTCGAACTGCTGGCCCCACATGAGAATATTCCACTGATGATGCTCTAGGTAGGAAGACATTTCATTAAAGATAAATAATTCATCTCTGAAACAAAATTAGTAATCAGGAAAACAGCATTTTGATGGGTTTGCTGAGAAGATAATTTTCTACTATCACTGTCACAAACATTTTGGAAATTTTAAAAGTGATTTCTTCGTATAGGAAAATTCTCTCACTGATAAGGTATATTTGGAGGAGTCAATTTTTTTTTTGTTTTGTTTCTAGAAGTAATTTAAGAAAACTCAAGGTTATTTTTCACTGTGTTCCAGAGTAACTTTGCAACTTAGCAGGTAGAAATTTGTATGTGTTCTCTCCCACCTTAATCATGGAACACTCCACTAGAACATCTCTTATCTGAATAGCTTCCAAGTTGCTAGTTCTTCACTGCAGTGGGAGTGGTGGTGTTTTGAGTGTCCCAGCATGCTGCGGAAGTGGAATCTACTTTCCTTTAGATTGGAGATGGGGTTCAGAAAGTTCTCTTTCTGCCTAGCTGCAGTGAGGTGTCATTTGCTGTATTCCTTCCTTTCCATCTTTCTGCTCTCCTTTCCCATTCCTAGGACACATACTACCCCAAATAATTAAGCAAGACCCTTCTCAAAAGCCAGGCTTTTGTAGTGATGCAGCCTCAGCTGCCCTAGCCTCAAACCTGTGTGTTTGAGATCTATTTGTTCTCAATCATCGTACCTCTGCCTTGGCAGGCATTCTTCACTTTGCCTGGAATTCTGCCCTCATCCTATTCTTCCGCAATCCCCTACCTTCCATATCTCCCTCTCCTTAATCATCCTCTAGAACTCAACCCAGATATCACTCCTCCTCCTCCTGGAAGCCTAACCTGATTGCCCTTCTCTGTTCACTGACAGCACCTCATGCTAAATAACCTCTGTTAAAGACATCCTCTTTTTATTACTATTGTGTGTTCATGTATCTAACTCACTAATTGTGAAACATTCTGGAGGAGGGCAGGACTAGGTCTAATTTATCTTTGCATCATTAGGGAATACTAGATGGTGCTTATTAATTAATGGATATGGAAAGCATTTTATTTGTTTCAAGTCCTATGCCAAAATAAAACACAGCAAGTTGCTTATTTGTAGTGAGATCCTATTTTTAAGTCTCTAACATTATTATAGCTTTAAATACAGTTGATAATTATGGTTCTTCCTTTTCTCTTCCTTTTTATCATTGAATTCTAACTGATAATCCAGTTTCAAAGATGCTCTCTATGGATACACTTGGAAGAAGCGGGAAGACACAATCCTTATTTATGAAAAGCCTGCAGTCTGAAGGAGGAGACAGGACAGACAAACAATATTAACAGACGAAGGATATGTGTGCACAGTTATTGCTGGTGCGTCTGCTAAGCCTCAGGGATTAATAATAACTAACCACAGTAGCAAACGATAATTTGGAAGTCGGTCATTGGGTATCCTGGAACATAACATACTTGAATACACTAAGCTATAAATAAATAAAGGTTTTAAATTAAGATTCAAAGTACAGTCATCTTGATCCTAATGATCTGTTTTAAAATGTTATTCTGATTGTCACTTCTGGCCATGTATAAAGGGAAATATATTAGCATTTCCCCAGTTACATGTTAGTTAGATCTAAGGCAAATCAATGCATAAAACAAAAACAAATTTTCAGTACATACATGTGTGTGCATGCTGAGTCGCTTCAGTCATGTCTGACTCTGTGTGACCCTGTGGACTGTAGCCCACCAGGCTCCTCTGTCCATGGGATTCTCCAGGCAAGAATACTGGAGTGGGTTGCATTCCTTCTCCAGGGGATCTTCCTGACTCAGGGATCAAAGCTGTGTCTCTCATATCTCCTGCATTGGAAGGTGAGTTCTTTACCACTAGTGCCACCTGGGAAGCCCATATATATAAATGTGTATATTTGTGTGAATGTGTGTGTGTGTGTACCTTTATAGAATGTAATCTCACTGATACCAAACACCAGCTTATCAGTGGATATACATATCTGCATATAGTTCTAATAACCCTGAATGCACTTTTTGGTCTAATTTGTAATTTAAGTATGTTTCTACCTTTTCCACCTGTTTTAAAATAGACCATGTAGTTTTAGTTTTTAATTTGTAATAGCGATGTGGAATCCATCATAGAATATGCTACTAATTGCTTGAATATGTCTGTGCTATTGGGTATTTAGGTTAATTGTGTTGTTGTTTTTTTTCCTGTGATGGAGAGCAGTGTTGTGAACATTTCCATACAAATAGCTTCTTTTCTTTTTCTTCCTTGGAATATAAGAGTATATTACCCAAAGTGGAATTAGCTGGTTAATGGCATAAATAGCTTTGTCATTTGGCTAGAATGCTCTCTAGCAGGCTGGGCCTGCATCCCCAGGAGGGCTCGTGTGCTCACTCACGTCCTACTCTTTGTGACCCTGTGGACTGTAGCCCATCATGCTCCTCTGTCCATGGGATTTCCCAGGCAAGAATACTGGACTGGGTTGCTATTTCCTCCTCCAAGGGATCTTCTCAACCCAAGTATTGACCCTGCGTCTCCCGCATATCCTGAGTTTGCAGAGACAACAAGACAGCACCCAGTGCCCTGAGCAGCTCTAGGCCCACCCACTCTCTCAGCTTATTTACAAAGGCTACTCCCAGGGCCTTTATCCCATCTTCGGGGGGGGGGCGGTACTTGAACCCATGTACCCAGACGCTGCTCCAGCACTGCTTGTCCGAGTGGCCCTCCAGCAAGGGACTCAACCACCTCTAAGCTTCCATTTCCAAATCTGTATGATGAGGGAATGATAACTACACTCATCCTGAGAGGTTGTTGCGTGTTAACTCATTCCAAGTGCTGAGGCCGACCCAGATAGAGACCACTCAGTACTGCCACTGTCAACTGTTATCACTCAGGTTGATGTGTTTGAATTTTGTCCTCTGGGTTCGGGAGGATATTCTTATACTTTGTAAATTCAGAATTAATTTTCACTAATTCAAGTGGTACCCCACCATTTCAGAAATGAGTTAATTTGCTCTTCTAGAAATCTGCTGAAGATGGTCTGCTGGGCACTTGCTTTTCTTTCCGTATAAACTACCTGTTCTGTGCTTTCAGGCATCTCTGCCTCTCTCTGGTGTCCATAAGCACGGCTTCTGGTCTTGGACCAGCAGTTGATTATCCGTTCCAATATAAGGAAAAACAACCAAACTTCCTCACTTTGCTAGTCGTTTTTCTTGTTCTTGTATTTGCTCTTTCCCTGACAGCATGTTTTCACATTATAGGAATGACAGCTACTCAAAGGCAGGGAATTGGTAAGTTTAGTGGATTCCCAACTGTGCCCAGGGGGCCAGGCAGGACCTGGTTCTCCTCAGGTCATCATCCAGACCCACCAGAGATTTTTAAAAACCACACTGAGGAAAGATCAATGGCCTTGAGGTCCTACCTGGACTTGAGTCTTTACACTGCACTGTGTGACCTGGGGAGATGTCTTAGCTTCTCTGAGCCTGAGCTTCCTCAGCTGGATGAGGGGGAGAACAGGACTGAACTTGGAGGGTTTCTCTGGAATATCTTCTCTCCCCTACCTCTTAAGAGAACTGGGACTTTCTGGAGCTAATTCTACTGCCAGCTAACATTGCCTAACTTCTTCTATGTGTTAGATGCTAGGTTCTGATTGACAGTTTTCTTCTTTATTCCTCACGGCAGCCCTATGAAGGCTGCGTGGCTGTGTGCAGAGGCAGAAAGGGAGGCTCTGGGGATTAAATAACTTGCTCAAGTATATGCAGGAAGTAGTGGTGCTGGATGTAACCCAGGATGTAAGCAAACCCAGGGCTGTTTACTTTCTGTGATTTAGGGCTTGACTACTATACATTGGGGCTCCCCTGGTGGCTCAGACGTTGAAGCGTCTATATGCAGTGTGGGAGACCCAGGTACGATCCCTGGGTTGGGAAGATCCCCTGGAGAAGGAAATGGCAGCTCACTCCAGTACTCTTGCCTGGAAAATCCCATGGACAGAGGAGCCTGGTAGGCTACAGTCCATGGGGTTGCAAAGAGTTGGACACGACTAAGTGACTTCACTTTCACTTTTCACTTTCTACTATATGTTTAGTTTCTTGGGTAATTCTTCTCTGTTAAATAATATCTATCCCAGGAGCTCATTAACCACCTGTGACTTTGCTCCTGCCTTCATTCAGCCAACATGTTTGTTGAGTATCTCTTTCATGCCAGTCCCTGGTCCAGGAGCTGGGGTACAGATGTGTTGTGATGATGGGCTTACCTCCTCCAGACTGACTGTGGGAGAGCCTAGGACTTAATCCTGAGAACTCTCTCCTCCTCAGCATGCAGGGGGCCTCTTCAGGCCTTGGCTGCATGGTGGGGCTGAGCTCCCCCGGTGGGGCCGTCCACTCTTCAGCACAGGATATATCATCAATGGTGGCTTGTAGGTGTCCCGTGGCTGAATCCTGCCAAACTGGTTATCTGATGTGACACTTCCACTGCTCAGGGCTGGATTAATTAGAGGCTACTGGAGAATTTGAGTGAGGCTTATATGTGAGAAGGGAGGCTCCTGGCTGAACCAGAGATCTTGACTGCATAAAGGCCATTAAAAGCGGGATTCATCTTCCTTGTTCTGGGCCCATCGGGAATAAACATTAAAGTCATTATAAGACTCCCATCACCTTGGCTCTACTCTTGTATTTCCCATACCCCCAGCCCCAGTAGCTTCTGGAAGGACTGCTCATGTATGAATAATTCCTGATTGTCTTGAGTTACTATAGTTCTAGAAACAAATCCAGTTTCCCCAGACGCAGTTGTGCCCTCTGGCGTGCTCTGGAGGCTCCTGCAGACAGTTCAGGTCTGTGTGGGAACAGAGCCCTGTAACAGCCTGCAGCCCAGATAGTTGCTGAGGAAAGGCCTCCCCCAGGCACAGGTCAGCCCTAGAGGCACTCAGCTGTCAGAGCTGCGGAGCGGCCAAGCCTTCAGCTTGGGTGCCAAGATTTCACATTGGCCAGGTTCCAGGTGAGCATCTCTGTATGTGCCTTCAAGGACCAGTTTCCCTGCCTTTGGGTGCAGCATGTATCCATTGCCCCCAAGCCCAGAGGAGGTTTGTTCTTCCTGCAAGAGTCAGTCCGGTGCTGCCTTGGCGACAGGCACGGCCTGTGAAATGCAGATGACCAGTCCCAGCTCTCGGAGATCTTACTCAGTGTAGAAAGGGCGGGATCCAGAATCTGTGTATCTGTAAGTTGCTCAGATGACTCTGATTCATATGGTCCACAAGCCACACTGAGAGAGGTTCTTACATGTTATGTGTTGTACACAGGTGCGTGCGCACACACATGCATACACCTGCATCTCTCTTCCTTTCTGACCCTCCCCCGCACATTTTCCCATCCCCAGCCTTCCACTTGCTCACCTGTATCAGTGCACTTCCTCTCTCACAGGCCTACAATACCTGAGAAGCTTGTGGCATGTTTTAGGTATTGGGCACCTGTCAGCTGGTTGAATGACCCCTCTGCTCTGATTCTGGGTTAATTTCTCCTTGAAGTGGAGCCACACACTGCCCACCTGGGCCCTTCAGAGTCCTGAGCAGTGACAGCAGGCATGCCCCTTCCCTTTCCCCAGGCCACCTCCTACTCACAGGGAACCTATTCTCTTGAGTCAAAGTTCCAACTCTAGAAGAAAAACCAGAGCCTGACCCCAGATAGGTGGCCTGGAGGAAAAACCTGAGAGTGGGGTGTGATGCAGAGTGTAGGATGGAGCGTAGGTTTCAGGAGAGTGGAGAGGTGGCCAGAACTGTGGACGGAGTGTCAAGCTCTCACTCCTGAAGAGCTGAGCTTCCTCAAACAGCTTTGGAAGCCCACCTGCCAATTCCTGTGTCTTCCTTGAGCACTGAGCTTGGAATAAAGAGTTGACTTGAGGTTGACTTTGTGGTCCTGTCTCGAGGATTTCATTGGGTTTGCTTTGAACTTAGTCTTGCGGAGACTCAGCAGAGATTCTAATACACCCGAGCCGCCTTGGGAACCTCAGTGGCACTGCTATTGCTGAGTTAATTGATGCTGTTAATCAGGAAGGAGGTGAAATATAAAACATTGGGAGGGAACAGGGCTAGATTTTTCAAAGGAAAGAATATACCAAGCACTACCATTTATGTATTGTGGGACTTTACTTAGTTATTTAATCTTTTAAAGACCCTGGTTCAGGACTTCCCTGGCAGTCCAGTGATAAAGACATCACCTTCCAATGCAGGGGGTATGCATTCAGTCTTTGGTCATGGGGCCAAGATACCACATGCCTCATGGCCAAAAAACCAAAACATAAAACAGAAGCTACATTGTAATAAATTCAATGAATACTTTTCAAAAACACTCTGGTTCATCCCTGGGGAAAAAATGACAATAGGGGTAGTCACATTTCTTAGGGTTTTGAGGGTTAAAGGTGAAAATGAATGTGAATATTTACTTCTATTCTTCTTCTTATTATTAATTGAAATTTGTCAACTGACTACTATTTGTCCTATATTTACTTGTTTACAGATATTTTAAGCATCTATTATGTGTCAGGTAGGGTTATGTTAGGGTTTAGTTAATTATTTTAGTTTATTTATTTATAATACTGATTAAGAGGCTCAAAACTTGCTCTCACATATTTCGTAATATAGAAAGAAAATAAAATATCAGTAATACAATTCAATGAAACATTGATATAATTTGAGGATGCATTGAGGGACATATAAAACAATGAGTAGCAGAGTCTGCTGAAAGAGTCATGGTAGGCTTTATGCAAAAGATAACTTTGGTTTGAGGCTTAAAATATGAGAGTAGTGTTTTAAGTATAATAGTTAATAAAATATGTGGGCTGAAACAAAAGGAAGATTTATTGACTGATGTAACATAAAAGGTTAGAGGTCAATAGCTTCAGGTCAGGCTTGATCCAGCAGCTCAAATGATATTATCAAGGAATTAGGTTCCCTTAGTATTTCTACTGGGTTGTGCATTGTTGGCTGGTTTTACTTTGTCTTCCTTCAGCAACTTCAGAAGCTTCCTTCAAGACAGCAAAATGGTTGTAGTTATTCTAGAAATCATTTCTTTATTCTATGTTATCAAAAGAAGTGGGGTTGTTAGGATGTTTCCTGAAAGATGATAGGCCTCTTTCCCAGAAGTCGCAGCAAGACTCAAGCTGGATTTAATTTCATTTCATTCTAGTTAGGTAACATACTTTTTCCCCCTAAGCCAACCACTGTGCCACAGGTGTGGGATAGAGCCAAATAGAGCCTACTCCTTAAACTTAGGATAGGTCAGTGCTTGGTCCATACCATCAGAACCACATGTCTGAATGTGGGGAGACTTGCTCCCCCAAAGTGATATTGTTCCCATGAGGAGAGAGCATGGATTCTGGGCAGCATAGAGAATCTTGTTGTTCCTTAGTCGCTAAGTCATGTCTGACTCTCTTGTGACCCCATGAACTGTAGCTGTCCAGGCCCCTCTGCCTTGGGATTTTCCAGGCAAGAATACTGGAGTGGGTTGCCATTCATTTCTCCAGGGGATCTTCCCAACCCAAAGAGTGAAGCCACATCTCCTGCACTGGCAAGTGGGTTCTTTACCTCTGAGAAACAAGGGAAGCCCATAGAGAATCTGGCTATCCATTATGCCAGTAATTTGGATGAGAAAAAAGTGGGGGGCAAGTGAGAACAGAGTATAGTTGAAGAAGAACTCTGAGCTGAGAGTCTCTAGAGCAACACTGTTCAGCAGAGTTTTGTTCAGTGATGGAGATATTCTGTAATCCACTATTTGCAGTGTGGTAGCCACTGGCCACATGTGACTGTTGAGTGCTTGGGATGTGACTAGTGTGACTGAAGAACTGAATTAGTAATAGTTATTTTTAAAATTTAAGTAATTGCTGTGTAGCTAATGCCTATAGTGCTAATTGGAAAGCACGGGTCTAGAGTCTAGATAGGGTTGTGAAAGAAGATTGAGAGAGAGAGAAGAGAGAGAGAGAAATACATTAAGCCAGAATGCCCTGGTTATATATTATTTTGGAGGGATAATTGAAAAAATTTCAGAAATAGTTTTCTCCACTCTGTGGTTCAGAGTAATACAGAGAGCAGAAACCAAAGTAAAGAGCTAGTGACAGAAAATGAGGATAGAGACCTAGGCTGGGCAAGGTTGAGAAGGCCGCTGTGCCTTGCTGGTCACTTTAGATTCTACCCTGTAGGCAGTAGGGAGTCACTGAGGATTTGGAGAAATGACATGGTCTTACTTGCTTGTTGGGAAGGCAACCTGGCAGCTTGTGGAAGAAGGACTTGTACAACTAGAGACAGGGATACGAGTAAGGAGGCAGATAAAATAGAGCTCATGAGAGAGGATGAGAATTTGAACTTGGGAAGGAGTGGTAGCCACACATGGAAGACAGAGATACAAACAGTAGGGGAAGAGTACTGGAATGGGTTTGCATGTGGTGTGCAGAAGAATATAGCAGGATTCCTGGGCTTTCAACCTGGACAACAGAATGGGTGATCATGCCCTCTTTGAGATGTGGCGTTCCCACAGGAGGGGGAAAGTCTGAGTGGTTCTTGATGAACATGTTTTAGGGCAGGTGGTATTTAGTATACCCACTGGAAGTTGACTGATGGGGTCTTAATCTGTTCTCTCAAGGAGTTTACATTCTATCTATGGAAATTAGATCTACATGACTTAAGTCATTGGAAAAATAATTCCACATGCATAATGACTGGAAGCCTTAAATGCTGCACGTGGTTTATGCATGTGTTCCAGGTACTTTTTCTGCATGACAGACCACCCCAAAATTTAGTAGTGCAGAAGGAAAACATTTTACTATGTTCATGATTCTGTGGGTCAAGGGTTTTGACAGCGCACTAGATATACCATGTCTGAAACCTCCACTGGAAAGAGTCAGAACTGAGATTGACTCAAAAGTGGGGGTTGCAGGCTCTGAAGATGTCCTCCCTCAGAGCTGGTGGCCGATGCCTGCTCCCCACTGGGTCCTCAACTGGGCTGTGGGCTGAAATACCGTGGCCCCTATGTGTGGTGTTTCCCACTGTGGACCGGTTTGGGCATCCTCACACATGGCATTGGGACCTTGAGAGCAACCATCCTGAGTGCACAAGCTAGCCTTGGCGGTCACTTAGCACCACTTCTCCTCCACTCTCTTGGTTAAAGTAATAACAAAGATAGGCCCGCTTCCAAAGGGAGGGATGTGAAGTCCCCTTACCACTCAATAGAAGGAGTGTTGAGGTCAAATTGTAAGATAAGCATGTAGGATGGGAGATCCCAGGAAATACATTGGCCACTGATGGAGAGATGAGTGGGCACTGGGGTAAGGAGGGATGGCTCTCTGCTAGGGGTGAGATTGGAGCTGACACTTGAGAGTAGGTAAGGGGGTGCTGGCAGGGAGGGAAGGACACATGCACATTGTTGGTGACAGCAGAAAGGATTTCTGTTTCTTTTGGGGCTACCTCGTCAGTGTTATTAATGCTGGGGGCAGCTGAATAGGCTGAAGAAGAAATCTTACGATGAGATAAAGCCGTTTAAAGCAAATGGCTTCCTTCTAGGTATCCATTCAATATATTCCACATCAAGTTTGAAGATCCTTGTGTCCACCCAGGTTGCTCAACCTTGTTGAAATGCATGCCATTTCTCTTGATTTTTCCCAGGATTTTTTGTTATATTCTGGAGTAAGAAGAGCCACTGCACCATGGAATTATGAATCACAGAATTGTTTGAGTTAGTGCAAGAAGTAGTGCACTAGAAATCACATTAAATGAAATGCTTACTTGCCTTTTCTTCCCCCTTCCACTAGACTGAGATTCTCTGGAGGGGGAAAAAAAGAAAAAACACACACACAACTGTGTGTAACCTTTTCCAGCTTGTGGAGCAGAACCAGGCACATAGTAGATGTTTAGTACAACGTTATTTGGAAGGAATGATCTCCCAAAGCAGGGGCTTCCCTGGTGGCTCAGTCGGTAAAGAATCCACCTGCAATGCAGGAGACTGGAGTTTGATCCCTGGGCCAGGAAGATCCCCTCGAGAAGAAAATGGCAACTCACTCCAGTATTTTGCCCTGGGCAATCCCATGGACAGAGGAGCCAGGAGGGCCACAGTCCATGGGGTCGCAAAAGAGTTGGACATGACTGAGCGACTAAACCACCACCACAAGACTATTTGGATGAATAATCTTCATTCAAGTTTATGTGAAAGTAGTGCTGAACATCTGGGCACTTTTATGCTGCCTGAGTCTCACATGGGGTCCAGACTTGTTTCTGCTCCTTATTTTGTATTCCTTCTCTTTGTCTCAGGGTCCAACCCATTCCTCTGTGCTCCTTGTTCTTCTAGAGCATTAATCTGATCTGGCCCTGATTTCTGTTTTTGTATCTGATGGTCCCTGTCCCAGAACTGAAGCTTCAATTTTCAAGCACACCTTGTGTGTAGGAGGGAGATTGTTTAGAACAGGGTCAGCACACAAGGAGGCTGCTGGATCCTTTCCCCCTTTTCCTTGGCAAGCCTCTCTGACCTGACTCTTCTTCTGTAGCTAAGATATGTGAGGATCTTATTTTTTTACAGAGATATTTTGTGAAAGATAAATTTTTCAGGACTGTGGCCATGGATTCTTAGCCAAAGGAACGACAAGGAGATATGATCAAATGTGTGCTGGTGAATCAATACAAATAAATTATGTGTTCTTTGTTATTATGTCCTAGGCTACACACAAGAGGGCTCTTAAATCATCCACCATCAGCCATTGGAGGTTCTGCTCCTTTCCAAGGTGTTATATGGAGATGAAATCCAGGCTGGTGTTATTTTAGGCAATCCAGATAACTTTCTAGTGGGAATATTGATTTGGCTGCTAGAGGAATGTTGGCCACTGCAGGAGACTGGAGGGGGACAATTCTTCTCGATCTGGCATGGCCCTGATTATACCCTAAATTTTTCTTACCTCTAATGTCTGGGACTTATGAGCATTCTCTTGCCTGAATGGATGGTCCTTTTACTATATGATTTAGAACTCTGGGGTTTTGATCAAGTGCTTGTCCAGGAGCTTGAATGGATTAAAATCAACACCCTTCCCCATTTCCCGCCTCACGAATGCTACCACCCTTCATCTGTTAGGTCTTGGTATTTGACCGCCATGGTCGATTCTCTTGACAACCCTGGAGTAAGATCCAGGCAAGCAGTCTGCTTAAGAAGCTCAAGAGGTAACCAGCCATGTGAGTGAGGCCGGGAAGTGTTAATCGAGGGAAGAAGATTCTCAGAAGTTCAGGCATTGAATAGCAATTAACAAACATGCCCTTCAATCCCCTAGGCAGATGAACAAGAAAAAGGTGAGGCAGAAGGAACAAATTGGTCATAAACATGTTTCCAACAAAGAGAGAATGCATAGATGTAGGGAAATAAGCTGAAAACCCATTCAACCAAGCAGAGGCATGAAATGAGGGTAGGCCGTGGGAACATATTAGATGGTCCTCCTGAAAGTGTTGGAGCTGGATTTCAAGCCCAAGCCTTTGAATTAAAATGAAGCCCATTAACTTCTTGGAAACATCAGAGGTATCTTTGACTCTGCTTTTCTATTGTGCTCTGCTTGCAATTTTTAGCAACAATTTTCCTAGGGCTCCCACCCGCTACTTTCCCTCTTTCCTTTTCTATTACCATTGTCTTAGTTCAGTTGTCTTATCTCTTATATCGGGACTATTGTAATATCCTTCTCACCTGACTTCCTATTTTTCATCTTCACTGATTCACCCTGCATATTCCTGACTGTTATTTCCAAAATGCAGGTGCTAACTGATTTTTTTCACCTGCTCAAGCACAGTAGACATTTCTGTGTTATTTCCTGAGAAGAGTTGAAACTCTATAACCTGATGTCCTAGGCAGAATAGTATCCTCCCAAAAGATGTCCATAATCCCTGGGACCTTGGATTACATAGCAAAGGGGAGTTAGGGCAGTAGATGGAAATAAGGCTGTAATCAGTTGAGTAAAAGATAAAGTATCCTGGGTTATCTGGTTGGGTCCAATGTAACCAGAAGGATCCTTCAATCAGGGAGAAGGAAGAAGAGTCAGAGTGAGAGTGATGCAATGTGAGACTCAACCAGTCATTACTGGCATTGAAGATGGATGGGGACCAGGAGCCAAGGAACACATATAACCTCTGGAACCTGGAAAAGGCAAGAAAAGATTCTCCCTTAGAACCTCCAGAAGCAATATAGGAATACAGCCCTGCCAACACCTTGATTTTAGCCATTGAAACCTGTTTTGGACTTCTAATCTCCCAAGCTGTAAGATAATACATTTATGTTGTTTTAAGCTACTTTATTTGTAATAATCGGTTACATCCAATTGGAAACTTACATACCTAGTAGTTAAAAGATTTGTTGTCTGACTCCTGAAGCCCTAACCTCAGCAGACCCCCTGCCCCACCAATTCCCACCTCAAGCCTGGAACATGACAGGAAATTTCAGCCCAATTGTATCTTCTCATGCTTATCCTTAGCCTGAAAAGCTCATCGCCTTCTTCACCTACTAAATTAAGCCAGTTCAAATAGTACTCTTGTAGAAATTTTCACACAGGTTAATCCTCTATGTCATCCCTGCTAGGAAATCACTCGTTTCTATCACGTGTCAACCTTGCAGGGTTAGTGTGAGACTCCCATGAGACAAAAGGTGAAATGACTTACAACCAGGTGCAAGTCAGAGTGATTGCAACTTTCACTGAAGGTGGCTGTATAAATGTATATCTGGTTGCACTGAAAGTGTCAGAGACATTGTGTCCTTCATCCTTACATCCTCCACAGCATTTAGTATGGTACACTGACCACAAGAGGGCTTCCCAAGTGGTAAAGAATCTAAAGAATCTGCCTGCCAATGCAGAAGCCACAGGAGATGCAACTTTGATCTCTGGGTTGGGAAGATCCCCTGAAGGAGGAAATGGCAACCCACCACTCCAGTATTCTTGCCTGGATAATCCCATGGACAGAGGAGCCTGGGGGGCTACAGTCCTTGGGGTCACAAAGTGTTGGACACAGCTGGGCAACTGCACACGCACACATTGACCACGAGAGACTGCATAGTAATTTGTTGGGTTGAGTAGGAGATAGGTTTTGAGAAATACCAGATCGTTGGATTAGATGGCAGGTCATTCCATTCCACGCTTCTATGTGGGGAATCTGGGATGTGTCAGGTACTGTCCCAGGTGCTGAATATATAGTGAAAAATAGGGCAGACTGTTGTGTTGCCCTGAGGCGTTTTACAGTCTAGTCAAGTCCCTACTCTGGGTCTTTGGGCTGTTAGCTACTTCCAATCTGGGGACTTGCTTATCCCTCAAAAATCCCCTTGGTTCAGCAGCTGCAATGGTTTGTCTGAGAGCTCTTTCAGTCCCTGAGCCCTAAGAGGGAATGATGCCCCTTGACAGGAGTGGTGGAAGGAAGGGGAGTGTGCATGCCTGTAGGCAGGACAAGCAGAGACAGACCCTGAAATGAAAAGTGACAAGTGGGTAGGATCACACACTAGGCAAAATGGACTTGATGAGCCTGTGATCTTCCCATTGCTGAGGCTGTCAGTGCGTGTCCACTCGAAGTAAGCACCAGCACCCAGGGAGTGCTCCAGGCTTTCATCTCTACATCAGTGAGAAGCCTGGTGAAATTGCTCTTTATTTTCTGAGCTTCAGGTTGTCATCACTAAACAAGTGACATGCTCCATCTTGGGACATGCCATTTTCCTACTCGGGTGGGCAAATGACCTGGTTTGCTCAGAGATGAACCTAATGTGTACTGAGGCCTGACCATGTGCCTGGCACATAATCCTAATCCTCACATCAATCCAGTGAAGGGAATGATATTGGCTTCATTTTCCAGATAAGGACACTGAGACTCCATAGGGCAAGCTACTATGTGCCTTAGGTCACATAGAGAGTAAATGGCAGAGCCTGAACTCTACACTAAGACTGTCTAGGTCAGAGCTTTTGCTCTATTACCAAGGCAATGATTGCTTATATTTTCCTCTGTATTGATGACTATCTCTAGAAGCTTCACTCCAATGGCTTTGGAGCCACAGTTTCATCTTTCGTCTGTTTACATCTGTTACTGCCCTTGGCTTCCTCATGAGAGTGGTGCTGGTGGTGGTTGGATAGAAGGAGTGATGGACATGTAGGAAGGTATAAGCTCTGACTCCTAGTTAATGGTACACTTTGAGCTAATTAACTCTAGTCCTGGTGATCTCTCATCCTGGAATATGGACATTGACGTGGAATTCTGGGGTCTTTTGGCCCTACCCCCTTACTGGGCTGTATGCTACCTAAATCATTTCTAAGAGATGGCTGTCTCTTTCCTTTTCAGTGTCCCTTAGGAAATGAAAGTGAATGGATTTTTAATTCATTTTTAATGGCTCATTACACAAAACGAGAACAACCTCCCACTACTCAACAGCCATTTTTCACAAGCTCCTAGTTTCAATAGCACTGCATTCCATTTCCTTGATCTGTCACTTGCCTTGTTCAGCTGCTGCATGCTGCAAAGTACTTTCTTAACAATGGTCCCATTTTAATTAGGGATGACTAATGCCCATTAATTTTTCTATCTCGTATCCCTTTCTTGGATCATATAGGAATAGACAAACCTGTGTTTGGGTGCTGACTCCTACTTCTCCCCAGCAGCATGGCCTGGACAATTCCTTCATCTGGACTATGTGGATGATGATATCTGTCCCGCGCTATGTTTATGCTTATTACCTGTGTAATGCACATAGAATACCAAGCACAGTGCTTGGCATTTTGTAGGTGCTCAGTATATGTTAGCATTGCCACCTCTACCCTTTCTGTGTTCTTCTCTTGTCTAAATTACTCTACTTAGTCATGTTTTTGACCATAGATATACTATTTTCTTTCATCTACATCCAGTCAGGTATAGGTATATATCTTTGTCATCTTTAGAAGTCCCTAGAGAGTAAAATCTCTTTAAAACTTAATGTGGTCATAGGGATATCCCCGGTTGTCCAGTGGTTAAGACTTTGTCTTCCAATGCACGGGGTGAGTCTTCGATTCCTGGTTCAGGGGTTAAGATCTCATATGACTCATGACCAAAAAACCAAAACATAAAACAGAAGTAATATTGTAACAAATTCAATAAGTATTTTAAAATGGTCCACATAAAAAAAAATCTAAAAAAAAAAAAAAAAAAACCCAACTTAATGCAGTCATATAGGAAGGTTGGTTTCACCATCTTCCCTCCCTGGCCTTGTGTTCCCTTTGTTTTATCCTCTGGTCCTTCTTGAAGTTCTTTCATAGTCACTTTGAATTCTTCCTTTTGGGGAGACTTGGCAGACTAATTTATCCAGGAAAAAGATACCTTTGAAAAACTATATGAGATACTCCAGAAAGAAGACATCTGGGAATTTCCACTTCCACCCATCTATTATGACCTTACTTATTCCTCTCATCTTTTATGAGGACATCTTGATCACCCCAGTCCAGACTCATTTTCTACTCCTTTGAATGCCTATGGCAAGACTTTCAATTCACTGAATGCATCATATCTCTGTTGACTAATAGGCAGCATGCTAATGAAGAGTGTGATAATACTCTTGTAGTACAATGATGAGAAAAACAATGTCTGTCCTGAAGGAGCACATACCCTTATGGTGGAGACACCTATGCAAATAGACAACTATAATCCACTGTGAGTAGCATAGTTGGAAGTATGTGCAAAAGGCAAGGGGGCATGGATGGGAGGGGGGATCTGTTCTGTCTTGGAGGACAGGTAAGACATCAGAGTGTTGATGGTATTTGAGCTAGGCCTTGAAGAAAAAGATCCTCAGGTGGAGAGTGAGAGAAGAGCTTTCAGAAGACAGAAAAGAGCTTGTGTGAAAGTGTGGGAGCATGGAACAGGGAGAAACATGGGTATTCTGATGTGGCTACAAGTTAGATGTTGTTTTGGAAAAGTGGCTCTAGAGGAGGGTTACAATGTCAATTGGGGCCAAGTTGAGAAAGACCTTGTATGCTGTGCTGGGGAATTTGATCTGAAAGGCAGCCTGGAGCCACCATAGATTGTTTGACAATGTATAGGCAATGGAGTTCAGCCTCTGCTTTAGAAAGGTCATTCTGGTGTAAGGATGTAAGAAGGGGGAGAAATTAAGTCAACTAGTTATTTTGAAGGCCCCTGAAGTCATCTAATAGCTAATCCAGTGGTTCATCTTCCTTGCACATGAGGTGTCAGCCACATTTCACATGACTGATCACTCCTTCCTTCTTGAAACCCATTGTTTGCATGACTTCCAGAACACACACTCCCCTGAGTTTCTTCTAAGCTCACAGACCATTCTGTGTCAGGGAGGGTCTCTGACTTTAGGTATTTCTAGAGAGAAGTCATCAAATACAGGAATTGACTGCAAGTGTACCGGCAAGACTGGAGGAGCAAGAAGGAGAAAATGTAGTTGCTCAACTTTGCAGAAACTATTAACCCCCCTGCCCGGGAGGAAGAAGAGCAGTACAGAAGGCCAAGGGTCTCTCCCACTGCGATTCCTGCAGGTGTGCTGCGCTGCCCAAGGAGGGCCCAGGAGCCTGCCTGACATGCCACTGAGACCCAGTGCTGCTGCTGGTGTCCTGTTGCCTACAGAAGTGTGAAGGGAGTAGCTTCTGCATGTCTACATGTCCCCAAAGTACCCCCAGCCCCTCTGGCAGAATCAGAAGCCACGTGACAGGAGGGTCTTAGAAATACGGTTCTCAGGGTCCTGGTTACCTTCTATAATAGGCAGGAAAGTGGGCTGAGCCGAGAGTAAACAGCAGCACAGTTCACCCCTTTAGCTACTGTGAGTACACATCTCCACCCCCTGTTTGGAAGTAGCCTCCTCTTTTCCTGTTGGTTCACTGGGAGCACATGAAGCTCAAAGTTGCTGGGTTTCGGTTCATCTTCCAGTTCAATGGGACAGGTGTTCTCTGTTAATTTAGCAACAGAACCAAAAGTTGTGGGGACATGAATAAAACATGCTGTGATGGCTTATGTTGAGGAACAATGAGAGGAACACTCCCACTTTTGCCCCTTGGTTCTCAAACCTTTGTATCACAATTTTGGTTTATCTACTAGTCACATCCACATATCCTAGAAGATAGCACCACAACCTCACACCATGCTGGCTTCCAGCTAGTGCTTGCTGTTGAACCTTTGAAAGTCCATGCAATCATTGTATCAGGTCAGCTGCTTCTGGCTGATGAAATTTGCAGGAAGGCCAGCAGATTCCATCAACATGTCCATGACCACACTTCATTTGCTGCGAAATGCATTCCTTTGTTAGATGTAATTGTGTGGGAATCCATGAGACTGAATAAGGTGCTCGGAAATTTAAAGATTTTGATTCTAGTATATTCACTGCAGGCGAGGAAGAGCAAGTTCACGGAGAAGAAATTGCTTCCTCTATGTGATAGGAGTGAGACAGTACAGTCAGCTTGCCACTAAGTGCCACATTGAGTGTTGGTTTCTGAGGTTGTCAGGTTGGGGACTCAGCAGTAATGATGCCTGTGTCAGCTTTGGTGAGGGGAAAGTGAAGTGAAAGTTGTGTCCAACTCTTTGTGACCCCATGTACTGTATAGCCTGCCAGACTTCTCTGTCCATGGAATTCTCTAAGCAAGAATACTGGAGTGAGTAGCTGTTCCTCTCTCTAGGGGATCTTCCCAACCCCAGGGTGAAACCCAGGTCTCCCGGATTGCAGGCAGATTCTTTACTGCCTGAGTCACCAGCTCATGGCAGATGTAGGCAAAGCTTCTGTGTCTGCCACAGTAGTCACTGGTACACAGGAACCCACCGAGCAGATGGGGGCATTTTGGACAGAAAGGCTTACTGGCCTCAACAGAAGGCCATCTTGCTTCATCTACTTATTGAGAGACTCTTCTGTAGTTAGTACCATTTGGTGAATATTCATACAGGACACAGATATTCACTGTGCCAGTTTCAAGAGGTTTAAGCACATACTGGTTTCCTTTCTTCATTTTCCTGATCTCTCAATGCTAAAACGCCCCAGCTTTCAATCCTCATCTCTCTATCCAAACTCCATGTCCTGGCGATCTAACCAAGTCTCATGTCTTTAAGTACCATCTAATCACTGACAACCTAGTTATGACCAACCTAGACAGCATATTATAAAGCAGAGACAATTACTTTGCCAACAAAGGTCTGTCTAGTCAAAGCTATGTTTTTTCCAGTAGTCATATATGGATGTGAGAATTGGACTATAAAGAAAGCTGAATGCTGAAGAATGGATGCTTTTACACTGTGGTGTTGGAGAAGACTCTTGAGAGTCCCTTGGACTGCAAGGAGAATGTTCATTGGAAAGACTGATGCTGAAGCTGAAACTCCAATACTTTGGCCACCTGATGTGAAGAACTGACTCATTTGAAAAGACCCTGATGCTGGGAAAGATTGAAAGTGGGAGTAGAAGGGGACAACAGAGGATGAGATGGTTGGATGGCATCACTGACTCGATGAACATGAGTTTGAATAAACTCTGGGAGTTGGTGATGGACAGGGAGGCCTGGTGTGCTGCAGTCCATGGGGTCACAAAGAGTCAGACATGACTGAGAGACTGAACTGAATCATTGACAGCTCCCATATTGATATTTTTAGCCTGGACTCTCTGCCCTGAACTCCAGACTCATTTATCCATCTATTTGACTCATCCACTTGAATTCTCTTAGGCATCCCAAACTTAATGTCCAAAACTAAACATCTCAGCTTTCCTCCCATCCTCTTCCTGTTATAGTCTTCATCTCATAAAATGGTACCTCTATGCTTCCAGTTACTTAGTCCCAAATCTGAAGGTCATTTTGGACTCTTCTCTTTTATTCATGCCCCATATCCAAATTTTCACCAAACCTTTCTGACTTTACTGTCAAAGTATGTTCAGACCATGTTTCTTTTCCTGTCCACACTTGTTTGGACCATTTTCACCTGGATGGTTACAACACAATCCAAATTTGCATTTTTCCCTACCCTGCCTTTCTTAACACAGCAACCGGAGTCATCCTGTGAACACTGAAGTCCTTTGTTATAATCCTCCAGTAGCTCCTCATCTCACTCAGTAAGAGCCAGGAGGACCTTCACAGTCCTTCACAAGTCCCAGCAAGGTCTAAGCCTCCCCAGATCTCCCAGACTTCATCTCCTTCTGCTCTGTCTCTCAGCTCCATCCTCATTGGTCCTCTTATGTTGATTGAATATGAAAGGCCTCAGGACCTTTGCATTTGCTGTCTCTTACATGGCCTCATCCCTCACCTCATTTAGGATTTTGCTTGAGTATCAGTTTTTCATAGTTTTGCTGGGCTCCCTTTATTCTGCTGCAGCGCATAGCCCTGGACTACCCCTGCATTTTAAGACTTGCTCTTCTCCTTCTGTTTATCTGCCCGCCCCCCACCCCACCTCATAACACTCACCATCATCTGACTGCTATGTTACTTACCTACCTGTTTGTTTGTCTTCCTTGCCAGAATGTAAGCTCTCTGAGGGCAGAGAAGCTGGTTTGTTTTCTTCACTGCTGAACCCATAGCCATTGTCCAGTGGGAAACATTCCATACATATTTGCTTAGTGAGTGAGTGCAAAAATTATGAGAATCAGAAATTGGATGATACGGTGGACTATAGTACATTTCAGAAGAGTTTGTGTTTCCTTGCTGTATGTGGGATGAGGGTGGGATCAGGGGTCATGCTGAGGTTCTTTCTTGAACCACAGAGTTGACAATCTGCCCTTTAAAACATAGGGAAGGGTGTAGCAGTTTTGTGACATTTCATGCAATGGAACCAGATAATAAAGTTAGTATTTCTTGTACCATTTCTTGTCCTCAGCTAGATTGTAAACTTGTGGTGGGCAGGGAGCACCATTTATGTTATTCTGAACTTGGCACATACCTAGCACAGTTTGGGATATCAAGTTGGTGCCCAGACATTGTTAGATTGGGGATCAGTTGGGCTATGGACTTATTGTTGTTGTTCAGTCACTAGGTTGTGTCTGACCCTTTGTGACCCCATGGGCTGCAGCACACCAGGCTTCCCTGTCCTTCAGTGTCTCTCAGAGTTTGTTCAAACTCATGTCCATTGAGCCGATGATGCCATCCAACCATCTCATCCTCTGTCACCCTCTTTGCCTCCTGCCATCAATCTTTCCCAGCATCAGCTGTGGACTACAGATACTCAATTTCTGTTCCCTAGGGGAGTACCCCATGAGTTGGGATGAGGACTCCAGGATTTAGACTCTGCTGAAACTGAAAAATATACTTTTGTGTACAGTCCCCGAGGAGTGTGTTTTAGCATCCTCACGACGTTACCATTGTCAATCACTTTCAGTAAAGACCATGGTCCCTATTTTAATTCGCTAGAAACAAAGAACTATCAGGTAAGGTCAGGAATGAGGTGGTGAGACGTGAGGGGGAACTTCAGGGGGCATGCATAGAACCTGATGGATTTAAAGACACCAAGGTTTCAGGAAGGTTTAATGAACTAAAGTAATTTTCCTTCAGAGTAAAATTTTACAGGCATTAAAGGTCCTCACTTCACTGAATGTGCTCACGGGCGAGAGCGTCCCAGTGATTTATGACTTTGCAGATTATGCATTATCCTTTCAGAGGACAGGACTCCCCCGGGGCTCCCTGCCTTCCTTCTGAAGCTGAAGCTGAGTAGAGGAGCCCAGAGAACACACCATGTCTGATTTGTAGCCTCCTGTATCACAACTGGGGTCTAGAACGTGTGGGTATTTTTCAGAGGGAGCTTAGCAACTCTAGTATCTGAATCCTCCTTCCCCCCATCAAATAAGGATAACTTGGAAGCTTTGCCTCCTGAAGAATAATTATCATACTAATAACTCATATTTGCATAGTACAGCTTCTAAAGCAGGTCAACTTTCCTTATTTGATTTGATTCAAAAACCCTGTGAGGTTGGCAGGGGAAGGAGAATCATTATCCCCATTTTAGGAAATTGGAACAGATTCTGAAAACGTAAATAAGTTGCTCAGGCTCGCCCAGCAGCATATGGTGAGACTGGGTTTTGAGTGCAGCCCTCTCGTTGCAAGTGCTCTTTCCGTGATGCCAGGAGAGCCTCATCCAGGAGGCGGATGGCTGGACCCAGTGGCTCCTGCCTTCGTGAAATGTGTACTCTTACTAAGGAAGAGCCATTTCTCTTCTGACCACTTTATCACCAAGAATCTTATGTTGAGTCTGGCATAGGTAGGAACAGAAGAATGAAAGGGAGAGGGGATGTGACAAATAAAGACATTAGTTACTGGTACTATGTTTGTCTAAGACCAAGTAGTTGGCTGAGGGCTGGCCTGAGCATCTGGGGGCAGTAGAAGTCGTTAGATTCCTAGAGACAAGAAGATTGGAGGGGGTGGTCAGCAGGGGCAGCCCCAACTGGTTTTGTCAGAGGCAAGCCATGTTCCTTACGGTCAACTAATTATATGAGTCTCAGTATTCTTGCCTGGAGAATCCCGTGGACAGAGGAGCCTGCCTGCAGTTCACAGGGCCACAGAGAGTCAGACACTACTGAAACTGCTTAGCACACACACACTTGTTTTTGTTCATAGGCTTCCCTGGTGGCTCAGGTGGCAAAGAAGCAACCTGCCAATGAAGGAGATGTGGGTTTGATCCCTGGGTCGGGAAGATCCCCTGGAGAAGGAAATGGCAACCCACTCCAGTATTCTTGCCTGGGAAAGTCCATGGACAGAGGAGCCTGGTGGGCCACAGTCCATGGTGTCAGAAAGAATTAGACATGACAACATATATATATATATATATATGTGTATATATATATATATGTGTGTATATATAGTATGTGTGTGTATGTGTGTATACATACACATATACAGTAAGTCTCTTGTTATACTTTAGTCATAATATACATTATATATTAATATTATATATGTTATGTGTTTATACATAGTAAGTCTCTTGTTATAGTATAGTCCCTCTATGTAAACACCCTCTTCATTTTTAGAAAACTTTATCAACCCGTAGTCGATGGTAGGTTGGACTTCCTCTGTCCTTCATGCATGATTCTATCATCCTTTGTGCCTTCTTTGTGCAGCTTGACTGTGTCTCCAAGTGGCTGGTGCCCCCATGACATTGCACTCAACACATGACTGCTCTTGCCTCTAATGGCCCATTCAGCTCTCCCTTCATGCTGTATTTTCTACCAAGCAGGGTGAAAATGGCACCTTTCCACCCTGCTTTTTTCTATCTACTGCTGTCCCAATTATAACATGAAAGAAAGAAAGAGAGGGAGGGGGAAATAAAGAGACAGGCCAGACAGGCAAGGGAGTGAACTTCATTTCTCTATATCCAAATTCTTGATACTTCGAGTTTCGGCTCATATAATCTTTCCCTCATGAAGACTTTGATGACCACATTTTCTGATTTAATTGCTTCCTCCTTTCAACTCTTATAGCACATTATCAGATACCTTTATCTTCTCATCCCTTCTTTTATTGTCATTCATTTATAATTCATTCATTGGACTTTGTATAGCACCTGCCATGTGTCAGCTGTTGTGCTAGATGTTGGGGATGCAAAATTGAATGAGACCTAACTTGTGACCTCAAAGAGGTCACAATCTAACAGATGAGACATATGGAGATGTCACATTAATCCAATTTGATAAAAACTATAAGAGATGTATGAGCAAATGTTCTTCCAGAGATTCTGTCTGATGCTAATTTAAGGTTATATGTGCCTGTACATAGGAGCTTTAATTTAGGTGGCTTTACTACTATGTGTGTGTGTCTGTATGTGTGTAGCTTATATTAAGAGAGAGGTGCTATTTACTCATGAATAATTCCAATTTATTTTCATTTCTCCTCTGTCTAGAATCCCTCTAGGATTGTAGCCTGTTGGTCACCAAGGAAATTTTTTTTAAATTTATGTTTTTATTGAAGGATAATTGCTTTACAGAATTTTTTTATTTTCTGTCAAAGCTCAACATGAATCAGCCATAGGTATACATATCCCTCCTTGACAAAGCATATTTGACAAACCTGGGTCTCCCAACAATTTGTCTTGTCATTTCATTACACATCTCTGTTTCCTATTTCTTTCTCCAAAAACAAAGAAAACAAAAGTTACTTTCACCTGTGGGCCTTGAGCTCTGGATCTTTCTCTGATTCCTGGAGTTTAGCAGGTGTCTTTCTAATTCACATAAGAGGAGCTCAGTAAATATTTGTGGAATTCATGATTGAGTGATAAACTCCTGAGGGCAGGAATGTGTTTTTCTCCTCTCAGTTTGCTTGCTCATTGCCTTGCACACAAAAAGGAAGATAAACATTTGCTAAATGGAGGATGCATCGTATTAGAGCAGAACAAGCCTGGATGACAGAGTCTCATAGCCCTGGGTGGGAATGCTTGCTGAGTCTCTTGCTAGTTGTGCACATTGGGGAGCAGACTGCTTAATTCTTAGGACTCACTTTTCTCATCTGTAAAATGGAGCGCTAATTATGTCTTCTCAGTCTCAACAGTTTGTTGTGAGAATTGAGAAGCATCCAGTGTGGTATTTAGCACATAGTAATGGTTCAGTTAATCTTTGGTCCCTGCTTTTTCTTTTTTAAATTGGATTGGCACCTCTCATCCGGGGACATCTGCTGGAAAGGAGTCATGTCAAGCTTTGCTATGGACCTCAGGCTAGCTCCTCCATCCTTCCTCATCTATCCACTGGTGATTCTTTGGTCACACTCACTCCTTTCTGATCTGAGTCCTCTCCCAGGTAGCCTGGGGCTTGTTAGTGGGTTTTCTGCATCTGCTTTCAGTTTTCTTTCCTGGTAATTCCCTTCTCAGAGCCTTTGGAATGCTTTGATTGGTGAGAGAAGCAAGGGTTTGGCGGGCTTTCTTTTAATCTTTGTTTTCTTTGCTAGGCACAGGATATCATGGGCTAAAGTTACATTATCATCTCTTCATAACTTTATTCTTGTCCTTCTATGCTGGCTCCAGGGGAAAGGAAGTCTCCAGTCCTAATTCTCTGTGTTTGGACCTTTCCTCTGGAGGAATGCTGGGGTGATTTTGTTGGGAAGCATCCTTCTCATGCATCTCCTGTGACCTGTTTTCTTTGTAAAATTCAGCTCAATTTAAAGGCAGGAATGCTTTTCTAGATCAGGAATCCACCACACTGGAAGGCAGTGTCACTGCAGCCCGAACTTGGGAGAGGAATCATGGTGTGATGGAGTCTTTCTCAAAGCTTGGTCCTCTAATAGCCAAATGAAGATTTCTGGGTCCTCCCCAAGACTCACCAAGTCAGACTTGCTGAGAATGGGACCAGGGAATCTTCATTTAGCAGGCTCCCCAGTGACAGTTAGGCTCCAACTTTGCTTATAACGTGGGTTGAACAGTGCCCTGGGCCCTTGACCAAGGCCACACACTGTTGGAACTTTAACTTGAGTCACTTTGTCTCTGTCTGTTTCCTCATCTGTAAAACAGGGGCAATAGACTGGATTGACACCATCCCCTTCTGAAGACTATGCTTTACTGCTAAGACACCATTATCTTTCACTGACTCAAAAATAATGATCTTTGGGAACCTTTGATGTACTAAGCCTGTCTCTTGGGAGACAGAAGTAGAAAACGTGAAGCCTGCCTCATGGTGTTCAAAATCGAGCTGAGAAGGCAGATCCTGTGACATCCAGAAGCTAGATAGTGTTTAACTCTGTGGCAAATTATGTAATGCAATTTTAAATGTAATAGGACTTCAGGCTACTTGAGGAAGATGGATCCTGAGCTGTTTCTTGAACAAAGGTAGACAGGTTCAGGCAGTAATGAAAGGACTATTCACAGGCAATGACACAACAATACAGCAGGAAAGAAGGAAAGCAGAGATGTGAGAATGGATTTCCTTATCTGCAGCACCTTGGGAACTTGGACTGTTAAAGCAGAGGGCAGTTTCTTGAGATCCATGGAAAAGTGCCTGGAGACAGTATGTGGGTCAGACTGTGGGGTGCCTTACATACCAGTTAAGGAATCTGGATTTCATCCTTAGGCAGAGGATTCGGTAAAGGCTTCTAACCAAAAAAAATGTGTATTAAGAGCAAAATTGAAACGATCTGTTATGAAGGCAGAAATAAAATTCATGGAGTTGTGGAAGGATGTATTTATTTGGATCCTCTGAGAAGCAGACACCAAAAAGAAATTAGATATGTAAGAAACATAATAAAGACTGAGAAGATGGAGGGAGACAAGGAGAGTGGTCTAAGCACTGGGTAAAACTGCTGATAGAATGAGAACAGCTCTGGGTTCTCAGATCCAGTTGTTTGTTAGACCCTCTATTAAGTAGTAGGATTCTTACCCTCAACATCTCTTTTTTTCTCCCTTTATGTGCTTTGCACTTTTTGGAGATTGTTTTGTGCCCCAGAAAGCTTGATATCAGAAGACACTGAAGTAGTCTGACTTGCTCTGGCAGACACTAAAGGGCTTCTGACTGTTTCTAGAAGAACATAGCTTTGAGTTTCTCCAGAATTTGGGATGGTCTACACGTAGCCACTCATGTTTTTACCTAGTGACTGTGAAAGAATGATTTTGACAATGAAAGCAGTAAAATGAAGAGAAATCTGGTGTGTCTGCATTTAAATTAATTTAACAAATAGGAATTATCGGTACATTGATAGGCATTTGGTTGGAGAAGGTTTGGACAAGTCCTGTCTCCGTTAGCCCCTGAATTTAACAAATGAGGAAGCAAACAGGAAAGGCATGGAGTGCAATACTTTGCATAGGATACACGCTCCTTGCTTTTGTGCTGTGCTAATAGTGTAACAGAGTGGGGGGGTGTGCAGCCCTTAGCACAAGGCTGCCGCTGGGTGCCATTACCTCAAGACCCATTACCAGGCAACGGTTAGTTATCTAATTACCAGAAGACCTGTGGGAGGTTAGAGTGGCAGTTCGAGGTTCCGCTTAGCCATTGGTCAGCACCACAGTTGGCCCCTCCCCCAAGCACGCAACTGTCGGTGAGCGACTCTTGGTGGTTCTGCTCAGCCGTTGGTTGGCACCACAGTGAGCCCCGTGCACAAGTGGCCAATCGTCAATGAGCGACCGTTAGTGGGTCATTCAGCCAACTGTTGGTGGAATGGTGGTCATTAGGTGGAGAGTGAGGTAAGAGTTGGATCCAGCCTCCTCCTTTAGTGCCCGCCAGCTCTTCTGGTTGCCGGCCAGCAGGGAAGCTGGGGGGCCCCAGGGAACAGTCTGGGAGCTGTGTCCTGCAGGGCTCCAGAGCCCTCGTTGGGGACAGCCATTGGCCTTATCCCAAGCCTTGAGGTGACCATGAACCTCTCCCCCCATCCCCACCTCTGTGACCTAATGGCAGCAGCTGTCCACATTGGATGGAGTCTACAGGACCTGCCCCCGCCATTGGGGTTGCCTGAGGAGCCAGAGGACCAGTTGGGTTATGGGTGCCTGGCTCCCTCAGCGATGAAAGCTGGGTAGGGTCTGGGGACCTGGCCCTGAGGGAGTTGCTAACTGACATCTGCCTCCTCTTAGCCAGGGCCGGGACCTCGGAGTGCAAAAGCTGTGCCGTTTCTTGTCAGAATAGGGAATAACATTCGTTCGGCAGAAATTTACAGGAACATGGTTACCTGACCATGACCTGACCTCAAGAACAAAGGATCTAACACCAGAAAGTTTGCTACAACTAACCATGCCCCTCCTTTACCTTTGCCAGAAAAGTTAGGCTTTGCTGAAAGTTTTTGGCGAGTTCAGAGTTTTTAGGGCATAAGCCACTTGTCTCCTTGCAGGGCACTGCAATAAACCTTTCTCTGCTCCAGACTCTGATACTTTGGCATGTTTGGCCCCACTGTGTGTCGGCCACATGAACTTGCATTTTTGGTACCAATAGGTCAGGTGGTTTGGTAAATTCTACTGTTCTTAAAATAGTCATGTCTTTGATGTCCTTCTTGGTTTGACTGTTTCTTGCCAACCTACGACTCCTCATCACAGGACAAAATCTGGGAAGAGACCTAAAGAACCCTCCAACCATGACCTTGCAGAGAAGTTGAAGTTTCCAAGTCAGGCTTTTCTGGGACTCTCTTTGACCTATAATGGGTCATATCCTTGCCTCTAATTTTTTCTTAGTTTACATAAAAGAGATGGAAATTGTGCTGACCGACCCCATGGGGTGCTGGATGAGAATAAATCTCAAAATGAGTGCCTTGTTGTTGGTTAAATGCCATAAAAATGTTCAATATAATGGCTGATTATTTTTCTTTAATCTTAAATGGATACCTAGCATGCAAAAGCCCCATCTTGGTAGCAGAAATTCATTATCCTGGAAAGAGTTTAATGGCTGCTGTGCAAATGAACTGGAGGAAGTTAAATTGTGGAATGGGAAGGAGTTGAGAAAAGTGAAATGAGTTGTGCATTAAATTTAGATAAACACAATTATGTGTAACTGGATTATCACGTGTGCAGGCAGGCACTATATATTAGGCACCTGTGTTTTGATTAAAATAGATTCAGGTGCATGCACTTAGTATCCTTGTATATATGGGATTGTGCCTTAGCCACTGTCCAGGTGCATGAGGGGGCAGCAGGGAAATGACTGAGATCCAAGTCCTCAGCTGTAAAAGTTTAAAGGGTCTGAGAGTAGTCTGGCCAATGAAAGTTCATTTCAGAAAACTGCTGACCCTATTACGGGCTGTCCAGCTGTTTTTCATGTGTAGCTTTCTTCTGGGTTTCTTTCAATTGGAGTCAGGAAAGTGGTCCTGGAGTCTGGTGGAGTCTAATGACCTGCTTACTCCATGGATGGGACACAGAGAAAGACAGACAGCGTCACAGAGCATTGGTGGCTGGGCTTGCCTGTTCAAGATTTTATGGCTGTGAGGTGCTAGCGATGGGGTGGGAACATGAAATCTCTTTGAACCCCTCTGCAGACAGACAGAATCAGGCCCAGTTCTTTCTTACCCTTTTAGGTCCACGTCTGTAAGTCAGAGTCATCTCCGGATCAAAGGCAAGCCCATCCTCTGATCTCTGGGTGGCCATCTGAGTGGACAGAACTAGCCAGCCTGTGCCTGACCTTGAAGGAGGACAGATGTGGGGAAACAACTGTAGATATCCAGTTAATCCCTGTTGCCACGTTTTATTTCAAGTGCAAAGCACTGTCAGGATTAAAATAAATGCTACCAGTTACGAGGTAGCATTAAATTAATAATTTTCCCCGTGCTTGATCCTATAATACCCCTCAACTCAACAGATAAATTCTAAGTCCTCCTCTGGGTGATTTGAGATGCAGTGAATATTGTTGCACAAACTAAAGTTGGCTTCCTCTTTTTTCTCCCCCTTCTCGTTCCTCTCCTGTGCCCTCCTCCACATCCCCCTTTCAGGTTATACTTATCCTGACGAAGCTGTATGACTTCAACCTGGGAAGCGTGACGGAGAGCTCACTTTGGAGGTAAGTGGATTAGAGGTCCTTCACTCGCTTCTCTGGTGGGGCTCACGTGAGGGGCGCCAGCTGAGCAGCTGGAGAGCACGTTTTGAAAGGAGCGGAAGATGCTCCTCCTCCTGGATGCCCACTTGAATGCTCCGGTGGCAATGATGGCCTCCATCTGTGAATTCCTTAGCACTCTACTGATCTTGCTTGGGGCCTGTCACAATTCTCTTTGGCATTATGGTTGCTTCTGCATTCATGCTGTGTCTCCTTTGGCTCGACAAACGTGAATGAGAGAGAGATCAGAGCATTTCTGATGCAAGAGGAGGAGACTGTGGATAAGGGAGCCTGATATAGGAAGGATGCTAGCCTTGGCGTGAGTCTCAGCCTAAGGAGTGTTTCTCGTTGTCCTTTGCTGTGACTCTTGAGAAGCCTGTGCTTCTGGGCATAGACACACAAGAGAATTGGATCTGAGTGATGACTTTTGTGGTCCCTAGCTTCCCTGGACTCCTCCTTTCATAAAATAATATTAAAAATATATTTTACAACTAAGTAAAGACAAATATATTAATATTGTATATTAAAACTTGTTTTCAGCCTAACATGCTCATTCTTTGGTTTTGACTTTAAAAGAAATGACAGTGTAAGAGGGTTCCCTTTTCTCCACATCCTCTCCAGCATTTATTGCTTATAGACTTTTGGATAGCAGCCATCCTGACTGGCGTGTAATGGTACCTCATTGTGGTTTTGATTTGCATTTCTCTGATAATGAGTGATGTTGAGCGTCTTTTCATGTGTTTGTTAGGGAACCCTCTTACACTGTTGATGGGAATGCAAACTAGTACAGCCACTATGGAGAACAGTGTGGAGATTCCTTAAAAAACTGGAAATAGAACTGCCATATGACCCAGCAATCCCACTCCTGGGCATACACACTGAGGAAACCAGATCTGAAAGAGACATGTGCACCCCAATGTTCATCGCAGCACTGTTTATAATTGCCAGGACATGGAAGCAACCTAGATGCCCATCAGCAGATGAATGGATAAGGAAGCTATGGTACATATACACCATGGAATATTACTCAGCCATTAAAAAGAATTCATTTGAATCAGTTCTAATGAGATGGATGAAACTGGAGCCCATTATACAAAGTGAAGTAAGCCAGAAAGATAAAGACCATTACAGTATACTAACACATATATATGGAATTTAGAAAGATGGTAACGATAACCCTATATGCAAAAACAGAAAAAGAGACTCAGATGTATAGAACAGACTTGTGGACTCTGCGGGAGAAGGCGAGGGTGGGATGTTTCAAGAGAACAGCATTGAAACATATATATCTAGGGTGAAACAGATCACCAGCCCAGGTTGGGTGCATGAGACAAGTGCTCAGGCCTGGTGCACTGGGAAGACCCAGAGGGAGGGGGTGGAGAGGGAGGTGGGAGGGGGGACCGGGATGGGGAATACTTGTAAATCCATGGCTAATTCATTTCAATGTATGACAAAAACCACTGCAATGTTGTAAAGTAATTATCCTCCAACTAATAAAAATAAATGGAAAAAAAAAGATAAAGACCAATACTGTATACTAATGCATATATATGGAATTTAAAAAGATGGTAACGGTAACCCTATATGCAAAACAGAAAAAGAGACACAGATGTACAGAACAGACTTTTGGACTCTGTGGGAGAAGGCAAGGGTGGGATGTTCTGAGAGAATGAGCATTGAAACAAGTATACTATCAAGTGTGAAACAGATCACCAGCCCAGGTTGGATGCATGAGACAAGTGCTCAGGGCTGGTGCACTGGGAAGACCCAGAGGGATGGGATGGAGAGGGAGGCGGGAGGGGGGATCGGGATGGGGAACACAGGTAGATCCATGGCTGATTCATGTCAATGTATGGCATAAACCACTACAATATTGTAAAGTAATTCGCCTCCAACTAATAAAAATAAATTAAAAAAAAATAAAAGAAATGACAGCATTTTTGTGAACCCTAGGCTTTACGTCTTTGTGCCTGCTGAATAAATCAACCCTGACAGGAAGCTGGGATGGCGAGAAGGATGTGAGTGGATTAAGTCAGAGAGAAGCTGACCGTTTCTCTGGACAGGAGACACCATGCATTCACTCTTGCATACACCTCCTCACATGCAAGTTCACTATTCTAGCCATGCTGCTGGCAGTCACACAGGGCCCCAGTGAGTTTCATCAACCTCTCTGAGTCGGCGCTTCATGCTCTGCTTATTACATCCGTGGGCCTCACGAGGGCTGTGTGTCCATCCTGTTTACTCTGTCATTTGTAAACACTGGAGAGAACACGGTCACAAAAGGCCATTCACTTGGTGGTGTCTTTCATCCCAGCGCCTGTCCTGAGGGTCTCTGGGGTCTTGGAGCAGAGGGCTCTGGGGCATGAGTGTCTGGGAACCTGGCTGCTACTTTATCTGACCTGTTTGCAGAGGACCAGCCAGAGCCTCTCTCCTGGGAGGGGAGCAGTCACAGCCTCTATTAAATATTTAGGGGTTAATTGCTCATATCCGCGGGGCCTGCCTCCTTTTGCACAGGATGTCCCAAACCTAATTTTGCTGCTCAGTGGAAACTGGCAGAGGTATAAGTAACCAGGCTGCCTCTCGTAGGTGAAAGCATGCCTGTTTCCACTCACACAGGACTCCTGGGGAATGAGAGCCTCAGAAACCATCCCCTCAGGCCCTATCACAGTGATGCTGTGGTGATCCTTTAAGCCTGACTCCAGTGCTGTCTGCTTGGTGCAAATAATGAAACAAGCCAGAAAATCCTGTCCTTATAGTGAGAGACAGCTATACCTGGCAGCCCATATCATATTTCAGGAAATTTGGTAGTTCTAAGGGTGAACCAGGCAAAGCCAGGGAGCCAAGGCCAGATGCTTAATGCTGGAGGCCCAGGAAGTGACAGAGTGTATGCCCCACAGGCATAACAGTCAGTATATTCACTAGTGTGTGTCAAGGACAGCAGATGGCCGAGTGGCCCTAAGGGCACCCTGATGTCCCATTGCTAGGATTCAAAATCTAGCTTGTCCACCCAAAGAGCTCTGTGGCTTTGGGCACTTTATCTAACTCCTCTGGATAAGCTTTTGGGGATGCTGGAATCAAGAACCACAGACTGAGTGGCTGCAAACTGCAGAAATGTGTTCTCTTCCAGTCTGGAGGCCAGAAGTCTGAAATCAAGGTGTTTTTGGGGTCCCCTCTCTCTGGAGGCTCTAGAGAGACTCCTTCCTCACTTCCTTCAGCTTCTGGTGTCTGTCAGCATTCCTTGGGCTGCATTATTCCGCTGTCTTCTCCTCTTCTCTCCCTTAGAAGGACACTTGCCATTGGACTTAGGGGCTGGCCCCATAATCTAGGATGCTCTCATTTTCAGATTCTTAGCTTAATTACATCTGCAGAGATGCTCTTTCAAGGATAATTCCATTGTGGGTTCTGGGGGTTAGGACATATTTTGACAGGGGCACTGCCATTCAACCCACTTCGCTCTCGTAAATCTCAGTTTCTCTGAATGTAAATTGGAGACAGTATAGATCCCACTTTTGCTCCAGCCACGTTGTCCGTGCTGTTCCCCAGACAAGCCAGCATCTTCCTCAGGACCCTTACACTCAGATTTTTCTTGGGTCTGAGCTCCTTTCTGTATGCTCACCTCATCACTGAGGCCTTTGTCTCAGGACTCGGCATTTCATCACTGGGCTGCATTTTCTTCCCTAGAACCTGTCACCCTCTAGCTGCTAAATATTTACTTACTGATTTATTTATATTCAACCTACACCCACTAACATCTAAGCTTGTAAAGACAGCATTTTTTTTTTCCATTTTGCTTCAGTGCTGTATCCTCAATACCTCAAATAGTATCTGGCACACAGGAGGTACTTAATAAATGTTTGCTTGATGAATAAATTCATGGATGGATTGTAAGGACTAAATGAAATATTAAATGTGCAAACATTTAGGACAGTTACATGTGGAGAGTGCTCAGTTAATTGTAATAATTAATGATTATTGCAACCCTGTGTATTTGTGTAGTTTTGTTTGTAAGAATCCACTAATGCAGTGATCCATGGGGTGGAAACGGTAAGTGTATGCAAAGGGTTGTATTCTGTGCTGTCTAGGAATTATCACAGACCTTCCGGGGTGTTGGCAGGGGGATCGGGAGGGGAGAACAGTGATTTATGATGTTGTTCCCCATGCTGACTGAGGGGGAATTGGAATAGCAGTTTCTACCTAGTTGGAGATGTTATTTTGTAAGCAAGATTCTCTGAATGGCTGTTGGAGTGATGGGTGAGCTACAGTTTGGCAAATGGAAAGTGGAAAAATGTCCCTCGCACAGGGCAAAGGCCAGGCAAGGTGAGGCTGTAGGAGATAAGGGGACCAGGAAGGAGGCAGGGAGAGCAGCCGGGTGCTGGACTAGGTAGGGAGGTGGATGGGAGGACTCATCAGGTTCACAGGAGGGGCCAAGCCAAAGGGGGTTACTCAGCATAGACTGTAGATAACAGAGTATATATGGTGTGACCTTTCAGGGATTTGAAACAGGCTGATAGATGTTATAGGCATTCCCTATGGATACGCATTATGTGGGTATGTATTTGTGTTATCCAGAGGGTTCACAGGTCTGATAAAGCCCAGCTTAGGAACCCCTGCAGAGGGGGCAATAGAGGAAAGGGACTGCCCCTAAACTTTGTGGAAACTTTCCAACTTCCTGGGCCCTTACCGGGTATCTTCTTAATTCTTATTGTTATCCTTGCTCATACCCTAAGGATCTGTGCCCCTATCCTCTTTTCTCTGCTGTTAGTGATGTATTTTAGACTTAGAGCCTAGAGCACTATGATCTTCTTTACTAATACAGTGAGCAGAGAAAAGAAACTAAATTAAACACACACCTTTTCATTTCTGTGATTTGGTCCAACATGCTTAACTAAGCTGAAATTGAATTTGGTGATTCTTCTTCAATTTTCTCTCCAGCAGAGGCGCCTGGAGCAGCAGCTGTCATGACAAGATGATGCGCCCTGCCAGGTTGCAGTATGACATAATTATTTGTCTCACTGAATTAATAATTCAGAAGCCATCTACTTCTAAATAGACAAAAGGCTGTTTAAAAGCAGTCTGTAGCATAGCGGCAGCGTGTGTCCTTGGTGACACTCTTTCTGGAACTCCTAGGTGCCATTATACTGGGGGTGGTCAAAATATTTTCTCTCCACCAGCACAAGAATGGGTGCATAAATTGGTCATTTAGCACAACCATCTGTTGGCATCCTTTAGTCAAAGGACATTTTACATATGGGATGTCAAGCCTGTAGAATTAATGAGGCTTGGAAGTGACTTTTTATTTAAGAAGACCCAGGGATTTGCTTTTAGGGTGTTTTCAGTCCATAGTGTGTCAAGCCTGGAGACTTTATAGAGGCCAGACCCAAGGAGGAGAGATGAGTCCAGATGAGGAGATTCAGGTCCAATCAGCTTCCTCCTCATAAAGTAATTAAAAGTGAAGCTCTGGGACTGGTGGCCTGGTTACAAGTCCACTTTCCTCCACTGAGCCACTGAGTTATCTTGAACACGTTCCTTCCCCTCTCTGTGCCTCTATTTCCTTATCTGTACCATGAAGGTTATATCCACACCTATCACATAAAGTTGCTTTGAAATTTCATTGAAATGAACCATGTCAACTGCCTTGAAAAATACCTGCCCTGCAGCACCTAAGCATGGGAGGTGCTCGGAGAGTTTGTTCATTGTATGATATGCAACTTGAGCTGCTTCTCTGTAGGAGTTCCTTTACCTGAGCTGTCTTCTATCTTTTGCGGGAAACTGGAGAGTCGGGTATCACTGGGCTCAATTTACAGATGGGAACATTGAGCATTGCAGAGGTTAAACAATATGCCCCAGATTGTGAAACTAAGAAGTAGGGGCATCCCACTGAAACCTGAGCCTGTGCTGAATCCACCCTGTGTGCTGGAGCTGATGCTGGGCAAGAGAGGATTCATGGATTCCTCCAGAATAAGATAATTTGGGGGATGATATGGAAAGTGGAAGAGGGAGAAGTTCCCAGAGTGGGAAAATTGCCCTCGAGTGGTTGGGCTGGGATTTCAACTTCTAGGCTAAAATATTCCTTCTGTAATTGAGATGGATGCGCTGTAGTCCAGCACTGTCTGATTAGAAATATATAGGAGCCACATAATTTCCCAGCAGTCAATAATGTGAAAAGAAACAGTGGAGATTAATTTTATTAATAAATTTTCTTTAACCTAGTTATATAGAACTATCATTTCAATAGACAATCAATAAAATTATTAATGGGCAATTTTGCATTACATTTTTGTAGTAAGTCTTTGAAATTGAATGTGTATCTCACACTTAAGGGCGTATCTCAATTTTACATACAAAATGCAGCCACAGTTTGTTTGATAGTTAAATATGGCTGTTGGATACCATAGTGCCCAGTAGAGATCTAGTAATCTCTTTTTCAGATATTATCAGTTCATTGGGCGAGGTATGTGGGGGGCGGGGGGGGGGGGGTGCGGGCAGGAAACTTTTTTCAGCATAGAAATGCATGTCTGTTTAATCAAAGAACAAAAGGTAAAAAATTCCACCTGTTCTGGAAGGAAATTATTTAAATGTTATGGTACTTGGAATACGGGCAGTGTCAAAGGCTAACCTGATCCATATTAAAACTCTGGTCATCTAAAGTGAAACGAGGGCTGTGGAAATCTGTCCACAGAAACGGAAAAGTCGTCACCAGAACTTCTAGGTCTTTGAACTGTGATTCTTGGTAATTCTGAAATAATCATGGCTATTCACCTTAGAGTCAAAGAGACTTGGGGTGAGAAAAGATCATAGCAAACGTTCTCCTTGAACCCTAGAATCTTATCATTTCAAAGATAAGGTTGTGAGTTCAGGGAGAGGAAGACATTTTGGCTGAGTTTCTTGGATAAGAAGTCTAAGTTTAAGAGTGTTCCCTGGCTCCTCTATTATGCAGAGCGAAGTAAGTCAGAAAGAAAAACACCAATACAGTATATTAACACATATATACGGAATTTAGAAAGATGGTAATGATGATCCTATATGCAAGAGCAAAAAAGACAACATATGTATAGAATAAGTCTTTTGGACTCTGTGGGAGAAGGCGAGGGTGGGATGATTTGAGAGAAGAGCATTGAAACATGTATATTATCATATGTGAAATAGATGGCCAGACCAGGTTCGATGCATGAGACAAGGTGCTCGGGGCTGGTGCACTGGGATGACCCAGAGGGATGGGATGGGGAGGGAGGGTCAGGATGGGGAACACACGTACACCCATGGCTGACTCATGTCAATGTATGGCAAAAACCACCACAATATTGTAAAGTAATTAACCTCCAGTTAAAATAAAAGAGTGTTCCCTGGCTCCTGATCTCCTTCCATGAACACACACATTCCCTAAATGGAAACTCTGGAACTAGATAGACAGCCCTCTTCTTTTTTTTTCTTCTTTCTTTTTTTAAATTAAAATACAGTTGATTTATAATATTGTGTTAATTTCTAATGTACAACAAAGTGATTTGGTTTTATGTGTGTATGTGTGTGTATATATATATATATATATATATCTCCTTTTTCACACTCTTTTTCATTATGCTTTGTCAAAGGATATTGAGTATAATTCCCTGTGCTATACATATGACCTTGTTGTTTATTCTATGTATAATCGTTTACATCTGCTAACCTGAGATCCCACTCCATCACTCCGCTCCCTCCTTTTTCTCCCCCTTGGCAACCACAAGTTTGTTCTCTCAAGTTGGTGAGTCTGTTTAGAGAGTCTTCACATCTCCTCCATTTGTCTACTGAGAACAGACTATTGTTGTGTGGTGTGCAGGCATCCTACATTCAGAGACTGGTCATATTCTCACTTATTCCTATGACAATGGCATGTGGCACATGCTTTGGTGTCTTCTTCGTGCCCCTCTGCACACATGGGTCTGTGCATCTCTGCTGAGCTTGGTGGCATTCCTGGTCCTTGATTTGGGAGCAAGGGTGCAACTTTTCTTTGGAAGTGGTCCCTGTGAAAAGACTGATTAAGCCACTGCTTGAGGTTTTTGAGTCTTTAGTTTTGAATGTGAGTCATGGTGGGGATTTATGTTTCAGACTGGCAAATTGCTTCATGGACTCAGTGCTCCATGTCCTAAACATTAACACTTGGATTGATAAACATATTGCCTTCTCCTAGAAAAATTTGTTTTTAAGGTCCTATTTTATGGAGGTAGATGAGCTAGCATGCAATCCTCCAGCTTCCATCTGTCCATCCCAAGCACTAGTCTCTGGTAAATGTCTGTGAGTGGCCACCTTCTGATTGGGTGTGAGGTCCCCACACGAGCTTTCATCCAGAATTCCTATTGGATTAGGGGTCCTCACAGAGCTAAACAAATTTGCAGTTTTCTGGGCATAAGAGGAACCAGGAATCCTTTGAGTGGATGGTCCCCTGGTATTGCTACTTCCCCTCAGTTTCCTCTTCCCCTCTTGCTCCATTTCATCCACCCCCAGCCCAGCAGTGTGAGACTCAGTATGCTCTTGGAAAAGCAACAAGGATTCTCAGCCCTTCTTCCTATATGCTTGGTCTTGGGGCCCACACAGCAAGGGGACTTCAGATCAAGGGGTTCCTGGTTAGGGTGTTTATGCTCCCACTTCCTGGGCACATCCTCCTGGATACCTTCCCTGTTCTTCCTCCCTGGACTGGGTGCCTCTCCTCTGCTTCCCACTAATGTCTCATCCTTACACTGTGTTCCTGGCCTGGGAGCCTCTTGAGAACAGGGACCAGTGCCCTTTCTGTTTCTGGATCTACACTGCCCGCACTTGGGCTACTCTAAGTAAAAGCTGAAAGAATTGAACTGACGTTCCAATTGCCCCAAACCAAGCCCAGCCCCAGCCTTGCCTTGTCCTGTTGCTCTCCTTGTATTGAGTTGTCTTATCCCCCTGCCACTGGGGAATCCTGTGACTTTTCATCTGCCTTGCAAGCTGTTGTCTGGACCATTTATTTCCTCCTCTAATTGTTCTGTCAGTGACCTTTCTGGGGGATGCTTTTTTTTTTAATAGAAAGTGGAGACCTTTGGATTTATTAATTTTTTTGTTTGCCAAGAAAACCCTGATAATAATTACCAAGACTTCCCAGAAGTTATTAGTTTACAAATTTTAATGACACTCATGATTTATTTATGTACTTCCCTCCCTCTACAGCTGTTCATCCCAATTCCTTAGTGGAATTCCTGCTGAATCTGAGTGAATTAATGGAAACAAAACTGCAGAGTGGAATGACATTTTTTTTGCTAGGCTGTTAATTAAAAGCTTTCCATCCTGTTTGCTAGGCTCTTCAATGTGAGGTCCTGAAGACTGGGTGGATCCAGGCTGTGAAATCCTCCCTCTAGAACTGGGGCCTTTTTCTGTTTGTTTTTAGTGGTAATGAATCTGGTGAAAACTCCTGTATTGGTCACAGAGCATTCAACTGAACAGATATTAATTGAGCATTCATTATGTAAGCAGCCCTGTGTTCATTGCTGGGGGATGTGAAATAAGTTTGTCGTGATTGCTATCCTCAAGGAATGTTTAGTTCGGTTGAAAGATAAGATTAATGCATACAGGAAACAGTGTCAGGCATATGCAAGTATATATAGGTACATGCAAAACACATTGTATTCTGTGATGAGTGGCCCTACTGTAGAAGCACTTATATTTTTATTATTATCACACCTCACTCTATGAGGATGTAAAGCATTTCTAGACGTGAAATAGAGGAATGATCAATGTGGTTTGTATATTTTGTTTTGCTGTTTAACATAAAATATCTTATTTCTCCATTCAGTTGTTCAGTTCAGTCGCTTGGTCGTGTCCGATTCTTTGTGACCCCATGTACCGCAGCACGCCAGGCCTCCCTGTCCATCACCAACTCCCGGAGTCCACCCAAACCCATGTCCAGTGAATCAGTGATGCCATCCAACCATCTTATCCTCTGTCGTCCCCTTCTCCTCCTGCCCTCAATCTTTCTCAGCATCAGGGTCTTTTCCAATGAGTCAGCTCTTCGCATGAGGTGGCCAAAGTATTGGAGTTTCAGCATCAACATCAGTTCTTCCAATGAACACCCAGGACTGATCTCCTTTAGGATGGACTGGTTGGATCTCCTTGCAGTCCATAGGACTCTCAAGAGTCTTCTCCAACACCACAGTTCAAAAACATCAATTCTTTAGCACTCAGCTTTCTTTATGGTCCAACTCTCACATCCATACATGACCAGTGGAAAAACCATAGTCTTGACTAGATGGACCTTTGTTGGCAAAGTAATGTCTCTGCTTTTTAATATGCTGTCTAGGTTGGTCATAACTTTCCTTTCAAGGAGTAAGCATCTTTTAATTTCATGGCTGCAATCACCATCTGCAGTGATTTTGGGACCGCCCAAAGTAAAGTCAGCCACTATTTCCACTGTTTCCCCATCTATTTGCCATGAAGTGATGGGACCAGATGCCATGATCTTAGTTTTCTGAATGTTGAGCTTTAAACCAACTTTTTCAATCTCCTCTTTCACTTTCATCAAGAGGCTCTTTAGTTCTTCTTCACTTTCAATGAAATTAAATTTCTCCATTAGGATACGAAACTTTTAAGAGGAAGGACTGCCTCAGGTGAGAACTAGTAGTTCCCATAGTTCTCGGAAACACCTGGTCACAGATGGGATAGTGTATGGGTAGTGGTTAAAGGCTCTGATTTCAAATTGCCTGGGTATAAGTTTGAGATCTACCGCTTGCTAACTGTACCACCTTAAGCAATGTCTTCATTTCTCTATGTCTAGGTTTACTTATCCATATCGTAAGATGACAGTAAGACAGATCTCATGGAAGCTTTGTGAGGATTCAGTGAGATAATGCATGGAATGCAAAAAATGCCTACTATTTAGTTAATACTTTATGTAATAATTATTGTTTGTTTGTAGGCCCATATCCTCCTAGCCCAGTGGCTTCTACCAGCTCCAGAGGACACTTGTGCTGATATTTTTTAGGAGGTTGGGGTGCAGGACATACCTAGAATCCTAAGCATGTGGTGCCTGGAAATGTTACATTTCTTTTGAGAGAATGTTCTGGAGTCTTTTCCTTCAGATATTCATCTGTGCTTGGCACAAGGGGGAAGGTTAATGTATTTATTGGTTTTTCTACATCAGCTGTTGCTGCTGATTTGGGGTGTAGGATGCAAAGCACAATCTGATTTAAGTTCCTTTAACAAATTGTTGCGGAGGAGGCAATGGCACCCCACTCCAGTACTCTTGCCTGGAAAATCCCATGGATGGAGGAGCCTGGTGGGCTGCAGTCCATGGGGTTGCAGAGTTGGACATGACTGAGCAACTTCACTTTCACTTTTCACTTTCATGCGTTGGAGAAGGAAATGGCAACATACTCCAGTGTTCTTGCCTGGAGAACCCCAGGGATGGGGGAGCCTGGTGGTCTGCCGTCTATGGGGTCGCACAGAGTCAGACACGACGGAAGTGACTTAGCAGCAGCAGCAGCAACACAATGTTGAGTTAACTCATCCATTGCTGGTTATTTTCTTTTTACTGCAACTATTGGGGGATGTAAGCCTCATGAAGAACTTTCTTACCTCATATGTAATTAATATGGAAGGCATTCTGGGGTCATCCGTGTTTCTCAAATTTGGTGTATCCTCAGAATTACTTGTGGACTGTGTTAAAAATCTAGATTCCTGGCCCCTAACCAAGGGATTTCAGTTTGGTAAAGCTGGAGGTTACTCAGGATGTATACTTTTAAAGGCCCCATTATTGTTTTTGATTTTCAGGTAGGACTGGGAGCCACCGAGCTCTGAGGAAGCTTGGGTTCTAGGCCTGTCTCAGTTGCTAATTAATCATCTGTTAATTAATCAATTCATGCCATCTTCTATTTCCTCATAAATAAAGATGTTAGATGAAATGATCTCAAGTCCCTTTCCACTACAGTTCCACAGATGCTGTCAACTTGGGAAGTCAAACAAGAAACACACACAGATTGATGATGGCCAACAGGTACCTTTTATGAGCTAACATCATGAGCACAGCCATCCCCCTTAAGGAAAACTAATGTGATATTCATGGACAGATAGTAGCCAGGGGGCAGGTGTTAGCCAGAACACCTGTTCTAACTACTGAATTTAAATTCATTAAACATAAAGAGCATCATCCAGGCTGTAAACTCTTTGCTCCCCCAAAAAACAGAATGAAAAACGAGTTTGCCCTGAATATTGAAATCTCAGACATCTTAACTTTGCTGGAGAATAGGGTAGTGTGAACACTGGAGAAACAGATCTGGTTTACAGATTTAATATTTTCCTATTTATTATGGGAGAGAGGTTTCTTCTTATGGCCTAGTCTTTTTTTCTTCCATCCTGACATGTATAGATCTTAATTTTTGTCCAGTGGCTGAGAGAATGCAATCCTTTTGTACAGATTGTGTCTGCTCATTGTTATTTTATGTTGTTTTCCCTTCCTTCCAAATGTGATGCTGTTTTATCACAATCATAAATAACCTCACCATTGGGAGAAGGGGTGTGAAATTCTGCCCATCCCTCTCCTCACCCTGAGCTCCCTCTCATTTTCTCAGCAGTAGATTCATTAGCCTTCTAATGAAGTTAATAAGTAAACAGGATCAGACAGTTCCTTCTAAAATAACATTTATAAATGGATTTTTTTCCCCAACTCTCTCAGATAGGGCCTTAATTTTTTTCCTGCCAGATGTCCACTTGTGTAAAACTATGATGGGTGGGACCTTAGAATGTGATTTGAAGCCCCACCAAATAAAGGGAAAAATTTCAATTCACACAGAGCCTATCTATTTTCAGGTTTATAGGAGAGTGAATTTTTATATACTCCATTCCTGCTTATATATTGATATATAATGACTATAAAGATTAGGTAGTCAAGCTTTCATAGTTACCTTCTCATCCTTTGGAGGCCAATTACTTTATTGGACATGGACTCTAAATGTCACTAGGAGGCTCCTGGCAACTTCTCCCATGAAGACCACTATCCTAGACTTTATTTGGGGAGCCATAAACTGGTAAAAAACCTCTTCTTTATGTTATGTGTCTTTGAGCTTTCTTTTCAGAAATTGCTGAACTTATAAGGGAAACATTCACTGCTTACTTTTGCTTCCAAATGGTTTGTGCCCAAATTAAAGCCAAAGTTTGAAGTCAGAAGGAGAAAGACAGATATCTTATATTAATGCATTTATATGGAATCTAGAAAGATGGTACTGATGAAACTATCTGCAGGGCAGCAGTGGAGACATAAACATAGAGAACAAACTTGTGGACAAGAAGGGGAAGGAGAGGGTGGAATGAATTGAGAGAGTAGCGTTGAAACATACACATTACTATATGCAAAATTAGATAACCAGTGGAAATTTACTGTATGATGTAGGGAGCTCAAATCTGGTGCTCTATGATACCCTAGGGGTGAGATGGGGTGGGAAGTGGGAGGGAGTTTCAAGAGGGAGGGGCCATATGTATATCTATGACTGATTCATGGTGATGTATGGCAGAAAGCAATACAATATTGTAAAGCAATTATCCTTCAATTAAAGACAAATTTTTAAAAAAGTAAGGCAATACATAGTTATCTTTTAAAAGATCTTCCTTTCAATGGCTCTAATATCTTAAACTGGTATAGTATTTGTAGTCATTGCCCACATGAATGCATAGCACATCTCATATTTCTAGGAGGAATGGGAGGCCTATGTAATTTTACAGATGGATAAACTCAATTTCTTGAGTAGGTTGGTTGGTGGTCAGTGGTTTCAAATCTGGTACCCAGATGTAGGTCTCCCAGTTCTCAGCAGCCTCATGATCTTGCTCTTTCATTAGTAATCACTCTTTCCTGGCCTTTCCAGCTCAGCAACCATTCACATTTCATAAGAGATCTATGACCAAGGGACTACTTTGGGGACCAAAAATGGTTTTCTTGGACACTTGTCTCAGTGATTTTAATTTCTGGTGGATCATGAGAATCACCAGGGAAATATAAGAATATCCAGTTCCCTGGGCCTTATTCCAAACCTACTGAATCAATTTCTGGGATCAAGATCTAAGAACTTATGGTTTTAAAGCGCTCACCACTTGATTTTGATATGACCACTGACCTAAGAGATGTCATAGCCATTTTTATTTCTTGAATGCTTATGAAGACTTATTTCTTAGAATCTTCTCCCCAGCCCTCTTGCCCTCTTACCCATTTTTCCTTCTGGCTGGCTCAGAAGGACAAACGCAATCATTCATGCAAAAATACATAGTTGTACCCTCATCATCATAGATGACAACCATAAAGGTTAGTAATTGGAATGAGCTTTGGCACTTACTAATTAGCTCACATTCTGTCAGCATCAGGCTTGTTAATTGGGCAATTAACACTGATTTCAGAGACTGGTGCCATAGAATGGTTATAAGGTGCTGCTGTCCATGGAGTTGTGTTGAGATAAATCTGTAAAGGTGAGTTGGCAGCTGCAAGTCTAGGCTTTCTGAGGATCAAAAAGTACAGCAAATGGGGGATGGTTTTCAGGCAACTTTGAAAGGCTTTCTATTCATACTTTTTGTTTACAAGCAGCAGAAATCATCTCTGGCTTTGGGCCACATATAGGATTTATAGGAAACATACTGGTATAGTTCAACATTTGGAGGAAGAAATAACAACAAAACCCCAGGAACAGCAAAATCCTAGGCATCTCCAGGGACCATAGGATGTCATGGGTCTGGACATTTCCAGGGACCATGACAACTGGTTTTAGCCATTCCAGTAGATGGGCTGCTGCTGCTGCTAAGTCGCTTTAATTGTGCCCGACTCTGTGCGACCCCATAGACGGCAGCCCACCAGGCTCCTCCATCCCAGGGATTCTTCAGGCAAGAATACTGGAGTGGGTTGCCATTTCCTTCTCCAATGCACACATGCATGCTAAGTCGCTTCAGTCGTGTCTGACTCTGTGCGACCCTATGGACAGCAGCCCACCAGGCTCCTCTGCTCACAGGATTCTTTAGGCAAGAATACTGGAGTGGGTTGCCATTTCCTTCTCTGAGTAGATGGGCAATAATAGCTTATTATGGTTTTAATTTGCATTTCCCTGATAGCTAATGTTGTTGTACAGGTTTTCATGTGCTTTTTCCCCCATATGTATATTCTCTTTGGTGAAATGTGTTTGTCTTTTGCCTTTTTTTTTAAACACATGGGGAGATATGATTGAAAGTAGACATATTTAATGTATACTTGATGAGTTTGGAAATAAGTGTACATCCACAAAGCTATCTCCATAATCTATGCCATAAACATATAGATGACCTCTGAAATTTTCCTATACTGCCCTCTTTATTTTTATTTTCTGTGATGACAACATTTAACATAAGATCTACCCTCTTAGCAAAATTTTTTAGTGTACAGTACAAGATTGTTAGCTATAGCTTTGTGCTGTAGATTTCTATGACATAATCATCTTGTATAACTGAAACTTTGTACCCTTTAACTAATACCTCCCTATTTCCCATCTCCACCAATAACCCTTGACAGTCACCAATGTAATCTCTGCTTCTCTGAGTTTCACTATTTAGATTCCTCATGTAAGTTGTATTAATACTATGTAGTATTTATCCTTCTGTGTCTGGCTTATTTCACATAGCATGACATCCTTCAGTCTCATTCACGTTGCAAATGGCAGGATTTCCATCTTTGTTAAGGCTGGATAATATTTCATTGTACAAAGGGTACAAAGTTTCACGTTTTTAAAATCCATTCTTTTGTTGATAGACATTTAGGTTGCATTCACATCTTCATGGTTGTGAATAATGCTGCAATGAACTTGGGAGTACAGATATCTCTTTGATCCTTTAAATTCCTTTGGATATGTACCCCAAAGTGGTATTGTTGAACATATGGTAGTTCCATTTTTAATTTTTGAGGAAGCTTGTTACTCTTCTCCATAGTGGCCATAGCAGTTTACATTCCAACCAACAATTTATGAGTGTTCCCTTTTCTCTACATTCTCACAAGCATTTGTCATCTCTTGTCTTTTTGATAACAACCGTCCTAACAGTGTGAGGAGCTGTTTCATTATGGTCTTGATTCATATTTCCCTGATGATTTGTGATGTTGAGCATATTTCCATGTATAATGTTGTATATCTTCTTTGAAGAAATATCTAGTCAATTCCTTTGCCCATTAAAATTTTTTTTTGCTGCTGAATTGTAGAAGTTCCTTATATTTTGAATATTAAGCCTTTATCATGCTGATATATGGTTTTAAAATACTTTCTACCATTCTGTAGGTTGCCTTTTCATTTTGTTGATTGTTTCTTCTGCTGTGAAGAAGCTTTTTGATTTTATGTAATCCTGCTTGTCTATTTTTGCTTTTGTTGCTTATGCTTTGGTGCCATATGCAACAAATCATTGCCAAGGCCAATGTCAAGAAGTTTTTCCCCTTTTGTTTTCTTCTAGGAGTTTTTAGTGGTCTTACATGTAGGTCTTTAATCCATTTTGAGTTTTTTTTTTTTTTTCCTGGTATTCTTTTGCATGTGGATATCTAGTTTTTGCAACACTATTTGTTGGAGAGACTCATTTCCTCATTGTGTATTTGGTACATTTGTTAAAGGTCAGTTGACTGTATTTGTGTGGGTTTATTTCTGGACTCTCTATTCTCATTCTATTGGTCTGGTTGTGTTCAGTCACCAAGTTATGTCTGACTCTTTGTGACCCCGTGGACTGCAGCATGTCAGGTCCCCCTGCCCTTCACCATCTCCTGGAGTTGGCCCAAGTTCATGTCTATTGAATCAGTGATGCCATCTAACCATCTCATCCTGTCACCCTCTTCTCCTTTGGTCTTCAATCTTTCCCAGCATCAGGGTCTTTTCCAATGAGTTGGCTCTTCATATCAGGTGGCCAAAGTATTGGAGCTTTTGCTTCAGCATGAGTCCTTCCAGTGAGTATTCAGGGTTAATGCATGCCTGTTTTTTTTTTTTTTTTTTTTTTGCCAGTACCTATTATTTTGAATGCTGTAGCTTTGTAATGTATTTAGAAATCAGGAAGTGTGATTCTTCCAACTTTGTTCTTTTTATTCAAAATTTCATTGGCATTTCATCGGCTGTTCAGGGTCTTTTATGGTTTTGTATGAATTTTAGAATTTTTTCTATTTCTATGTAAAATGCCTTTGGGAGTTTGATAGGGACTGCATCGGGTCTGTAGAACATTTTAAGTAGTATGAACATTAACAAAATTTGGGCTTATAGCTATGTTTTAGAAAGATATGTTTAGAAAATATGATTTAGTGTGGGAAAAAAACCTATAGGCAAGGATGGTCTATTCTGAGACTACTGTGACATTCTTATTGCTTTTTACCTCTATCCACACATCCACACACACATCTTTGCTTCTGTGCTTATTTATTTGCTTACCTTTATAGAATGCCTAATGATCTAATGGTGTTTATTGAGTCAGGAATGAGGAAGGCAGGAAACTGAAATTCAAAATCCCTTTGCTTGAGGGAAACCAGAAATTTCCTCTTCACCCCCCTGAGCATCTGACTAACTTTCAGATACATAAACATAAGTTCTATACCATTGAAGTTAGAGTCCAGTGACTGGCTCATCAAGTCAGCCTGTTGAAGAGCCGTCAGGAAGTAGGCATGGCTTACTGGCTTCCTGTACTTAGACAGAGTTCAAACTTTTGCATTCTGGAAGCATGCGGCAGAGGACAAAGGAAGTGATTGACTTCCTAAGATGATTATTCCATTTCATAACTTGCTGTTGGGGATATGGAAAAATGGACAGTAACAATGCAAACTGCAAAGAATTTGGAATTGGACCAAATTCTGATTTACTCTGGTGCCTTATATTGGCATTCTCTTTAAATACATCTGCCTGAATTCTCTAGGACTTGAGAATAGAGTTGTTATACAAGATTTTGTGTGGCCAACAAGGAAGAAACAATGAGCCTCCTAAGCTTCTAAGTTTTTTTTAAAAATAGTTTTTACATATTTAAATTTTCATGCAATAATTTCACTAATAAAATATTTTTCAAAACTTAAAAATGAAGAGTACTATAAAAACTACTATATACAACCCTGTTTAAAACCATCGTTAAGTTTTAGCATATATACTTAGCCATTTTTTACCTATATAATTTTACATAATTGTGATTCTCTTGTATAAACAGGTTTGTTTCTTATTTTCATATAACATTTGACTAAGCATTTTTCTATGTTATTCAAAATGGTTTGCAAACATAATGTTTACATAATAGTGTATTGTATTGCTTTTCTGTAATTTACTTAACTATATTCATTCCTCTGTTTCTAGAGATTTAGATTGTTTTATAGTTCTTCACTATTTAAAAATGTTGCCATGAATATTTAGATACATAAAGCTTTGCTTTTGTCTGCATTTTAGATGATTTTCTTAGGGTAGACGTCTAGAGGAGAAATTATGTCTCAGCACACTTGAGTTGGTTATGAAAAAGGTGTTTTTCTGAAACTCTCATGCTGAAAAAGAAGCCTCTGAAATTTAAAAAGAAAAGTTAACACAGTTTATAGGGTGCATATATGTGTATGTGATATATGAATATTGCATATATGTGTTTACTTGCCTTAGGATAATTAGTATGCCTAAATTATTGTAAAATCGTTGAAATAAGATTGGGTGGTGAGATCCTGGGAAGCGATGTATCCCAGTCTCCAAGAAGAATATACATGTCCCTTGCTCCTTGAGCATATTCAGGCCCATCTGCATTGATAAGATGAAAACAGTAGCAACCACAACAATAAGTAGCTACTCATATTTAGCACTATGTGTCAGGGACTGATTGAAGTGCTTTACATATGTTTAGCTCAGCCTTATAAAAATTTGGTTAGGTAAAGAGTGCTGTCATCCCCATTTTACAGCTCAAGGCCAGAGAATTTAAATGACTTTCCCAAGTCATGCACTTAGTAGATGGTAGAGCTGGGATTTAGAGCCAAATGCTTGGATGCTAGAGCCTGTGCACTTCATCCTAGTCTAGACAGCCACTGAGGATGATCTGACTGAGGTTGGAAGTTACCGAGGTTCCAACCAGTCTTAAGATTTATAATGTTCTTAATGCAAGATCTTGGTGCAAGATTCATGTGGAGGAGGGAGACTACAGGGCATTCCAACTGGATCTTACCTACAGCTCCTCCAACTCAGGGCATGATCTGTGATGGAATCATCAAGGGTAGGAACACTGGAGGGCCTAGTCTTTTCCTTTCTGTAAAGGTTTGAAGGTCTCATCTCCACAGTTTTCTTAATAACCCTTGAGGGACTTGCTGAGCAGAAACTTCTATGTTCTGAGCAGAAACTTCTATGTTCTGTTCTGTCTTTCCTGTTATCTGTACCTGCTTGCCAGTATGTTCTTGAGAATCACTGTATGCAGAGGTTGAGAGCACAGACTCTAGTGCATACTGCCAAGGTTCACATCACAGCTCTTTCGAGCTGTGAGCTTTATCATTTCTGAAGTAGGAGTGACGACGTACCTACCTCACTGGGCAGCCGAGAGTCGCCGTGAGTTACTCGTGGTGAGGTGTTTGGAAGAACACTGGCTCTCAGCACGCACACTCCGTGAGTGTTCAGCCCTGGACCACTCTGCCTTTTGTCCTAATCCCTCAATCCAGTCTCCTGCCTGCCAGGGCTTATTTGCGAGTTTCCCAGACACAGTCAGCAGATACCTGTGGGCTGGCCACATGCGCGTTTCCGCGGTGGAAAGGGAGCAGAGAGGCCTGCTGCCTGCTCGTTTGCTGCTTTCCTCCAGTGTGGAGGCAGACAGTGACCCCGCTTTCTCCACAGAGGGTGCGAGAGAGCACGGGCTCCCTGAGGCCCTGCAGTGGCAGGAGCTCCTCCAGGGGGAAGGGTCGTGGAGGGCTTTCCTAGGGCCACTGTAACAAATATCACAAGGTAGGTGATTTAAACCCCAGAAATCTATTGCCTCATAATTCTGGAGGCTGGAAGTCTGAGAACACGATATTGGCAGGGATGGTTCGCTCTGAGGTCTGTGTGAGAAGCTCTGTTCCTTGCCTCTCCCCTACTTTCTGTGATTTGCTGGCAGTCTTCGGTGCTCTGTGGCTTGTGGGAGCATCACCAACCCGTCCCTTCCATCATGCTCATGTGGCCCTCTCCATATGTGTGTGTCTGCATCCAAATTTCCCCTTTTTATAAAAATACCAGTCATATTGGATTGGTCCCTCTCCCCTACTCTAGTCTGACCTCATCTTTACTAATGACACCAGTGACAAACTTGTCTCCAAATCAGGTCACATTCTGAGGTACCGGAGAGAGGACATGAATGTGTGCATCTTTGTGGGGGATAAAAGTCAGCCCATAACATCTGAGAAGTACCCATAGCTGGGGCTGAAAGATGAGGCAGATTTAACCAGGAGCTGAGGGGTTGGAGAGGAGAGAGGGGAAACATTCCAGGCAGCCCTGTGCAAAGATTATGTCATGGTTGGGGGCTTCCCTTTTCAAGAAGCCAAAGTAAGCCAGTGAGTGAGTGAGGAGTGGCCTGTAAAATGTGGGGAGGTGACAGGAGGCACACCTCTGGTGTCTGGTCGGCCATTTAAAAACACGGGTTTTACTTTGGGCACATCGAAGATACCTAGAAGACTTTAAGCAGGAGTGTGCCAACATTTAATGAATACTTTGTGTGTGTACTCAGTTGCTAAGTCATGTCCGGCTCTTTGCAACCCCATGGACTGTAGCCCACCAGGCTCCTCTTTCCATAGGATTTTCCATACAAAAATACTGGAGTGAGTTGCCATTTCCTTCTTCAGGGGATCTTCCTGACCCAGGGATCAAACCCAGGTCTCCTGCATTGCAGATGGATTCTTTACTACTGAGCCACCAGCAAAGCCCTAATGAATACTATTATTATTGGAATTTTGTTTAACTTTTTAAATTACTGATTCTGTATTATTATTGTGAGTGGAAGTTTTTTCTTTCTTTTGTTGTTCACTTGTAATCCCTTATGCATTTTTCTTTTTACGCATTTTGTATGTTTATCCTTATCATTTGTACATCTTTTAATACAATATATAAATGGAAAACATTGTTGAATCTTATACCAATATTTCCCCCATCCTGTTTTTTCCTGTTATCATAGTTTTGCTTTTCATGAACAAGGTTTACATTTTGTAAATAATCAAATCTGCTAATCTTTATTAAAAAAATCACATTCCTTCTTACTTTTATTAAGATTGAAGAGCTCTTACCTTTTTAATACATTCTTATGAAATAGCACATCCATCTTTTATATAGGAAATAGGTGATAAAAATGGTTGAATAAGCTCTGATATTCAGTTGGGGAAACATCTACTTGTTTTGTGCTAAATTATCTCATCCAGTCCTTCACCAAAATTTGTGAATTAGGGACTATTATTACTTTTCTTTTTTGAAGGTGGGGAAACTGAGTTTTTAATAAAATGAGTAATTTGCTTAAGTTCACACAGGGAATTTTCACTTTTAACCAAGAAGAACAGACTCATGACTTATTCATAACTAAGGAATTTTTCCACTGCAAGCTTCGAGTGGTATCTTGGGTGGCCGTCACCCTATCACTTCAGAGCTTAGTACCCACTTCACAGATGGAAACTAGGAAATTCCCAGCAGAGAAACTGCTTCCATAGAGTTTGTTCTAGCCGGTTACAGCCTCATTTCCCAGCAGCCCTGCCTTTATTTACTCCCCGTCTGTCCTGAATTCCCTTTTCTCTCCTGCTGACCACGTTCAGGATGTATGCTCTATTTTCTTGAGCACCCTAGCCTGGCACCCTCTTTCCTCTTGAGTCCCTTAGAATCTGCTTTTCTACCCACTTCCCTGCTATTTGATCTTACCATGTATGGCTTCCTAAGACCACCCACAGCACTTGGCTGTGTGCTCTGAGTGTCTGGGTGCTGAATAGATGTCTTTTGGGTAGTCGGAGGGCCAGGGTTCGCCTGGGTGGACTTGATATTGATATGGGTCTGTTGAGAGCCTGACTGCGTCCAGTAGCCTCAGGTCCTGCAGTGACTCCAAGTGCCAGGCAGCCCCCAGCAGACATTTGGTCCTTGGTGCCTGCTCTCCTCTCCTCACCAGCTTTGTAGTAGCAGTGTTTTCTGCTCTGGAGCCTGTCCTTTGCCACAGTTAGATGGTGTGGGATGGGATAAATGGATATTTTGGAGCGATAGCATGTGTTGGAAGCCAGCCAGCTGTAAACTGAGATTGACACGCAGAATGCCACAGTTGGAAAAATTCACTGGCCATTTTGAGGCAGTTGCCAGATTGTTTCATCGGGCTTGACAAAAGGAAAATTTCCAAGAGAGTGGGAGATTAAGCGGGGGCAGTATATATATATTTAGGGGCTGTTAAGGTATCTGAATGGCTGCCGTGCACCAGAAATAGGTACTTTCTGATATTATTTACAATCCAAACGTCTTGATGGCAAGATGTGTGGAGAAGTGCTGGGTATAGTATGACCTGAGCAGGCTGCTCTGTTTGTATGGGAATGTTGCATGGAGTTCTGGGTTTGCTGTCTTGCTCAGAGATGTCAGGAATTATTACATGTTTATAAAAGTCTTAAGTTTAAAATCTTTTAAAAAAGATTTTCCTCTGCTAGCAATCTGCAGGAGTTGGGAAGTGTTTAGTTTTACTGCAGCCTCAGCCTCAGAGCCCGAGCAAGCATGGCCTCCCTGCAATCACTGGATGGATGCAGCACAGAGGGGCCTGTCCAGTCTTGGGCGTCTAAGCAAACCTCAGTGACATTTCATACACGCTGGTACCAAAGCCACATTCAGTCCTTTTGGGGTTCAGCTCACTCCCGTGGCCCAGACATCCTGGAGTGGTGCCTGGTATTAAGCTCCAGGAAGTTTGTCCATAAGGATCTCACTGGGCTGTACTATCTTTCATGCCCTTTGGTGTGTGCCTTGCTGGACAGCCTCAGCCAGTGAGGGCTGGACCAGGGTATTCCCAACATCTTTGCATCAAAGATGTCATTGGACCTATCATTTTGCTCCTCATTGTCCACTATTACAGCATCAGTGATAAAATATGAATGCACCAAGTTTATCTAGACCTTAAGAGCAGTTAGTGGAGTGATAGTGAATGCCGCCGCAACTCACCACAGGCAAGCTGGTGCTTGCGCAGTCGCTTTAGAACAAAGCATCCTTCTTCCTGCCTGGGGAGTTACATCTGTCTGGAAAATACTGTCATTTTCCTCCTGCTTCCAGCTGCATTTTTTGCAAGCCTAGTTCTTCTTCACCTTTTATTTCTTCAATCTGAGCATCTCTTCTCCAGAGAGATGTTACTCGGCCATCCTCTCTAAAAGAGGTTTCTGAGCTGGCCCGTCTCTTAGTGTCTAACAGTTCTAACTATTATATAACTTCATTTTGTACAACATAGTTTGATTTTATGTCTTATGTAGGGGTTAATTATTTCACTTTTGTGCTGCCTTTCCCACTGAACAGAGATTCACTGAGAGCAGGGGTGTGTTTGTATCACGCAGCCTTCTTTCTCACTTCCGAGCATTGTGCTTGGCATGTGATAGGAACCACGTGAAGGGGGGAAGCAAGAAGGGAGACAGGAGGTCAGCAGAGGGAATCCACAGGCAGAAGCCAAGGCAGACAGGTTGACATGAGATTCTCAGCTCCCTGGTTGGCCGTTCTTGATCTAACTCCTCGTAGATCTTTTCCTTTATACATTCTCTCAACTAGATTGCTGATACTTCCTCTAGAAGAAAAATATATCATTAAGCCTTCCCTCCCAAAAGTGAGGTTCAGAGAAAGGAAGTGACTTACTTCTTGTCACTTGGTTGGTGCAAGACACTGGACCAAAGCTGAAACCAGTGCACTTTCAGATGGAAGCAGACGTCCCTGAAAGGTCTTAGGAGTCCAGTCCTTCGGGGTTTGTGACTGAACCCTTTGCTTTTGAATAGAAGTGGGAAACTGAAGGCATGGAGGTAATCAATCAAATGCTGGGGCTTTCACCCAGGAGAAATCTGTGCATCTGAAAAGCCTTTCTTGAGAGAATCTTGAAAGAACATGGCTTTTTTTCTTTTCCCTGAAGTGAAGCTACAAGCTGACCACAGTGCACCTAACAATGAAAAAGTCAGGCTCTTTCTCAGAACTGACCATGTCGGAAGGCTCCCGCATCTTGCACCTTCTCTGCAGGACTGTGCTCACACTCAAAGGCTGACTGTACTGCTCCTGTCCTTGGTCACGAGTCTTCATGGGAGGCAGATGTGTAGCATGAGTGTGTGCTTAGTCACTCAGTCTCATCCTACTCTTTGTAGCCCCATGAACTGCAGCCCGCCAGGCTCCTCTGTCCATGGGATTCTCCAGGCAAGAATACTGGAGTGGATTGCCATGCCCTCCTCCAGGGGATCTTCCCGACCCAGGAATTGAACCCAGGTCTCCTGCATTGCAGACAGATTCTTCACCACTGAGCCACCTGGGAAGCCAGCAGAAATGCAGGGGTCAGACAGTAGTTCTCTGTTCACTTTTGACATTCCTCAGCTTATGGTTGACACCTCATGTGTATTATCCCTGAAATTTGAAAAGGGAGGGAGCAAGAAAATACATTTAAAATACAGCTAAGTCAGTGAACAGTGAATTTGAAAAGAGGCCTGAGAAGGAAAAGGGACACAGTGGTTGGTGTTTTCTTTTGAGAGGGTTTGACCTAACTTCATGGTCACTTACCTGAGGCAGAGATGTCTGATCAAGAAGAAATAGACACAGATTAAGGGAAGGGAGACTTATATAGTAGAAGTTCATGGAAATTATGGTGGGAAAGTAACAGATATTTAAAACATGTAAAAAGATATATACTTTTAAAAAAATTTTTTATCTCATTATGCTGACTGCTCTTTCAGGATAGGCTTATTGGATTTATTGATCCGGGAATTCTTTAGAATAACCAGAGTTAGGAAAAGTCATGACCAGCTGTGTGTATGTACTAAACTGCTTCAGTCCTGTCCAACTCTTTGTGACCCAGTGGACTGTAAACCTTCCAGGCTTCTCTGTCCATGGGATTCTCCAGGCAAGAATACTAGAGTGGGTTGTTATGCCCTCCTCTAGGGAATCTTACAGACTCAGGGATCAAACCCATGTGTCTTACATCTCCTGACTTAGCAGGCAGGTTCTTTACCACTAGGGCCACCTGGGAAGCCCATGACCAGCAGAATTTGTTATGTTTATACCTTGAGTCCTTGAAGTTAGATCAATCTAGATGCTTTCCGCAGCCATGTGAAAGAATAATTTTGGAAACCTGAGTCTGAACACTGGATACCTCAGTTATTCTCTGTAAAATCATGAACAGATTATGTAACCTCTTTAATCTTCATATTCATGTCCTCATCTGGAAAATGGGAACAAAGTTTATTTCAGAGGGTTAATGTGAGCATTAATTGAAATAATCTTGAAGTGCTTATTATAAGTGACTGTTCATTCATTGTTGATTTTCTTTCCTATCAACATTTTGGGAAAATGTGACTCTAATGCTTGTGGAGTTCATATTTTCTGAATTGCTCTTTACTAACTCGGGTGCTTCCCCCACCCTAAGTCTCTTCTGGAGTATTTCAATTTTGTACATGCACCCACACCACTAGTTTCTTCTGTAAACTTTAATATGAGAAGAAGAAAAAAAAGGATTTAGGAGGGTTTTGTTGGGTTGTCTAGACTCATTGGATACCATTCTCTTAGGAGGCTTTAACATTCTTGTTTTATTCCCATTTAACACATACATTCCCAGAAACCTCCTTACCATGTACTGGACACAGTGAGGCAATAGGGACTCCTGGCGGGGGTATGGAAGATAGATAGACCATGTCCCTGCTCTCATGGAGTGGACACAAGAGTGGGGACAATAGGAAGTAGATGCCTAACAGTGATAAATGAGTACGGTGAGTGCTACAGGGGTGTGTGGTCAGTGGGTAGAGGGGAGGAGTGGTGAGGGGACCAGCTAAAGAATGTTGCTCACCATCAGTTTCTATGAGAATTAGTTGCTAGTGACTGCATCAGCTGGCCCTTAACACACCCTGAAAGAAGATCAGGGTGGAGGTCAGGAATGAGGTACTCTGTGCTCTGGGAACAAACCGGCAGAATAGGCCTTCAGATAGTTATTAATACTTTCAGGAGAAAATTTTATGAATGCAATTTCGTGCGTCTCATACCTAGAAAAGCTCTAAAATCAGTCACAGAGACATCTGCTCCTTGTGACTAGCAGTAACCTTCTACCAAGATGGGTGCTTGGTTGCATGTATCCTCTTCACTAAACTCACATATATTGGTCTCCCCTCTTACCTCTTGGGAGCACTTCCTCAGAGATATCTGAGAGGCTGTCTCCCAGACTGTAGTCTTCAGTAAACCCTGAATAAAACTGAACTCACAGCTGTCATGGTGTGTGTGTGTGTTTTCAGTTAACAAGGGGCACTTTTATTAGAATGGTCAGAGATGACCTCACTTACATGAGGGGCTGGGACTGGGATGAGACAGAAGAGGCAGGTGAGGTGCCCAGGGTGCATTATTTAAGGAGGCATTCACTTTTAGGGTCCTGCATGGGCCTCCTTACATTTTGTGCCCTAGACACCCTGCTTGCTTAGCTCCTGCTGGTCTCAGCCCTGCCTAGGGGTTAACATTTGAGCTAATACCTAAAAGCTAACTAGCAGGCAAGCTTTCAAAAAGCTGCATGGTCATCAGCTAAGCATGTGAGTGAAGATTGCTTTTGCTGTGGCTTATTTCAGTGTGGTGCAAAGATAGCCGCGTAAATCCTGTAATTGCCAAAATTGACCCATCAATGTTAAAGACCCTTTTTAAGTGGATCATTTTCTTCCTTTTACACAGCCATCAAATGCAGCACTAATGAGGGGTGGTATTCATCTTGTTTTACTACCCAAGCTTCTCTGAATTCATTAGCTCACAGGGATCTGGCCCTGTGTGGTTCTTAGAAACACCACTCCGGTGCCCCCGCCCCATCCTAGTTTCGTCTTTTCATATATGGTTGCTTTTAATTGCTGAGGAGCCTTGTGGTTCAGTCTAGCTGGTTCCATCCATTCTTCCTTTACTCTGACTTCAGAATGCTCCAGGGGCTTGTTCTCTGACTGAAGGAAAATGTCTTGACTGATTTCTTGGAGAAATATCTCTTTATAAATAACATGTACAGTTAGAGATCATTAATTAAAAGTGTACCAGTGATATTAACACATCATTGAGAAATGCCACATTGCAGTGTTCCAAAACTATGAGGAAAATTCTAATTCCTGAGCTGTGTCTGATGTCTTACTCTGTCTGATGCGGACTCTGTAGGAGTTCATCCCGCAGTAGAATCTCCTGCTCTTGTAGACCTGTTTTCTCACGGGACTGCCTACCTCCCATGCCTCATGCAGTTTGCCAGGGATGCTCACTTGCATCTTTCACTTCATACAGAGGTCCCTTTAACCTGGCTAGTCCATGGCCTTGGCTTCCAGGACAGATTTTGCCCAAACAGTCCAGTGATCTTTCCCCTGCCTCTGATTTCCTGATGGATCTCTCAGGCCCCTCTAGGCAGTGCTACCAGCCGTCCCTCCTCAAACCCGAAGCAGAACATACCATGTGTCATGTCTGGATGTGTTAGATTGAGTGTCTGAACTCAGAACTCAGTTGGGATATCAGGAAGCATAATCACCGCACAAATTGCTTAGTGCTGACTGCCACGGTGCTCTTGCTTGGCCTCCTCATTATTAGCTGCACATCCTTTCCCACTGTTGTATTTTGGTGTCCTCATCTGCAGAATGGGCATAATGATCAAGGCATTGACTACATAGAGTTGTTTTCTGGTGTAAATAGGGAGTTCTTGTTAACACTGCCTGGCACATCAAAAGAACTCTACTAATGCTTTAGATTCTTGTCATTGTTATCATTATTGTTAGTATTCCTATTATTATTATGGCTGATGGATAGTAGATGCATGTTCTAAGTCTCAACAACTCTCAAAGGATGGCATAAATTTTGCCCTATATTTATCTTTCAGATAAAATATGTATAAACAAAAGCACTCAATTCAATTACTATTTATTTTTTCCATATTGATCCTATCATCTGCAGCTTTCCTTCTTGGCCAATCTAAATCCTTGGGAAAGAGAAGCACTGAGCCACCTTTAGTAAGTGGCAATGAATGGGAGCCATTCATTCATTCATTCATTTATGTATGCATTTATTGAACACATATTTGTTAAACCCTACTATGTGCCAGGCTCTGTGCTATCTCCCTGATGAAACTGATGGATCATTATTATATTTAATAAATATTTTTGTTCTTTAAAACTATATTAATTCAAAGAAAAGTAATACCTATAATTGCTGTCATCTCCTGGCACCTCAGTGTGAGGGAAAGTTTTGAGAGAGACTTTGATGAGGTACCGGGGAAGGTGTGAGGATTCAGGCTACCTTTATCCTTGGGATAGCAAAGGGCATAGGACAGCTGGCTGAGAGGGCAGACCTCAGAGTGACCAGAGGAGCAGAGGGAGAAACAAGTTCATGGTGGAGAGGGATAAGCTGGCCATGGTGGAGATGGTGTCTGCCATGTTGAGAGCAGCCCTGCAGGGCTGTGCCCAGCTTGATTTGAATGAGGCATGCCTGTCCCACACCCATTTCCTCTAGCCACTGCTCCTCTCACCTCCCCTGGATGTCTGACTTGGAAGGAATCTTGCAAGGAGCGCACCTCTAAGGCATCCTTCTGACTCTATTGCTGGCCTGTCTTCTGAGCAACTTATATAGTGATAGGCCAAAGAATTTAAGGCTGTGGACCCTCAAGGAGCCTAGGGACCAACACAAAGCATAAGAGTGAGCAGAGAGCAAGGTGAGCAACAGCAGCCCTGCATGCTCAAGGGATCCTCTGCGTTCTTAGGGACAGGAGTAGTCAGAAGAAGTGAGCCAGTGTTGGCCAGAGGAGTAAGAGGATAAAGCAATAGTCGCATCTATTGAGAGATGACTATGTGCCATGTGCTGTTCAAAAAATTACATGTAGATTAAGTTCTCACAACAGTCTGAGGAGGTGACTTCTCTCATGATCCACATTCTGAAGATAAAGAGATAAAGGCACAGAGATGGCTTCACAGAGAACCCAGCTCCAGTGTGGATTAGGCCTTGCTGGATGGCTAGGATTTAATTATGCAAAGAGATTGGTGAGAGCTTTCCAGGAAGGGAGGAGGAAAGACATGCAGTCTATGTATGTTATCCCCTTAACTAAACTGGTGATGCCAGCTTATATTCAGTCAGGATTCTTCAAATGTGCCGTGTCTTCAGTAGAGTTCGGTTACTTTAGAAATGTGGGGTCCCTGCTCCCAGCTCCACTATGTGTGCTGGCTCTGGGCCTCTGGCAGTACAGGTGGACCCTCAAGTGCAAATTGCCAGGAAGATAAATGAGAATTGGCAGCTGTATTTAATTATGCAGCCTTCTGCAATGTGCCTACAACAGACATTTTTCTTATGGAGAGTAATTATTCTTACCGTGCCCATCTGAGTGAGATTATACTTTGGTAATTGGTTTTGAATCCTCAATCCATTTTTATTTGCGCCATCTTGCTGGAATCCTTTCTATCAATGTTTGTGAGCTGAAGCCCAGGTGCGCCTGCCCCTAAGACACAGCTGAACTGGAATCCTGTTTCTGCTCTTCCTGGAAACCTAGGGGAGGGGAGTGTAGGGAGTGCCCAGGGATGCACAGACTCTGGATTGTGGGATATGCTTGCTTGGCACTCTCCCACCCTGCTGAAAAGTCTTTCATTAATTCTTTTGCCTCATATTTCTTGTTAGAGTCTTAACTGATTGGAACACAGTTGTACTTTAGGCAAGGAGGTGACTTCTGCTCTGTCCCACACTGGTTGCTCTGCTCACTGACCATTTGATTCAAATTAAAATCATTCACATGTAGCCAGACACTGGTCTATGTGGCTGAATAAAGCAAACAAAGTTTATACCCTGGTCAGCCACATCTTTCTCCAAGTCTCTGTACCCAAATGTGTCATATAAATATAACTGCTGCATGAAACTCTTAAGATGCCATGAGCAATGCATGTGATGGTAATTGGCAAAGTGCTCTTAAATTATATGTTAGCTTATAAATGGCAGAGATTGTTGCCAACCTGTCCTGAACTCGAGCAGTGACTCCTGTGTGACCTTGGGCAAGTTGGTTTTCCTTCCTGGATTTTGGCTTCATTGTCTGGAAAATGAGGGGGACTGTGTCTGATGATACTCCTGCTTAAGTATTTTTGAGAATATATCTGCATGTTGGGGTCTTTTGTCTGGACAAGAAAATAGACGGTTGCTTTTCAAATTGAGTGACCATCAGTATCACCTGGCCATGACAGACCACAATCTCGCTAAGATTTATATCTTCTGACTCCCATCCTCCAGAGACTCTGGTCCAGTAAGTGTGAAATTGGACCTTAAAATCCTCATACTTTTGCAAAAATCTCAAGGAGTTAGTCCACAAGTCATCATTTGGGAACCCCAGAAATAGGAGAAGAATAATACAGGAGTGAAGGAAACAGCTGATTGCACGGACACCTCCTTTTGGGGTGTCTGGGTTTCTGATGAGCATACTTTCTTTAGCTCCATTTCTTTGTGTGTGTCTCATGTGCTTGCCCAAATGTGCAGGCGCACGCCCACTCCCATGCACCATTACAAACAATATGGGTTGAAAAGTTTGTTTTCTGAAAAGCACAATATGCTGGAATCTTGGCAGAAAGAAAATTGTGTTACGTGCTGAAAGCATCATCATTTGCCTTGTGTGAGAGCTTATGGCTCGAAGGACTGATATTCTGTTTGCAGAATGTGATTTATAATCACATGCATACACAGACACACAGACACACACACTTGAGTATGCTCCCACACAACAAATGTGGTAAGAAAAAGCAAAGAAAGATCCGAGGAATCTGTGCCCCCTGCAGCAGGGAGCAGGGGATGCCAATGTGTCAGTCATTTTCACAAGAAGGGCTGTTGCTTCCTGTTTTCAAAACTAAAAAAAATAGAAATACATAGCAAGGGCTTCTTCTGAGGCAGAAATGCAGTAAGGGGGGTGGAATGCTGGATGTCTTTCTCCTGGACCACTTTCCCTCTGTGGAATCAGACCTCTGGCTTTCTGTTCTTCTTTAGTTGTTGGGAGTCCATTCATTCCTAAATTAATTTGACAACCTCCACTTACTCCAGGGTGCCCCCCACTGATCAGTGTAGGTTCTGAGCAGTGGGATCCAGTTCCGAGCACAGAGCAGAGACAGTCAAGAGCCCCATTTGACTTTCACCTGACTGTCTTTAGAAGAAGTACTGTTCTGCCTATTCAGAAAGAACATGTGCCTGAAAAGTAATTTCCTCCCTTTTTTTCTTTAGAGCAGAAACAATTGCTTTTTGCAGGTAGGGCCCCAGCATTCTCTTTTGGATGCAGTAGTCATACAATCACCATTTGCAGATGCACAGTCTCTCATTTTTATTATAATTGTGGCATATCTTTAATTTGCATGGCATAATGCACTTAATCCATAATTATAAAATATGTGACTAGCCGTTGGCCTCATCTTGCTCTCCCACCACAGAGGCAGCTTGGTGTATTTATTAATTTAACTTTGTACAAGCTAACAGATTGCCATAAAGAAAAACAGAATTTCTCAACCAGTTCGGCTAATAGCCGTGTTCCGGCAAAGGGCCCTGTGGTACGTGTTGAACAATAACCACCTCTCTCCAGCACTACTTGCAGCTTCTAATTGAATTTCTATCCCGTGGATATCGTCTTGCACCTATTCATCTGCTCCACTAAGTCTTCCGATATTAAACAAGTTCTTCCAGGTTATTATTGTAATACAAATACTGTTAGACAGTTGACTTGCATTAAAAACTCACTGCCATGGCGAGGGGAACACAGCGATGGGAGCTTATCCTGAACAAGGCCACGCAAAGAAATCACATTAATAGGGGTGGGGGTGCCATGGGCTTATCTTGTTTGCTTCCTCCAACCCTCCTTCTTTGTTTGAGTGAGAGAGTGTGGCCATGCTGACAAATTCTGATAAATGACAGAATACCAGACATCTCCGTATAGTTCCTGGTTTGGCTGTAGGTATCTGCCATTCTGGTCTGCCACTGAGAGGCACACACATCCTGCTGAGTTTCTCTTTTACCTCCATTTACCCTTTGCTCTCTTGTCTCCCGCACACGCAGGTCCTTTCTGGTGACTCAGATGGCAGGGAATGTGCCTGCAATGCAGGAGACAAGGGTTGGGAGCTTGATCCTCTGGGTTGGGAAGATCCTCTGGAGGAGGAAATGGCAACACAATCCAGTATTCTTACCTGGAGAATTGCATGGACAGAGGAACCTGGTGGGCTGCAGTCCATAGGGTCACAAAGAGTCAGACAGTACTGAGCGACTCACACTCTAGCACACGTTGCTATTCTGGTTGATGTTGGGAATATCTGCTGCCGAGGGCTATTTTAACTATTACGAGAAAGATTTTAAAGGTCTTATTGCTCCCTGGACTGTGTATCTTGGTTCCTTTCTAATGTTTATTACCTATACTTGTTGATTATTGTAGGCTGGCTAATTCACCAAAGTTTGGGGGCATCAGAACTATGGAGGCCTTCTAAAACTCCCAAGAGGTAATTTTCTTAATAAATGAAAGCAGACCTGATATGTAGTTCAGATGGGTGAAATTAGGAATGGCTACTGTCTATTCTAACTCTGTGAAAGTGTCATAATGGAGGACAACTACTGCCTACTGATCCTTTAGGTTGTAACAGCCTCAAGTCTGCCTTGCCATGTTCCTTCCCGTGTCCCTGGGTACAGCTTTCCTTCTCATCATTGTCCCTTAATATCTATCCTCTGTGATGACTTCTCCATTCATAATGGAAGTCACTGGCAGTGCTCTGACCTCATAATCTTAGCTCTCTCTTTGAACCATCTACTAGCATTACCAACTCTTGGTTCTTGTCATCATTTGGAGCTGCCTTTTTTATAATAATGTGAACCTGAAATTTGCCTCCCTGGTCACATTCTATTTCTTCTACAATTTTCTCATACTTCTTTGTCTGCTGAACTTGTATTTTTATTTGAGTACATGATGTCTCTCATTTTTTCAACTCCTCCTTACCTTCAAGTTCTCAAGTCCCATGGCTTATCATGCTTAAGACACTGTCTTCTTCAAAGGCAAGAATCATGTTTTCTACATTCACAGTACTTTGCTTAAAATAAATGGTCAATGAATGTTTGTCAATATGTAGATTTTTTTTTCCCCAGAAAGTCAAAAACATTTGACCAATCAAGAAAATTATACCCTATCTTGTATTTTGGGATGTACATTGGGTCAAGATACCATCTTGGCACATAAACCATTATTTGCATTTTTTTTTTCTTACAACAATGGTTTATATGAACAGTCAATCTTGAGTTTAAGTCCTGGCTCTGCCAATAAATAGCTGTGTGACCTTGGGCAAGTTACTCCTTCCAGCTTCAACTTCCCCATCTTCAAAATGAGGCATGTTTGGAATCTGGCTCTCAGAGACAAGGTTTGCACATTTGTAACAATTCCAGGATTTCCTCAATCAAAATAATTACTCATTGCTTTTGGAATTGGAATTTTTTTTTTTAGGATAAAATTAGGACAGAAACAGGTATGTCTCTTTGGATACACTTGTATCCATACAAATTTCCATAAGTTATGCATTTGTATAACTTAAAAGAATGTCATCAAGCTTTTGGATTCTCTGTAGCACATGATTATCCATAAAGGAGATGCAGTGTCCTTCCTGAAATCATTTTTTAAAATCTTTTAAGTGGGTAAATAGTACAGAAGCTTTGGTCTTATGTATCTTAAGTACAAATAGACAGCTGAACTTTTTTTGCACATTGGATTAAAGTTATTTCCATCAGCAACAAACATCAGTCTGTTCACAAAGAGTTGGACACAACTGAGAGACTGAACTGAACTGAACTGAACTGAAAGATTGTCAGACCAAATGTTTATGTTTTTGAAGTATATTTTATCACTGGCTACAGTTTTAAATGGAACTTGACTACATTTTCATAGCCATAAATGGAACTATAAGTGCTGTTCCAATTCTGAGGTATGAAACTTCTTTTTAAATATTTCTTTAGGAATATATTGAAATATTAATACCAACAACAGTTTGAATTATGTCCTGTAATAAAGTATTAATTCTTTTAGAATGTACTATCTTCCAAAAGTGTCTGTTTTTATAATTTATTTTTTGTTGCTAGGATTTTTTTTAAAAAGGTACATTAATTGCATTTTCTAGCTCATTGCATTAACATTTATTATTACTGTGAGATAAATTTTATTTTTTAAACTAGTATATGTGTTATGCCCAAGATTGTAGGATGAAGATGGTACCTTTTTAAGAAACTTATTAATTGGTAAATGTTTAGTTTAGTTTAAGATTAATTTAATTTCTTTTCTTAAAAATTGATTATTTTCTCCTAAAAGTAGTCCTATCACCGTGTTTATATACTATTTATAGAAGGGGAACTGATTGTCATTCTTAGACTTTTGTTGTTGTTGTTGTTATCTGTTTTTTTTTCCCATTTATTTTTATTAGTTGGAGGCTAATTACTTTACAATATTATAGTGGTTTTTGCCATGCAATGACATGAATCAGCCATGGATTTACATGTATTCCCCATCCCGGTCCCCCCTCCCACCTTCCTCTCCACCCGATCCCTCTGGGTCTTCCCAGTGCACCAGCCCCGAGCACTTGTCTCATGCATCCAACCTGGGCTGGTGATCTGTTTCACCCTTGATAATATACATGTTTCAGTGCTGTTCTCTCGAAACATCCCACCCTTACCTTCTCCCACAGAGTCCAAAAGTCTGTTCTGTACATCTGTGTCTCTTTTTCTGTTTTGCATATAGTGTTATCATTACCATCTTTCTAAATTCCATATATATGCGTTATTATACAGTATTTGTCTTTATCTTTCTGGCTTACTTCACTCTGTATAATGGCCTAGACTGTTTTAACCAAAGCAAAGGAAAAATAATTTAATGTCTTATGGATGGCTACTTCAGCAAATCATATTTGAGGTCTTCATTTTTGTGTATAAAAGAATATATACTTCTGTCATTCCTGTTTTCATTTTTTCCTAGAACCCTGTCACATACCTAGCTTTCTGCCCAAGTGCATTTTCTATACTGTCTCCATCATGGTTGCAAATTCCCCATGTGGCATTAACCCTCATTCAAACCACATAATCACAGTGGTACCCCAAAGAGAAAACTTAATTTTCACCACTTTATTTGCATCATGTAAATATGTGTCATTTGTCCTATTTTGCATGAGAAATATATTTGTGTTGTAATTTAAAAAAAATGAGGCATGATGACAGGATCCACCTTGTAAATTAATTGTGTTATTTACATTAATAGATATTTGTAAAGTGGTCGGCATAGCTCTTGGAACTTAGTACATTCTTTAAAAAGTGTTAATTGTTATTACTAGAAGTCACTGACCTGCTCAATTTTCAAATCAGGGTTTGCCTAGAAGCACCTCTGAAATTTCAGATTCAGCTCTGAAGTGTTGACGATGTTTTAGTCTGTAAATTGTGGCTGAGACCCAGCTGCTCTGATGAAATTCCTAGTTAGTTATTGCTGCTGGCCTGCCCATGTCCATGAAAAAATAGGTGGTCTCATGAGCTCAATGGCGCATATTAGAAATGTTTCCAAATTGTAAAACCTACATGCCTGTCTGAGTGAATAAGTGCCAGGCTGATGGTCAATGCAGAACTTTACAGTGGACATAATTATTAGTGTTTTTGAATTTCTAGACACTAAAACAGTGATGGGAACACTTTAGAATGGCTAGACTCATGTGGCAAAAGGAAAGTGGCTATTATTCACACAACACTGTTAAACATAAACTGTAGACTCCTCAAGTTTATTAGGGAGTTTTTGAACCTTGTCTTTTCTCTCTCATTAGTATTACTCCATGCATCAAGGTCAAATGCCAATAAGTAGCATATTGTATTTCTCACCTTAATGTGGTGGTTAGACCTGACATTTCTTAAGAAAAACAGCAAAGTCTGCTGACAAAGGAGGATGTGGCTTCAACTGTTTCAAGTCACAAAGGGCAGGCAACATACCTGAAGGGGAGTGTATTCTAAGGATTGTAATCATCTCCTATTGTAACCAGTTTGTCCTGGATAACATTATCATCAGATGTTAGTTATTTGCTTTGATTTTCCTGGTCACTGGGGAGTGGTGCTTATTTTCATAAGGTTATTCTTTTTCTTTAGGTTTCTGCATTTTCTTGTACCTATTAACAAAGCAAATCAGGTTCTAAAATATTTTTTTAGTTATGTGCCCTTCAAATTAATCTGTCAAATGATAGAAATTGCATGTCAATTAAAAACCTGTTTCTACGAGCACGATACCAGAGACTCCAAAAGGCCTTTCAGGTGCTTTTAGAAAATAATAATACTTTCAGTTTGCTGTAGAGGAAAGAGCCTGAGTTGGAGGTTAGGAGGCTTGGGTAGAGTTTTCCATGGCTCTGACCCTTGCAGATTGTAGAGTGAAAAGGATGCCTCCTCTACATGCCACACAACGCTGCATTGCGGTTGAGTGCTGGCATATAAAATGCACACCACACCCCAGTCCAGGTCTAGCTGTTCTAATCACAACATCTACAATTTCTCAGTAACTCTAATCCCTGCTTCACCACCACCACCTACCCCCACCATCCAGCATGCCCTGTAGTTTCCCACATTGTTGACCCTGAACTGTCTCTCATTCCTTTCTTTGTCTTTTTCACTTTCTCCATCTTTCAATGCCTAGTTGCACTTCTTTCAAACCCAGTGATCTGTGTGACCTTGGACAATCTTATTGACCCCTCATTTCCTCATTTATAAAATGGAAACAATTTTACCATACCTTTTATGAGGATTAAGTCAGTAGTCAGTACACAGGTATTTGACTCATTATAGATATTCAATATAAATAATTTCCTGTCACTGTTAATTTATCTTATTGTCATTTATTCCTTCAAGTCTTATGTGTAGGGACCTGGACTGGGCACAGGGGATAAATTATGATCTGAACACATCTTCAAGAGGCTCAGAACCAAAGAAAGAAAGATGTTCACAAGTAATTTCAAAGCAAGACCTTATAAAGAAATGCTATGTAAGGGGCATAAAACAGGCTAAGAGAGGAGAGGAAGGCTAATTATACAGGGAGAGGGCAAGAAAATCTCCTGGGAAGGAATCAGATACGACACAGGATGTCCTTGCTCTATTGTTATCTACAGGTTCCAGTTTCCAAAGGTAATTTTGTCATTATCATTGACTTTGAAAGTCTTCTATAGTCTCTGTGTTATAAAGTTAGTTTTCTTAAAAAGAGGTCTCTTTGGTAATAACATTTATATTTTGAAAAATTTTTGCTTGTTTATAACATACCATTTTTTCAGTAAGGACTTCAGATGACCTGATAGTGTCTTGACTGTCATCAAGATAATCATGTTGAATCTAGCTTTTAAAAAAATATACACAGTTTTTTTCAGTTACATATGTTCATGAAATTCTTTTGTCTTTTTATTGAGCATTAGCTCAGGGATAGGGGTATAACTTTGGAGATTTCCATGGAGAACTGTATTTCTTTATTTACTTTACAAGTATGTTGTGCCTACACTCTGTTGCTGAAACTGGGCTGTGCTCTTGGGATGATGTGGACAGAGCATTCATGGTCTGCCCCTGGCAAGCCAATGAGTTGGTGAGGGAAGCATATAAAAATCAGGTAAATTAATAGGCAATATAATGAAAGCTGGTAGTAAATACTGTGAAAGAAATGAAAAGGTACTTTGGTAAGGAAAGGGATGTGGTGAGGGTAGAGCTGTGGAGAATTCCATTATATATTTTGGGCAAAGGACTTGGTACTTGATGTTCAAGAAGATTTACTTAAAACCTGTGAAGAATTTGAACTATTTCCTCTTATGTTTCTCGTCTTTAACTATAAAGGTCTGTGTGTGTGTCTCTGTGAGTGTACACATGTATGCAGTATTTAGGAAAAGATGTTCACAACAGAAAAAGATGAGAATTCTCAATTAAAATGGTTAAATAACTTACTTTATAGATTATCAAGGCTGTATATTGTCACCCTGCTTATTTAACTTATATGCAGAGTACATCGTGAGAAACGCTGGGCTGGAAGAAGCACAAGCTGGAATCAAGATTGCTGGGAGAAATATCAAGACCCTCAGATATTCAGACGACACCACCCTTATGGCAGAAAGTGAAGAGGAACTAAAAAGACTCTTGATGACAGTGAAAGAGGAGAGTGAAAACGTTGGCTTAAAGCTCAACATTCAGGAAACTAAGATCATGGCATCTGGTCCATGTAAGATGTAAGATGGATGTAAGAACTGGACTATAAAGAAAACTGAGCACCAAAAAATTGATGCTTTTGAACTGTGCTGTTGGAGAAGACTGTTGAGAGTCCCTTGGACTGCAAGGAGATCCAACCAGTCCATCCTAAAGGAGATCAGTCCTGGGTGTTCATTGGAAGGACTGATGTTGAAGCTGAAACTCCAATACTTTGGCCACCTCATGCGAAGAGTTGACTCATTGGAAAAGACCCTGATGCTGGGAGGGATTAGAGGCAGGAGGAGAAGAGGACGACAGAGGATGAGATGGCTGGATGGCATTACTGACTCAATGGATGTGGGTTTGAGTAAGGTCTTGGAGTTGGTGATGGACAGGGAGGCCTGGAGTGCTGTGATTCATGGGGTCTCAAAGAATCAGACATGACTGAGCAACTGAACTGAACTGATATAATATGATGAAATATTATGAGACCATTTAAGTGATTTGACAAAGGGTTTTAAATAATGATAAAATACTTGTGTAAAAATTTAATAAAACCAAATGGGTTAGAATGTAAATCCATAAAATTTGCCTTCCTCATTCATATTTTAATATCTGTGGAATACACTCGATGTGTTACAAGTATCATACAGAGAATTGGAGGGATTTACACAACCTATTGGAAGTATTTAGGGCAGGGAGAATTGGTCAGAGATGCTACCATGAAACCCTGACTGCAGCACCATCAGTTCAGTTCAGTTCAGTTGCATCCGACTGTTTGCGACCCCATGGACTACAGCACGCCAGGCCTCCCTGTCCATCACCAACTCCTGGAGTTTACTCAAACCCATGTCCATTGAGTTGGTGATGCCATTCAACCATCTCATCCTCTGCCGTCCCCTTCTCCTCTTGTCTTCAATCTTTCCCAGCATCAGGGTCTTTTCCAGTGAGTCAGCTCTTTGCATCAAGTGGCCAAAGTATTGGAGTTTCAGCTGCAGCATCAGTCCTTCCAATGAATATTCAGAACTAATTTCCTTTAGGATGGACTAGTTGGATCTCCTTGCTGTCCAAGGGGCTCTCAAGAGTCTTCTCCAACACCACAGTTCAAAAGCATCAATTTTTCAGTGCTCAGTTTTCTTTATAGTCCAGCTCTTACATCCATACATGACTCCTGGGAAAACCATAACTTTGACAGGCAGACCTTTGTTGGCAAAGTAATTGTCTCTGCTTTTTAATATGCTATCTAGGTTGATCATAACTTTTCTTCCAAGGGGCAAACTTCTTTTAATTTCAAGGCTGCAGTCACCATCTGCCAGTGATTTTGGAGCCCCCAAAAATGAAGTCTGTCACTGTTTCCACTGTTTCTCCATCTATTTGCCATGAAGTGATGGGATCAGATGCCATGATCTTAGTTTTCTGAATCTTGAGTTTTAAGCCAACTTTTTCACTCTCCTCTTTCACTTTCATCAAGAGGCTCTTTAGTTCTTCTTCACTTTCTGCCATAAGGGTGGTGTCATCTGCATATCTGAGGTTATTGATATTTCTCCCGGCAATCTTGATTCCAGCTTGTGCTTCTTCCAGCCCAGCATTTCTCATGACGTACTCTATGTGTAAGTTAAATAAGCATGGTGACAATATACAGCCTTGGCATACTCCTTTCCTGATTTGGAACTAGTCTGTTGTTCCATGTCCTGTTCTAACTGATGCTTCCTGACTTGCATACAGATTTCTCAAGAGGCAGGTCAGTTGGTCTGGTATTCTCATCTCTTGAAGAATTTTCCACAGTTTTTTGTGATCCACACAGTCAAAGGCTTTGGCATAGTCAATAAAGCAGAAGTAGATGTTTTTCTGGGACTCTCTTGGTTTTTCGATGATCCAATATGTTGGGAATTTGATCTCTGGTTCCTCTGCCTTTTCTAAATCCAGCTTGAACATCTGGAAGTTCTCAGTTCACAAACTGTTGAAACCAGGCTTGGAGAATTTTGAGCATTACTTTACTAGCCTGTGAGATGAGTGCAACTGTGCGGTAGCTTGAGCATTCTTTGGCATTGCCTTTCTTTGGGATTGGAGTGAAAACTGACCCTTTCCAGTCCTGTGGCCACTGCCGAGTTTTCCAAATTTGCTGGCATATTGAGTGCAGCACTTTCACAGCATCATCTTTTAGGATTTGAAATAGCTCAACTGGAATTCCATCACCTCTACTAGCTTTGTTTGTAGAGATTCATCCTAAGGCCCACTTGACTTTGCATTCCAGGGTGTCTGGTGTGAGTAATCACACCATCGTGATTATCTGGGTCATGAAGATCTTTTTTGTATAGTTCTGTGTATTCTTGCCACCTCTTCTTAATATCTTCTGCTTCTGTCAGGTCCATAATATTTCTATCCTTTATTGTGCCCATCTTTGCATGAAATATTCCCTTAGTATCTCTAATTTTCTTGAAGAGATCTCTAGTCTTTCCCATTCTATTGTTTTCCTCTACTTCTTTGCACTGATCACCGAGGAAGGCTTTCTTATCTCTCCTTGCTATTCTTTGGAACTCAGCATTCAAATGGGTATATCTTTCCTTTTCTCCTTGCCTTTTACTTCTCTTTTCAGAGCTCTTTGTATGGCCTCCTCAGAAAACCATTTTGCCTTTTTGCATTTCTTTTTCTTGGGGATGATCTTGATCCCAGCCTCCTGTACAGTGTTATGAATCTGTGTCCATATTTTCAGGCACTCTGTCTATCAGATCTAATCCCTCTTGGAGAGCACAAACAGAACCTTGTGTGCACCAGGACCCAGGAGAAAGGAGCAGTGACCCCACAAGAGACTGACCTTGACTTTCCTGTGAGTGTCCAGGAGTCTCTGGCGGAGTCATGGGTTGGTGGTGACCTGCTTGAGGGTTGGGAGCACTGACTGTAGCAGGGTGTGCGTGGGGTGTTTTGAAGGAGGTGGCCAGTATCTTTACTGCCTCCACCATAGTTTGGCCCCAGGTAAATAACAGGAAGGAAACACAGCCCTGCCCATCAACAGAAAATTGGATTAAAGTTTTACTGAGCATGGCCCTGCCCATCAGAACAAGACCCAGTTTCCCTCTCAGTCGGTCTCTCCCATCAGGAAGCTTCTATAAGCTTCTCATCCTTCTCCCTCAGAGGGCAGAGGAACTGAAAACCACAGAGAAAACTAACCAATATGATCACATGGACCACAGCCTTGTCTAACTCAATGAACCTACGGGTCATGCCCTGTAGGGCTACCCAAGACGGATGGGTCATAGTGGAGAGTTTTGACAAAACGTGGTCCACTGGAGAAGGGAATGGCAAGCCGCTTCAGTGTTCTTGCATCGAGAACCCTGTGAACCGTGTAAAAAGGCTAAAAGATAGGACACTGAAATATGAACTCCCCAGGTTGGTAGCTGTCCAATATGCTGCTGGAGATCAGTGGAGAAATAACTCCAGAAAGAATGAAGAGACGGAGCCAAAGCAAGAACAACACCCAGATGTGCCTGTGACTGGTGATGGAAGTGAAGTCCAATGCTATAAAGAGCAATATTGCATAGGAACCTGGAATGTTAGGTCCCTGAATCAAGGTAAATTGGAAGTGGTCAAACAGGAGATGGCAAGAGTGAACGTCGACATTCTAGGAAACAGCAAACTAAAATGGACTGGAATGGGTGAATTTAATGCAGATGACCATTATATCTACTACTGTGGGCAGGAATCCCTTAGAAGAAATGGAGTAGCCATCATAGTCAACAAAAGAGTCCAAAATGCAGTACTTGGATGCAGTCTCAAAAACGAAAGAATGATCTCTCTTTGTTTCCAAGGCAAATCATTCAATATCACAGTAATCCAAGTCTATGCCCCGACCAGTAATGCTGGAGAAGCTGAAGTTGAACGGTTCTATGAAGACCTACAAGACCTTCTAGAACTAACACCCAAAAAAGATGTCCTTTTCATTATAGGGGACTGGAATGCAGAAGTATGAAGTCAAGAAATACCTGGAGTAATGGGCAAATTTGGCCTTGGAGTACAGAATGAAGCAGGGCAAAGGCTAACAGTTTTGTCAAGAGAATGCACTGGTCCTAACAAACACCCTCTTCCAACAACACAAGAGAAGACTCTACACATGGACATCACTAGATGGTCAATACTGAGATCAGATTGATTATATTCTTTGTGGCCAAAGATGGAGAACCTCTATACAATCAGCAAAAATAAGACCGGGAGTTGACTGTGGCTCAGATCCTGAACTCTTTATTGCAAAATTCAGACTTAAATTGAAGAAAGTAGGGAAAACCACTAGACCATTCAGGTATGACCTAAATCAAATCCCTTATAATTATACAGTGAAAGTGAGAAATAGATTCAAGGGGTTAGATCTGATAGAGTGCCTGAAGAACTATGGATGGAGATTCGTGACATGTACAGGAGGCTGGGATCAAGACCATCCCCAAGAAAAAGAAATGCATCACCATAATGGATATTTTTAAGGGCTCACTCTGAAATGATGACACACATTTAGGAACCTTTGGGAAACACCAACCTGTGCCATCAGTTTGCATTGGCAGAGTTATTGGTTTTCATGGACAATTGCATGTTGGTTTTCATGGACAACTGCATGTTGCAAAAGACTGGGGCATGTTTTTCCCAAGACTTCTGCTGCACATTTGGGACTCTGTTTGGAGAGTTTTAGGATAGGTAGATTATGATGGATCAAGCTTAGTATTAGTTACATATTGCTGCTGTAACTACTTACCACAAATTTAATGTCTTCAAACCACATATGTTTATTATTTTTACAGTTCTGTGGGTTAGAAGTTGGAGACAGATCTCACTGGGCTATAGGCAAGGTCTCCACAGGCTGTGTTCTATTCCAGAGGCTCAAGAGGTGCAGCGGGGCATCTGTTTCCTTGCTTTTCCAGCTCCTAGAGGCTGCTTGTATCCTTTGGCTAATGATCCTCTTTGCCAGTGTTAAAGGCAGGAATGGCAGATCAAGGGTTTCTCATGCTCCATTACTCTGAATCTGCCACAGCTGGGTAAAGTTCTCCTCTTTTAAGGATTCACCTTAGGTTGGGCCCACCTGAGTAATCTAGGATATTCTCCTTATCTCAAAATCTGTAGATGCATCTGCAAAGACCCTTTTGCAGGTGATGAATTCATGGATCCCAGGGATTAGGGCATGGACAATTTATGGACCATTATTCTGCCTACCGCAATGTATATGTAAAGGATGGTAGGGCTAGGCCACTACTGTCCTGTCATCTAGCATACACATTTGTCTAATGTGCACAAAGCTACTTCCTCTAGTTGGACACAGCCCTTTGGTAAAAAAAGGATAGAGTGTGCAAGTGAATTGGAGAAATTCCTCTAACCTTAACCCCAACCCTGTTCCATTGAACAGGTTCACAGCCTGCCTAGCAGAGCATACACTAGGCCCACTCTCTCCCTTGGCACAGTGTCCTTAACCTGCCCAACACTATACAGAGACTGTAGGCAAGGTCAAAAGATGGAGACATCCAGAAAAAAGTGTTGAAGTCCAGTGAATTTTACCTGCTCCCTCTTTCTCAGGACAGCGGTGGTTGTGGTGGTTAACCAGGGTGATGCCTTGGGGCAGGTTAGAAGTCCACAGCTCAGATCCTTTACTGCAGGGTACAACCCACCCTGGATTCACTCACTCATAATTTCATCTATACTCTAAATAATTTTATTTCACCTCTCCAACCAGGCTGGAAGTTCCTGGAAGGAGGCATGCCTTCATTCTCTTCTTGCATTCACAGTAGCTCAACCTCATTATTAGATACCTAATGACATGGGTGACCTAAATGAGCCAATGGCTGAGATAAAATGTGGTGGGACTTGATAAAGACCTTTGAGACTTACCAACACATGCTGTCATTATCTTTTTCTAATGGCGACACGGAGAAAAACCTATCAGACCGCAGAGTTTATCTTCCTTCCTTAAACACTCCTTTTCTCCGTGAGATCTCTCTTCCTCTGGTTTGGCTGCTGCATACTCTCTGCCTTTCCTTTCCTCTGTCGAAATCTGCTAGCAGTTATTGAGTCTATCACTGTATTCTTTCAGGGATATGTGTCTTTGATGCTTAATTACAGGATTCAAGTTTTTGCTCTGTGTTAAAAGATTTGTCAGAGCAGGTGGGAAGGGCATTCTGGGGTCAGCGGCTTCTTGGTGCCTCCAGCACCTATCCTTGTGGTTGTCACCTTCTCCACCAATGCTTCTAGCAGCCTTTCCCCCTCCACACTGCCCCTTCACCCTCCATGGGGAGAAAAGCCTTCCTCTAGAACGCTGAAGCACAGTCTCCAACCCCTTATTAGAAATCTCATTTTCCACCAGCCTGGCCTCCCTGCTTTGCTCTGTAATATTGTAATGCAGATAAGCAGAGAGGTAGCTCATGTTGATGGGGTCATTACTAAGCGGATCTCCAATTACATGCTGTCCATTTTGCAGTGGTAATGTCAGGATGTGAACCACAATTGGATTTCAAAACCACATGTTTGTCACTCTTCATACAGGGGAGAAAGAGATTAATATTTTAAAATTCCTGACATGGTTCTGTATATCTGACTTTTTAAAATATATAATCTCTGTAGTCTGAGAGATAATGCCTTGAAGTTGAAACTGTGATTATTTATTTGCTCCAACTTCAGCATCATTTATGCAGCAAAGTATGAAAAAAGAGTTACACTTCATAATCACATCACTAAACCTGTTTTTAATGCAGATTTAAAAGGATAGCTGCTAGTTTACTGGTCGCCCTGATCAGTATAAACACACAGAGGTTTAGCAACTGTGGAGCTGTGTGCAGAGTACAAAAGTGATTTGAATATGGGTGGGTGCATATAGATTGTAGTTTAATCTGCCAAAATATTTCTACTGATCAATTACTATAGCATTGTGATATGTAAATTTTCCCTTTTAAACCAAAATGACCTGCCTATTTGTGAACTCCAGCTCTGTTCTTTGCTGAGGGAAAGAAGTGGGAAAGAAACATGTTAAAAATGCATAGAGCAATACTTTGTAATCAGAATATTAACATTTTGATTGAATTGATGGAGCATTTAAATGGAAATATTCAGATGCAAAGACCAAGCTTGGAAGGGAACCTACAACATGCAGACAGATTCTGAGCCTTTTTCCTTGATTAAGGAGAATTCTTTTAATAGAGAAAAAAGTAACAGACTAAAGAACTTCATATTAAGAATGGAAGGGTGGGCAGTGTTCACTTTTTCAGTTGCTTATATTTAAATATAGATAAGTATACACATTGACAGCTATAAAGGCAGAAGCTTTGCTTCACTGGTGATTGAAGAAGAGTGTTGTAGCTTTGTAAACAAACAAACAAACAAACAAGTAGAGTAGCGCAGCAGAAAGGTTATGGAATGGGTTGTATCATCACAATGCATGGTGCTGGGTGCACTTGGATGGACTTGGATGCCAGATCTACCTCCATCCCTGGCTTGCTCTGTGACCTTGGCCAAGCCACCACACTGTCTGGGCTCAATTTTTCTCATTGGTAAAATGGGAGCATCAATACTTATCGTAAAGAATTCATATGTTTTTCAGGTATTTTTAATGTGATAAAAGCTCTTTGCCTCTTCAGCAGTCAGCAGGTATCTCTGTTTCCTATTGGGAAAAAAAGTAAGTTTCCATATGGGATCTGAAGCCACAGATGATGCACAGTGGATACACAATGGAATTTGGTAGGTAGATTTCCCTTTGAAAATTTTAGGTTCTCCTTTGAAGAATTTTAACAGATTACTGTCACTGATTAATACCCTAGTTTTATAGAGTTAAAAGAAAAAATAAGATGAATTTCCTTTTGCAACAAATTGTAGATGGAGAGCCACCTGATTTACTTTCTATCTCTGCTTTATTCTCAATCTGACCACTTGTAAACTAGATTTATCATAAAAGTGGTTCCCAAATCACTTTTTTCAGTTTGGCTTTGATGCAAGATTGAAAGTGTGACTATGTCCTGGGTCAAAAGAAACCTCCTGGCTTCAGACACTCTTGGGCAAAGCTTAATACTTGGAATGGGAAGGGAGAAATGATTATGATAGCATCAAGTAATGAAGCAAGTATCCTTGGAATGCTATGATTTTGAAGGGAAATCCTCATGAATATGACCTCATTGTTTGTGATGGTAAAGAGCATGGCCTCCCAGAACTGTAGAATTCTCCAGAGCCATTTTATACATCAGTATACTGAAGCCTGAAGAGGAAAAGCCCATTGGGAAATGTGTTCATGGATATGACTCAACCCTCCTATTTAGAGAAGGAGCATCCAGATCAAGATCATGCTCGAGATCAAGAGCATCTCCCTTGTCCATAATATAGATTGTGATTTGTAAATTTCCTTGGACAATCTTCCAGTTTGGTGCTGCCTAGTCCCAAACTATAGTTGCCTATAGTAACCTATCCCAATAGCCCCATCCACTGCCCCCTCCCAGCCACAGACTTGAATGAGAGAATCTTTGCCAGTATCACAAAGGCCAGTGAACAGTTGGACTAGAGAGAAGAATGCTAATTCACTGTTTCATTGTCACACATCATTTACCCTGTTGACCCGTCTCTTCTACTTCAAAGAGAATGCTGCTGATTTACAGAGAAGTGGAGAAGAAAGCATGGGGTCCTCAGGAGAGCAGCATCACAGAATCACAGGGAAGAAGGGCACACCTTTTAAGTTTACAGGTGGCTGTGCCGTCTGCTCGGTTCGTTCTCAGCAGAAAAAGGAGAAGCTTCCTTTACCTATTCCAGGTCAGAACAGTGAGTGTGGGCCAGTTTCCTGGACCTCATTCAAGTCGCTTGTCATAGGGCCTGGGGAGCCCAGGAGTCTCCACTTTCGGGTGACTGGGTTTGACAGCAGAGACAGGGTGGGAGTCTATGGAAAAGAGTGATCTAATTAATCACATGCTATCAGAGCCTGTCGGCAGACGCAGCCTCTGAGGTCTTAATGACACCCCTCAGTGATGTTAAAAACCAACTTGGTATGACTTCATTTTCTTAGAGACACATGATTGATCTGGCTATTGGTGAGTGGAGACACAGTGGCTTCTCTCTGTAGACAGTGCCATTTAGATGAGAAGATTAAGTGCCTTTGCGCAGAGGCTATGAGAAGACTGTTAGGATTCATTGGCAATGAAGGGAAGATAAGAAAACTCTGAAATGTGTATTTTTAAAGGCAAAAACCTTAGACTCTACCTCATTTATTAACATCATAAAAAGCTTGGTGGAGAATCTGAACTGAGAAAAATGGCTCTTTGGGTCAAGTCTTGCTGAGATGTTGCACAGAGCAGCCAGTTGGGGCAGGAATCTATGGGGGACATCTTATTTCTCTTTTTTAAACTTTTCATTTTGTATTGGGGTATAGCTGATTAACTAATAATGTTGTGATAGTTTCAGGTTAACAGAGAAGGGATTCAGTCATACATATACATGTATCCATTCTCCCCCAACTCTCCTCCCATCCAGACTGCCACATAACATTGAGCAGAGTTCCATGTGCTATACAGCAGGTCCTTGTTAGTTATCCATTTTAAGTATAGTAGTGTGTACATGTTGATCTGAAACTCCCAGAATGTCTTATTTCTTATTGGTGATTCTACTAAGCATTCAGTTCAGTTCAGTTGCTCAGTCGTGTCCGACTCTTTGCGACCCCATGAATCGCAGCAGGCCAGGCCTCCCTGTCCATCACCAACTCCGGGAGTCCACCCAAACCCATGTCCATCAAGTCGGTGATGCCATCCAGCCGTCTCATCCTCTGTCGTCCCCTTCTCCTCCTGCCCCCAGCCCCTCCCAGCATCAGGGTCTTTTCCAATGAATCAGCTCTTCACATCAGGTGGCCAAAGTATTGGAGTTTCAGCTTCCACATCAGTTCTTCCAATGAACACCCAGGACTGATCTCCTTTAGGATGGACTGGTTGGATCTCCTTGTAGTCCAAGGGACTCTCAAGAGTGTTCTCCAACACCACAGTTCAAATGCATGAATTCTTCGGTGCTCAGCTTTCTTCACCATCCAACTCTCACACCCATACATGACCGCTGAAAAATTCATAGCCTTGACGAGACGGACCTTTGTTGGCAAAGTAATGTCTCTGCTTTTTAATATGCTATCTAGGTTGGTCATAACTTTCCTTCCAAGGAGTAAGCGTCTTTTAATTTCATGGCTGCAATCACCATCTGCAGTGATTTTGGAGCCCCCCAAAATAAAATTTGACACTGTTTACACTGTTTCCCCATCTATTTGCCATGAAGTGATGGGACCAGATGCCATGATCTTAGTTTCCTGAATGTTGAGCTTTAAGCCAACTTTTTCACTCTCCTCTTTTACTTTCATCAAGGGTCTTTTTAGTTTCTCTTCACTTTCTGCCATAAAGGTGGTGTCATCTGCATATCTGAGATTATTGATATTTCTCCTGGCAATCTTGATTCCAGCTTGTGCTTCTTCCAGCCCAGTGTTTCTCATGCAGTGTTTCTCTGCATATAAGTTAAATAAGCAGGGTGACAATATACAGCCTTGACATACCCCTTTTCCTGTTTGGAACCAGTCTGTTGTTCCATGTCCAGTTCTGACTGTTGCTTCCTGACCTGCATATAGGTTTCTCAAGAGGCAGGTCAGGTGGTCTGGTATTCCCATCTCTTTCAGAATTTTCCACAGTTTATTGTGATCCATATAGTCAAAGGCTTTGACATAGTCAATAAAGCAGAAATAGATGTTTTTCTGGAACTCTCTTGCTTTTTCGATGATCCAGCGGATGTTGGCAATTTGATCTCTGGTTCTTCTGCCTTTTCTAAAACCAGCTTGAATATCTGGAAGTTCACATATTGCTGAAGCCTGACTTGGAGAATTAGAAGACTCTAAAAGGAGGTGGACATCTTTTTACTTGGAGCTTCTCAAGTATCAGAGAGCCAGCCTGGGGCAACTCAACTTCTATTCCTCTGAGAAAACTGAGAGTTGGGTTTGTTACTGTGTTCCTTGAGACCAATACTCCACTATCCCGAGCTTCCCTGAACTTCTTAAAGAAGGCATGGCATCTTTCCTGTGAGGAGCCAGTAATTATACCTTAAGTTCCTTCTGTATGTGAATCACAGCGGGGACCAGGCTCTACTTTTGTAGATCCAGCTATCCAGTTGGGGATAAATGCTAGCACCACTGAACTATTAAATGAAACACCAGGCCCTTACTGTTGACTTTCAGATTGTTTAAATGCAGTAGTACATGAAAATCCCTGAAACAAATTCTGGCACAAGTGAATACCCAATAAAAGTCAGTTGTTGTCATAATTCAAGAGTTTATAAACTTAAAGTCAAATATTGCAGAATCAAATATTTGGAGGAGAACAAATGGGTAAATCAGAACAGATAATAGAGGAGGGTGTAGCCTGTGGTCAACAGGAGCATTTACATTCCCCCTGAAGCCATTCAGGTTCTGATTTTTAAATACTTCTTGGCAGGCTAAATCAAACACAGTCAGGAAGACTTAGCCCATAAGCTTCCAGTTTGCAATTCTGCAAGTGATACAGATCTTCAGAAAAGAAAGGAGATATTTAATACAAATATGCTCTGATGACTTAATTATTTAATTCATTCCTCAGACATGGAGGGCTACCACCTGCTAGGTTACCCTGGAGCAGATAAAAAGATAAATAAGATGTAACAAGTGACATAAAGCAATCTAACATCTAGGATCTGCAATATAAAAATCAGTGTGTTCTATCAGAGACCTTTAAATACTGTGAAGTTCAGAGAGAAGCTAGGATGGTGAACTTTGGATAGCAGATTAAGGAAGCAGTCATCAGATTTTGGGGGGGGCTGTTGAAATTTTTGAGGGAGTGTAGGAAGATTAAATGTAGAAGTTAGGAAGAATAGTCAGGTGATACTGTACGAGATATATGTAATAGGTTGGTCTTAGAAGGACTAGGGTCCATTGGATATAGACAAGAGGTGACCTTTTTGAGAAATAGAATGGATACAAAATCCATCACACTTAATGGGACATTTAGGTGTAAGGAAAAGAAGACATTTCCAAAAAGAAGTATTGAACTCCTATAAGTATCAATTGAGGAAAAAGAAGGTGCCCATCGGTAAAGCTCTCCAGAAAATGGTTCCATATACATTTCTAGGTTTTCTTTCTTCCACATTCCTCCACAGATCCTTGCTACTAATCATAGTAGACCTTCACTAGGTACTTGCCCAACACATCTCTTGTATTTCTTGTTTGTAGATTTTCTAATTCTATTTCTTCTGCTTCATCAAAGTTGGTAGGAAATCAGGAAATTGTGGATGGACTAGTAGTAAATTTCCAAGTCAGTATTTTAACAGACCTTCTGAGAATCCACCAAGTTCTGGGAGCTGGGAATACACTGAACAGGCTAATCTCTGCTCTAAAACCCGGACCATGAAAGGGACCTGAACTGCTCACCCATGCAGGAAGCATCATCTCCATATTCCCTTATGGGTGCTCATAGGCACCGTCAATGCACTGCTGCCTCCTATGGCAACAATGTCTATTATTGGACATTTTGGAACCAAAACCATTGCCTTTATTAGAGTCATGTAAACAAAGATCTCAAGGACAACAGATTTCAGTTTATGCTGCCAAGGAGACCTAGATTTCTGAGGGCACACACTTATGTCTCAAGTGCCCAAGAAACACCTTAAAGATGTTCAAAACATTTCTTTCTATTCCAGAGACCCTGCTGTATAGGTGGACCTTGTAGTAATATGGTCATTAATACTCAGCAGGATTTTATTTCTTTAATTTTGTTGGACTTAGAAAAAAGGTTAATGGTCATCATCTTTTAAAATGCTTGCAGGTCATTAAGACTTAGGAGAAAAGGTTCTCTCTCAAAAATGCATAACCAAGAAATTACTTTTTGGTTTGTTTCTTTCTACTTCTCTTCCACTCCCATACCAGCCTACTTACATGAAGTGTTTGCTGTAAAGTAGATGCTCCATCAAATTTGACAGAACATAGGATGGCTATCCTGATATCCTGGGAAGGTTTTGAATGCAACTTAATGCAAAACTATTTCAGCTTTAGGATTTCTACTTTTTTTCTTAATATTTCCAAGAATTTTTCTTAGTTTGCATGATCTGAAGTGAAACAGCAAAGACAGCAATGTCAGCAGAATAGTTAGAAAAGAGAGAGCATAGCTATATCTAGTCTCTGTGACAGGTGGTTTGGTAATATTCAAAGTAAAGCAAGAACCTCAGAGTCAGAAAAGACATCACAGTTCTTCCTCCTGTTTAACAGACTGGGAAACTGAAAGTTCAGAAATATCAGGCAATGATCTCATAGATTCCTAGCTAGATAGTAGTTGTGTAAGGATGTTTGTGTCTCTTGGCTCCCTGTTCCATAGTCTTTAAATAAATCATTTTTTTTCCTAGTAAGGATTACTTTATCCAGAGTTTTATATAGTGGATTGGAGGTGGAGGCTTTTATTTTGGGGATTATGATAGATAATGATTGGTCATCCCTGTATGGAGGCAGCAGAATCTACTTGGATCTGCTCGTTCTCATCAGCAGTCCCAAGATTCTTGTTCAAATACGGATTCTCTCTTTTCAGTGTTCTTGGAAATTGAATTTAAGTATCTTTGTCACAATGATAAATGGTAAATTCATCCCATTTACTTTATGGACTTAATTTTATATATATTTCCATTTGTTCAGAATAGGCACCTACACAGAATGTGCCCGGACACCATATAAGTAAAAAATTGCATATGTTTATGCATATATATAGTGTATATTTTATATAATAATGTATAAAATATACAAAATATTACATATATATGTATATGTATGTATGTGTATATAGTGGTGGTATGTGCTCAGTTGTGTCTGACTTTGCGATTCCATGGCTCCTCTATCCGTGGAATTTTCCAGGCAAGAGTACTGGAGTGGGTTGCCATTTCCTTCTCCAGGGAACCTTCCCAACCCAGAAATGGAGCCCACATCTCTTGTGTCTCCTGCATTGCAGGCAGATTTTTTACCACTGGTGCCACTTGGGAAGCCCCAAAAGCTGAATTCATTCTGATGGTGGTGTATATATGTATGTTTTTTCTCTAGATATATATTTGGAATTATAATATTTTTTTGGATTAGAACTCAGGACAGTAGCTAGGTATCAGCTAGAAATGACATGTCAGATAGAGCCTGTTTACTGTTGCACTTTATTTGTTTAAAATAATATATAAAATTTGTAAGATAGTGGAAAAAATATTTCTCCGTGGATTTTCTGAATTAAAATGTTTACACTTTTATCTATGGTGATAGCTTTCAGTCTTGCTTAGAGTTTTTTGTTGTTTTTTTTTTTCTTCACAGTTTACCCACCATCTTCTTGGCCCAGCTTTTTGAGTAATCTGATTGTAATTTGTAATATATGATTTTTTTTTTTTTAGCTTTCCTATCTGTGAGCTTAGGAGGTGCAGTGCAGGTTGATAGCAGAATTTTCCAAAAGTAATATTTAGGTGGGGACATCTGGGTAATCCTAGAGATTCAAATTTCTTCATTCTGCAAGTAATTTAATGAATATCTCCCTAAACAAAGTAGGGAAAATTATTTCTTTTACAGTGTCTGTTTTATAGGAATTTATGATTTAGTTGGGGAGATAAAAAACTCACATAAGCAGTAATTATATGCAAATTGAAAACATCCATGAACAAATGGCATAGATACTTTACTGTTTGTAAATGCTAACGGACTTCAGAGTAAGAAGCAGTCATTACAGACTGAAGTGCTTGGGAAAGGGAACTTGGGTGGGAGGAGCTTGAGCTAAGGCAGAAAAGATGGCTAGGAAAGAACTGGACATGGAAGTCATGGAGGGTATTCTAGAAAAAGATTTGGCATGAGAAAAAGCTTGGATCAGAAATGAGCATGGCTTTGTGGTTGCTTGGACTCACTTATTCCTGCTGGTATAGAGAGGGAGTGCAGAGGAATAATCAGAGACATGGTTATAGACATGGAGTTGGGAAGATGTGGGTGCTAGAGGGCTTTAAAAGCTTCACCGAGGAGCTTAACTTGCTCCTGTAGGCTTGTGACATAGAATGCAGGCCCTATGCAAGCGTCAGGTGATAGGAAGGGCTAGACTTGCTACTGAGAGTTAGGTGATAGATGCTTACCTCAGCATCCTCTCTGCCCCAGGATCTCCAAGTGATAATGGTAATATTGATGACATGCAGCTTTCATTCAGAAAATTACCTAGATTCCATGTGAACTGAATTATTTTTCAAATGGTACTGCTTTTTAGAGTTGTGCTTACATCTTTTGAATCTGTTACCTTATTGTTTTACTTGAGTTTCTGTGTATGTTTTAAGCTTTGCTGCATCTGTCATGATGTACAGTGGCCAGATCTGCATGGGGTGTACAGGTACAGATGCTTGCACGTTTAGTACAAGCCAGGCTATCTCTCCTATCTCTGGTACCCTCCCAGCAACATGGAGAGGAATCAGCCCATGGAGACAGCCTGAGACCTATGTAAGTGCTATTAAGAGTTGGGAGTTTGATGTCCATCAACAGATAAATAGATGAAGAAGTTGTGGTACATATATACAATAGAATATTACTCAGCCATAAAAAGGAACATAATTGAGTCAGATCTAAAGAGGTGGATGAACCTAGAATCTATTATACAGAGTGAAGTAAGTCAGAAAGAGAAAGATAAATATCATATTCTAAAGTATATATAACGATAACCCTATATGCAAAACAGAAAAAGAGACTCAGATGTATGGAACAGACTTGTGGACTCTGGGAGAAGGCGAGGGTGGGATGTTTCAAGAGAACAGCATTGAAACATGTATATTATCTAGGGTGAAACGGATAACCCGCTCAGGTTGGGTACATGAGACAAGTGCTCGGGCCTGATGCACTGGGAAGACCCAGAGGGATCGGGTGGAGAGGGAGGTGGGAAGGGGGGACTGGGATGGGGAGTACATGTAAATCCATGGCTAATTCATATCAATGTATAACAAAAACTACTGTAATGATGTAAAGTAATTAGCCTCCAACTAATAAAAATTAAAAAAAAAAATAAAGTATATATAAAGAATCTAGAAAAATGGTACTGAATAATTTATTTACAGGATAGCAATGGAGAAACAGACATAAGAGAATAGACTTACGGACATGGGGAGGGGGAGGAGAGGGTGAGATGTATGGAAAGAGTAACATGGAAACTACATTACCTTATGTAATATAGATAGCCAACGGGAATTTGCTGTCTGGCTCAGGAAACTCAAACAGGGGCTATGTATCAGCCTAGAGGTGTGGAATGGGGAGGGAGATGGGAGGGAGGTTCAAAAGGGAGGGGATATATGCATACCTATGGCTGATTCATGTTGAGGTTTGACAGAAGACAACAGAAGTCTGTAAAGCAATTATCCTTCAATTAAAAAATAAATTAATTAATAAAAACAAAAACAAAAAAAGAGTTGCAGGTTAATGGCCATCTTTTCTGAGGTGGTTGGGAAGCTATGCTTTTCCCCAGGCCTCTCTTCTTGCTCCAGCATTGAGACATCGTAGATTTCTCTTAGAGAGCACCATAAAACTGTTTTCACTTTCACTTTTTAGAGTCTCATACAATTGTTACACTTAACCTCTTTTAAATGATTTTACTCTTTCATTCCCTTGGTACTGAGAATAAAACTGAGAATTAAATGTTGAAGCAAATCCATAAATCCCAGAGCAAAGTGACAGTCTGGGTGGTTGGGCCAAGAGGCTTATGTGCTGGTTGATACCAAGAATTGAGCTGAATTGTATTTCCCTGCAGAGATTCAGACCTTGTAGTGTTTAGTGAGAAATGTGAAATGGAGGAGGCCCGTGTTTCATTTTTCTCTAAACTTGTATTCTACATATACCACCAATGCAAAATAAAGATGCCCATTCTTGTTTCTTTGCTCTAATCACCCATTCAGCACCTGCTCTTTTCTCTGTGTTGAGTCAACTTGAATACATGGAGTGGTAAAACCTTGTAGGTGGCAGGAAATTTGGATACTACCTTTATCTAAGCTCAGACATTATATTTAAAATAGAAAGTAATAGGTATCAATCAGAGTAGACAGAGGCAATAGGGTTGGAACAGGGTAATGAGGAACCATGTGGTACAGATGTTCCTCTTGCACAGAATTGTGGGAAGATCTTGCGGGAGTGGCAGGGATAGTTGGGTATATTTAGGGGCCTTGGGAAAAAATTTAACTTACCAAATTCCATTATTTTAACGTTATTATGCTTGAATATTAGCCCTGCTTATGCCTTATTATGCTTCATCTATTTTGAAATTCTATTAGGAGGTTCATAAACATTATGATTGTTATGTCTTCTGGAGAGATTGACTATTGTATCATGATATAATGGTCCTCTTAATCCATGGTAATATTCTTTACTCCAAAACCTACATTTCATGATAATAGTATAGCCACCCTGGCTTTCTTTTGATTGGTGCATCTTTTTCCTTCACTTCCCCTATCATTAGCTTTTAACCTATTTGTGTCTTTAAAGTATTGTCAGTCAGTCAGTTCAGTCACTAAGTCATGTCTGACTCTTTGCAACCCCATGGACTGCAGCACGCCAGCCCTCCCTCTCTATCAGTAACTCCTGGATCTTGCTCAAACTCGTGTCCATTAAGTCGGTGATGCCATCCAACCATCTCATCCTGTCATCCCTTTCTCCTCCTGCCTTTAATCTTTCCTAGCAACAGGGTCTTTTCAAATGAGTCAACTCTTTGTATCAGGTGGCCAAAAAAGTATTGGAGTTTCAGTTTCTACATCAGTCCTTCCAATGAATATTCAGGACTGATTTCCTTTAGGATGGACTGAATGGATCTCCTTGTGGTCCAAGGGACTCTCAAGAGTCTTCTCCAACACCACAGTTCATAAGCATCCATTCTTTGGCGCTCAGCTTTCTTTATAGTCCAACTCTCATATCCATACATGACTACTGGAAAAACCATAGCCTTGACTAGTTGGACCTTTGTTGGCAAAGTAATGTCATTGCTTTTTAATATGCTGTCTAGGTTGGTCATATCTTTTCTTCCAAGGAGTAAGCACCTTAATTTCAAGGCAGCAGTCACCATCTACCAGTGATTTTGGAGCCCCTAAAAATGAAGTCTGTCACTGTTTCCATTGTTTCTTTACCTATTTGCCATGAAGTGATGGGACCAGATGCCATGATCTTAGTTTTCTGAATGTTGAGTTTTAAAACCAACATTTTCACTGTCCTCTTTCACTTTCATCAAGAGGCTCTTTAGTTCTTCTTCACTTTCTGCCATAAGGGTGGTGTCATCTGCATATCTGAGGTTATTGATATTTCTCCTGGAAATCTTAATTTCAGCTTGTGCTCCATACAGCCCAGCATTTCTCATGATGTACTCTGCATAAAAGTTAAAAAAGCAGTGTGACAATATACAGCCTTGACATACTCCTTTTCCTATTTGGAACCAGTCTGTTGTTCCATGTCCAGTTCTAACTGTTGCTTCCTGACCTGCATATAGATTTCTCAAGAGGCAGGTCAGGTGGTCTGGTATTCCCATCTCTTTCAGAATTTTCCACAGTTTTTTGTGATCCATACAGTCAAAGGTTTTGGCATAGTCAATAAAGCAGAAGTAGATGTTTTTCTGGAACTCTCTTGCTTTTTTGATGATCCAACAGATGTTGGGAATTTGATCTCTGGTTCTTCTGCCTTTTCTAAATCTAGCTTTAACATCTGGAAGTTCATGGTTCACGTACTGTTGAAGCATGATTTGGAGAATTTTGAGCATTACTTTACTAGCCTCTGAGATGAGTGCAATTGTGTGGTAGTTTGAGCATTCTTTGCCATTGCCTTTCTTTGGGATTGGAGTGAAAACTGACCTTTTCCAGTCCTGTGGCTCACTGCTGAGTTTTCCAAATTTGCTGGCATATTGAGTGCAGCACTTTCACAGCATCATCTTTTAGGATTTGAAATAGCTCAACTGGAATTCCATCACCTCTACTAACTTTGTTTGTAGTGATTCATACTAAGGCCCACTTGACTTTGCATTCCATTATGTCTGGCTCTAGGTGAGTGATCTTCTTTCTTCTGCTTCTGTTAGGTCCATACCATTTCTGTCCTTTATTGTGCCCATCTTTGCATGAAATATTCCCTTGGTATGTCTACTTTTCTTCAGTCAGTGTAGCCATGAATTTAATTTCTTCATGTTATAACCTTCATAATACATTGTTATTATTTTTGCTTTAAGCAATCATTTATCTATCAAAGGTATTTAAATAATAAGAAAAACTTATATTTATCCACACATTTACCATTTCCATGCTCTTCATTCACGTAGATCAAGATTTCCATGTGGTATAGCATTTGTCGTTGTTGTTCCCAGTATTTAAAAATATTGCTTCACTTCCTTGTCATTTACATTGTTTCTAACAGAAGATCTGCTAACATCTTTATCTTTGTTCCTCACTGTGACATACCCTTTTTCTCTCTTTTCTGTGTCTTTATTATTGGTGCTAAGCAATCTGATTATGATCAACTTTGATATTGCTTTATTCATGACTTGGGATTTTTTTGTCTCTTGGGTGAAAATATTCAACTATTACTTCTTCAAATGTGTTTTGTTCCCTGCCTCTTCAGGAACCCTTAGTTACACACGATGTCCTCCAGCACACTGATGGTGCCTCCCCCCTCACTTTTCTCTTGTGTTTCATTTGTGCAGTTTCTGTTATTATGGTTTTACTTTCGCTTGCCTTTTCCTCTGCATTGTCTAATTTGCCATTAATTCCATGTAGCATGTTTTAGAGTCAAACATTACAGTTTTTCTCTGTGAAAGTTTGCTTTGTATCTACTTTTTATTTTTTGCATGTATATATTTAACATACATGCTTTTTCCTCTAGCTTCTTGAACATATGGAATATAGTTTTAATAACTGTTCTAATGTCCTTATTTATTCATTCTATCACTTGTATCATTTCTGAGATGGTTTTGAATAAGATTTCCAACAGTGGTAGTAGTGACATCTTAGCTTGGCTAATTTGTTGTTGTTGTGGGGGGATTTCCTGTGTATCGCAGGGTATTTAGTGAAATCCCCGTTTTCCATTCACTAGATGTTAGCAGCGTCTTCAGTCTTTACAGTTAGATGTTTCTTGTCATTGACTTATGCTCCTTGATTGCCAGATTGGAGAGGGTAGGAAATCACCCCTAGTTAAGAGCTAGTAGTTTGGATTGGTTAATTTTTCTCTTCATTATGAGAATGTTTTTTTCTGTTTCTTACAATGCCAGATAATTTTTATTTAATGCCAGATGCTAAGATTTTTATCTTACTGGTTGCTAGATATTTTTGAATTCCAGTGGGTCTTGTTGAGCCTCGTTCTGGGACACACTTAAGTTACTTGGGGGTGTTTGAATTCTTTCAGGTGTTAGTTTTAAGCTTTATAAGCTGGGATCAGAACTTCATTTTGTTGAGGACTGATTTTGCCCCACTACTAAGGCAGAACTTCTCTGAGGTAGTCATTCCGTGATTTATGAGGGTTGCCACTCTGGCTGGTGGGCACAGTGACAGTTATTGATGTTGGGTAAACTTCTAGGGCAGCACTAGTGGTAAAGAACCTGTCTGCCAGTGCAGGGGAAGTAACAGACACAGGCTCAACCCCTAAGTCGGGAAGATCCTCTGCAGGAGGGCATGGCAACCCATTCCAGTGTTCTTGCCTGAAGGATCCCATGGAGAGAGGAGCCTGGTGGGCTACATTTGCAAACAGGTGGACGTGACCGAAGCGGCTGGACACAACAAGCTTCTGGGTTTGCTCCGTCAGGTCCTTTCAGGCGATTCTTTCTCTATCCTTTGGTTTCTTCACTTTCATGAACCGATTAACACTCAGCTGAAGACCTGAGAGGGGAGGTGCTCTGCATTTCTCTAGAGTTCTCTCTGCTCCTGCAGCTGTCTCTTCTCTAGTACTATTTCTTGTAAATTCTAGGTACATTTGCCTGGCCAGATCCCCCATTGCATCAACTCAGGGAGATCACTGGGCTTCATATGAATACTTACTTTGCATATAGCCATGTAGCCTGGAAACTTTTTCCATGCAGGGCAATTGTAAGACTTACCTCATTTGTTTCCAAGCTCTCAGGGATCCCTGGTTTTTGTTGCCTGTTGTCCAATGACTTGAAAGTAATTATTTGATTTATTTATTTATTTACTTTACAGTCATTTCATGTGAAAAGGTAGATTCACTTCTGGTTACTCCATCATGTTCACAATCAGTAGTGCCTGTTCCTTAGTTTTTACTGATAAATCAACGTCCAGAGAGGTGAATGTTTACTTAAGGTCTGTTCAATTAGTCTAAAGGCAAAGAGGACTTTGGATCCCAGATTTCTTTCTTCCATATTTGTCCTTTTTTAGTCATTTTACACGCTGCAACTGTCACCTCCAAATGTGATTATTTGGCCACTGGATCTTTAATCGTCTGAGCTTGAAATTCTAGACAGAGAGAATCTCATAGAATTCCTACTTTTTTTATTCTTATTTGTCAAACATGTTTTTGTAGACAGGGTTGTGATTCTCAGGAAGAAGATGCAGACAGAGTGTTAGCATGAATATTTTGTGAAAATTCTTGTTTTAGGTTTTACAGTTTTGTTTGATGTTGTAAAAATATGTACATGTTGTTGATGTGTCCCTTCAAAAAGTTTCAGTTTGATGTTTAAGATATCCATTCAGGGTTCTGTCCATCACTGTTGCTAAGAAACTTACATTTTAAGTATATAAAAAACTTAGTAATAATGGCCCAGCTCAGGGCTGTGTTTAAGGAGAGGCATCAGGGTAGTTGTGATTGCTATTTTGCCTAAAGGTGCAAAATGAGATTATGTCTTATCTACAAGTTCTTACCAAACCAAGACCAGTGAAAACATCTCCATTGTGATTGACTGTGTCCTTTCTATAAGCTTGTGCAGGCAAAAACAGAAGCCATAGTTGAAAAATACTTCTCCCACATCGAAGACATAGAATACAATCAATACATGTTAAGTTATTTTCTCCAATTTTGTGTCATCCCAGTGTGAAACATGAAGCTGGACCAAAAAGCTGCTTCTCTCTCCCTTGTTTACTTTACTCTAGCCTTACTACCTCTCTTTAATTCCTTAAACTGGTCAGCCTCTTTCCTGCCACAGGACCTTTACACATGCCATTCTCACTGTGATGCTTTTTATTTCACACATTGCATGCCTTTATGCTTCAGATCCAGCCTAAATGACATTTCCTCTTAGAAGATATTGCCCGCTACTGGTCTCTCTCCCTAGTCCCTCTTCATTTCTTCAGCATCCTTCATAGCCTTAGCTTCTGAATTTGTTTATTATTATACTGGCTTGGTTGTTTTTATTTTAGATAGTGAGATTCATGAGAGCCAGGATGTTATTTGCTTTGTCACTCCTGGAGTGGTTGATTTAGATGATGAGACAATGGGAAAATGTGTGGTTTTCACTTGTTGGGGTTTGTGTTTATAAATAATGCCGTAAAGGCTGATGGAGATACTCAATAGGAACTCGTGGACTAGAATCTCCAAAGGCAGCGAGTCAGTCTTCCGGGCATCACTGGGTACAAAGCGTAACCTCATTCTTGATATAGAGCAATTGATGGCAATGCCATCCAACCCCCACACTGTCTGCATTGTCAGCCCTGGCAATCAGAACAAGGTAGGGCATAGTTCAGTTCAGCTTGTGCTACTCATAGTGTGATTTCCTGGTTATCAGATTTTATCAGTGCCACCTGCCAGTTGTTTTCAATGCCTCTGACATGTGGCACACCTTTGTTGCTCTTGTCCCCTTTTGTGTCTTGTCCCATTTTGGTTGCCCAGTTTCCTGGTGTGAGGCCTTTAACAGGTGCTTCTGTGGAGTCTGTTTCTTTGAATTAGGGCTCATTTCCTTCCAGGTGCCCAGGACTCCTTGCCATACCTGCTCTGCATGCTGAGAGGAGCCAGCAGTGTCCATGGCAGGAAGAATGGCTCTGTGCTCCCTCCAATTATTTCCTTCTCAGGCAGGCCCTGTCAACTTAGTAGTCTGGTCAGCCTTCCGCTCTTCGGATACGCTCCTTCACCCATTCCGATAAGGACCTCGGGTTTTCTCCCATGGCAAATGTATGCCTTTCCTCCCGCACCTGTTCCCTCCTCCCTTCTTGCAGCACTCCTCCCCGACAAATTCATTTCATTGTTTAGCTACATCGACTCCTCATCAATAAATTACTTCTCACTCACCCAGGACCTTCTGTTTATTCACAGATCTTTTGGGGGTCTTGCTCTTAATTATTAGAGCTGCTTACCAACTAGGCTGCCTCCCTGTTATTTGTCACGAACTCTGGTGTAGCCTCCTTTTTTTCATCCACGCTTTGCTTTCTTATCATTGTTTTACACACTTGTAACTGTCTAATCAGTTCAGCTTTATAAGCCCACAGTTTCTCTCAGCAGCAGCATTTCTCCCAAATAGTCATGGAGGAAATGCGAGAAAGCATTGCTCTTCTGCATATTCTCCATTCATCACATGTCATCAGGCAATTACTGAGATTCAACTGTGTGTGGCCACTAGCGTTGGGGTGAACAGTGGTGATGGAGGGTGAGACAGAATATTGAACCAGAATTATAGCTTATAGTAACTAGAAACCATGAGGTTCCTGAGCTGGAAAATGTGCCTATAGCTATGCTGTAGGAAGGTAGACTGGACATCACTGTGAACCCTGGGCTGAGGAGAAAGATGTCTAGAGGTGGGACAGCGATCTAGTGGAGCATTACAGCTGTCCAGGCAGCCCATCCTGTTGAACTTGGGTTGTTCAGAAAGAGAGAGAGAAGGACCAATGCAGGAGAGGTTTCTGAAGCACAGGTAACAGGACTTGACAGCGACTAGAGGAGAGTGAGGAGGAGAAGTTGTCATGATGATTGTAAGCTTTCAGACCTCGGAGGTTTGGTCCCATTACGGAAGTGGGGAGTGGAAGAGGAAAAGGAGGGAGGCAGTGGGGAGGGGGAACAGTGTTACGGTGGAGGAGTGCTGAGCTCAGCTTTAGCTTCCTGGAACTGCACTGCCAACGGCTCATTGCCCAGCATTTGGGAATGTGAGACTGAAGCTCACAGGAGAGGCTGGAGCAGGAAAAGTTTCGGGAGTCGTCCAAACAGAAATGGGAGGTGAACCAGGAGAGCAGTTGTATGCATATTAAAAGGTAGCTAGTATTGCAGGCAGCAGGTGTGGAACCCTAGTGTGGTGTGAGTAGGTCCTCTGGGCTGGGGACACTCTGGATGGAGCCCCATGGACAGAATCGTCAGGGAGGATTTTCTCAAAGAGGTGAACTTTCCTTTGCCCCACTGTGTCATTTGTATCCTTTTCCATGCTTTTCAGTCCCTTTTCATGTCTGGCCACTATTTTCATTTGTATTAATCGTCTTTAGCCTCAGTGTTTTCCTTTCTGTTTGTCATCATCCTGAAAGGGGAGGGTAGAGCATGGAGGAAGTGAAGGCGTCCTGTGCATACTTGTGTTTGCTCCTTAAAGGCGGTGAGTGATTGCCTTTCTGTAGAGCACGCTGAGCAGCAGAGATGGAATCAGAAATTTCTGCTTATTTCTCACTAACACGGAGAAGGAAAATGATTGAACAAAAGTGTAATAGAGAGCTGTGTGGACTTTGCCTTCCCGAGAACCCTCGTGTGCTGTGCATCCTCTTTACTTGTCCAGAAGACTGGTTGCTCCTCCATCTTTTAGCCCTGACCCTCCTTTCTGGTCTGTTTCTCAGTATCCCTGTCTCTGGCCTGTGCTGGGATAGAGAAATGAGTCCATCCTTCTCAGCTGAGCTCATCAGCTGCACGCATTCCCACTACACTACACTGTGGCTCTTCTGGTGAGGGAAGGGCTCCCTCTACTCTCTGCATGCAGGCCTCCTCGCCTGTACACACTTACACATGTGTCGGAGGAAGAGTTTGGGATGCTCGCTCTGCCTGATAGGTTTGCCAAGACCGTTGAATTAAGCAGGCAATTTCCTCTCACTTTGTCTCTCTGTAAATTTCCCAACCATATGGTATGAGAAGAGTTTTTGGATTATAAATAAACAACACTGCTCATAAATCTCAGGGTTTTTGTTTTTGCCTCCAATGGTAATAAATAGAAACCATTGATTTGTAACTTCAGAGAAATGTGTTGGAGAAGAAGATAATGTCTCTCTCTGGATATAAATATTTTTCCCCCATTTCTCCATATGCAGAGTCTCTTTTTTACTGAGAATCATCTATCTGGCTGGGTTCCATTTATATTTTTATTGCTGCCATTTTCCAACCTGGAGGTAAACTGTTGCTTTAGGCAACATGAGTTTAGCCACATGGGCCTGGCCAGATTGCAATGACCAGATGGGTTTGGTGCATCTTTTCCCCTGCAGGGGTTGTCACTTCCCCTCCTCACAGGACACATGCTTCATCCCTGGGCTTGTGACAAAGAAATGGAAGTTGTGGATGCTTTCCATTCATTTTTGGAAGAACCCCAGCTTGGGCATCCTGTATGTTGGTCCACTGGGTAAGTTGCAGCTTGGCCACTCTTAAAGTGCAGATCTTTTGAAGGCATGAAGAAGCACAGCATTTAGCAGCTCTTTTGTTCGCTTTCCCACTACTAAAGCTAGCATGAACTAGATGAGCATTCTAGCCACCAAGGACAAAGTCCAGAATGGTACCCTGGGACTGGGGTGGTTCAGGCAAGGCACAGCTCAGAGAAGGCATGGCTTGAAGTATGAGTGCAGATTTTGGTCTAGGAGGTAAGCTGAGTGTTGGTGCTTCTAGGTCAGCAAGGTGTTAGGGAACTAATAGTGGGGAGGGGGCAAGAAGGCAGGGGCCAAAGGCAGAGGTCAGCAGACTGTAGCCCATGAGCCAAATCCTGCCTCCCTCCTTTATGTAGCCTGTGTGCTAAGGACAATTTTCACATTTTTAAATGCTTGAAAAATAATACCAAATTTTGAGTGGAGTAGCCCCATTCATGCCTGCCAGCCCTTTGGGGACACAGATTCAGATGCCTGCAGCCTATCCCGATGTCTCACATTCAGCCAGCTCATTCATTTTCATGGAGGTGGAAAACAGAGGGCAAAATCTCCCTGGTTACACACACGTTCCTTAGCACCATTGAGGAGCTGACTTAGGATTGGGTTGTGATGGCCTCTTTTTAAGTCATCTGCCAGTCTCTTTGGCTCAGAGAAGAATGACTTGGGTTCTGAAGTCAAGCAGACATGGTTTCAAATACCCACACTGCTTAGCAGACACGTGAACTAGAGCAAGCCACTTGGTCTCATTGAGATTAGTTTTTCTTGTTTTTTTTTTTTCTTTCTTTCTAATGAACTTTTTTTTTTTTCATCGTGGTAAAAATATACAGAAAATTTACTACTTTAGACATTTTAAGGGCATAATTCAATAGCATTAAGTATATTCACAAAGTTGTACAATAATCACCACTACCTATTCCTGGAACTTATACAGATTTTAGAGTGCAGGTTTCTAACTGCATGGGGGATAAAGTTTGTTGAATAATTTTATTATTATTATTATCATTATTGGGTCAGGACACTTAAATTCTACTCTTAGCAAATTTAAATTGTATAACACATTATTACCAGTGGCCATAATATTAGATCCTCAGACTTTAAGACCTTTCAGTCTTGAAACTGAAAATTTGTGTCTTTTTGCAAGCCTCTGTCTATCTCCTCCACCTACAGCCCCTGACAACCACTATTCTACTCTATTTATATGAGTTTGATTCTTTTATTTTTTTAAGATTCCACATGAAAGTGATATCATGCAGTATTTGTCCTTCTCTGACTAGCTTATTTCACTTAGTATAATACCCTCCAGTTTCATCCATGTTGTCACAAATGGCAGTATTTTTCCTATTTAAGGCTAAATATTATTTCATTGTTTATATATATATAAAATCAAATGCTGATGACTCAGATGGTAAAGAATATGCCTGCAATGCAGGAGACCCGAGTTCAGCCTTCAGTCAGGAAGATTCCCTGGAGAAGGAAATGACAGTCTACTCCAGTATTTTTGCCTGGGATATCCTATGGACAGAGGAGCTGGTGGGCTACAGTCCATGGGGTTGCAAAGAGTTGGATATGACTATGTGACTAACACTATATATATATATATATATATATATATGTGTGTGTGTGTGTGTGTGTGTGTGTGTGTGTGTGTTATTGTTGTTGTTTAGTTACCCAGTCATGCAGAGGATGAGATGGTTGGATGGATGAGATGGTTGGATGACATAAGTTTGACCAAACTCCTGGATATAGTGAAGAACAGGGCAGTCTGGAGTGTTAACACCTCATGGGGTCACAAAGAGTTGGACATGACTTGTGACTGAACAGCATTCTTTCCCTTAAACATAGTCATGTGACTGAATTCTGGCCCACAGAGAGAGACTGGGAATGATGGATGCCACTTCCATTCATGGTAAAAACAATTCTCACTCATTTTTCTTTCTACCAGTTCAACTGAGAATTCCTAATATATCTAGAAGATAGCAAAATTTTGATATGAGAAGAGCCCAGGTTTCTGAATCATGGTGCAGAACAAGAGCCCCTTCCTGCCCACACCTCACTGCTAGTCCATAATAGACTATGAAGTGGATCAGAAGTATACTAACATAGTGTTAAGTCACTGACATGGCGGTGGTGTTTGATATTGCAGCTAATACTTCAATGTATACACTCTCTGGAATGCACATCCAGCCCTTCTATTCCTATATTTACTTTTGTTCTCTAGCCAGAATGTCTTTTTACTATTCTCAAGATACATAGTATCTAGCATAGTGCCTTTCACACTATAGGCATTTGATAAACATCTGTTGATTTCTGGGTCAAAGACTTAAGCCCAGCTTCCTATAAAATGCAAGCATGTTTTCTGTTAGATTTGATATTTCAGAGGAAATATACATTTGGGGGTGATTCTCTATTACAGGATTTAGTATATAGCTCTTAAACAGAGTTTAGCTTGACTGGAACATTAAAACTAACTTTAAATGTATACACAGCCTTTCAGGGAGATTCCTACCACACACAAGGAAAACCCAGCCACATAGAATTCTAGATGTGTTAGAGCAGCATTGCAGATGGGCTCCATCCAGAAGAGATGGTTCTAGGCCAGGATATTTGAATTTGAAGAGAATGATAAGGGCCCAGAGGTTTTCCCATTCATATTCAAGTGCTTAAAATAGAAACAGCCTATCTTTCCTCCACTTTTAGAAAGCCTCACCTAGCTTTTCTCTCCTGCTCTTGCACCTCTGATGAATGGTAGGACTGATGTTGAAACTCTGGAGTATGGCAACTACTGGGCTATCTGCTGCTTACACAAAGCAGGTCAGAAAATGAAGGGGAAGTGATATTCTCAGATGGAAGTTGTACAGGTGCAGAGGACTGTCGTTGCCCAGTGTTGTTTCCTTTCATTCATCAGGTATGTTGGATATCTTGCCATCTTCTCAACGCTAACAATCACAGTAATGACAGAAGGCATTTGCTGAAAGTTACATGCTAGTAAGCCTTAGGTTAATTTAGGTTAACATTCCCTTTACGCACCCATCAGCTGCAAGATGTGATGACTTCCTCCAGAGGTCACCACTTCTCACATCTGGGATAGCCAATACCTGGCTGGTGTGGAGCACAAAATCCTGGCCCCTTGCCTTAGAGTGGGTCACATCTGTGGAGAGATTTACCCACTGGAGCCCCCCTGTGGATCAGGCATTACCTGGAACCTCAACCCTGATGATCTGCTGCCCCTTCCCTGTCTTGCCTCCCTCTCTTCCGTTAGGTTTTGCCTACGAAAATTCGCTCAATCTGGGCTTCCCTGATAGTCCAGTTGGTAAAGAATCTGCCTGTGCTGTGGGAGACCCTGGTTTGATTCCTGGGTTGGGAAGATCTCCTGGAGAAGGGAAAGGCTACCCACTTCAGTATTCTGGCCTGGAGAATTACATGGACAGTCCATGGGCTCTCAAAGAGCCGGACACAACTGAACGACTTTCACTTTCAGTATTCCCTCAATCATTCTCAAGCTTCTAGACCCAGTCTTAGGCTTTGGTTTTAGGCGACTGAGCCTAGGATGTTTTTCTGTTTTCTCAAAAACACTTTATAAGCTGCTCCAGAGATGTCAGCTCCACTCTTGTTTCTGTCTATGGTAACACTATTCTCTTAGGCACTCAGGCTTGGAATCTTGAAGTTGTCTTTACCTGTTTCTTCTCCTTCATCTCTGCCCAAATCCAGTAAACACATTATGCTTCTGTTTCTCTCTTCATTTCTTACAACCTACTGTCATCAAGCTAATGAGATGGATTCCTAATAAGTCTTTCTACCTCTAGAAGAACATGCTTCATCAGCCCATCATATCCATCAGCAACTAATTAGTCTTTCCAAATGGACTTCTATCATGTCTCTGCCAGATTCTAGAACCTTGGGGGCCCCTGTTGTTTGTAAGATAAAGTTCAAGATCTTTAGCAGATATTCAAGACCCTCTACCAAATCTTATTCTACTTATAGAAACTTATGCTCTTTTATGCCTGTCTAAGAACATTTCTTTCAGATCAGGCCTATCTCCTAATTATTTTCTGAAAATATTCATGTGTTTTAGGTTCCAAGCCTTTGTCTTCCTTTGGACTCCTGATTCTCAGTCTTTTCCTTCAAAGCTCACCTCTTCAATAAAATTTTCCTTCCTTTTCTCTGAGCCTGCTAGCACTAATGAATATCATTATCTGCATCATTTTCATCATCACCATCATATGCCATCATCAATATTAGAAACCTAAGTAATAATAAGCCTAGGGCTTCCCAGGTGGCACAGTGGTGAAGGATCTGCCTGTCAATGCAGGAGATACAAGGGATGTATGTTCAATCTCTGGGTTGGGAAGATCCCCTGTAGGAAATGTCATCTCATTCTAGTATTCTTGCCTGGAAAATTCCATGGACAGAGGAGCCTGGTGGGCTGCAGTCCATGAGGTCTCAAAGAGTCGACATGAGTGAGTGACTGAGCACACACACACATATAATAAGCCTGACATTATGATAAATGTTTTATGTGCTTTTCCTCACTGAGTTATCACTTTCTCGAGCAACCCTGTGTGGTACTTAGTTTAGGTTGTTTGCTTCCCCAGTGACTCAGCAGTAAAGAATCTACCTGCGATGCAGGAGCCACAGAAGATGCAGGTTCAATTCCTGGATTGGGAGGATCCCCTGGACAAGGGCATGGCAACCCACTCCAGTATTTTTGCCTGGAGAATCCCAAGGACAGAGGAGCCTGGCGGGCTATAGTCTATAGGGTTGCAGAGAGTTGAACACGACTGAAGCAACTGAACAGGCGCATTTACAGATGTGCGTGTGTGTTCGTGCGTGTGTGTGTGTGTATTAGTCACATCCGACTCTTTGCCGTGTCTCTGACTCCAAAACATGTTTATTTAACAACACTGCTATCCTACTGAATTTGTTCTAACTGCTTCCTACTCATTTGTCCTTTATTCATTTATTTATTGAAAATAATGATTGAGGGCCAGGGAGTGGACACTGGGGACTTAGTAGGACCTTTGTCCTCACAGAGTTTTATCTAATTGCTTTTCTGAATCCCTTTACTAATTGTCCCTCTCTCTGAGCTTCTGCCTCCTCCCTAATCTTTCCAGGAGAGAGCCGTATCAAAATTTCACTGATGTGCTATGTTATTTTGCCTATCATTTCATGATGGTTCAGGTGTTGTGTTTAAAATGACACAGTTTATCCCTTGGCTTCCAGGACTGACTCATGCCATGCTTCCTAGTTATTTAGGGAGAAATGATCTTGTCTCCCCAAGACCATATGATACTTTCTGAGAGCATTTCTTAATTGTCTAGATTAGGTGATCCATAGGCTCGTAGACCTTTGGGAAGCTGAACACTTATTCTAGGGACATGCCTGAACTCACGTAGTTTTTTGCAGGACCTCAGTGACCCTTGGTGATGACAGATTTGAATTCTTAGAACACAGACCTGCATTTTGAAAGCAACCAGAAGCCATTTGGAGCTTGAGCAGATGCACAGAAGTTTGGAGATGGCAGGACCTTTGAGATCATTGATTTAACCCTCTCATTTTATAAAAGAGGATCAAACTGTGGATCACTGTTTTTGGTTAGAAACAAGGTGTGTCTGTAAGCACAGGATTCTGGAAACCCAGTCGACCGTAACTTATGGGACTTGCTGAATGCTAAAGTTTGAGCCGCTGGAGACAGTCAGCACATCGTGCTGCTGGCAGTCCTGGTGTTTGCTAATGGGCTGGGAGGCGCTGTTCCCAATCTGGCCTCTGTCTCCTGTCACCATCTTGATCTGACCGACTGAGCACTGTCTTTTCCCCAGAGAAGCAACCTGTGTCAGGACAGGTGCTGAGTTCCAGAGACTCCTAGAGGACATGAGCTTGAGGACACTATGTGTATGTTGAGAGGAGTAGGCTGGCTTCCAGAGCTAAAACCCATATAGGCTCTCACATGGGGGACTGGCAGTGAGTGTCCTTTGGTACAAAACACCATCCTTTCTTTCCAGTGATGCTTTTGGCCTGGGCTTCTGCAACCTCTGTGTTCCAAAGACTCCAGACCCAGCTGTCTGGGATGAAGTATTTTCCTGTTCAATAGGTTGCTTAGGCTCTAGGCAGTGCCTATCTTCATTTCATTAAATCCTTCTTGTTTTCCAGAGGGAAAATAAGGGATGGTGGTGAGATGGTTTTAGGAAGGAATGGAAGTATATCCAAGAACTAAGCAGATTCTTGCACTGTGCTTTATGTAGATTTTCTCACTGGCTTATCTCAACAACTCTGCCTGGTGGCAATTATTATGCCCATATTAGAGGTGGGGAAAGTGAGGCCTAGAAAACTAAGGAAATTTGCCACTGTCATATTGCTAGTAGGTGGGAGGACAGGAATTCCAGCCTAGTTTTGACTTCAAACACTCTTGTTTTTAATACTTGTGTAGCACCTCCTCTTAGAAACGTCTTTGGACATCCTCATCCCTGAAAGGATGAGTCTGAAATCTCTACTCTGTGACACTTTGTGGGGTTCAGTCTCCACTGCTGCCAGGTAGGAGCCAAGCTCCAGAGTAGAGCGCATGGGATTTGGAATCTGTTGACCAAGGTTCAGGCTTCAGTGTTGTCATTTGCTTTAGTCACTTAACCTCTCTGAGTCTCTATTTCCTCATTTGTATGACAAAGATAAAATGTCTATGTCAAAGGGTCCTTGTGAGAATTAAATATCTCAAGAGAAAATGTTTTGTGTAAAGTACCATGCAAATGTTAGTTCCTTAAATGCCACAGTGACTTAGAGTAGCTCTCTTCTGAGAAATCAGTTATTGAGCCCAAGTGTGTGCCAACAACTTGATCCCTGACCTCAAGAAACTTATAGTTTTGGTGGGGACAAGAGGCTATAAAAATCAGAGGGCATAGGCCAAATTGTTCTGCAGTGATATAAAAGCAGTAAAGAATCAGAGAAAAGAAATATCACTGAAAGGCAGGTTAGATGAGAAGGCTTTATGCAGGAGATGGTATTTGAACTTTACAGGGTCTGGTGGAAGAAGAATGAAGTGAGAACATTTGCAAGGAGTCCATAGCTTTTATTAAAATCAGAAATGATCTCTTTGTAAGTTGCAGTCCTCTTGGGACCCAATTGTTTGGCATAGAGCAGGAGTTCTCAAAGTGTGATCCTGGGAACACTGGGGAATGTCTATGACCTTATCAGGGGATTAATGAAGTCAAAACTATTTTTAAATTATAATAAAATGTTATGGACTTTTAAAAAAATTCTCATTCTCAAATGTACAGTGGAGTTTCTAGAAGTTGTATGACATATGTGATGATATAATGATTAAGCACAGATGTAAATATAATCCAACTGTTTTCCATTAAGTGAGATATTAAGGGACATGGCAAAAAACAGTTCTGTGCTTTCTCACTAAATTATTTTTGCTTGAGAAACTCTAGCTTCTTTATAATAAAAAACTATTTATTACTTTAAAATAAAGTAATAAATATTGTAAAATTTTGCCAGATGTGATTTCTAAAATTGCAAATTTGTGAATGTAATATATGAATTAATTTTTAAGAGTATGAAGGAGTCCTGAGTCATTAAAGTTTGGGAACCACTGTTAAAGACAAAGCATTTTAGTGTGAAGACACCACTAAGGGCTCATATTTTTGCAATACATTGTTGCCAACACATGTATGTCTGGAGATTTTAAAATAGTTATGCCCAATGTTGGCCAGTATTCAGTGAAACTGGTGCTTCCATGTACTGTTAGTGGAAGTGCAGATTGACCAGCATATTTATATCATATAGAATATTTTGTGACAAGAATATTAATGATAATTTTTACCCTTTGAACTAATAATTACACTTACATGAACGTACTTTAAGGAAACAAAGATGCACATAAAGATTTATGTAAAAGAATACACACTAAAGTTATTTAGTGTAAACATTTGGCTAGAAACCAACCATCTGACCAAGAAGGCAGTTAAAGTAATTTATGATACATTTGTACATTGGGATGCTGTAAGGCTTTGAAAATTATTTTGGAAGACTATGTAGCAGCATGGGGAGATATTTAAAATATTATGTTAAGTGGAAAAGTAGGACAGCAAACTGTATACAGAGAATGACTCCCAATTTTGTAAACATACACATACACACAGATTAGAGAAAAAAAAAAAAACTAAAATATTAGTGGATTTTTCTGTGTATAGCATGTCTATAATTGATGTCTGTGTTGCACATTATCCTTTTCTATATTCTATGATATTTCTATCATTGTTTTTCAGTCCTTTTATATATATTCTGAAAATACCCTAGAGTATGGCATTCATTTTCCCTAAAGCCATGGGCACCAGTCTGATGAGGCAGTCCATGTCACCTGGGCTTAATTAGCCCTGCCTGGGGTCTCAGAGGAGCATTTCTTTAAGGGCCACAGGATGGTTTAAGAAATACTCTGTGACTTGAGAACAAACCCAACTTCTGGCTTATTGCTTATTTTTCTTACTTAACCTTTCTAAGGAAAGCTTTAAAAAACTGAGATTGGTTTTCAAGCCCTACAGCTCTGATCTCATGTCAAGTGCATTTGGAGTGTAGAATGTGGTGCTCAACAGGGCAATTGTTTAAATAATATACAGGGAGCATAGCCATTAACATATAATTCTTTTAGAGGAAGAGATAAGTGAGAGTTCAGGTTTCTGGGCCTATGAGGAGATAGAGTGTCTATGGTTCCTGAGATTCACTCCTGGGTATCTGGGAATTTCCTCTTCTTCCTCGGGCTGGGAAATATCAGGTGCTGGCATAACTTTAGTCTTCTTTCTTCCCCAAATGACCAGTAAGATTAATTGATAGAACCAGCTCTGCCTGAAGGAACATCTGCTTTGCTGTTAGTCTCTCCCAGGAGAACCTTTCACAAGCAGCAGGGAATCTGAATGTGACTATTTCAGTCCCTGGGACACATTTGCTCAGCCTGAATATCTAAACTGCATGGCATTATTCAGCATGCATTAGGACCCAGCAATCCCACTTCTGGGCATACACACCGAGGAAACCAGATCTGAAAGAGACACGTGCACCCCAGTGTTCATCGCAGCACTGTTTATCATAGCCAGGACATGGAAGCAACCTAGATGCCCATTAGCAGACGAATGGATAAGGAAGCTGTGGTACATATACACAATGGAATATTACTCAGCCATTAAAAAGAATTCATTTGAATCAGTTCTAATGAGATGGATGAAACTGGAGCCCATTATACAGAGTGAAGTAAGCCAGAAAGATAAAGACCATTACAGTATACTAACACATATATATGGAATTTAGAAAGATGGTAATGATAACCCTATATGCAAAACAGAAAAAGAGACACAGATGTACAAAACAGACTTTTGGACTCTGTGGGAGAAGGTGAGGGTGGGATGTTTCGAGAGAACAGCATCAAAACATGTATATTATCTAGGGTGAAACAGATCACCAGCCCAGGTTGGATGCATGAGACAAGTGCTCGGGGCTGGTGCACTGGGAAGACCCAGAGGGATCGGGTGGAGAGGGAGGTGGGAGGGAGGATCGGGATGGGGATACATGTGTATCCATGGCTGATTCATGTCAATGTATGACAAAAAACACTACAATATTGTAAAGTAATTAGCCTCCAACTAATAAAAAAAAAATAAAAATAAAAAAAAAAAAGAAGCAAAAAAAAAAAAAAAAGACAGAGAGACAGGCAAGTAGCTCCTTGACCTCAAAGGACTTATTCTCTCTGGAAAAAGGAGCCTCGTGCACAAAAAGTTAAATAATGACATAAAACAGCAACAGAGGAGAAAAGAGGTGTATCCCCAGTGAGTAGGTACAGTGCTCCCTGAGAGTGACGCTGATGCTGAGTGCTGGGAAACCAGAGGCAGGAAAGATGAGAGGCTTCTCGGAGGAAGATAGAAGCAAGAGGAACCACTTGACAGGGCTGGTTGTTCAGGAAAGAAATAGACTGTTTTGACTGATTAATTAATGCCTCGAGTGCCTACCACATACAAGGTATAATGCTGATGCCAGAGAAGAAAACGATTTACAAATGAATGAGGCACAGAGTTTAGCTTTTCCAGGGTAGAGGGATGGTTTGAAGGCTCTCCATGAGTTCACATCTCTCCATTAGGCAGCTGCCCATTTTATCCTGGGGGTTTCTAGTTGTGCACAGACAGACATAATTGCGTGCATGTCATAGAGACTCAACTGGCTGCATGTAATTTTAAAGGGAAACGGTAAACATCTACTCCCCAGATAGAAATGCCTTGCTAAAACTGTCCAGAACCTTCTAGTTTGTGCCTCATTATTTTTTTCCCCAGGAAAACTTGCTGAAAAAAAGTGAAGTCTGTTTTCCCTAGACTTTAATTTCCACCTGCTGGAGGCTATCTCTGATTATGCGTAGCAACCCCTCCATCTTCCCATGTGCCTTATGGTCGCTGATTGCTTATATGGTGGGGATGAGATGGCCTTAGCCTGCCCACTGGTGCTTCTGTAACTACAACTTACCTTCTGTTTGCTGAGAGAAGTATGAGACAATTTCTCCTCCAGTGATCACATTATTGTTCCACCATGAGGTCTCCCAACAACTGACGGTGAATTGAACTGCATGATATTAGGGCTATTTAAGCTTCATGGTAATCCTGTGAGGTGATATTTATATTCCCATTGAGCAGATATGAAATAGGAGACTTATGTAATTAGTCTAAGATTGCACAGGCTGGATTTGAAACCAAATCTGCTTGACTCTGAGACGAATCCTCTTATGGTTATGCCAGGGCTGTCTTTTTGAATGCAAATGCTTATCTGTGATAGAGTTCCTCTACAGATGTGTTAATTTACTGATCTGCCTTGTAACTGTTCTGTAACAAATCACTTTATTGTGATTATTTTTAACTGCATGAGTGACTCATGAATATGTTTTGAAAACATTATAACATGACAAATAAAGTCTAGTTCGTACAGCCAACCAACCCACCCTGGACCCCTAATCAGAGGTAACTTCTATTACCATGCATTTGCGTTTTCCTCTAGAAATTCTAAAATACACTTGTATACACACTTCTAAACCAAATGGAAATACATTGGTTTGTTTTGTCTGGGTACACTGTTTGTGTCTTTAATGCATTATTGTTCAGCAGCCTTTTTCACTTAGTCATGTCTCAGAGATGTTTCTAGGTCAATAATCTTGATATTACCTGATTCTCTAATGCTATTAATGAATATAGCACATATAGTGTATGTGTGTGTGTTGTATAAAATACAATATATTCATGTGAATAAAGGTGCAATCGGTGGGATGCCACCTCCTCTCAGAGGTCTGCTCATGCTTTTCCCTTTCTCTGGAGCACTTCTTTCCTCCCTTCACTCATATGACACAAACAGGCCTCTTGGCTGATGGTGTTGAGGTCTTTTTATCATTTTGAGTCCTCAGAATAACAATCCAGCAACCCTATTTTCTGAACCGAGACTCTTCAGTAAGAATTGAAGTGTTCATATGTCAATGGGAAAGACCAAAATTCTGAATGTTTTGTCTAACTCCCCACACCCCATCCTTCCCCCTCTAGATCTGAGCTGGAACGGTGCTGCTGGTGGGTCTACATTTTATTTGATATAAACTATGAATTCTGCATGATCTGGTCTGCAGAGTCAGGTAACCTTCAATTCCCTGTACTTGGAACACTATGATGGCTCTCATTCAGATAGCTGGGGCAGGAGAGCATTAATTATTCTGTATCATTGTGTCTTTTTTTGTGAGACAAGATAATGAGGCTGTGGAGTCAGATGACATGAAGAGTTATGGAGAGCTGTGTGAGCTTCTGCCTGGGCATCAGCCTGTCTGTGGTTTTTCTGAAGCAGAGTATAGGGCCAATACCCACTTAGGAGGGAAGCTATTTAAATCACTTGTCTTTGGCTGGGAGTGTGAAATTAGTTTTCTGGCTGGTTATTTGTGGTCAGGTTGGGCTTCTGCCACTGCAAAGACATGAATTAATGTGGCTTTAGACACTGGCCCTAAGATCGGGAGTGGAACAGGCCGGGGCGGGGGGGCATCAGTGGTTTTCCCATCTGGATGGTGAAGACTCTCTGGGCAGCCATGGGTCTGGAGCTGCATTGTGGAAACTCCTGACCTGCCTGTGGAGTGGGCTGTGGTTCACTGCACACTGGAGCCCCTCATTGCCTCTGGTGTTTGATTGTTGACTTTTCTTGGTCTAGTGTAGGTCAGTGGAGCACACTCAGGGGGGACGGTTGGGGGTGGGGCACTTCCCTGGGTCTGGCACTGGGAAGCATGGGTCTGCCTTTTGATTTCCCAGCAGCTGGGCCATAGTGTACTTTCATGGCACAGTTAGAAACAGTAGCCAAAAATTCCTTAATGAGTAATTGGGCATCCATGTGCTTCACCCCATAAGAGTAAGGAGTTTATAAATCAAGGGCAAAAACCAAGGTGATTGTCCTTGAGAAAAATACAATCTGGGTGAGTAGTCATAAAAATGACAGCCATCCACATTCACGCACAAGGTTTATCAGATGCTAAACTAAGTTTCTCACTATTCTCTATGGAGTACTTAACCACAGTGACCCTACTGTTCAGAGAAGTGAAGAGCTCATGGTCCAGTTTGCCCAGCCCTGTGTAGAGTTGTCTTTGCCCTGCTTCTGGCTTCCTTGTTCTCTCTACTTAGTGCTCTGCATTTCTGGAGTTTTAGAGTATATTTATTTTATTTGCTATTTTTCTTTTAAGGAGCTTTTAGTCATTGCTGAAAAGAGCACATATGCGTATTCAGAGAATAAATACGGAACTCCTAATGCTGTTGATATATTCAGAGGAGAGTGTGGGCTGAAGTTGTAGGAAAAGTCTCCACAGTGTAGTTAGTACTAGAACAGGAAATCAGAAAGGAGGAAATCCGGACAGTTGCCAGCTGTAATCTCATTGGGAGAGTGGGAAATGGGAGGGAAGGGGGCAGACTACACACGCCTGAGTGCCAGGCTGAGGCAGACTCTTGGCCTCGATGGCAGGGAATAGTGAGACAGGGCATCAGATTCCTTGGCTGAAATCTTGGGGCCCTGTCTGAGAGACAGCAGTGGGGTGGGAGCCTGGCTGTTGGTAGGGATGGTAGGGGCTGATATTGCAGTCAGCTAGACTAGTGCCCCACAACTTATACCCTGCATGCTCTGTAAATATGCTTTATTGCAACACAGAACACCCATTCAATCGGGTATCCTGCTTGGCTTGTTTTGAACTACAAGAGCAGAGCTGAGTAGTTTTAACAGAGATCATCAAAACCTTAAATACTTACACTCTGGCCCTTTTACAGGAAACAGCTCACTGCCTGTGCTAAACCGCCTCATAAGTGTCCCTGACTTGGGTGGAGCAGAGGGCAAGCCCAGTATCTAGCACATAGTCAATGCCATAATAAGAACAGATAGATATGCATGAAGAAGTGAGCAAAATAAAATAAAATTGCTGACAGGAAAAGGAAGTATCAGGACTGAGGTGGTTTACTAATTTTAGATAATATCACAGAGAAGGTAGTCCACTGAGAAGATGAAAGACTTAGAATCAAAGAGTGAAAGGCTCGGGGACAAGCCTTGCAGGGGGACGGGGGTATTGAGGAGCACAGGTGGCAGACAAGCGGAAGGCAGCTGGTGGGATTAGGAAAGCAGTGTGTCCGCCCCATCCTGAACATCTGGTGGCCCCATAAGAACTGGCAGCATGCCCTGCAGAACCCTCTCACCTCTGGCAGGAGCGTGGTGCTGGGAATGCAGAGTGGGCTGGGGGGTGGGGGGTGGGGGGGTGAGTACTGAGCTGTAGCTTAGTTCTAATGGGAAACCGACTTGGCTGCGTTGGCTGGAAGTTTTTCTTTTCTGTTCTTTTACTTTTAAAATAGCAGCCCATATGTTTGTTGTCACCAGACTCTCCACTAGAAGCTCATCAGAGGAATGGGAGCTTGCTGGGTGGATGAAAGTATACTATATTCACAACTCAGCTCTGGAAATTGTCATTAAGAAAGTGGCCTTGGCTACCTGGGTTATGACAGGTTAGGCTGGTTGTGGGGGGGGGGTGCTCCCAGAGTATACCTGCCCACATGGAGGTCTTCTGGAGGCTTCTCAGGATGGGAGAGGAGCTTCTGAATAGTTAGAGGGCTCAAACCAGGAGTTCTGAGGGAGTTGAGGAGGGTGGACATCTAGTCTACCAGTAAGCCTGGGGTACTTGGGGAGGAATGTGAGTAGTTGGCAGCTGGGAGGCTCAACCTGACAAAAAGCGGGTCCCTGGGCAGGGTGGAGCCACAGAGCAGATGACCAACAGTGATACAAATGGGAAGACAAGAGATGGTTGGGTCTTGAGGCCAGGACTCAGGGTGCCAGCTAATAACTGGATTCAGTTGCTCTGGAATTGAAGATTTTGGACAAAGAGAGAGCTGGGACAAGACTGGTCAGGAGCTGTGGACTCAGGCTCTGGCAATAAAGAAGGACTCAGTTTCTGGAGCTGGAGACTAAGGGAGTGTCTCTTTGAAGGTACAGCCACCTTAGAGAAAAATTTGTCAATAGCTAGCAGAGAAGTTATGTTTGGGGTGTGAGAGTTGTGCATGGGGTATGAGTTGTAATTTCATACCAAGATGTCTCTCTAGAAAAGACTTGTGTAAAAATGGTGATTGAAATATTTATCATAGCAAATTTTAAGAGACAAAATATTTATCAGAGTTTGAAAGGATAAATAGAGAATGGTTTATTGGTAAACTGCAATGCTCCACAGCAGTTAAAATGAATGGATTATGGCTAGATGTGTCAACATGCATAAAATCCAGCTGAATGTTGGACAAAATAAACTAGCTACAGAACATATACCCTGTGGGATAACATTTATGTAAATGTAAAAACACTTGAAAAGATAATCAAGTATTTGTGTTGATGGACAACATATACATCTAGTAGTAGATTTACGATTGGCCTCTCGTAGTTTTCTGTGTTTGGAAATAATTCATAATGAAAGACAACAGAAGAACAAGAGGTACGCACACACACACATAGCAGTGGAATAACCTTCTGGAGCTGGAGGAATCTGAGCACAGACACAGAAGCTGGGAGCGCTGTGGCTGGGCACCTCTCCCATGCTGCCTGCCGGGTTAGCTGTGTCTTCTGAGCCGTTCCAAATGGTAACTGGCCGAGTGCCCAGCCCGTGTGTGGTGTCTCAAGCTTTCTGGACATTTCAGCTTTAGGAGTTTAGCATCATGATTTGGGAAGTTAGCTTTAAAACAGGGGAAATGAGCCTGCTTCCTCTAAGTGACCCTGCTGTCTAGAGTCACGAGGTGAAGGATGATCTGCTTTTTTGTCAAAGTGACTTCTCCAGGCACTGCTGGCTCTGGCAGTGGTGCAGAGGCTTCTGCCAGCTGCCCCTAGCCCAGGGGAAGGAAGCCCACCCCACTCTGTGGTCAGTGCAGTGTACAATGTCCATGCTAGAAAGGACAGAGTCTAAGCCTCCTTTGGTCCCTGGGCCCACTGGTTCCTTGAGGTGCCCTCACTGAGTGAGGCTTGTGTCTGTGCGCCTGCTTGAGCAGACACTGCCCCAGAAGCGAAGGAAGCTGATCCATGGCATATCCTTTGTTGGGAAGCCCCTACCCTCAGCAGCCACTTTTGGAAAAGAGCAAAGTCAAGGGGAGTTGGTTGTGCAGCTTCCAGAAAGAGAGACTGTGCGTCATGTTAAGTACTCTACCTTTGATGAGGGTTATTTGGATTCTGGAAGGAAGTCTGTTGTGACATCAGTCATGAAAGGAGCCCTGAGAATTTAGCTCTTACAAGCAAGATGTTTGCTATATATAGCATGAAGAAAAGTCGTTAGTTGGAAACAGCTTAGCGCTATGTTGGTGGGATAATAAGATTTAAAGTCCAGAAGGGGCCTTATGATTATCTGAGTTAAACCTCTTGTGTTGAAGATAGAATGGGGCTTGGCAAAGATTCTCTTCTTGACCAAGCTCTAGTCAGGATCCTCTGAGCCCTTTTCACCTAGGGCCAGTCCTTAGATATGTCCTCAAGAGCCCATTTTTAGCAACAATCCTGCTAAGTGAGTTTAGTCAGAATCCCCACCACCCCTCACAATATCCCACTGCACTCCGTATCTAATCAAAGTCCTCATCCCCAACCATAACCCAGGTGACATCTAATCACACCAGCCTGCCTTCAGCAAGAATTTTGTCAGTCAGCAAAGAATTTCCACACCTTCTTATTAATGTTCTATCCACTGACACCGACCCTTCTCTTTGGTTTTAAGTTCCTGCATTTTCCTTAGTGTATTTGAAGTATGGCCTAATCTCCCTTCTCTATTTCAAAACCTCCTTGCTGTGGTCCCTATACCTGTTGCTATAGTCCTGAATTATGTCTGCCTTTCCATTTTAAGAAGTGTCAGGGTGATTCTTTCTTTAACAGACTTAGAGAAGACTTTTCCAGGGCAACACTTTGAGTACATTTCAGAGTCAGTTCTTTAGATTCCAAGTTCAATGTTCTTTCCCCACCTGGTGCTGTCTTTTTGCCTTCAAGACTGTAGAATCAAGAAACAGTTTGTTCTATAAAAATGTTTTATTTGTATTAAGAAAAATATACTATTGACAGTCTCTTGAGATTATGATATGTCTTCTCCCCTGCCCTGGGTAGAATAGGAGATCAGAATGACTGGTCATTTAACCTTGCTTCTAGTGTCATTTAACCTGATGCTAGATCCTTCCCTGGCACCAGATGCTAAAAGACTTTACCATTTTGCAAATTGTGCCAGCGTCTGAAGTACCAGGTATGTTTTTTAGGTGTGGTTCTCTGTTGAGTTGTTACTGGACATCAGAAGGTGTTCAAAAACATGTGAGTAGATTTAGACAGATTCATGTATTCATTAACCCTTGCAAATGAAAACAAAGCAAAACAATACAGAAATCAGTAGATTTTCAGCACTTACTTAGTACCATGTATGGTACAATGCATTGGGCTATTATAAGAAATGGCTTTTTGCTCTTGGGGAAGTATAGTTGAGGAAAAAGTTACAGAATAAATAGTATGATCACAACAATAGGATAAACACTAGAATAGTAAAATGTGTGAGGTAGTACAAGAACACAAAGGAAATGGTGATTAATTCTCCAGTGAGAAAGTTAGAAGGAGGGTGATAATAGAGTGGAGAATACAGATTAGAGAGAAATTTACTAAGTAAAGGAGATAGGGGATAGAGATAGTTCAGACAGAAGGGAATGCTGTGCCACAAATGTAGGCAACAGAAATTCAGGACATTCAGGAGCTGATGAGGCTGGAGAGGAAGGGGCAGAGGAGCCAGTGGCCGGAAATGGGTCTAGTAAGGAAAGTTACACCCAGACTTTTCAAGACTAAGCTGGAAAGATGCAACTTCACTGCGTGTAGGCAGTGGGTGATTACTACCAGCGAGTAAGGCGGACATATCTGTGTGTTGATATATAGCCTGATGACAGCATGAGGATTGGTGGGAGGGGGAGAAGGTTGAAGAAGAGCATCTGATTGGGGGATTGTTGCAAAAACGATGATGCACTAGCCACTGCATTGAAATGAGGATGAGATCAGGGGTCTCAGTTATTTAGGAGATAGAATCATTAGCACCCGGAGACTGAGCTGGGTTCGAGAGATAAAGGCAAGGATTTCTCTCATTGGCAGTGATTCCTAGTGCCTAAGGTAGACAGGAGACAGAAGATAAGAATTCAGTTTTTGGGGGATGATGATTAAAGTTAGCATAACCAATGACCATGTGGGGTCTGTAGCCTAAGGAAGGATTAGAAATACTGACGTTTTGTTTATTCAGTAAAAGTGCCAAGTGTGCATGATGTGTAAAGACGTTCTGCACATTTTGGAAAAAGACATGAATGTCCTTTGTATTTTTATATATATATATATATAGACATATCCGAATGCCTACATCTTGTTAGGAAGCTTTCAACATGTTGTATTTTTTATCCTTGTAAATGTCTTGTAAGATTATATTATCCCCATTTTTTTGGAGTAAGAAATTTGAGGCTCCAGCAGATGAAGTAACCTGCACTTGGTCATGAAACCAGGGATCTGCCCATCTAAGAATGAACCAGAGTTTGCTGTGCCCCAAGTTCACATTCTTTCCTCTTCCCATAGCATTCTCTGAATTTCCTTGTCCTTGGGGACCTTATGTTGTGGCGAGGGAAACAGAATATAAGGAAACTAATGACAATATCAGAAAACCTGAGAGTACATTTCATGTACAGTATGTGCTTTGGGTGTACAACAGATGGGGACCTTTGTACTTGTGCAGAGGAGACATGAGTGGCAACCAGGGAGAAGGCCAGTGAAGGCTTACCAGAGGTGAGGGTGGGTATTTAAGTCAGGCCTGGGACACTTGGCTTATAAAGCTAAGCTGTGGGCCAAGGCAGAAGCAGATTAAAGTTAGAAGGTGGGTAAATCAAGAAAGATTAGATTAGAAGGTAATCAAGGAAAAGGCAAGGGCAGGTAGTTACTATTACTAGGAGAGCACAGGGCCAGAGTCGGAATGCAGGCCCCCTGAGGTCACCTGGCTGTGGAGATGACCAGTAGTCCTCTGTGGCTTTCTGAAGCTCCAGTGGGAGAGATTTCCTGAGTCTAGCTAAGGAAGGGGATGGCAGACAGAATGAGAGCCTGATGATACCGGTCCTGAAAAGGGAGGGAGGTGTGTGGGGTGGGGGTGAGGAAGTGAGGCCGGAGCAGCAGGAAGCTTGGCTTCTTGAATCCACTTCTGGGTACTGGCTGTCCCTCCTGCTTGGAAAAGAGAGAAGCGGGATGGAAGGGAAGGAGCCTGTGAATTGGTTGGCCTGCCCTGGCTCATGGTCTTGGTGTAAGGTCAGAGCCCTGAAAATTAGACCCAAAGGAGGAACAGGTAGCCAGCAGGATCACTGGAATGCGGAACTAATGGTAGCTGCTCAGTGTTGCTGGCTCTTCCCCCTGATGCACCATTGCTCCTGTGTGGGTGTGGCCGGGATTGGCTGTTGGATCCCATGAGGCTCCCAGATGCAGCACTTCCTGCCCTTCTGAGGGTCTCCTGGTTTCAGGCTCAGTAGAGGAGCGTGAAGTTGGTTGTACCTCAGGAGAAGGTCTGGCATTTTCCCCCACTTTCCCCCGGCAGGGACTCAGGCCTCTCCCCACAGAGCTCTGGGGGGACAGAAGGCTGAGCAACAGAGGCAGCCTACCTTCACAGCTCCTGTCACCACACCACTTCACAAAGGGCAGGAAAGTAGGTCTCTGAGAAAGGCCGGGAACAAAGGGGAGCAAGCTTAGGTAGTAAGCAGATGCATTAGTCTAATTGCTGTTCTAAAATTAATGGGGCTTTTTATCTCAGAGGAACACTTTTTAAACACTCATGTAATTTGGGAACAAAGATGCAGGTCGGGGTAGAGCTGAGCTCCCCTTGAGACACAATCCCCCATTTGGTAAAACAGTCTTTTCCTTTCTTTCTTCCTCTCTTACCTGCAGATCAACAGATTATGGCACCACCTATGAAAAGCTGAATGACAAAGTGGGTTTGAAGACTGTCCTCAGTTACCTGTACGTCAACCCCACCAACAAAAGGAAGGTGAGAAGGGGATCACTGGGTCCTGAGCACTGCCTGTGGAGTGGCAGGGAAGCCAAAGGCCAAGAGTTAAGAGTAGTCATGGAGTCACTTACAGAATGTCTGTTTTATATGTCAAGAACACCACAGACACTGTAATTCAAGCAACTGCCTTGAGATAGCAGTGACAGTAATAATAACATCAACAATGGTAAAACGATGTAATTGTTCCAGGAGCGTCTCTGCGCTAAGGAGGGCTTGTGCTGTGTGCTTTACACACTTTATCTCATGTATTCTCACAATGAATCTCTAGGGTACAAATGATTACTGTCCCCATTTTGCAGAGGAAGAAACTGAAGCTCAGAGAGTTTAAGTAACTTTCTAGCCTAAAGCCAGACAGTAGCAGATAGTAAGGTGATTAACAGATCTGGGATTTGAGAATGGGTTGGCTTGACTCTGGGCTTCCCAGGTGGTGCAGTGGTAAAGAACCCACCTGCCAATGCAGGAGACATGTGAGAGATGTGGATTCTATACCTGGGTTGGGAAAATCCCCTGGGTAAAATTGTATAAGGTCAGGCTTTGGTCACAGAGACCTCTTGGAAGAAGGGGGCCTGGGTTCCACAGAATGATGGATGGTTATAGAAAATAAGTGCTGTACGATCTGTTGGCTGTGGGGGGATGTGATCTTTCCCCAGCAATGAAGGCAATCCTATTCAGAAACAAGCAGGCCAGGCCCCAGAGATACCCCAGAGATATGAAAGGCCATTTCAGGGTTTCTAAAGGACTGAAAATGGCATTGCACTGCCCAGCTCTCCCCTTGCCATCTGATGTTTACTCCCCAATGGTTTTGCAAACCTTTTCTTTATCGAGGTAGGTGCAGGGGTGATCTTCAACCCACTGTTCAGGTGGCCCTGATTTCTGATTCCAATCTGTCAGTCCAAACTGTGGTAGAGAAAAATGATTGCCAGTGCTATTCAAAGCAGAGCAACTTGGACTCAAACCCTTAGCTCAAACCCTAGAGCCAACCCTTCTTGTCACTCCCACCTAACTATCCCCAGTGAAGGGAGGAGCAGAATTGGTGACTGTCTCCTGGATCAGCATTGGTGGCTGGTGCTCAAAGATCCAGCAGCTCCAGGGGTGCCCATACCTGGGAGTGTGCCCACCAGCCAGGTACCAAAAAACTGATAATCAGGATGACTGCGTACATGCCTGTTCCTGGTTTTAGCTGAGTAGTTTCTCTTTTCTTTGTCACAGAGGGTTGTCATTTTCCCATTTTTCAATATTGTTATTTGAATTATTGAATGTTAGACCTGGGAGGAATCATAGATTTCATCTGAACAAGCAGTTATTGATGGTTTTTGAATTGCAACTCTCGGCAAATGGGTTTAAAGCTCTAGACCTCCTCTTAGACACATACCCCCCCACACACAATTTTGCTAAGAATTTTTGGATGTTAATGAACACCCTTGACCCCACCTCTTGACCCAAGATGTCCATGGAGTCTTGGTTAAGAATCTTTCATGTATACCAAGAGTCTCAATTTCCAGAAGAAGAAACTGAAGCCAGGAAAGCCCCCAAAACCAGGTGAAAAAAGGAGCCAGAGTAAGAGCCCAGGGCTCCTGATGCTCAGTCCAGGTTTCCTGGCTTCAGACCATGTTTTGCTCCTTTTCCTTCCATACAGTCACAGCCCCAGGCTCTAAAATTGATGGTCTAGTCCTGACCTGGGAGCTTGAGGCAGCTTGCTTAATGATCTGGAATTTAAGCTCAGTGCCATGTCCATGATGGACACGTGATTAAACTTGACTGAATCAAGTTAGCCATGATCCATCTCCACTCTGCCTTATCCTTTTATTAAGAAGGAAGCTGAGTGCAGCGGAGGACAAATGTCCTTCCCATGTCACTCAGACAGTCAACGGCAGGATGGGCAGTTTGTTTTTAACTCTCAACATAAAGCTCCTCCCACCCACGCAGTGATTTGGGATCAGGTGAAATCACAAGGAGTGTCTGCACTCTGGGAGAAGAAAGAAGTAGGAGTTTGACACATGGCAGATGTCCTTCAGCAATGATCTCTCACCTATGTCTGGACCACAATAAAAGTACCATATCTTCATGGAGATGATAGATCAGCTGTCTTTGTAAGGATTTTCTCAAGGGGCATATGAAGAGTCATGCCTGTTTGCATCCATTCTGGTAGTCATCTGTCACATATGTTTTCCATTAGACTCATACTATCTTTCAGTTTTCTGCCATTTTTCTCTATCCTAGTTTATCTCTTCTTAGTATAACCTACAGGTGGTCAGTAGTGTGGAAGACAAAGGGAGGATAAGGCAAATGATGAGGGTTAGAAAGAACGTAAAGCTAGGCTTTGATGCCCACTGGTGCAGAAGGCACCTCCATTTCCCCGGCCCAGAGATGATGTTCAGACCATGGGCTCTCTGGAGCAATTTCTCAGAGGAATTTTTGCCCAGTTAACAAAGGTTAAGCCAATTATGGGCTTCCTAGGTGGTGCTAGTGGTTAAGAACCTGCCTGCCTGCCAATGCAGGAGACATGAGAGATGTGGGTTCGTTCCCTGGGTCAGGAAGATCCCCTGGAGAAGAGCATGGCAACCCACTCCAGTATTCTTGCCTGGAGAATCCCATGGACAGAGGAGCCTGGTGGGCTACAGTCTATAGGGTTGCACAGAGTCAGACATGGCTAAGTGACTAAGCGTGTGCACACATGCATACATGCACACACACACCTGTTTTAACTTCCTAAGAAACTCCCAAACTCTTTCCAAGGCCATTTTACCTGTGTTTTCAGAGAAACACCACCAAAACACAGTTAAATCCCATGTGAGAGGCACTGCCACCCAGAAAGCTAAAAGTGCAGATATTTTCTGCACTCAGATTAGGAAGAGACAAAACATTTGCTAGTGCCATGGATTTGCTGATTTATTTATTTTGAAACTAGCAGTAGAAATTGACTTCATAAGGAGACTGAGTGATCCTGAAGTGCTTTCTGAATCATCCAAGGAGTGATGAAACTAAATTCTGTTTCATTTTATTGTTAAGTGTTTTTGATTGTATCCTGAGCCTCAAGATGTTGGCAATGCACAAATATTCTATGTGGTGACTTTCTCTTAACCAGAATGTTCAAGTTTACTAGACCTACACTTCTCAAGCCACTCAGGAAAAATGATAGTTAGATGTAAATGAAAATACCCTTGTATGCTTCTTTACTGGTATAGTGCTGTGTGGGTCATTATGACCTTATAATGCAACTTTTTAAAAAGGTCCCATCTTACATGTTTCTCAGAGTTTAAACCAGTGGTCATCTGAATTCTCATCTGAGTTTGAATTAAGCAAGGTTCTTTTGATTCTCTCAGCGTTCAAATTATCTGTAGCTCCCGACGTTCATCAAGCGGCTAATGGCAGTAGTCTCCAGCAGATTTTTCAGTTAATCTTGTTGAAGTAGTGACTTTTCACCTAATGAGTTACTTATGTAGCAGATGGATACTGCTTTCCCTGGAGGCTGTGAGTACATCAGAGTTCTGTCACCCTTAGCAAGACAGTAAAGTGTGCTCGTATTTATATAGTTGTTCCCAAAGCTAATTGTTGATGTCTTAACACTTTTTTTGAAAACATAAAATTTCCCAGTGTAGATAGCTAATAAGCTATTAGGTTGAAAGTAGAAATGTTGATGTGTGTAGAGTCTCCTACTAGTATTAATCTTAGCTAGCATTAATTGAGCATCTACTATGCTCAGATCCTTTTTAAGATCTTTATCTGTATAATTACCAGTCTCCCAGCCACTTTAGAAAGCAGGCAAGATAAGGAAAAAGCCTCTCTGTAAATCAAACCATGCTTGTTATACTTGTAAATGGTGAGTCTTCAAGAGTCTTCCCAGGTTTATTTATAAATAAAGGTTTATTTGGGGGATGAATTAGGAAACATCTGGCAATGCTAGACTCCTTTAAAAGTGAAAGTGAAGTCACTCAGTCATGTCCAACTCTTTGGGACCCCATGGACTGTAGCCTACCAGGCTCCTCCATCCATGGGATTTTTCAGGCAAGAGTACTGGAGTGGGTTGCTATTTCCTCCTTCAGGGGCTCTTCCTGACCCAGGGATCGAACCTAGGTCTCTCACATTGTAGGCAGACACTTTACCATCTGAGCCACCAAGGAAAATGCTCCCTTAAGGAAGCTGCAATTTGGACTAGTTGTATCTAAATAGAGTATAGATGTGAAATGCTGGGAGCTACTTGAGTTGAAGTTGTTCTAGACCATCCTGTAGTGCCATCAGCATTGTTTTAATGGCATTGATCTGCACTAGTTGTATTCGATGTGATTCTGCATTTCTTGCTGTTTCCCTTTCTCTGGCCATTTCCTGGGTGATGTCTGAGCCTGGTACTTTGAGCTTGAAGACCGGTGCATTAGTTTCTGATGCGTGTGTGTGAGGTTTGCCTCTGGAGGAGCCCTCTGTTCTGGTGGTGTCTGAGCTCCAGCTCACAGCCTCCCCTTCCCTTTGTAGGAGATAAACATCCCTGGGTTCCTGGAACTCATTACCGTCAACTGACTCTGTCCACAGACCCATGCAGAAGGACACATGCCAAGGTTAAAAGCCTGCATTTACTGGCACTGTGCTTCATAAAGCAGGCTAAAGTCTTTGTGCCTCAACAAGAGAGGGGCTCAGCTATCATGGGTGCCTATTTAAGAACAAATCTTTGAGTGGATAGAGAAATGCAGGCGGGCTATGGCCTAATTGCTCTGGCTCGAAAGCGGCTGCCACCTGCAGATTTGGAAACAGTGTTTTGGAAACGACAGAGAACACAGAAAGTCCAGGGAATGTGATCAAATTGCTGCAGGGTAGAGGTGTGTGTGCCTGTGTGTGGGGATGGAGTGAGGGAGGGTGTGGGAAGATGGTAAGCACTGATATCAGAAGAGAATAAGGACTTTTTTAACCTGAGCTCCTAATAAGTTCTGGGCACTGGGCTAAGCTCATGTCTACATTCAGTTTTTAGTTTCTCTTTTAATCTCCTGAGCCTGGTAGTTTTATTCCCATTTGGCAGGTGAAGAAACTGAGGCTCAAGCAGATGAGCCATTTGCTTTCTCTAAAGTAGCTGGTCAGAAGGGGTTTAGGATCCCTTCTCACCTCTGTTTGACCACACAGGCCATGCTCTCTACTCTGACCTGCTTCAGCTTGGCTGCCCCTGCCACAGGTACAAAGAACAGGTTGCTTTCATCCCTGGATGGGTAGTAACTCTGTTGCCTGGAGCTTTCTGCCCATTACTGTTAGAGGATTATCAGTTTCTTGGAGGAGGAGAGGAGTGTTAGATCTTCCTTTCCTAATTGATTTACCAGTGAGAAGGATAATTACTTCCAGGCTACCCTGCAGAAATACAGTGGGAATCACCACTCAGATTTCTCTGATGAGCTGGCCGTCTCTGTCAAGCTGTTAAGAGGCATTGTATGTCTGATCAGATGTTGGTTATTTCCATGTCAGCCTCTCAGTACAGCAGCATCACCCTGAGGTCTCTTTGACACAATGGAAAATCTCTAAACAAAACACAGAATCTTAAAATCTTGGACCCCCTGCTTTCCCTAACCATGTCTCCTGAGATTGCTGGAGGGTCAGGGAAAATCAGTTCTAAGGTAGTATGTTTTCAATTCACCGATATTAAAATCTCTTACACTAAAGCAAATGAAGAATACGGAAGGATAATTTTAGGCTATTAGACCATCTGTTAAGTGTCTTGCTCTGAGCAAAGTATTTTGGATGGGAGGTTCTTGCTTTCAGAAATATGCAGTCTACTCAGCCAGACAGGATGCACACAGAAAACAGCTGCATGCACAGACCTAGGGTCTCAAATGTGAATGTAGACAAGGACCAGACAGATAATGCCCATGAGAGGTGTGGGCCAGGTGGGGACTGCCGTGGCTACTCGGTGATCTAGGCTCCTGGTGACTGTCCTCATGTGAGGAGAAAGGCTCAGTGCCTTCCTTAAGAGATTTTTCTCTGCCTATTTTCTTAAAATTTTATTTATTTTGAAAGGTTTTAGATAGGCTAAGATGTGGAGTTCAGTGTGTGGGACCTGGCAGGCTGTCCCAAATTTGCTTGCATCCCTTGGACCCAATTGGCCTCATGTGTCATATTCTGAGTTGTAAGTCTCCAGATCTGGTATTTAGTGTGGTCCTTGGGGCAACTGGATAAGGATGACACACAGAAGCTGCTCTTGCTGGGGCCCTGCAGTGCTGCTTTTATGATCTGTGTGAAAGAGAAATTAAGCTGAGCAATGCTCACAGAGCCCTCCCTTTGACTCAAAGGCCTCACATAATAGGTTCTGCAACGCAGAGGGACCTTTTATATCAGGTAAGGGTAAGACCATTAGGACAGGCGGAGGAGGCAGACGTCTTCTTTATGGTCCTGGTTCTCCACTTGGGTTATTGAGTGTTCTTGAATAACTGAGCTTCCTCCCAGAGCATCCATTTCCTTATTTGTACAGTGGCTAGGGTGGGTCCTAAACTTTTTGAGGCCCCTTCCTGCTTACATGGTCTGGTTGGCCACCATTTGGACTATGCCCCTCAGAGGGCTACTTGATAATATGTGATAATCTGTGGACTTTGGGTTTGGTGGCAGGTGGGTAGTCCTTGGAAGGTGTGATCCTCATAACTCTTGGATTTATGGCCACATATTCGGGAAGATCCCCTGGAGAAGGGAATGGCTACCCACTCCTGTATTCTTGCCTGGAGAGTTCCATGGACAGAGGAGCATGGTGGGCTACAGTCTGTGGGCCCGCAAAAAGTCAGACATGACTGAGCGACTAACACTTTCACTTCATTGGCCAGCTAAGCCCTGCCATTCAGGCCAGGTCTTCTGAAGTCACAGTCCTTGTTCAGAAGGTGGCTGATTCCCTGCAACCCACTGTCTCTGCTGGTGGAACTCAAAACGGCAGCATCTTCCATGGCACAGTTGAGGAACTCCATCAGCATGAGCTGATGCTATCCCCATGAGCATCAGTTTCTCAGCTAGGCATGCACAGCCCTCCTCCAGCAGGAAAGGGAGCTGGAGATGCTGTCTGCATCTGTTCTGGCAACCCAGGGGTGAGGACACCACGTATCAAAATAGCAGGCAAGGGACAAGCTCTCCTGTGTTATACTTCTTCCTTCATGGCCACCTATTTCCTACAGTTTTAACCAGACGTCTCGTCTCTGTGGACCCTGCTTTCTTACTTCAGAAAAAGAAGCATAATAAGCTATATTTAAAAAGCAAATAAGAGAAATCCCTCTTAGAGCTAATATTTGTTTCTGTTTCCAAAGAACCTAAAAAAGAATGGATATATATAACTGAATCATTTTGCTATAAACCTCAAACTAAAAACACATTGGAAATCAATTATACTTCAAAATAAAATAAAAATTTAAAAACAGTAATAAAAAACAAGAGTAACAAGTGTTTATAATAGTAATAAAATGGCAGTAATAATGATGATGATGATGATGATGATGATAAGAAAGAGAAGGCGAAATAGCAGCCAACAGCTTTTGAGGAATTTTCACTATGTGCCAAAATTATTCTAAGTGCTTTATGTAAATTAACCCATTTAACACTTCACCAGCAACCATATGATGTTGGTACTATCATTAGTCCATTTACAAACAATGAAAGTTTGGCACCAAGAGGTCAGCGACCTATTCAGATTTGGTTGCTAATGGTCACTTAGCTTGGTCTAATGTGCTCATGTAACTCACTTTTGCTCATGTTTAATTCTTAGATTCACTGTGTATCCAGGATAAAAGGGCCCTCAGAGACTAGTCTAGGAAGGCTGTCACTAAACAGAAGAGACCACTTGGGGACTTGCCCAAGGTCATGAAGTCATTTTCAGCAGAGCCATGTTCTTTGCCAAGGGCACAGATCTGGTGGAGAACCCCGACTGGGTTCCACGATGGGTGCAGGTGGGGAGCAGTTGGGCATAGGTACTTCCTACCCATCTCAGTCGGTGTGTGTTACAGACTGCAGGCTTCATCCAAATATCTATAGCTTCTCCGTCTCTGGTCTCGAAGCCTGAGGGATATCACAGCTGGAATTCTGTCTCAAATGAACCTGAAAGAGAAATCAAGGGTCTGGAATCCAGGCCGCCTCTAGCATGTTGGAAGCACAGAATGGTTGAATAGTGTGCCCAGGGCAAACAGTTATCAGAGAAATTAGACTGGGTCCTTGGGGCAGAGTGTCAGGAAAAAAAACAAGCGGGATTTCTGGTTTACACCTCTCTCTTCAGTAGCTGGGGGACTTTGACCAAGTCATTTTAATTGCTTGAGCCTGGCTTCTGAAGCTGTAAAGTGGGGATAAAAGATTGTTTACTTGTCCCCTCCTCCTAGGACCATAATTGGAATAAAATGAGAAAGGTAGTATTGTTTTGGAGGAAACCAGCTACAGGAAAGGACCCCTCAGAAGAAGCTGCCCCCAGGACCACACCCTGGAATCTAGGCACCCCGTGAGTCGGCTGCAGGGCTCCTGGACCTCCACTGCTGGGCTGCCTGCTTCTTGGCTTCTGTGGGGAGGAAGCAGATCCCAGAACCCTGGTTTTTTGAAAGTCTTACATCCTGCCCTGTTCATGAGGCACACCACCACCTGCGTTTTTCCGATCATCTTTCCTGTCTTTTAAAACCAAATCTGCTGCCTGACTGAGAGAGATTGATTATTCTGCTGATGGAGAGAAATGGTCCCACTCTTGTTAATTCACAACCAGCTCGTTTTTCTTGCCTCATAAATTAACAGTTACTGAGAGGCTAGAGCGGTGTTTCAGGAGATGAGCTTAGGGGAAAATGTGTGAAAGGAAGGAGTGAGAAAAGGAGAAGAATGGAACTTGGACCAAACTGTCTTCATTTACAACTGATTCCAACTCCAAAGCTTTCTTTTCTTGGTATGTTCAGAAAAAGAACCAGAAAGTGTCAAACTTCAGGGACTGAGAAATCAGAATAAAGGAAAGAAGAAATCAAAAGAGAGGTGAATCAATGAGTGGAAAGACACTGGTTTACAGGTTTCCATTTGCCTTTGCAAGTGTGACTCAGCGATGGAGTGGATGTGAAGTGTGGTTCAATTTAAGCTAATCACTTAAAGGAAAGGAATCTAGAGTAATTCTTGGAAATTCACTCTTTAGTCACAAAGTCCCTTTCTCAGCAAATATATGCATGTGGTCCCCTGTATAAATTACTGCAGTGTGCTCTAGCCAGAAATTTATTTAAAGGCTCATTAAAATGATTACTAGTTTTTTTTCTTTTGCATTTTATTTGAAAATGGGAAGAATATAAACCTATAGCCTGGCTTCTCTCCAAAGTGCCCTTTGAGGTTTGCATTGAGTATATCATATTTTTTAAAATAAAGATATGATTTGCAGTAAGATTATTCATGCATTTAAGAGGAATAATAAAAATTAGCTCTTTACTATACTTCTTCATGATTTATGTTTGCCTAGCCTTTTTTTTTTTGTAATTTTAGTTTTATTGGTTTTGGGTTTCTTTAAATGCGTGTATGCATCTATGTGTGTATAGAAGATATTCAACAAAGAGCATTATTGCTAAAGCAAACTTTAGAAATAACTGGAAGAGTTAATACTGTGCCATTCTTGAAGAAAGATGCTATCCTGTGGCATAGTCTGAGCCAGTGAAAGACAGAGGCACAAATCCGGCAGACTTTGGAATAAAGCTTGGGATTTGAAGGGGAGAGAAATGACAATCTCATAGGGGAAAGAGGGTTTGGAGGTCTTTATAGGCATGTTGTGTTTAGCAGTGGCAAGTCTGGAGAGGGATGGATGGGGCTAGATGTTGTAGACCTGTCGAAGCTCAAGAATGGAGTTAGAACTCAGTGCAAAAGGGCATGGGGAGCCATGGCAGGCTCCTGAGCTGGGGCCTGATAGCAAGAGAGCTGCACGTGAGAAAGGCTTACAAGAGCCTCTTGGGCTGATGAAGTGCCCATGTCAGGCATCCTACTCCATCTCTTCTCCCTACCCTGTCCTCCCCAGACCTGGGTGTGTTTTCTGAGCATCACAGACCAGAGACAATTTTGCAGAGAGTCTGGGAAGCCAGGGTGATATAGTCTTCCTAATCTTCTGATGCACAGTTACATAGCAAATGGGTCTCACTGCCCCTGAGGTAGAGATGTCTGTGACAAAAACAGCCATCACCTCCAGTGAAAGAGATGACTATCGTTTTCTTTCTTGGTGAGCTCAGCCAAGCAGAGAGATTGCTCCTGGCCCACATGCCTTGCCCCCGGCCCGTCCCCCCAGTTACCAGCCCAAGGTCAGAGTGACAGACGCCAGCGTTCAGCACACGTTCAGCAGGCAGGCATGTCCGGGTAATGAGGGGCAAGCACCCTGGGGTCCTCTGGCTGCCAAATAACTCCGGGGCAGATTTGGAGGAAGCAACGCCCCACCCCCGCAGTGGGGTCAGACCAGCCAGTGCACATGAGACACCCGACTTGCGCTGGCACCTCCGCGTGGAGAGCCCCGCGTGCAGGGGCAGACAGACAGCCTGTCCCTCCGCAGCATGGGTGTAACCCTGAGGAATGGCCCGGGGTGTCTTATGGTGACCAAACTGAGGAAAGGAATGAACCAGAGGGGACAGCGATGCGAGAAATGTACGACTGTCTCCCAGCTGCCAGAGAGGGGCAGAGTGCAGCTTGGTTTAGAAACTTACTCACTGTTCCTGTTCCTCTCTTGTGCTCAGCAAGGAGCTCTGATGTGGAGGAAAGGGCTTCAGAGTACGCCCCGTGCCTGGCTGTGTGACTTTGGATGCACTGTTTACTTTCTCTAAACCATAGCTTTCCCATCTGTAGATGGGGCTCACAATGGGGTTAAAACAGCAAACCTGAGAATGAAATAATTTATATAGAGTGCTAAGAGTAGATGTTCAACACTGCAACCCCCTTCCGCCACCACCCCAAGGAACCTCAATTTGGCTTCGCCTCTGCTCAGCAATGCCTCCCAGTTTCCAGGTAGCCCATCTCTGATAGCTGATTTTTTCATGGGAAAAGGAATTTCTACTTCTCTCAAGCCTGCATTAGGCAATGTCTGTTCAACTTCCAAAACAACAGTAAATGTTGTCCCCTCTGCATCCCTTCTATTTCTCCCTCTATCCAGCCACCTGTCTTGTGTACTTTCTCTCTGATCCATTGATTGCTTCTATCTCTCTTAATGGAGCATAAATTAAAAGCGATGTTTGCCAGCCTTGGGCAGTATGTGAGAGCAAGTTTCCACCCATTATCACCCAAGCCCCATTAGGCACATAGAGCTGGTGGAACAGGGCTTTGTATGCAGGTCGGCCTGGCTCCAGAGCCCCAGAGAGCCCTTCAGCATTGTAACCCCACGGAAAGCCGTCTCCATCTGTCCAGACGCACATACAGTCTCATTGCTCCCTCTTGGCGGTGTGCAGATGATCTGTCTCAACACTGTGTGTCTGGGGAGCTCCTTGCTTTGTGGGGGCTCTGTGCCAGGCCCAGGGAGCACACAGGCACTTCAGGCCTGGACCCCACACAGGCAGAGATTGTATTTAAGTGGAACCTCCATTTAGGACGGAGACTTGGGAGAGAAGTGGGTGTGTAGGACGTCAGGAACTGCAGTTATAGCAGCAACTGCTAGAATGGAAAATTATCCCCGTTTTATGAGAAAGTTGGGAAGGCAACAGACTGAGAATGAATGCGGGTGTTCAAAGGGGGAGAAAGAGAGAGCGAGAGAGAGCACATCGAAGCAAAAAGACAAAGGTCTCGCAGCTGCAGAGTCCAGTCCAGGCTTCAAACCCAGATTGTCCAAATTGGAAACATGAGCTCTATAACACAGTGGCTTGTTGGCCTCCCTCTGCTTAGATGGACACTCTGACCTTCCAGAATCATCTCTTTACACATCTAAAACAGTGTTGACATGCAGTGCCATGGCCCTGTGCTAAGAAGTTATGGAAAACGGTCCCTGTACTGAGGAGAAGTCAGAGTGCAGGGGTGCTGTTTCCTTCAAAGTCAGACAGACAATAGACCAGGGAGAATGGGGTGGTGCGTCACCTGCAGAAGATGCCTGAGCCTTCAGTGGTTCCCAGGAGCGAGCGGCAGGGCTCTGCTCTGGCATTCCCACGAGGAACCCCCATAGGGCGAGGCTGGCTAGTCCCCAGGGGGCTGTTGGTCAGAAGCCACTTTGTGCAAATCCTGGCTCAGCCTCTCAGCAGCTTGTGTCTGGGGCACATTATTAACCATTTCTAAGCTTCTATTTCCTCATCTGTATAATCGTGATAATGCACGTACCCACCTCATAGGCTGAGAAGAGGAGTAAATGACAAATGCTTGCAAATGCTTAGCCAGTGACTGACTCCAGGTATCAAAGCTAGTAAATCCTACTGCTATTACTCTTATCATCACCCTGAAGTCAGGACAACTGATGCCTCTAAACAAGGGGTAATCCCATGCTGGGGCTCTCCATTGACAAATGGCCCTCATCCTAGCTGGGTACTCAGGGTTTTCTTGGGCATCATGTGATCAGTTTGGAGCAGTGCAGAGCTAGTAGATGACTTGAAGGTTCAAGCCTCTCATCAAACTGATGGAGAAACTAAGTCCCCATGAGAAGACTCTCATATACTCAAGGTTACCCAGCTTCTTAATGGCAGAACTAGGGACTGCTCTGGTGGCTCAGATTGTGAAGCATCTGCCTGCAATGCAGGAGATGAGGGTTTGATCACTGGGTTGGGAGTATCCCCTGGAGAAGGAAATGGCAACCCACTCCAGATTTCTTGCCTGGAGAATCCCATGGACAGAGGAGCCTGGAAGAGTACAGTCCATGGGGTTGCAAAGAGTTGGACACAGCTGAGCAACTAATGCTTTCACTTGCACAGCTTTGGACATCAGAGTTCTAGCTTCAAGCCCAGTTCCCTTCTTGTGAAGTGGCACAGAAGACTCTGCACAATCCCTCAGATCTAGGTAGATGGGTGGCCAAGGAGGATGCACACATCTGGGAGCTCTGACAGTCTTGTGTGTTCAGTAAACTTAGAGCCTGCAGGGCACTGGGATCAGAGGGGCCAAGTCAGTCTTTCAGACCAGGGTGACTCAGGTGGGGAATCTCCCAAGGGCATCTGGCTATGGGTAAGGTCCCCAAGGTCATCTTGGACCCAGAGCAGGCCAAGGTAGAAAAATCAGAGTCTGAGACAAAGCTGAACCAAGAGGGAAAATGTCCAAGTTGGATAAAGAAGGTATGCTACAGTCCAGAGGGTGAGAAAAGACCCCTAATAGAGAAAGCAACCTGAAGGGACGAAAGCTGGAGGACAGGGGTGCAAGGCAAGCCTGGGCACAGGCTCCTCAGACTGTGAGGTTATTGGCAGCCTGTTTTCATGGGGGTACTTTTCCCTTGTTGGGGGATGGTAGCAGGAGAGGCACTTGACTGATTAAAACAGTCAAGCCAGTCCAGACAAGAAGGACGGACACAGAGGAAGAGTAGCAGAGAGATAGGATGCAATTATCCAAAGTGGTCTTTGGCCTGAACCTCCAATCTTTAATCATCCCTGGGGAGACAGTGACAAGAGATATATGCATGGATGATTTCCTGACGCTGCTCTGGACCTTTGGAGAGGAGTGAGTTGATGTCAGAGCAGACTCTTAGCATACAGGTTAGCTCCAGAAAGTCGGCTTAGAGTGATAAAGTGCTGGCTTCCTGGTCTCAGCCACCCTGCCTTGATCCCAAATCACAGTGCATCAGCATTCCATAGCTCAGAGGAGAGCAGTCTTGGAGACGGAAGGTTGTAAAAAGTTATTTCTTGAAGAAGATTTCCTCAACAATAATAGCTTCATGACGTGGCTGTCTGGAGAGCCCGTCTTGCCTCCGCTGGACCCTAAGACAACTATAAATGGTTTAAAGTACTCTGCATCACCCTCTCCTCTCAAGCAGCTATAAAGGTGCTTTCTCTAGAAACCTCCAGCTGCTTGTGTATGAACTCATGCATGCTGAGTTTACCCTGAACTCCTCAGGTGGGTACTTAGGGTCTGAACCATCAACCTCTAAAAGTGATGGAGGGAGAGGAAGTGGTAAGGAAGCAGACCCTTACCCCAGTTATCCCTTCAAAAAATGATACCAGTCAGATGTGTCATTTATTTTTAGGAATTGCCACTTTGATCATGGCATTCCTTACTCAGAAACTTCCATGACCTGCCCAGTATTACTGGGAGAAGTCTATACCAATGTGTGATTTACCTTTCAGGTTCTGAGCTTACCTGTCCACACTTCTCTTTGTCCTGCTCAACTGCATCAGTTCTTTGACCTGGGACAAGTTTTTAAATGTGTCAAGAACCACTGGTCTAGTTGGAGGAAAGAAGAAATCATTTATCTGTCGAATATGTTGGAGTGCATTTCTTGTATCCCTGGCCTTTGCTTTCATGGAGGCTTGTCCAGGAGGGTGATGATGCTCTGGGTCACAGAGGAAGGAGGTACTGGCTCTACCTGGCAGGGCAGAGGGCTCACAGTGAACCTAGTATTGAAGCCAAGTCAGTGCATCAGGAGGGGTTTACTGAGGACTCATGCTGGGGGCGGGTTGCAGGGGGTTTCTAGGCAGAGGAAATAACATGTGTGAAAGCTTACATGTATGAGAGCTTGAAGTATGTTCAGGAAGCCCCAGGAATTTTGCAGGGGGTAGACTGAAAGCCCATTTGAGGAGGTGGCAGAGGAGGAAAGAGAGGTGGTAGAGCGCCACATAGTAAGGGTCTCCTGATCTGGGCTAGGGAGTTGAGTGTTCTGTTTTGTTCTTAACAGAACACAGAGTAGGGTGTCATTGGATCAGATCTGTTGCTTAGAAAGGTCACTTTGGGGGGTAAGGGTGAAGGATGGTGAGATTGACTTCAGAGTCCAGTATGACATTGCCTTATAAAAATTATTATTAAAATGATTGCTATTATTGAAATAATTATTTAAAAGATTAGAAGTCATCTCAATGCCCAACATGAGAGATTTATTAGTCAATTAAAATGCATTAGTGTGGTAGAATATCATGTAATAATTAAAGCTTAGGTTTGTTGATATGAAAAGTTCTTTATTATATATTAGAAAAAAAGAAGTTATAGAACTATGTATTTGAAATAGAGCAAGTGAAATGCTAGTGACTGACATGGTGCTCTGGGCAGGGGATGCTGAGGGCCTGGACTCCTGCAGTGGTGGAAGGTTGGAGAGGAAGGTTGGCTTTGAGAAGGGCTAAAGACATGGAGTCAACTCAGAGTTTATTTTGATGTTGCAATACAGAAGATTTTAGGGTGGTTCTCAGGATTTCAGCTGAGTAGATAAATGAGTGGGCATTGGGTATATTAATTAGACATGGATGAACTACAGAAAAAGAACAGGTTTTGGGCAAAAGATAATCAATTTGGTTAGGGCATGTTGAGTTTGACCTCATGGAACATCCAGGTATGAAGGTTTTTAGGCAGTTGGATTTATGGGTCTAGATCTTAGGAGACAGGCTTGTACTTATGAGCACACGTAAGTCTTGGCAAACAAAGACGAATTTTGTTGTTGAATATAGGATTTAGAGCAAATAAACCCAGTTTGGCATTAAAGGAGCAGACATTTATTAAAAATTTACTCTGTGGTTAGCACAGTGCCAGGCACAGGAATCACCAAGATGAACAAGACTTGGTCTTTGTCCAGGGAAACACATTACGATAGAGGTATGCATTAAATGCTTTGGTAACAAAAGGGGAAGTGATTAAGTCTATTGAGAGTGGTTAGTAGAAGACATGGAACAGAGGTCATGTTTGACTTAAGTTTTAAAAGATGAGTGAGAGTTTGCCAAATGGATTAATGGTTGTAGTTGAATATCACTTTAGAAGGCATGTTGTAGAAAAAAGTAGGTATTAATTTGAATCCCAGGAAGCTGAATATTAAATCCATTAGAAGCTTTCACTATAAAATTCAAGTTCCATTCTATGTGATTGCTAAAACTGAATATGTGTTTTGTAAACCAGTTTAAGTTCTCTCTGACTGAATAGCTCATGTCACCTTCACTTACCATGAGGCAAAGCAGCATTGAATATCTGAATATGGATGGTGCCAGTGATGTTTTCCTCCTGTTCATCGCAGCCAAGTCAGGCCTGGGTTTTGGATGGACAGCCCTTCCCTGAACTCCAGGCAGATGCCCCTTGTTGCTTTAATAAGAACTGGTGAATGCCCGTCTCCTCACCTCCCAAGCGGTTACTGAAGGTCACTGAGCAAAGTGGTGGTGGAACCGCACCGCTGCATGTACCTTGCCACACCACCAGGCACTTCCAAGTGATGCTTCCCACGTCGGTCGCTCTCCTTTGGCACTGCTTGTGTGTGCTTTTACTTTTGATTATGAGGCACAGCAGTAAGGACTGGTTCACATTTGAGCACCAGTGGGGATGGAAGCCAGCCAAGTGGTAGACGCTTGACCTGGTGGAGGATGACTGAGTGGCAGAGTTTGGACTCCTGTCTTACCTTTGATTTTGCTACATTTTAGTGTGTGTTCTGTACTTTCAGGGCTTCCTGTGCTCCGGGAACCCACTCAACCTCAGCTTGCCTCTTTCTCTACTGCTATTAGTGCCTTGCATTTTTGACTGGGAAATAAATACAGTGCAGAGACCAAGCCTTCTCAAGTTGATATGACTCTCAGTAGTTGGCAGGTAAATTTATAATCTGAGGCTAGGCTGTGCTTCGACATCTTCCAATCAGATGGTGTTTATTGGGCAGGGAGGTCTGTTTTTCAGGGAAAAATACAATGTATGTTAATTTGCTTTTATGCAGTCCCCACCGTGCTCAAAATCTGCTAGCCACTGCCCATTGCTTCAGGATTTAGGCTAACATCCATAGCAAGGGATTAAAGCTCCTCCCTCACCTGGTGGTTCAGATGGTAAAGACTCCACCTGCAGCGCAGGATACCTGGGTCAAATCCCTGGGTCAGGAAGATTCTCTGGAGAAGGGAATGGCTACCCACTCCAATAGTCTTGCCTGGATAATTCCTTGGACAGAGGAGCCTGGAGGGCTACAGTCCATGAGGTCACAAAGAACTGGACACAACTAAGCAACTAACACACTTACCTGCACCAGATATTTCCTCCTACCCCTCTTCTACCCTTGTAGAATTCAGACATGTTCCATGTTCCCTTTCATTTCCCCAGCAGGCCCTATGCCTGGGCTCACAATGTCTTCTTAGAAGTTCCTTCCCATGCTCTCTCTCTCCCTACTTGGATTCTAACCATCGTCAGGATCCTGTGCGGAGTCATCTCCTCCTTGAGACCTTTACTTATCAACTCACCCAGTGTTTCCTCCTGCATTGACTGGCCTTTCCACTTTACATACTGTTTTTAATGTTTCTATCTGTAGAAACGTGGCTAGCTCTTTTGAGGCCTGGGTTGAGTTTTCCCATTCCTGTACCCAGCAGAATGTCTGATACAAGGTCTCAAGTTCTCAGAAAACAGCATTCTTGTTTCTGCCTTGGACGGAAACCATGGTGCAGGTGTTGAGGACATTTCCAGTATAGCTGGATCCCAGGCACCTGTCGATGGCTCTCAGCCTTACCCTGGGCATGACCTGTGGAGGGTTAACTAAGCAAGAGGTCTTTTGCCTCAGGTTTCCTCTCTTCCCTATCTGCTTTCCTGATCCAGATGGCACCTGAGTTTGGCTGCTTCATCCTGGACTCACCTCCTGTGTCAGCTTTCTGCTGGCCTCCTGTCATTGCATCGGGACTAATGGCTTCCAGCTGTTATAACTTATGATCTTTCACCAGCATCCTCTGCCAGAATCCAGAGCCTAGCACCTTCTGCTGGAGGGAGAGAGATGAGGAAGGGGAGGGGAGCATTTGTGGTGGAATTGGGTACTCCCTCCCTAGTGCTTTTACAACTTTCTGTTTATCCTCTCCTAGCATAAATCTCCCTGTAGTTTAGCCGTTCACCTGTCTGTCTCCCCTGCTAAATGTTGAAGCCCCCCTGGGTCAGAACCAGGCATTATCTGTCCAGGCTTCCTGGTGCCTAACACAGTGGGTGGCTCTGCATTGACATTCATTTTAACTAAGCTGAAATTAATAAGCCATTATGGAGTGAAAATAACCTCAGAAAGTGCCCAAACCAAGCAGATGAACCCTCCAACTTCATGTCACATTTCTGCCGCCATTCTTCCGAACATACCCTGCAACTTTAGGGGACATCTCTGTCCTTTGGGTGGACATACCACTGGGGAAGAAGGAGGCCAAGGCAGGCCAAAGCACCTCTGAGGCTCTGTGAAGTCACTGCCCACGCCAAAAACCTACTTAGAAAATTAATTTCCTGGTCAATTTCACAGTGACCTTGTTCCAAAATGTCCAAAGAAATACAGGCATGGATTCCCTTTGTTCCATAACACTTGGAGAACAAAAGATAGGCAACATTAAACATTTTAAAATTTGTTTTCATTAAAAAATGAAAAAAGAAATTGGGGACTAGAGCCCTTAATTTCTATAGTTATTGACCTATTTCATATCAGGTATTCTTTCAGGCTCTCTCCCCCCTTGGGTCATGTAAAAATGCTGGCTGTCACATAGCCCAGGGAAGGATGGGAATGGCTTTAATGTCATTTGGTGATGGTCTTCACTACACTTGGCTCTTGACAAGTGTCTGTCTGGCCCATTCAGACGTGGCTCCCTCCAAAGCTGTCTTCACTCCCTCTGTGTTGAATCAAGTTGTGCACACCTTTCCAAGGCTTCTCAAGGCTATGACTTCGGTCATAGTCTATATACAGTGAGTAGTCATAGGCAACCCCGTGTGAGTATCTGCCATTCTGAATGTTGTTTATCTGGCTAAGACAGCAATAATTCTTCTTACTGTTATTGAAATAGACTTCAGTGATTTGGACTTTACTCTTTTCAACCAGAGCACCAAAACTTCAACAAATCTGGCTAACTTCCCTGGACTGGTCTAGGCCTTGGAGAAACAAGCAAAGATGATTTTAGCATTAACTTCCAAGTACAAGCCTCTTTCTCTTCTCACTCTGCCTCTGAAACACAGTAACAAAAAAGCTGTGAAGTCTCCTTTGGGGGAAAAGAGAGTCCAGTACTTGGAAACCAGCCCTGGCTGCCTGTCTGGGAAAGTTTATGTGGGGAATTGGGACCTAGACTTTGTTCCAGCTTGATGAGTCTGGATCGTTGAGAAAGAAGACACAGTGTTTCTGCCTTAATAGGTTATCCTGCTGTGTTAAATTCTCAATAAATCACCCTACTGCAAGGACAGGGATTTTCTTTTCTTTTTTAACGATAAAAACATATTGTATTCATCAGAGAGGCAATGCTGAGATAGGATGAAAGTCAACAAGATCAGACTAAAAGATCAGGGCTCAGGAAGGAGAGTCTGACCAGTGTGGAGGGAATCTGACCTTGGGATATGTTGGAGCATTTTCTGAGAACTCTTAGGAGTCAGATACCATAGTTTCTTTGAGAAATTGTTGAAATATTTTGGAATACTGAAAATTTGAAGAGTCCAATGTCTATTGGAGAAACTGAATCAGTGATGAAAAGTCTTCTCACCAAGAAGTCACCAGGCCCAGGTGACCAGTGAATTCTTCCAGATGTTTGGGAAAAAACAAAAGGAATATTAGAGAAATTCTTCAGGGAATAGAAAAAGGTGGATGTCTTTTCAGCTCATTATGAGGGCAGCATAACCTGAATATCAAGACCTGAGAATGACATTAAAATAAATAAAAATTACAGGTTAATTCCTCTTGTAAACATAGGTGCAAACATCTTTAACAAAGCATTAGCTAATTCAAGCCAGCAAAATATAAAGAGGATAATATATTATACCCAAGTTGTGTTTATTTCAGAAATGCAAGGTGATGTTACTATTAAAAATGAAACATAATTTACCACAATTACATAATAAAGGAGAAAAATAATATGATAATCTCAGTTGATGCAGAACAAATATTTGATAACACTCAACACAGGGCTTCCCTGATAGCTCAGTTGGTAAAGAATCCACCTGCAATGCAGCAGACCCTGGTTCTATTCCTGGGTCAGGAAGCTCTGCTAGAGAAGAGACAGGCTACCTACTCCTGTATTCTTGGGCTTCTCTTGTGGCTCAGCTGGTAAAGAATCTGCCTGCAGTGCAGGAGACCTGGGTTAATCCCTGGGTTGGAAGATCCCCTGGAGAAGGGAAATGCTACTCACTCCAGTATTCTGGCCTGGAGAATTCCATGGACTATATAGTCCATGGGGTCACAAAGAGTGGGACATGACTGAGTGACTTTCACTTTTCAACATTCTCAACACTCATTCATATCAATAACCCTTAGCCAACTAGAAAAGAGAATTTCCTTACTATAATGAAGTATATATCTATTATCTATATCTATATCTATATATTTTGAAAAAAAAACAGCAATAACACTTAATGGTGAAATTTTTAATGCTTTTCCCCCTAAGATTAACAATTGAGTAGGATGTCCATTTTCACCTCTTTTATTTGGTTTTATAATTGAGGTTTTATGAAGTGCAAAAGATAAGGAAGAAATGAAATGTATGAGGTTTGAAGAGAAGGAAATGATAACGTCATTGTCTATGTAGAGTATTCAAGAGAGTCTATAAACAAACCACTAGAATTAATAGCTGAATATGGCAAGATCACTCAGTATAATGTCTTTATGTGTGTGTGTATACCATATTTCTATATTTTATATATTTATATAAAATTCTATGTGATGGTAAGCAAATAGAAAATAAAAATATTAAAAAGTTTCTGTGCAATAGCATCAAATAATATGTGATAAGTGAATAGGTAACTATAATGAGGTAATGAATAGAGTGTAGTACATAGTGGACAAGACTTTGATACAGAAGACTGTGAAACATCGCTGAGAGAAAATAAAGGAGACTTAAATACATTTGAGATAAAATCATGTTTATGAATAGAAAGACTCAATATTATAAGCATGTTAATTTTCTCCCAAACTCATCTATTAATTCAAAACAAACCCGATAAAAATTCCAGTGTACTTTTTCTGTAGAATTTGACAAACTGATTCTAAAATTTACAGAAAAATTTGAAGGGCCAAGAGTATATAAGACAATCTTGGGGAAAAAAAAAAAAAACACTGGAGTAATTATACTACCAGATATCAAGACTCATTTAAAGTTGCAGTAATTACGACAATATGATATTAGCACAAAGATAGAAAAATAGACCAATGGACTGGAGCCCAGAAGTAGACATATATATATATATATATATAGTTTCTTGATGTATAACAAAAATAACAGTGGAATGTTGTGATAAAGAGGATGTTCTTTTTTAAAAACTGTACTTGGTCTATTGAACATCCTATTATTTTTAAAGAAGATTCTGAACTCCTATCTTACTTCTACAAAGAGTCGTTCCTGATAGATTACAGATATAAATGTGAATGTTGAAATCATAAAGCTTCCCAACATTATTGTTCATACCAATAAAAGCCACCATCTGGAACCAACTCAAATGTCCACTGACAGAAAAATGGACAAATAGGTTGTGGAATATTTATACAATGGAAAAGTGTACAGCAAAGGAAAGAAGAAATCGCTTTGATAAGCAAGCAACAAGATGGGTTAATCTCTTAGAATGTGGAGTCACAAGTATGGTTCTGTTGATAAACATTTTAAAAATGGTCAAAACTAATTAGTGTTTGTAGAGAGAGAATATGGGCTACTTTGGGAAGAGAATGGGCACATGGTGGTTTTCTGAGGGGCTGCTAAATTTTCTTTTTGTTCATGTTGAAAGTGAATATATATAGCACACTGCCCTGTGAAAATTCACCAGGCTGCACTCAAATTATCTGTGAGTTCTGTGTATATGAACTTCAATAATTTATTTACATAATATTATTTTGTGATGTTAAGGAGGCATTTTGATTTAAAATGGGAAGCATGGCTGCTCTGTTGACCAGCACACAGTTTTTTCCAAAAATTAGCCACACATACCTGTTCCCACCAAAAACGAAAGGGTGTTTGCTCCATGCCGTGGTTTATCTTCAGATCAGTGAATCCTCAGTCATGTTGGGGAAGTTATGTGGCTTAGGAGACCTGATCTGGGACTATGGGAATGGGACATTTTACAGCCATCCAGTGTGCTTTTTAAGAGCCCCTCCCCCAAGCTGGCTTCAGGCAGACTTGAGTTTTAGGTGCTACAACTTATTATTACCAGTGTTATTTGAATGAGTAGGTTGAGTTCTGAAAAACTTCAGTATTTTTATCTGGGCAATGAGAATAATATTAATACTTACCCTCTAGGGTGTTGTTATGAAATGAAACAGCTCATGAGTGACTGGCACATCACATGTACTCAAGAATTGACAGGTTTGGTGGTGGGGACCACAAGTTCTTTATATACTACTGGCTATGAAGGGAATAGGGGGCTGTGTAAGATGCCTGTAGGGGATTGAGAATAAAGAGTTGCAAACCCTGGACTGCCAGACTGGTTCCTTCTGCTCTTCTGCTCAAGGCCCCTTTCCCCTGCTCTCTCTCCTTTGTTTCGCAGCAGTTTAGTAAGTTCCAGCCACACTGCCCCCTGCCTCGGTCACAAGGTCCCTCCCTTTATCCTGAGTGTATGATTGTAATGGAAGCAGTCTATTTCTCGTCTACCAGCAGAAACCAAAATCATTCGATAAATACTTTGTGGTATTTAGACAATCACTGGTCTCTGATGTGGAGGTGGGACATTCGGAGTTCTTTGTTAACACTGGGAGCCCTCCTCTGCTCAGAGGTGAAGTTTGCTGCAGATCAATAGCTTTTCTACCTCCTTGGTTTCTGTTTCCCCCAGCAGCAGGCACTCCCCTGTCCTGGGATCACACATCCCGTAATCCTTCCCCTCTTCTGCGGGAGAACCAATCACATGTGGCCCAAGCAATGAAGGCATCAGAGCAGCTTCTCTTTGTTTGGAGTTATTAATTTTATCCTTTCTCGGTGGGGTTTCTGCATCCTAGAGAACCTGAAGCCCTCTCTCCCTCTGAGCTCTCTGCCTATCCGTTTTGTGTGGGAACAGGCAAAGGCAGATGTAGAAGGAACGAGGATTGCAGGGAGCAGGAGCCTGTGTTGAAGCCAAACTCACTTCTTGGGGTGACAGATTGGGGTTATCTACAGCACCTGGCATGGGAGGTGGAGAAAAAATGATGGCCGCTCGTGGTTTAGAAAAAGCCACGGTGAGGTTAGCATTGACACTTAGTCTAATATGCCACCCCTATCCTACCATCACATTGCTTTTGCTTTTGATCACATGTAAAGAATTCCTCTGTTTCCTCTTCCAGGAGGGAATGTGATTGACCAAGGAAAGGCTGTTGGAGAGAGGTGCACTTTGAAAAATAAAGGCTCTCTGGCAGAGATGAGCAGTAAGATCCATGCTTGCTGTAGTTTTCGTGGATTGGGGAAAGTTTTTCCTTCTCTATGAGTATTTGAAAGAAGAACGGGTACGATTTGGAATCCTGCACTCCAGCTAGGACTGAGGGAGGATTAAGCAATGCTGGGTTTTAGAAAGAAGAACTTTGTCTCTCTCCTCTTGAGGGAGGCTCAGTCATTCTAGAAGTACCAAGGCTCTCTCGGAACAGGGATGCTTTCCCTCTGTGGACAGTGAGGCTGGCACATGTAGTAATGTGTCTATCCCATCAACTCAGAGAGTTGTCTGCCCCATTTGCTTGCTTACCAAGACCCACTTCCTGACCCAATGCTGTCTTTTATGGTTTTTAAACACCTTGAGCATAAGCATTTGGAAAACAAAACTGCTTTTGTCTAGACACCAGATCTCTTTTTGTCATTGTAAAAGTGAGTGAGAATGTTTAAAGAACTCCTTATAAAGAACTCCTAGCAGGACCAAAAATGGGCTTGGCATTAAGAAACAAATAACACATATACAAGCTGCATGCTTTTCCCACATGTACATTGTCCACCTCTCTGACTAATTCAGGATACTGACCCCTGTCCAGCCCTGTCCTGAGTGCCCCTGGGTTCTGCTTACTCCCAGAGGTCAGCTGTGTTCCCCCCTTAGCATCTAAGCCCATCCCTGGGGTTCTACTGTGCCTGGTGGAAGTCACAAAGGACAGCATGCAAAGCCCAGGAATGAGGACTTTACCAAATTAGTAGATCATTACCAATAAACTGTGATGTGGGTGCATCATACAAGATAAAGAAATCAGCATCAAAGATCTGGGAATCCAAATTCAGATATCACATGACATCCAACTGAGCATGAAAACTGTAGAGGCTGGGTGAGTGTGGAAGTGATTTATAGGGAAACAGGCAAGGGCAGCCATGTGCAGTTCAGTGGAGTAGAAGGAGGGACTTCTCATGAAAAAAGTGGTCCAGCTGGGAATTGAGTTGACATGGATTAATTCACTTCACAACAAAGAAAACTAGGCAAGGTGAAAAGACAGCCTTCAGAATGGGAGAAAATAATAGCAAATGAAACAACTGACAAAGAATTAATCTCCAAAATATATAAGCAGCTCAATACCAGAAAAATAAATGACCCAATCAAAAAATGGGCCAAAGAACTAAACAGACATTTCTCCAAAGAAGACATACAGATGGCTAACAAACACATGAAAAGATGCTCAACATCACTCATTATCAGAGAAATGCAAATCAAAACCACAATGAGGTTCCATCTCACACCAGTCAGAATGGCTGCCATCAAAATGTCTACAAACAATAAATGCTGGAGAGGGTGTGGAGAAAAGGGAACCCTCTTACACTGTTGGTGGGAATGTAAACTAGTACAGCCATTATGGAGAACAGTGTGGAGATTCCTTAAAAAACTGGAAATAGAACTGCCATATGACCCAGCAATCCCACTGCTGGGCATACACACTGAGCAAACCAGAATTGGAACAGACGCATGTACCCCAACGATCATCGCAGCACTGTTTACAATAGGACATGGAAGTAACCTAGATGTCTATCAGCAGACAAAGGATAAGGAAGCTGTGGTACATATACACAATGGAATATTACTCAGCTATGAAAAAGAACACATTTGAGTCAGTTCTAATGAGGTGGATGGAACTGGAGCCTATTATACAGAGTGAAGTGAGTCAGAAAGAGAAACACCAATACAGTACATTATGCGTGTATATGGAATTTAGAATGATGGTAATGGCGACCCTATATGCAAGACAGCAAAAGAGACACAGATGTAAAGAACAGACTTTTGGACTATGTGGGAAAAGGTGAGAGTGGGATGATAATGAGAGAATAGCATTGAAGCATGTGTATTACAATATGTAAAGTAGATGACCAGTGCAAATTCAATGCATGAAGCAGGGCAATCAAAGCTGGTGCTCTGGAACAATGCAGAGGGATGGGGTGGGGAGGGAGGTGGGAGTAGGGTTCAGGATGGGGGGTACATGTACACCTGTCACTGATTCATGTTGATGTATGGCAAAAACCACCACGATATTGTACAGTAATCAGCCTCTAATTAAAATAAATAAATTAATTAAAAAAAATCATTTCACAGCATCTTCAGGGTGCCAAACCTGGGGACACAGTAGTTAAAATCATAAATATAGCCCTGTTCTCACGACTTTCCAGTTTGGTGTCTATCAGTGGCTTTCCTTTTCTTTGACCTGACATGCCTCATGAGTCCAAAGAAAGGGTCTCTATTGAAAGAAACCTCCTCAAGAGGAAGAATACAGAGGGAATGAATGAGTGAAGATCAGATTTGCCTCTTAGGAGTTAATAAATGGGACCGACAACTCCGTTGTTGTAATGTTGATTGTTCATAGTTGTGACTCTATGCAAAGTATTTAATTATAGGCCACTCTTCACCCTGTCCCATTTGCTACCACCGTCATTCCTGCCAACCACCCATTAAATATTACTTACTTTGTCAAGGAATGCAAATCCATGCTAATAGTATCCCAAGCTCATTCAAGCTAATTTGTTGCAGAAAGGACCACCATCCAGGATACAAATGCTTTAATTTGTCACCACTTGGGATTACATCCTTCCAGGTCTTCTTCACAGTTTGAATAACCAAACTTTGACAGTTAAAGTCAAGTTTGTTTTTTTTTTTCTCCCATGTTTAAAAACATCAGTAGGTTCCTTGAGCACACATAATCCCCACCCCACTCCAGGGGCAGAAAATTGAGAGTTGGCTTCATTTAAAATTGCTATGTTCACTTTGTCCCTAAATTGCTATGTTTTCCACAGATACTATGTTAGTGTTTGGGTGTCAGTGGGGAGACATGGATGGTGGAAGGAGCTTTTTTGCTTACATGCCATAGGGAAAGTGAAATAGTTTGGAAAGTAATTCAAGCCTGGGAAGTCAGGTTTTTAGTTGGAATTGGCAGTTCAGGAAAATGATAGATGAACTGATTTATTTTTCCCAGTAAGAAAGTGAAACATTTTAACAGAGTGGGCATTCTCTAAGAAGTTCAAAGTATAGCATGATAAAAAATAAGTTAAGTATGACTTCCACCTTCTACTTCTTAGGGAATTTGACACTATCTCTTGGAACTTCTTTCAGCCTTTCATAAATACCTTCTATTTTTATTCCATATACTTATGTAGTAAAGAGAACCTTAGAGCAGTCATCTGACATGGTCCAGGTTTTGGGCCTTTGTTCATTGTGACTTTTTGAGCAGAACTAAATGTATACTTAAATTCCTGTTCCCTTTAAGAAAACCCACAATATAAATATTTTGAATTTTAAAATAGGTGGGCTTTGAGAGTGTGTGTGTGTGGAGGTGGGAATGGAGGAGCAAATAGTGAACTTACTGGTCAATGCCTTGGTATAGTTCACTGTTGATTCACAGATCATTAGCTATATGGCAGAGAACCTAAAAGGGAAACTTTAAGTCAGTGGATGAATAAGATTTGATTTATGCATTTACTTTTTTATAATTTTTATTTTAGATTGGACTATGTGTTAGTTTCAGGTGTACAACAAAGTGATTCAGATATACACATACTATTCTTTTTCAAATTCTTTTCCCATTTAGGTTATTACAGAAAATTAAGCAGAGTTCCCTGTGCTATGTAGTAGGTCCTTGTTGGTTATCTGTTTTATATATAGTAGTGCTATTGGCAATTCCAAACTCCCAGTTTATACACAAGTTTAGTTTGTGTGCAGTTTTGTTTAAGCTGCATGAGACCACTTGTACAGGTGTCAGTGAGTTACAGTAAACATCAGTATAAGATTTTGAGGTAGAAGCCAGGGCAATAAGAGATGTAAAGATGGAATAAAAATAAAAGCAACAGCAAGCAGAGGAGAGAAACCAGGGCTCCTCTGGGCATCCCCACCTTTACACATTGTGCTCTCTTTGCAACACTGTCTGCTCTGTTTCCTGTTAAATTTCTATCCCATTCGAAACGTCACCTTTTGAAATGAAGCCATGTGTGATCACTACCCAAAGCCAGTGAGATACTGCCTGTTGCCTTTTTTGACACCCCCCCCACACACACCAAATACTGATTTTAGAGTAGTATACAATAATAAGTTTAAGGGTTAAAAATATCAAATTTTTGTTCCTGCAACATTACCTCCTAGGTGTACAATCTTATATGTTTCCTCAAATTGCTGGACTTTTCTCTGAAAAGTGATTAATAAAGAATGTTAATTTCTAGAGTCCTTGTGAGGGTTAAGTGAATGCTGCATGTAAAAAATTCTTAGCATACAGTTTGGCACATTGCAAGAGCAAGGAATATTAGCTATTATGATTGTGATTAAAATTTTAAGGCTATTTTTATAGGTCTGGTTTAGTAACAAAAATGTTTTATAAATTGATTTTGGAGAAAACCGGCTGGAAATTTCCATTTGAAATAGCAGAGCTAGTTTCAGTGCTTGGGGCAAAGCAACATTTTCCTTCAGCTCAGCCTGGAGAAATGGTGTCTTGGAAAAAAATGGGGGCTTGGGAGGTTTATGTTTTACCTCAGAACTTAAGAATCAGCATCTCCAGAGCATGTAGCAGGGGATGTAGATGGTCTACCAAAATTTCCAGGGGATTCTTACATATACTAAGGTTAAAATTTCAAAATTCATATGCAAATATTGTTCTATCAGTGGTCTCGTAACTGAAAGGTTGGGTCTTAAATATAAATGATTTCAACAAAGTAATAGGGTAATAGCAGTATCTTAAGTGGAATGTGTTTTTGAAGAAAGTCTGCTTTTTGAACCTTCCTATCTATAGAGGAATAGCTGCTCCTTTACTGAGCCCTTCAGACGTCTACAGAGGACACCAGCAGTATTTCCGTTTTCTGATTATTTAAAGCTCAACATTCAGAAAACTAAGATCATGGCATCTGGTCCCATCACTTCATGGCAAACAGAAGGGGAAAGAGGGGAAACAGTGGCTGACTTTATTTTTCTGGTCTCCAGAGTCACTGCGGGTGGTGATTGCAGCCATGAAATTAAAAGACACTTGCTCGTTGGAAGGAAAGTTATGACCAACCTAGATAGCGTATTAAAAAGCAGAAATGTTACTTTGTCAACAAAGTCCACCTAGTCAAGGCTATGGTTTTTCCAGTGGTCATAAATGGATGTGAGAGTTGGACTATAAAGAAAGCTGAGCGCTGAAGAATTGATGCTTTTGAACTGTGGTGTTGAGAAGACTCTTGAGAGTCCCTTGGACTGCAAGGAGAATGTTCATTGGAAAGACTGATGCTGAAGCTGAAACTCCAATACTTTGGCCACCTGATGTGAAGAGCTGACTCATTGGAAAAGACCCTGATGCTGGGAGGGATTGAGGGCAGGAGGAGAAGGGGACGACAGAGGATGAGATGGTTGGATGGCATCACTGACTCAGTGGACATGGGTTTGGGTGGACTCCAGGAGTTGGTGATGGACAAGGAGGCCTGGCCTGCTGCGATTCATGGGATCACAAAGAATCAGACACGACTGAGTGAATGAACTGAACAGATAATTTACTTTTTAGTACTCACTATGCTACTCTTTGTTTTGCATATTCCCTGTGAAATGTCTCACACATAACAGACCAAATTCTTACTACTTAGGACTGAATGTTCCTTGTAAGATTATACATTTCTTGAGGGTACAAACCATCTTGCTCAGTCCCCAGCCTCAGAGGCACCTTTCATACTGCCTTGCATCAGTTCAGTTCATTCTCTCAGTCGTGTCTGACTCTTTGCGACTCCATGAACCGCAGTACGCCAGACACCCTGTCCATCACCAACTTCCAGAGTCCACCCAAACCCATGTCCATCAAGTCAATGATGCCATCTAACCATCTCATCTTCTGTTGTCCCCTTCTCCTCCTGCCCTCAATCTTTCCCAGCATCAGGGTCTTTTCCAGTGAGTCAGCTCTTCACATCAGGTGGCCAAAGTGTTGGAGTTTCAGCTTCAGCATCAGTCCTTCCAGTGAATATTCAGGACTATTTCCTTTATAATGGACTGGTTGGATCTTCTTGCAGTCCAAGAGACTCTCAAGCATCTTCTCCAATACCACAGTTCAAAAGCATCAATTCTTCAGTGCTCAGCTTTCCTTATAGTAAACTCTCACATCCATACATGACTACTGGAAAAACCATAGCTTTGATTAGATGGACCTTTGTCAGCAAAGTAACATCTCTGCTTTTTAACATGCTGTCTAGGTTTGTCATAGCTTGTCTTCCCAAGAGTAAGCGTCTTTTAATTTCATGGCTGTAGTCACCATCTGCAGTGATTTTGGAGCCCAAGAAAATAAAGAACAGTCTACATATCAGAGGTGGAAGGTCAGACATGGGCAAATCAAAGCAGGCGCAATATATAGATTCATGATTATCTTGACTCGTGGGTAAAGCTGGCTTTTGATGTGAAATCTTATCTTGGTGAAGCCACATCCCAGGATAGTCTTATCATTTAGACATTCCTCCTTCTGTCTAATCTTGACAAACAGAAGGAAGCTCACTGTTGTCCACTGTTGAGGGGCTAACAAATTATGCTCAAAATTTTATGTATATTATTTCATTTATTTAACACCCAGTCAAACCAACAAACCAATCCATAGTTATTATTATCCACTTTTGCACTAGGTTCTGAGAGCTGTGAGTTAACCCCACAGTGATGTTTGAATCCAGGGGTGCCAGATTCTGTATCTAGTGTCCTTCTACTACTCCAGTGCTTCTAAAGTATGATTCCTGAACCACAGCATCAGCATCATCTGAGAACTTGTTACAGATGCAGAATCTCAGACCTCCCCCGCTAAATCCCAGAATCACACTTTGTGGTGTGGGGCAGCAGTCTGGGGTTCTACAAGCCCTCCAAGGGAGACTGATGCACATGAAGCCTAAGCACCACAAGACTACACCAGTTATATCTCAGAGCCCTTAATCCCTCTAAGTTCCTGTTAGTCAAGGTGTGCTCTGCAGACCTGGAAGCACTGGCTTAAGTTAGGAGCTTGTTAGAAGTATGGAATCTCATACCCGTCACTACACCCATCGGAGCAGAATGTGTATTTTAATACAATCTTTGGTGATCCATGAACATATTCAAGCTTGAAATTCACTGCTCTCAACTATATCTTTTTCTCCCCTTAGTATTAAATTGACCCTTCCTAGTCTAGATGTCCAGAATCCTGAGGGTCTGCTTTAAACCACGGGGCAGGAGCAAAGGCTGAAAGTCCTCTTGCTTTTCACCTTGGGACTGAGCTGAGAACTGTGCTTACTCTATTCTGATCAAATTCAAGTTTGCATTCCCACATCCTTGCCTCTCTAGCCTAAATGAATACACACAGTGACACCAAATATTTTTATGTCTTTCCCTTTGATGTCACCTTAAGCTAGTCACGACAGCCAGGGAGTAGCTCAAGTTGTGTTAACATGTTGTAAACTAGCAGGGATGGCAACTATTGCCTATTAATGAGGACAGAAGCTGGCTAATTCCTGCTCATTTCTATTCCAGAAACTAAATGTAGAAAGAAGCTCGTTGCTCCACAGTTGATGTTAGTTTCTTTCCAGTTCTGTGAATGGATGATGTTTAGAAAGCCAAAAATGTAGGCTCTTTAGGGGGGAAGACAGAGTTGTGAGGGGGGTGGTTTGGGGATCCCACCTCTGACAGATGAGTGAGAGTCACTCAGTCATGTCGAACTCTTTGCAACCCCATGGACTAAACAGTCCATTGAATTCTCCAGGCCAGAATACAGGAGTGGGTAGCCATTCCCTTCTCCAGGGGATCTTCCCATTCCAGGGATCAAACCCAGGTCTCCCACATTGCAGGAGGATTCTTTACCAGCTGAGCTACCAGGGAAGTCCTCTGACAGAGTAGTGGGGGTTAAAGACTAGTCAGAGGAAGATATTAATCATTGCTGCCGTGATTCCCTTGCTGTGGTTGGTTCTGCCCCTGGGCCACCTCCTTCTCATCTGCAGCCCTTGGTTTCCCATTGAGTCCAGGAATGCTAACCCATTGTGCAAAGGATGCCTTGCGTTTCAGGCTCCATTTTAATTTGTGTGAGTCCTTCAAACTTTCCATGGCCACCCCCTTAATACAGGGCTATCAGACACTAGCAGTTTACTTCTGTTATGCAAGAAACTGGAGGAAAATTTATATTCTTGCTGCAGACACTGTAAAGGGGAGATGCCAACATGTGTATGCATTAGAATAATCTCAGTGTTTGTCATAAGGTCAGTTCAGGGTCTGCTTCCTGAGTCCGAAATCCTGATTTGTGATAACTGTGGTAGGATGTAAAAAGATGTAGTGTTTAACAAGGGTTTCAGAGGATTCAGATGGTCTTTTCCATGGTGTCACTGTTGGCTAACAATATCGTTGACAGTTCAGTTCAGTCGCTCAGTCATGTCTGATTCTTTGCGGCCCCATGAACCACAGCATGCCAGGCCTCCCTGTCCATCACCAACTCCTGGAGTCCACCCAAACCCATGTCCATCGAGTCAGTGATGTCATCCAACCATCTCATCCTCTGTCGTTTCCTTCTCCTCCTGCCCCTAATCCCTCCCAGCATCAGGGTCTTTTCCAATGAGTCAGCTCTTCACATCAGGTGGCCAAAGTATTGGAGTTTCAGCTTCAACATCAGTCCTTCCAATGAACACCCAGGACTGATCTCCTTTAGAATGGACTGGCTGGATCTCCTTGCAGTCCAAGGGACTCTCAAGAGTCTTCTCCAACACCACAGTTCAAAAGCATCAATTTTTGACGCTCAGCTTTCTTTATAACCACCTCTCACATCCATACATGACCACTGGAAAAACCATAGCCTTGACTAGACGGACCTTTGTTGGCAAAGTAATGTCTCTGCTTTTTAATATACTGTCTAGGTTGGTCATAACTTTCCTTCCAAGGAGTAAGTGTCTTTTAATTTCATTGCTGCAATCACCATCTGTGGTGATTCTGGAGCCCAGAAAATTAATGTCAGCCACTGTTTCCACTGTTTCCCCATCAATTTGCCATGAAGTGATGGGACCGGATGCCATGATCTTAGTTTTCTGAATGTGGAGCTTTAAGCCAACTTTTTCGCTGTCCTCTTTCACTTTCATCAAGAGGCTCTTTAGTTCTTCTTCACTTTCTGCCATGGTGTCATCTGCATATCTGATGTTATTGATATTTCTTCCAGCAATCTTGATTCCAGCTTGTGCTTCCTCCAGCCCAGCATTATTGATAACCATGGGATTTTAGGAAGATCGCTGTATCTTTCATGTGCTCTCAACTATATGTTGATATAGTTGTGATTGATGATCATACTCTATAATAGTTTTCTCAGAGTTAGTTAATTATTATTTTACTCAGATATAGCTATTAGCTTCTGCAAGATACAGATACTATGCTGAATGCCAGGGATAGAAAGGTAAGTCAAGTGTCACTGTTCTCAAAGATGTCACAGTCTGCTGAAGACACAAACATACATAATAATAGATGACCATAAGCAAGCTAACTCATATAATAGCAGTAGGACATAGGATTCAAGAGGGTCCAGAAATGGAAACAGTGACATAAGTTAATTCCCGCTGTGTTCTGACAGTTCTCTATGTTGAGTTCTATAGGGGTATCTACAGCAAGGGGAGACACGAGTCATAGAGAATTCTTAGCCAAATGGGAAGGGCAGAGCTATACTAAAAATGTCCAGTCTGATGGAGAAAGCAGATTCAAATACTTAACTAACTGATTTTCCTCTGACTGATATGAGATTTGGTCTCCACTAAAGTAAAAGTGAAAAGAACTGTTAGGAAAAATCATGCTGCCAAAAGAGAATCTCAAAGGGGACTCTGGGAATTTGTGTCATTTCCAGGAAATATGGTAGTCCTGTTATTAAAAGCTTAGAAGAGACGTGGTTCAGTCCATTGCCTGGAGGTTTGAAGGCTATCTGTCCCATTTTTCATTATCTAATAATAAATATCATAGTGAAAGTCACCTTTAACACTTAAATATTGCTAGGATTTTATGGGATTGAAATGATTGGACTGCCATGGTATAGAAAAGCCATATGGGTGAGGTGGTTTTATAACACATGCTTGATAAAGCTATATAAAGCAAGCACCTGTACACCATCCGCTAAAATGAGAGCATTCGAGCATGGTGTTTAGGCATGAAGGAGCCTCTGCTTGTTAATTAAATCTGTTGGTAATGTTAATTTTCAAGAAATAGGAAGAGGAGGCTCAAGACGATTAGAATGGGATTTGTTCCTGGGAGTGGCTGTCAGCCTGGCTGTTACTTACATCAGCAGGACACATGAGTTCTTGATGTGGATTCTTCAGCCTGAGCTGCAGTTGGGCAGTATGGGGAGAGAGTAGACCAGTGCTGAGACTCACAAGCCAGTAGTGGGCTTCAGGGTTAGTATAGCTACTCAGGCTTTCCTCATGGCAGTGGGCTGTGGGAGCTATTTAGACCAACTATATTATTATTATTTTTCATCAAGGAGAGGGGTTTGTTAGGAGACTAGTTAGTTTACAAGCCAGATGGAAGTCAGTTTTGTGCTTACTAGTAACTTTGGTTTAATATTGTCATCCTAGTTTTTCTTGGCCTGCCCGAGAAGGCCAAGGGAGACTGGAGACAACCAGTGCTGGCCATAGATCTTTTATTGTATTTTTATTGAGGTGAAATTCACATAACATACAATTAACCATTTTAAAATGAACACTTCAGTGACATAGAATACCTTTACCATACTGTACAACCTCCACCTCTATCTAGTCCAACACATTGCATCACCACCCCCCAAACCCTATTAAATTGTCACTTCCTGTTTCTCCCTAGCCAGTCCTTGGAAACCACCAACTTGCCTATCTTTATGCACTGGCCTTGTGTGAATATTTCATACAAATGGAGTCATACAATATGTGACCTTTTGTGACCAGCTTCTTTCACTAGCATAATGCCTTTGAGGTTCATCCATATTGTGACAGGTTATCAGAACTCCATTCCTTTTTATGGGTGAGTAATGGTCCATGTATATGTACCAGAATTTGCTTATCCATTCATCTGTTGATGGATACTTGGACTGTTTCCACATGTTTTAGCTAAATTCTGTGCATAGTGCTGCTGTGAGCAGGAATGCACATGTATTTGAGTATCTGGTTTGAATTTGTTTGGGTATATACCTGGGAGTGGAATTTAGGTATATTGTTTGTATAAGTTTTTCCTTGCCTCAGTGCTGAGGGTGGTCACAGGGTAAGACAGCACAGCTCCAGTGAGTTGAGGGGGGCTAACTTTATGGGGCTCCTAAATGGAGGAGCCTCAGTTAGGAGAATATTCCCACTTATCTCTGGTCCGCCTTCTCTGGACAGACTTCTGGATGCAGGAAAGTCCTTGGGCTGATCCTTTTGAAGTACACTGTCAAGGGCATTTTCTGGCCCTGCGCTGTGGAATTAGAGCTCTTTGAAAACCATAGCTAGAAAAGCTGGGGGAAAGTGAAGAAAGCGAGCTGAAATGTAATTTCCTCTTTAATACAAACTGTCATTTAATCTAACATTATAGAAAATGATTAGATCTTAGAAACCTATAAATTACATTTGACAGCTCTCCGGCCTGCCTCTGCTCTTGCTTGGCAATTAGACACCACAACAGTGGGCTGTGGCTGAGAGGAGCACTCTTGGTGCAGTTTGTTTATTGGCTCTTAATGAGAAGCGATTAATCTAAATCACCATAGGGGTGGATCCTTTGCAAGCTTTGGAATCCGAGGTGGCAGTTGGACCTTTTGACAAATGTGGTGCTTCATCCTTAACAACAACTTACAGTTTGTGAGGGTGTGTGTGGTGCTTTCTTCCATGGAGCTGTGGGGAGAGAAAACACACACAGGCTCACACACGTGCACACACATGCACAGAGTAGCAGTCACTGGGGCAAGATGTAAAACTACAGCCTTTGGGCATCTCCATCTCTCTCCGTTTCAGTTTTTCCTCTCTTGCCTTTACCCACTCTCCCCGACTGCAGCAGCTGGGTCGCCTCATTACGCTGTTACCTGGAAGACCCTCTTCTCCGTCTATTACTGTTATTGTGGCTTTCTCTCCCCTGCCTGTCTGGGGACCGCCCAGCGCAGGATGATGGATCATTACAGAGAATACCTGCCTGGCAAAATTGCTGCCTCTTTGTCCCCTCCCCTCCTGCTTCATGTTGGGAAAGAGAGGAAGCCCCAGCAAACAACTCAACTCCCTGAAAACCCAAAAGGAAAAAAAAATACAGTCTGCCAAGGGCTCTTTTTTTTGGGAAGAATGGGGTCAAATTTGTAACTGAAGGGGTGGAAACCAAAGCGGTGGGGGGGGGGGGGGGGATGGTGGACAAAGACCTAAGGAGTCTCTCCAGCTCTGATTCTTTTCTGCTCCTGTGTTTGCACTCACCTTGCTCACTTGCCGTGTCCTCTCACTTTCCTTCGCGTGTTACCAACACAGAACAGCAAGGACAGAGCTCTCAACTTAGGAGGATCAGGTTCTGAGTTTGAGCCCCGTTTTTACACTTGGTGACCAGATGTGACCTTGGGCAAGTTGCTCATCACAGGCTCCTAGTTTCCTTGCCCCTAAAAAGGGATGTGGTTGGCAGAATAAATGGCCTCCTGGAAAAATCCTAATCCCTGGACCGTTTATATGTTAGGTTATGTGATAAGCGGGGATTCAAATTGTAGGTGGAATCAAGGTTGTTTATCTGCTGGCCTTAAAATTTTTTACTGTCGCTGTGGCTTTATTTCCCCTTCCTGTATGGAAACGGCCTGGCTTAGGGTGGTGATGGTTACGGAGAGTACCTGCCTGGCTCAGTTGCCAGGGGAACACTCTGGAAAGGCCCTTAAAAGTGGTGTGGACAAAGACTGTCCCTGCACATCAGTAAGTAAATGCGGTTGTGACCATCAAGCTGCTGCTGTCAACCCTGGCTGTGCACCCTGAAGATTCAGGCTGGAGAAAAAACAGGATACTGGCCCTGGAAAGTTAGGGTTCAAAAGAAATGATTTCAATGAGTCCAGACTATTGCATCTTCTCTTATATAGAATAGTGCTAAATTCATTAAGGTGACATGTTTGAGTTTTCTTGAATTAACAGTAGTCTTTTGATGTTATAACCTGGTGTTGCTGCATAAACTCCTTTGCATCCAGGCTCCTGACTTGCCTCTTCACAGCCATCCCTCAGAGCTATCTGAGAGAATGCCTCCCAGGCTTAAGTCCTCAGCAATTTCACTGAACAAAACAGAATTCTCAGCGTTTAGACTGTGCTTTATTTAGTTGATAGTTTGTAAGAGGGAAGAAGAGTCAGAGTGTTGTGATATGAGAAAGACTGGACTGGCCATTGCTGGCTTTGCAGATGGAAGGGGGCTTTGAGACCAGGGTTGGGAGTAGCCTGTAAAAGCTGGACAAAACAAGGGAGAAGAGTCTCACTCTAAGCCTCCAGGAGAGAAGGCAGCCCTGCTGACACCTTGACTTTGGCCCAGTGAGACCCATTTTGGGGATCTGACATCCAGTACTGTAGGGTAATAAAATTACGTCATTTTAAGCCATTCAGTTCAGTCGCTCAGTTGTGTCCGACTTTGCGACCCCATAAACCGCAGCACTCAGGCCTCCCTGTCATCACCAACTCCGGAGTTGACCCAAACCCATGTCCATTGAGTCGGTGATGCCATCCAACCATCTTATCCACTGTCGTCCCCTTCTCCTCCTGCCCTCAATCTTTCCCAGCATCAGGGTCTTTTCCAATGAGTCAGCTCTTCACATCAGGTGGCCAAAAGTATTGGAGTTTCAGCTTCAACATCAGTCCTTCCAATAACACCCAGGACTGATCTCCTTTAGGACGGACTGGTTGGATCTCCTTGCACTCCAATGGACTCTCAAGAGTCTTCTCCAGCACCACAGTTCAAAATCATCAATTCTTCAGCGCTCAGCTTTCTTTATAGTCCAACTCTCACATCCATACATGACCACTGGAAAAACCATAGCCTTGACTAGACAGACCTTTGTTGACAAAGTAATGTCTCTGCTTTTTAATATGCTATCTAGGTTGGACATAACTTTGCTTCCAAGGAGTAAGCGTCTTTTAATTTCATGGCTGCAGTCACCATCTGCAGTGATTTTGAAGCCCCCAAAATAAAGTCAGCCACTGTTTCCACTGTTTCCCCATCTATTTGCCATGAAGTGATGGGACCAGATGCCATGATCTTAGTTTTCTGAATGTTGAGCTTTAAGCCAACTTTTTCACTGTCCTCTTTCACTTTCATCAAGAGGCTCTTTAGTTCTTCTTCACTTTCTCCCATAAGGGTGGTGTCATCTGCATATCTGAGGTTATTGATATTTCTCCCAGCAATCTTTATTCCAGCTTGTGCTTCTTCCAGCCCAGCGTTTCTCATGATGTACTCTGCATATAAGTTAAATAAGCAGGGTGACAATATACAGCCTTGACATACTCCTTTTCCTATTTGGAACCAGTCTGTTGTTCCATGTCCAGTTCTAACTGTTGCTTCCTGACCTGCATACAGATTTCTCAAGGGGCAGGTCAGGTGGACTGGTTGGAGAAGGCAATGGCACCCCACTCCAGTACTCTTGCCTGGAAAATCCCATGGATGGAGGAGCCTGGTAGGCTGCAGTCCATGGGGTCACTAAGAGTCAGACACAACTGAGCGACTTCCCTTTCACTTTTCACTTTCATGCATTAGAGAAGGAAATGGCAACCCACTCCAGTGTTCTTGCCTGGAGAATCCCAGGGATGGGGGAGCCTGGTGGGCTTCCGTCTATGGTTTGCACAGAGTCGGACACAACTGAAGCGATTTAGCAGCAGCAGCAGGTGGTCTGATATTCCCATCTCCTTCAGAATTTTCCACATTTTATTGTGATCCACACAGTCAGAGGCTTTGGCATAGTCAGTAAAGCAGAAATAGATGTTTTTCTGGAACTCTCTTGCTTTTTTTGATGATCTAGCAGATGTTGGCAATCTGATCTCTGGTGAGGGACAGTGAGGCACCACTAGTTGGGACAGACTGGCTTTTAGGTGGTCCATTGGCCCCAAGGACTGCTCTTCAGAAAGTCACCTTGCTCCCTGTTGATCACATCCAGCATTTAGCTGTTGGGGAGCCCATCCTGTCCCTCAGAAGCATAAATGGTGATGGGGTAAGGAGTTGAGTTCTAACTCGTGTTCACATGCTCCTCATTCTTGTTGGGTAAAGTAATTAGCCTCCAATTAAAATAAATTAATTTTAAAAAAGGAGGTGCTCTTGGAATGGAGTGATTTGTTCCTGATGCTAATGAAGCTTTCCATAGCACAGTCTCTTCCAACTAGATCAAGACATAAGACATTTCCAAGTGTATTTATTTCCCTAATTGTTTTCCTTGGCTTAAGCTAATACTTGTCTTGCCCCTCTTAACAAGAATAATTATTCCCAAATTGCTAATCCCAGTAGGATTAAGTCTCCGAAAATTGCCTAGGTTTTGAAGGCTCCTCGTATGAAGAATTCAAGATCTGTTGGGAAAAAATAGTTTAGCAGGTCTCCCTATTTTTTTAATAGTGTTCCCAGAATGAAATACTAAAGCTACCACACTAGATAAATACTGTATCAATGACAATCTGCAATTTTTAAATTAGTCATAATGAGTACTCTGCAATTAATTTCCATTTACCACCCCTTGTGCATTAGAATATTTTCAGAATCTTCCTCACCCATGGCTTCAACAAGATGCTTATACATTAGATTTGTTTTGTGGTAGATGGTAGATAAAATGCAGGCTGGTGAGCATTTTTTCTTTATCTCTTCATATAGACATTGCCTTTCTGATTTTAGGATTTGAACAGTGATTCTTAACTCTGGGGCTCCACTGTGGTCCCAGATGTGCACAGTAGCAAGTTGGATGCTTGAAACAATAACTAATGTGGATGATGTTAATTCAGCTAGTTTGATATTTCTCAAGATCTTTGCCAATACACCTGGTTATGATTGATGGCTGTAAACATTGTACCAAATCCTTTGCCTTCTAACCTATGTCTCAGCACCCTCCGTCTGATCTCAGGTGTGCATGTCTGGTTTTGCATCTTTCTTCAGTGTTCCTAAGATGGAGAAAGACCAAACAAGCAAACCAAAGACCCTCAAACCATAACAAAACACTAAACACAGTTTGACAAAAGGAATGAAATGACTTCTAACTCTATCTTACAGATTCCAGGTTTTTTTTTTTTGTGTGTGAAACTTCTTTTTCCTTCTCTTCCAGGGATAGAATTGCTTTCTTAAAAATACTGGAATTAAACATCTTGCGGAAAAATAACATGGTCATCAGTTTATTAACTAACATGGCCATCAGTTTATTAACTGATCTGCATTAGACTTTGACAAGAGGAACCAGAGTGACAGACTACTGCCCTGAGAAATCATTGCCGCAGGTGCGGCTGGTGCAGAGTGGGCTGACAGTGGACAGTGCTCTCTGTAAAGATTTGCTGACTGCTTTTACTGAGATGGAGCCAGCTTCTCTGGCCAGGGCACTGGTGAACCACAAATCCAATGTAGTAAACATTTGGTCAAGCAAACTTAGAAATCCTTGAGTGACCTTCACTCACCACACATCAGATATTTATTGAGTATGTGCTTCCCTGAACCCCAGAAGGACCAGGGCATGTGATATCAGTGATATTCTTTGTCTTTCAGGAACTTAACATTCAGATGGCACAGTATGATGAATACAAGTGAAACAAAATTTAACTAAGTCAAAATATATGAATATATTTATAGCTTTACACATATTTTAAACATGAAGCCATAGCTCACTGTGACAATGAATTTGCCAGTGGAGTTGGTGGAAGGTAGAGATCATTCTGCTGAAGCATTGGAGAAACTTCATGGAAGGGAGAGAGTTAAAATGGGCCTGGAAGGAAGGTATGGATGAGGGAGGATGCTGGTCTTTCTAGGTCAGAGAAGAACACTAGCAAAGACAGGAATGTTAGAGGATTGGGCATAGTGATTGGGAAACAAACAAAAAAACTTTTAGGGAATTCTTGGGTAGGGTTTGTGGCTATGTTGTAGAGATCGAGCTTGAGAACAGCACAGGAAACCACTTACACGATGTCTGGGTGCCAGACTTGATATTCATGACCTGTTGAGGGGACTGGAATTTCTTATGGTGAGGAAATGCCAGGGTCAAGATCAGAGCTGTGCTGGGGGGCAGCCATCATGCAGTGCAAAGCAGGTGGATGGTTTAGAGCATGGGTGGGGGCGGATACCAGGGCTTCCTGCTCCAGAGAGGAGATCAACTCTCTGAGCTGGGAGGTGCTCTTGTTGCTTCTACAGTGAGGTACCCTCTCCACCTGAACTTCCCCAGGCCTGTTCTGCCCTCAGAACAGTGGTCACAGTATGGACACATATTTGTCCAAGGTTCTCAGTTTTTCCAAGGGCAGACAATGGGTAGCATAACTCTGTTGGGATTCTTGAAAAGGTTAATGGGAAAGAGTGAATGTGTGAGTGTATGTGTGTGTGTGTGTGTGTATGAATATCTATGTATGGAGGGGGGCATAGAAAGAAACAGTTCATCATTATAAAGGTAATATCTGCTCATTGCAGAATATTAGGAGAAAAAATAGGAAAGTGTAAGGAAAAAAATTACTCATGATCATGCCGTACAAGAATAACTACTGTTAAACATGCAGTGAGTTTTTCCTTCCAGTTCTTTTGTGCATATATATGGGCATGAGATAGAAACCATTTTTAACGAATTTGAGATTATGCCTCATATGTTTTCAGCCTGCTTTTTCTGCACTGCTTCCACATATGATTATTTTTCACATGTCATAAAGCTATTTGAATTATACTTAATAGCTGCATAATATTCCATTGAATGGATTTAGCCTACTTTAATTATTCTATCACATATTTGCATTGTTTCCAATGCTTTATGTTATAAATAACACTGAGATGAACACACAGGTGCATAAGCCTTTTATTGGGTCCCTGATGGTTTCCTTGGATAGATTCCTAGAAGAGAAATTATAGGGTCAAAATTATGAATATTTATGAGTCCTATTCCCTACTGCCACATTGCTTTTCAGCACAGTCATGCCAATTTATACTTGCGTCAACACTGACTGCCTGCTTCACTCCTCTGCCTTTGCCATGGTCACCAGCATCCCCCACATTGCTAGATTCAGTGGTCAGTTCTCCAGATTTCATCCCACTGAACTGTCAGCTACATTTGACATAGTTGAACAACTCTCTTTTCAGATATACTTTCTTCCCTTGGTTTCAAGGTTTTGAGGACACAACACACTCTGGGTTCTCCTCTTTCACACACTCCATTTCTGGCCCCTCCTTATCTCTTTGACTCTTCCGTGGCATGCTAGAACCCAGTTCTCAGGCTCTTTTGTATCTTTATCATGTCTCCTTGATCTCCAGATTCATATTTTTAAATGCTGTTCCAACACTGATGTCTCCTAAATTCTTATCTTCAGGCCAGCTCACCTCCTGAAAATAAGCCTTGTATATCTACTGTCCACTCCTCAGCCCCTTTGGATGGCTATTAGGCATCTGAAACCTCGCCTTTTCAAAATCATACTCCTTATTTCTATAGCCTGCAATCTGCTCCTCCCATGAGCTTTCCTGTCTCATAAAGGCCAGTTCTGTTTTCCCACTTGTTCAGACCAAAAATCTGCCTGATCATTTGAGTTATTTCTGATTTTTGATCATGATAAGCAACACAGAGATGAACATACAGGTATAAAGCTTTCTAATGCACTCTTCAGTTTCTCTCTACTCCCCACAGCTCGTCTGTAAGAGGACCCTTTTGACTTTTCCTTTATACCCACAGATGGACCACATCTCAGTAACTGAGATGGCCCTGTGTTGACAGTCTCTCCCACTTGGATTGTTTCAATGGCCTCCTACTGGTCTCTCTGATTCTTTTCCTTGCTGTTCCCTGCCTCTCACAATGCTCTTTTCAGCCATAGTGAAAGGATCAAAATACAAGCTGTAGGCTCCAGTGCCTAGCTGGAAGCCCACCAATGCTTTCCACATCACTGGGATAAAGCCAGGATGCTGGTATCACTTCCTGCCCCCCACGTTCAGCACTCTGCCGCCTTTGTTCTGCTCTAGCTCTCTGGACTCCTGCATCCTTTCTGAAATGTCACCTTCTCAGTGAGGCTTTTCCTGACCCTGCTCTTCACGCTTCATGCTTCAGACCCCCCCACCCCAACTTCAGCACTTCCTGTCTCCTTTCCTGATTTATTTTACTCTAAAGTACTCATTACCATCTGATAAGCTGTATATTTTACTTATTTATTTACTTATTTTCTGTTCTTCCCTCACTTGAATGCAAGCTTTCTGAGGGCAGGGTTTTCACTTGGTTTGATTACTGCTGTTATCCTGGACCTTATAGTAGAGCCTGGCATAAAGTAAAGACTCTGTAAATAATGGTTGAATGAATAGTGTTTATTCATTCTGATTAGTTTTCAAGTTTTCTCAACGCATTGTTTCATCTCATTTCATATCTAACTTTGTGTTTTAAACTGTGGTAAAATACACATAACACATAGTTTAACATAACTATTTTTAAATGTGCATTTCAGAATTGTTAAGCACATTCACATTGTTGTGCAGTCAGTCTCCAGAATGCTTTCCATCTGTAAAACTATGCCCACTAAACAACTCCTTATTTTCTGTTTTCCCCCAACTCCTGGCTGTAATTTTTCTACTTTCTCTCTTTATGAATTTGACTAGTGTAATTACTCTAGTGGAAATCATATAGTATTTGTCTTTTTATGACTGGTTTATTCCATTTAACATAATGTCTTTACATGTAATCCACATTGTAGTATGTGTCAGGATCCCCTTCCTATTTAAGACTTAATAATATTTCAATGTAGGTATATACTGCATTTTGTTTATTCTTCCATCAGTAGACACGGGTTGCTTCCACATTTTGGCTGTGGTTAATAATGATATTATGAACATGGGTGTACAAATACCTCTCCAAGATCTTGCCTTCAGTTCTTTAGGCTGTATATCCAGAAGGGAAATGGCTGGGTCATATGTAATTTCATTTTTTATTTTTTGAGGAACTATGATACTGTTTTCCAGAGCAGTTACACTATTTTAAATTCCCATCAACAATGCACAAGGGTTCCAATTTCCTTAAATCCTCATCGAAAATATGTTTTGTATTTCTTTGGGGAAAATGTTTATTGAAGTCCTTTGCTCATTTTTTAGTTGATTTATTTTTTTATTGTTGTTGATTTTGTTATTTTTATATATTTTTTCCTGATTGGCCTCAATTATTGTTGCTTTACTGGTGATGCTTGAGTTAATTTCTGGAGGATAAGTAGAAATATACTTAATATAATGGGTAAGGCTGAAAAGGTGGGGAGTCTAATCTTGGCAAAGAGAATGGCATGTATAAATGGTAACGAGTGAAAGGGACATGCACATAAGCATAAATATGCATTGATGTTCTATCTGAAGAATGTATATGTAGTTTACATATTTTCCCCTAAATAGGTATATATAATATATGTGTGCATATGTGTGTATGTATATATATACACTCACATATATATATACATACACTCACATATATATACATACATTATGAATGCACAAATATGGTAGCAAGTTCTCAATAGCAGCACTATTGACGTTTTGTCCCAGATAATTATTGGTTGTCCGGTGTTGTCCTGTGCATTGTAATTATTTGGCAGCATATCTGGCCTCTACCCACTAAATGCCAGTTACTTTCTCCCCTACCCCGCAGTTGTAACAATTAAAATGTCTCCATGGATGGGGAATGGAGAAATAAGTGAAGGGGATCAGAGGTACAAAGTTCCAGCTATAAAATAATAAGTTATGGAGGAGGTGAAGTACACATAAGGAACGCTGTCAGTAATATTCTAATAGCTTCGTATGGTAACAGGTTGGTATCTGGTCTTACTGAAGCAATTTCAGAATGTATAAAAATATAAATCACCAAGTTGTAAATGTGAAACTAATATAATATTGTATGTTAATTATGGTTCAATAGGAAAAAAATATTTCCATGCATTGTTGAATATCCCCTGGGGGCAACCCCTTTCCCTACCAGCTATAACCTCTGCTATAAGAGGAAATGTTAGAGAGGTAAATAGATAGATGGTGGTGGGGGTGAATACTGGTAATATATTGTTATATTGTGATTAAGAGCCTTATCTGTAACAGGCTCTATTTGGGTGTAAACCAATATTCAACAACATATCGATTATGTCAGTAGGTTTAGGGGTCAGCCTAAAGAATGTGTCTTATACTCTTTGTGAGCTTGTATTGATATTATTGTTATTTCTTACTGAGCTCTTAAGAGTCTCCCATTAGGACTCAATTATACAGTAAATTACAGCATTTCTCCTTTTCTGTTCAGAGGAAGTCTGCTTACTCCTATTCAGAGACTGTTTTCAAAGCATTGAACTACAATTTGTTTCCTTTGCATTTCTGGAAACTCTGGCAGAGTGAGAGGCTGAGAAACCTATAGCTTTCATCCCATTTTGTAGACCATACACAGGAGAATGGCAACTGAATAAAGTAACATATTCATTAATTTTTTAATTTGAGTGCCTTAAGACTTACCCAGCAGCAGGAAGGTAGGCATTTTAGAAAGATTTCTGGGGCGGATTTTGACATTTCCAGTACTGATTTTGATTGATTTAAACACAAACAAGCTTTATAGGCTTTTGAAATTCTAAGTTAGTGAAGCAAAATCTCTGCCTGATTCAAGACTTCCACCTGTGTCCCTTGTAATTTGCAACCCAGCATTAAAATTAAGGCCACCGTTATTCAACTTTACCAGGAATTTCCTACTAAAAGATAAAAGGCCCATATGTATATTGATAAACTCTAAAACTTGTCCATCTCTAATCTGAGGGACGGACAACCCATGTACAGGGAATAGTTCAATTCAAAGAGATAGGTTTTGTGAGGTTCTTACTCCCAAGGAATGTTTAGTTATGTTCTTACCCCTAAGGTATGTTTCATTCCTTCATGGGCCAGAGCCTCCCACTGAAGAGATGAGAGTGGTCATTCAGAGTACAGTTATATTTAGTGAGTTGACAATTACCTACTGGTTGGTGTTCATTTTGGTGGTGTTTTATATTTGCTAATAGAGTGTGCTTTTCTTAAAATGTTGCCAGGAATGTAAAATGCATGTAAAATAAGTGTAGAATGTAGTTTTGTTTTCCCCCATCCTTTCACATTTTTTAAAAATTGTGATAATGCACAATGTGAGATTTATACTCTTATCAAACTCTTCCAATTGTGCAATGCAGTATTGTTAACTACAGGTACAATGCTGCTCAACAGATCTCTAGAACTTGATTATCTTACAGGCCTAAAACTTTATGCTCATTGAACACCATTTCCTCTTTACCCCCACCACCCACCCCTTAGGTTTTTATCAACAAAATTCTGGAATGAGGGGAGTCGTGACAGAGGCAAATAATCCGTAAATCTCCAACCTGTTTGGCATCACTTCTGCCTTTAGTTATGTTCTTATTCTGGGTAATTTATAGATAAACATTCATGTTTATTTAGCAGTTGTGGCCCTATGCTAAGCTCTTTGGTCATTATTTCATTTAATCCTTTCAATAGCATGGTGAGTTAAACATGATTATTAACAGTATTTTTCTTAGATGAGGTAACTGATTGGAAAAACTGGGTAATATCTCACGTTTACACATAAAGTAGCAGACTGGAGATGTGAACCCAGGACAGCTGCCCCAGAGCCTAAGGCATTGATAACTCTGTTTTAAGACCCCCTTCTCTTCCAGCATATGTATTTACCCAATGCATATCTTGTATCTGGACAAGCTGGATAAAGAATCAAAGCCTAACTGAAGCAAAAGCCAAATAAAACAAACAAATCTCCATTGGGAACTCTTTCCTGCTCATTCTATCAAAATCACATAAATACAGAATTCACAGATGTCTGAACCTGTATTGCCATAGGCTTTCTACATATATACCTACAGTTATGGATTCAAAGGCAAGGGTTGTAAATTTCTTTGTAGGATGAAACTCTCATAACTATGCCAAGAGTCACATACCTATATCACAAATTTAGTCCACAGACGATATTTAATGTGAGTATAATGTTTTTGGTAACAACCTCATTTTAAACATTTTAAGGAAATGTGTGCACTCTCTATGTTGACAGAGTACTTACTGCTTCTTTTCTTGCTTTATCTGCTTTTCTCACTTAGTTTACCTGCTTTGTCCTTTTAGGCTTTTCTTTACCTTCGAAATCCCTGCTTCCCAGTAACAATTTGTGTGGACATGGAGTGATTTTCATTATATATGTAGGTATAGAAGTCATTATGTAGAGTCATACAAGATATATATATTTTACTTTGAGGCTTAACTTCTACTGAGGCTTTGCTTTCTGATTCCATTTATGTTAGTATTATGGTTCCCTCTTTTTCTTTTTCTTTTTTTACTTTTTCTTTTCAAGGACTAACATTCTATTGTCCCTTTGGGTTCTTATTCACTTAATTCTTCATGTCCTCTTGACCAAAGTTGAATGAGTCAGAGGAGGAAAGGGGCTTTTTTGAAACTGCTTTTTTTGTGTGTAGATTTCTTGTTGTTGTTTAGTTACAAAGTCATGTCCAGCTTTTTTGTGACCCCATGGACTGTGGCCCACCAGGTTTCTCTGTCCATGGGATTTCCCAGGCAAGAATGCTGGAGTAGGTTGCCATTCCCTTCTCCAGGGGATCTTCCTGACCCAGGAATTGAACCCTCATCTCTTTCATTGCAGGCGGATTCTTTGCCACTGAGCCAGTTTAGAGATGCTTAAAAGAAGAATAAAAAGCTGCTTCTTTGACTTCCCCTTGTCCCTTGGTAAAGATGACAAAGTGCTTTTCAAGGTGTAGCAAAGCATTAGTATTAATATGTGTGTATGTGACTCAAGGTGGTGATATCTGAATCTGTTAGAGGGGGTAATAGGCAAGTTACTTTCCTCCTCTGAGCCTGTTTCCTTACCTGTAAAACACAAATAATGATACATCACATAATTTGTTTGAGGTTTCGAGAAAATATCCTATAAAGTACCCAGCATAGGTGAGAAATCTAAAACATGTAGGTTTCTACATCCCTCCTTCCATTCTTCTCAGACACTAGATTGAATATAGATACTGCCAGTGATATCAAAGTGTATAAAAGGATTTCAGAGAAAGATTGCAATAAAAATGTACTCTTGCCAAAAAGGGTCCCCTAAAACCAACTCACAATGTCAATACACCTTATATATAATTGCTTTTCTGTACATGTGTATGCATAAATGTGCCACAGAGGTGTACATGTAAGCATATGTGTGTACACATACCTGTAACATTTGTGTTGTATGCAGATTAATGTGCTTTGTATATGCAAGTATGGAGTGTGTGTGCAGGAAGAAACAGGGCTAGAAGAAGAGTACATTGCGCTAGATGTTTGATGGTAACCCTATTGTAACTCATGGTATATAAAATAAATTTCGTTTATGATGTTGGTCTTATCTTCTAATTAAAATCATAGGCATGAAACTTCTTTATACCTGCATAAAAGAAGCAGTTTAATTTCTCTGCACCAGGGGAGAAATGATTTCATTGCCTGTTATGTAGCCCATCAGTACTTGGTGAGGGAGAGTAGTTATGAAAGCCTCATCCTTTCCCAGTATATTTGTCCTCACAATCTTCAAGGAGCATGGATGCATCCTCTGAGGTTTTTTCAAGGTCAGCAGGGGTACTTTTCCCAGTAGTCCTTACCCTTCACAGTGCCAAGGGAGAAGACAGTTATTCTGTCTACAGTTATTCTATCTAAGAACTTTCATCCTAGGTTATTCACACATTGAAAAAAAAAAAGAAAAGAAACTAGACTGCCTATACTGCATCTATTTCTCAAAAATTTGCTGATAACTAGTAATAACTTATTTCAATGAAGCCAAAGCAAATATTTGAGAAAAAGAAAGTAAGCTTGTCTTGGAAGTTATAAAGGAACAAAAAAGGAAAATGACTATGAATCTTAGCAGTTAAAGGCATTGAATTTGTGTAAAGCTTACTTTTTAATACTGATATATACTATTGGTAAATTTTTAAAACTCTACTGTTCAGGAGTTTCATTTTAGAAGCATATGGAAATGCTTCTTTGACTTTACTTGGTACTTTGGACCCCATGGTGCAGACTGTGTGTGGCTGTAACCCTAACAACTAGTGGCAGTACAGCCCAAGACAGGACAAATTACAAGAGGAAATGAACTCATTTGCTCATTAAGTCACTTAACAAACATTAGGAATTCAAGGAAGTTAGATTGAGCTAGATGATAAAGGTCAGAAGAGCTGTGCTAATGATGGAATGATACACATACACACGGGGCAGGTATGTCAACCCATTTTAAGAATTTTAGGATATAGGGAAATCAAAGATAAGTCATTGAATGGTTTTAGATTATTCTGGCCACAGTATACAAAGTGAATTGGAGGAATACTGGTTGAATCTGTGAGAGGGACTAGTGGTATCTTATAGGAATCCAATACAGAAATGGTCACATTTTGGACTAACACAACCACAATGGGCAGGGAGAGAATGGATCTGATTTTAGAGTTAATTAGTAGGTAAAATATGCAGAGCTTAGAGACTCATAATTATAGGAGGTGAAAGCAGAGTTGGGGATGAACCTCGGGCATTTGGCATCACATGGGTGGCTGGTGGAAACACTCACTGCACTAGGAAACACTCGGGGTGGAGACGAGGGCTTGGATGAAGTATCCTGTGGCATGCTGAGTTTTAGGTGTTGTGGGATAGTCAACCTGAAGAAAGTGCCAGAACTCTTAGTGTTCAAGTCTGAAACTGAGAGGAGACCTTAGATTAACTTTTAATTTATGAATTTTCCCCAGAAAAGTGGTAACGAAAAAATAAAAATGAGAGTGGAAGAGGTCACCGAGGAACAATGTATCTAGTGAAAAGAGAAGAAGGTCAAAACTGAGGGTTGAGGAATGGTTATACTATAAGGATAATCAGAGAAAGCTGAGTATTCAAAAGAGGTAGAAAGGAAAACCAAGACAAGTATAGTGTTACAGAAGCCCCTGGAATAAAATGCTTCCAGAAGGATGGAATTGTCGGTGGCCACAAAGACTGCAAGGAGTTTAACTAAGGGAAAGATAGTCTGAGTGTCTATTGGATTTAAATACTGAAAAGTCACTCACACATTTAGTGAGACCAGTGCCACTGAGGTCCTATGAGTAGAAGACTTTTGACTCCTGAGAGGTCGATAGTAACCATAGCTGTCACTTGTCAAGAATATGCATTATGCCAAGCATTCAAAGCCAGTTCTGGTATCATCAGACTCAGTTATTGTTAAGGAAACTGAGGCCTCTAGAAGTTAAGTAATGCTCCAAGGTGACAGTATGCAGAGAAGTGTTGAGACCTGGACTTGCTGTCTCAGATGCCAGTGTCTGTTCACTATACCACCCTGTGCATTCAACTTGGGAAGGACAGACTTTCTTGAGCGTCAGTCCAAAATGGCCTTCAGGGATATGTGCTTTGGAAATCAACAGGAGCAAAGGGATCATGAAACCACCTAAATCAATTAAATCTCTAAAACTGTTCAGAAGGAACAAAACAGTGGGATCTTTTTCATGACTTAAGAGCAAGAGAATGATGGAGAGTGATGTGGAGAATTGACAGAGGAAAGACGAAAAGACAGAGGTGTGATGGTCCCAAGGTCAAGGGACAGAGGACCATAAGAATAAACTTCCAATACATACAAGTATAAATATCAAAAATGAAAGTATTTAGAAGATGGACATCAGAAAAATGAAGCCTCATTTGTATGCAGACCTAACCTTGCACAGTATTTTAGCTCAATTCACCGATAAAGGACTGAATCAGGAAAAAAAATACCAGTATTTCATCTAGAGACCCAGATGCCCTTTTCTGTGCTGTGATATATAAGTAGAAATGACTTTATGCTTTAATTTCTTGTATTTATTCTCTGCTACTGACTCTGTCTATATTTTCTTCTCTTTCCTTTCTTTAGATCATGCTTCTTAGTGATCCTGAGATAGAGAGCAGCATATTGATCAGCTCAGATGAAGGGGCAACCTATCAGAAATACCGGCTCACCTTCTACATCCAGAGTCTGCTCTTTCACCCCAAGCAAGAGGACTGGGTACTGGCCTACAGTCTGGATCAAAAGGTGAACAAATACTGCTTTCATTTACATCCTGTCACCCAGGTACCACCCCATGAAAAGCACTTGCCTATTTACTCAGTCCATATATACAAGGGTATTCAATGACATTGCATTGTTCTGACTACACTGATTATGTCTGCAGCATCTAACTTTCCTTTTTAGTCTTTAATATCAAAATATGCAGGTGGGTATATTTCATTAATGACAATGCCATTTGTCATTTCATAAGTTTAAGATTTTTTGTGTGTGATTTTATTCATTTAACCTTTCAAACAAACCCTGTGCTATAAATGGGAAATGTGTATTCAAAATAATTTTATGGAGACTGAAGTAAGCATAAGTGCTGAAAAGCCAAGGTACTTGTTCAAAACCACTCACCTGGTAGCTAGAGGAGCCAGAACTTGGAAGCTTATTGTCAGACTTCAAGTCTAGGCCTATCCTATCACACCATGCTGACTTGAATTGGAATATACCATTGTTCTCAGTTTAGCAAAGGGAGGACAGCAGGGTTGTGTCTACTTTCACTCACTGTTGTAGCATCAGTCTCTAGGATAGTGCCTGCCATTTAATAATGATCAGTAAATATTTGTTATATTTGAAAGTTTGGACTTCCTTGGGAGCTCAGATGGTAAAGAATCAGCCTGCAATGCGGGAGACCTGGGTTTGATCCCTGAGTTGGGAAGAGCCCTGGAGGAGGGCATGGAAACCCACTCCATTATTCTTGCCTGGAGAATCCCCATGGACAGAGGAGCCTGGAGAGCTACAGTCCATGGGATCGCAAAGAATCATACACAACTGAGCTACTAAGCACAGCACAAATATTTGTTAAGCAAATGAGTTAGTGGATGGATGCATTGCTATGGTAATGAGCCCTTTATAGTTGATCAATTTATATCTATGAAAAGAGAATTTAGTTTGTTCTTTGTATTTCCTACTTTTTCCAGGACCTTGGTACAGTGTGTGATGCCAAACTATTATGTCACAATGTTGTGGAATCAATCAGTGAAAGGGAATGGATACTTATGAGTACTATCTTACGTAGAGTTGTCTACAGAATAATGCTATTGAAATAGCTTCTTGTCTCTGTTCTCTCAAGTCCTGAAACAGTTGCTCCTCACTATATGTTTGAATCTGTAATTAGTAAATGTGAGTGTGTGTGTATGAGGTGTCAGCACCTTTAAACAATAATTTCAACATAACCTTTATACCTCTCATTAACAGAGCCTCAGGGTGGGCATCAGGTGCTAAATGCAATTCCCTAAGGACACCCACATGACATTTGCAGAGCAAAAACCATTGCAAATACATTTCTTTCATGGCATCAGGTGGATATTGTGTGAAAGACTTAGCCTAATGTCAGATAGTCAAATGTCTGTTTAAATGCTTAGTAAAGCCAGGAATTCTGAAGATATGTTGAAAAAAATAAATCATTTAGATGTTATTAAATGGCTGTCTGATAATTTATTTAGGTGAAACTCAGAACTCTTAAACCATGTTTTTATTTAGGCAGAGACAAGCTAGGTTAGACAAGCTAGGCAGCGGACATCTCATGCCAAGAGGCTGATAAACCAAATGCAATATAGAAGTATTCCTTTTCTCCAGCTCCACAGCACTGAGAACATCTACAGCATTGGTTGTGAAGTACCCTTACAGATATAATGCGTTCAAGATAGTTTCTGACTTGGTGGTTGCTTTTTCACCTGGTGAAAATATTTGCAAATGTGGCAGTGTACACTGATGGATTTTCCTAACCACACTGAACATTTCCAGGTGCATTCTTCCTTAAGCTCTCTTTCTTGTTGACATCTTTTGTGTGAAGTGGCTGAATGTTCTTTAGGCCCATAAAGTTTCTAACTGGTGCCCTGCCACTCTTTTAAATAAATGGTGTGAGAAAGCCGATGATGCCCCCGGCAACATTTGTAGAGATGCCATAAAACATCATCCAGGCATTCAGGTTACAGCAGAGTTTTTCTTTATTTGGGAGTAATTTATTGGTTTAGAGTCAAGGAAAGGGATGCTCTGGAGCAGCAAATGAAGATGCAAGGGTAGCCGAGATTGATATACAAATGTCTCGTTTCAGACTGCAGCCTTCTCTGACATGCATGCATTGAGGCACGGGCTTCTTCCAAAGAAAATGAAAAGTGCTTGTATTAAGGTAACTGCAGCATCAAAGGGAGATGTTTGTGGTGAGGAGAGAATCGATGTTTCCATTATTGTGCCTTTGATGAAATGCACTAGCAATTTCTTTAGAATCTGTAAGGCTATCTCTTTACGTTGTATGTATTACAAAAGACCTAATTGAATGATATTTTAAAAGGACAATATCCAATTGCTCTACCTTCCAAATTGCTACCCCAAAGCTGCAGGAAACTTGCCAGGAGCTCTCACTCAATAAAGGCACTGCTGGAGAATTAAGGAAATACCTTCTGGATAGAACAAAATTGTGTCTAGAAATTGAGAGTGCACATAATCTTGTGTTCATTGAGATGTTGGCTGGCAGCTTGTGAATCCCCTGGGAAACCTGGCTACCTTTTGCTGGTCAGGGCCAGGTTGGCGGTGAAAGAGATCCAAGCCTTCCAACTTCCAAAGCTATGAAAGGGTGTGGAGGTAGGGCAAATGTACCTTGCACTTGACCCTGTGGGAGAATCATACCTCTTCAATTCTGACGTGTCCCAGTCTCACAGAGTCCTTCTGTGTCCTTCTCAGTGTGACGTGGGCCTTTGATCAAGTCCTTCTGTGCTGGCTATACTGTGGGTCCTATTACCCCCTATGCCAGCTCCCCTCTGCCTTACAGATTCTCCTGCCATCTTGCATTTTAACATTAACTGACTCAGTAAAGATGAGATTCTTTCTTGTGTACAAGAATCTTGGAGATGTTTTTATAAGAATCTTGGAGGTTTAAAAAAAGCACAGCAGAAATAATAGGTTATGGTTGACCAAATTGGATATCATAAAAGAAAAGCTACTCCTCTCCTCTCAGAACCAAAGCTCTAGAACATCTTAGGAGAGCTGTGTATTTACTAGTTATTTAGAAGACAGTATTCTCTTTTTGCCTCCATCAGACTGTTTCCTTGCTAACGACTGAAACAGCTCACTTTGGGATATTTTGAATTAGCTGGAGGGCTCAATAATCTTACTGAAACCGAGAAGTTTTGAAAAGATTTTGAGATAGGTTTTGAGGACATTGCAGTCCTTTAAAAAGATAGGTGTTATTCTCATAGTTACAGAAAGCTGATGTTTAAAAAAACAATCCCTCATTTTGACAAGGAACTCAGTATAGTTTTTTGAATGGCACATGATCATGTATTCACAGATGCATACAACCTGGACAGGGGGCCTTCCGCAGAGATGCAGAGTTGATAATAGCTGTTTTCCTGTGTGAGAGGTGGGATTGCAGGGCTTTCTGTTATCATTTGTCTTCTTAGCAAAATGAAACTTTAACACACCTAGCTGGCTTTAGCCATCAGAAATGAGAATTTCAATGGGATTTCAGACTTGATTGTTTTTTCAGACGCTTCTGGGCTAGACTAGTCTAGAACTGCCTGAAATTTCAATGTAAAAACTACTTTCTGAAAGACTAGCACACATAATGAAGGGTTGCTGTATGGTAATTGGGAGGGGGGGCGGTGTGCAGCTATGGGTGTTTTCTTTTATTGCTGGCCACGCACTAAGTTCAATAGCAGCTGACAGAGTGACAAGCTGGTTAAGAAACTGATGCCATCTTGGGCATTGTTGTTTAGTCGCTATGTCATGTCTGATTCTTTTGTGACCCCATGAGCTGTAGTCCACCAGGTTCCTCTGGGCCTGGTCACTGGCAAAATAGGGTCTGCAGTGGAGAGGATGGGCTGCCACACATGAGCAGAACACTAGTGAGTTAGGGTGTATCTAGTGTTAGAAGGCCTGAAAACTCAAAGGGAAGTTTAAAGTTGTACTTCTGAAATGCTGGTACAAATGAAGAAGTTTCTTTCATTTATATTCTCATGAAAACCCTCTGATTAGAAATGTAATTGTGCTCAGAGCCTTCAGGATTAGCCGGAGATGGTAACTTTCCTCAGTAGCCATTGACAGAAAGGCTTCATGGCTGCCCAGCTGGTGAGGACGACACTGTTGGGAATTATGTTAGGCTGACTGTGGTGTTGAAGCCTATTCCCTATGGAATAAGACTGGGACAAAAGGTACCTCTTATTTAGAGAGAGACACTGCATTTTCATTAGGTCCTCTTCCATGCCTGTAAAATCACTTGTCTATCACTGAAGAGGGGAAAGGAAAATCCATAGCCCCACTCACCTAGGGTGAGCCCACACTGCTCTCACAGATGTCTCATCCATACAATAGAAATATGCTATCTCCATCACCATAGAAACACCAGTTTCCAGGAGGCCACTTTCCTGAAGGTGAACACAAAAACAGTGGACTGAGAGAGAATGGCCCTATTTTGTATTAAAAAAGATGGTGCAACCACCGTGTTATTCAGATGTTAGCATTAACCTATTTGTGCTGAGTTCTGAATGACAAAACTGGTTTAATGCACAATACTAACTTGCATTCAATGAGGGCGGTGCAGTAGGAATCTCTAGTCTTTGCAACATTGCTCTAAGGATGCTGGCTCAAAGGAACAGACTTCAGCAAAAGTCTTTATCTTCCCAAGCCTGCCTTTTCTATACCATGTCCCAGACTTCAGGTCCCTGCCTCTACCTTCTAGGTTTCCTTTTTGGTAACCTGACACCTTTTGGTCAGGAAAAGAACATTTGCTAAAATAATTAATGGAAGATGCAGCATATATATATATATATATATACATATATAATATATATATATATATATTAAGAAGGGCATACAGGTACAGCAACACCTTTCCTGAAGCAGTTATGCTCTCATGATAGAACTTCAGGTGTGGCAACACTTTGGCGAAAGAGGTGACTGTAGGAATAGGTGGGCAAGGGATGTGTGATGCAGTCTCTTCTGGCTGCATGTGACCTGTGTTCCTCCACCCCTTCCTGCATGGAGTGACCTGACCTTCACATGTGCACTGGCCCTTTGTGCTCACACTGCTGCTGCCCAATGTCCCTAACTCTCATCCCTTTGCCTCATTCTGACCCTAGGTTTCCAGTTTTCCAGTTGAATCTAGTTCTTCTGCTTATTCCTTCCTTTGCAAGCCTCTCTGGGCTTATGATCTGGCTGATCTGACCTGGCCAAATCTCCCATCCTCCCTCCATTCTCTGCCTCTACCTTGACCACTCCCTCTGGTACCTGACCTTTTAAAGTCAGGGTCAGTCTTTAAGCTTTTTAAATCAAAGTATAATGTATATATACAGGAAAGTGCACATATCATGAGCTCAATGAATTTTCATAAACTGAATGCACCTATAGAACCAGCACCCTGATCAAGAAGCATAACATGATTGGAATTCCAGCATCATCCCCCTTATGTACTTTTTCAGTTATTACCTTCTACCCCAAGCCCAGCTGCTATCAGTAGGGTTCTTACCTTCCATCCCAAGTCCAGCTGCTATCAGTAGGGTCATTTTTAATGACTGGCTAAACTGGTGAAGAAATAGACTCAAGATGAATTCCTTGGAAGAAAGGTTGGAAAATAGCAAGTGAGGTAACTGACAGAGAAGGAGACTTTAAAAATATTAGCATTAGAGAATTAGTGTAAGCCAAAGGCAAGAATTCATTGACGTTCAATAAGTCTAGTTAATCCAGAGAATTCATAAGGAAACTTTCAAAAGATGCTCATTTAAAATTAATTTAATACATTTTAATTTAAATATATTTTCTTTTCTGTGCCATAAGGAAGATACCCAGTGTCGACAAAGTTTTGGTGAAACTCGTATTTTGAAATTGTACTGATGGTCATGCAAATGAATTTTCCTTCCTGGAAAACATCTTGGTAATGTATCAGAAGACAAACACGTTTTCATAACTTGATTCAGCTACTTCACTTCTGAGACTGAACCAAGAGAATAATACCAAAAAGCTTTAATCATAATAATGTTTATCAAAATCACTTATAAAATGTGGATAGAAATTTGCTCAGTACCCAACATTAAGGGATTTTAAATCAGGGTATATACATTTACCCAGATATCATGCAAACATTAAAATGGTGATTATGATGACCATGTAGCAACATGGATACATATTAATATCTATTTAGTACTTATATATCTCATAGACATTATATATTCATATAAATTCATACACAAGTCATAGAAAATTAAGTATTATGCTTTGAGTATAAGTATGCAACAAATAAGATAAAAGAAGGAAGGAAGGAAGCAAAGAGGGAAGGAAGAAGAAAAAAAAATGGTAGAAGATATTGCCAAATATTACCTGAGTTCTCTTAAGATGATGGGATTGTTTGTAGGGTTTTTTTTTTTTTAAGCCATTTGTTTTTTATATTTTGTATTATTTTGTTAGATTACTTTTATGATTCAATTCAGTTCAGTTCAGTTGCTTAGTCATGTCCGACTCTTTGTGACTCTCTGAACTGCAGCACCCCAGGCCTCCCTGTCCATCACCAACTCCCGGAGTTTACTCAAACTCATGTCCATTGAGTCAGTGATGCCATCTAACCATGTCATCCTCTGTTGTCCTCTTCTCCTCCTGCCTTCAATCTTTTCCAGCATTAGGGTCTTTTCAGATGAGTCAGTTCTTCACACCAGGTGGTCAAAGTACTGGAGTTTCAGCTTCAGCATCAATCCTTCCAATGAATATTCAGGATTGATTTCCTTTAGGATGGACTGGTTGTATCTCCTTGCTGCCTTGAATAACTTATGTTTAGTCCCAAATATAAGACAGTGATCTTTAAAAAAAGATTTTAAGTGTGAATAAGGTCAATTTAGGTAAAAGCACTTTAAATCATAATTTAACTACATTTTCAAGAGGTGGTGTGGTGTAGAGGAAAATTTCCCTGGACTTGGAATATATCAAGTCTAAGGTTTTTCTTTTCTTTAGCTTTGCTTCTCACTATGGTCCCTTTTGAACTGTGAAACTCAAGGAACTATTTATTTTTTCTAACAAAAAAAATTCTTTTTGGATATAACCTCAAGCCATATTATTTACAACTCAGTGATAGATATAGGTTTTATTATTTAGAAGCACCCACTATAGTTAGATATTAAGAAAGTGATTGCTTCTGGTGGTTTTTCAGATGAATTTTTTGACTGTATCCTAAAATTGACTTGGCATTTGGTTATTTGATTTGACAGCTTTAATGGAAACAAATACTCTGGAGCCAAGAGATACAGACATATGCAGTGAGTTGGTATTTGCGCTTAGTAACTCTTATATTCCTCATGTTATGTTACTCGGTACTCAACATGTAAGTGCTTCTTGGAAACAGAGCAAATATGTCCTTAGGTATCCCTGTGTATGGGCACCAATGGGTGCTTTTATGTACATGGTTACATTGAATTCTTATAGGGATCTGCAAAGTGGGTATTGTTATTTCCAAGTTACAGGTGAGTATGTGACTCCTGAAAGCAGTATCCATTTGCTCAAGGTCACCTCGACAGTGAGGGGACTGGCCTGCTCTCTGCATCTGGCTGAGACCCTCAACTATGACCATCACACCTGACTCTGACTAGTAGATGGACAGACTTTCCGCCACCTGGGGCAGAATCCCATAGGGGCCAGTCTACCCTGAAGCTTAGCCTCAGAGAGCACTGTACTAGTGACACAACAAAATCAGCCAGGCAGAGACCAGATCTTCAGATGAATCCAGTTACTTCTAGCACGTCCCTCAGCTGATGTCACTTACCAGGGTGGCACCTTGAATAGAAAAGTCATCAAATTGCTTCCTGATAAGTCATAGGACTGAATAATTTCCCCCTGGCAGAAAATAAGCAACAAAGCAGTTGTGTGTGTGTGTGTTTTCAGGTTTCATGCAGTTTTGCTCACTTTTCCCATCCATTTGTTCCAGTGTTTGAGTTAACATATAGATTAAATAAGTCTTTGCCATTCAAATAGGTAATACTATAATCTGGGTTTTTTAAGGAAGTTTATAGAGACATCTTTAATATGGTAATGAAGATAGAAGTTGAAATCATTTAACTTCATTTACAAACCATGAATATGTATTATGCTTTAAATGAAAAGAAAGGCTAAAACAGATATAGTGTTTGTTCAATTTGCTAAAGAGAAGACAATTTGTCAAGATTTTTTCCCCAAAACTCAAGCAATATGCAAATATAGGAAAATCAGACCCCCATGTTAATTCCATGGCATGATGAATATTTTTATAATCCTAATTAGTACCAGTCATTTAGTCTAGCAATTTCCCCCAATCTAACCAATTTGAAATTAAAATAGATGCCTTGATTACAAAACTCATTAGCAACGAAGCACCCTTCTCACTAACCAGTTCATTTAAAATGCACAAACTGAATGAAGTGTGGAATACTTGTGTTGTCAATTGGCATAAGTGAAGTGAGTCTTAATTGGGACCATTGTGAAGTATTTGTATTGCTGCATGTTTCATTGCAATATAATATATCATTCATTAAATGTAACAAAAGCAGCTTTTAAATGGTTTAATTAAGCGAAGTTGGTGTGCTTGGTAATTTTTATAAAGTCTAATGTCACAATTGTTTGCATTTGGAGTACTGGTAGGTATTAATGTCAAGAAGATGAAGTCTGACTCTGCATTTATCACTCCGATTACGCAAAGAATGGCAGGTTTAATGTCAGAGGAGAAAATTAAATTATAGAACATTGACTTCTTACTGAAAAGTACCCACATGCATATTGTCCTTGTGAATTTGGACATGGAAACTCCAGAAAGGCCTGATTTATGGCTGAGAATGGAGAGGAAGGGCTGAGGACTTGGGAGTGAAATGAAAGGAGAAAATAACAGTTGGGGATTTTTTTTTTTGGTAATTTCTTTTTTAATTTTCTTTTTTTAATGAAGGGAGGAAGTAGTAGGTGGAGCGAAACTCTATCCAATGTATTTTTGTCTACTCAAAAGAGCAATAGAGATGAGGAGCACTGCAGATTGATGTTCTGTCTAAGCCAAATGTGGGAGTGTGAGAGGAGGGGGAAATTGGCTTTGGACCAGGGAAATACTGGAAGCAGGGCTCTACAGAAGTCCTGAATGGGGGCCAGATAACAATGGGTTCAAGGCTGGTTTTTCAGGGACAGAGACTGTACCATGAGTTGCAGCAGTGGAAGGCTACAGGTATAAAGTATAAGACAAGCACAGAAGTCACTTTCTGTTGTTGCTTCTTCTGTGTGCAATCCAGGTGTCACCTGTTACATCTTATTTATGGACTATTTCAACCCCATGTCAATAAGGATGCAAAAGTCAGCCATGTCACTGATTTCCTTGAAAAATCTAATTTTGACAGTCCTGCCTATATTCATTTGGTGTCTCCACTGTAAAGGAAATGGTCCCATTGACTTCTGATTGCAAGATTTGCATTTCTTTGCTGGAGGGCTTTCTCTGAAGGGTTTTGAGGCTACTCAATCCATTTCTATAGAAGTGCCATGGAATTAACATGCAGAAGAGGCCCACAGCCAATGATCAACAGAATTTGGTGTAGAGATAGCATAGTTTCTTCTCTTCTCATGTGGAACAACTCCAAAGAGTTTTACACTTTTTTTTTCCAGAATGTCCCAATGGAATTAAGCTCTAGTTGCCCAGAGTTAGCTGACTTTATAACATATCATTTCTACACTCCATTGACTATAATTTCTGTACTCCCATACTGTTTCCCAAACACACTGCTTAGTTCTTATCTCAGTGTCTGCTCCTGGGGGAACTCTAACCAACTGTGACAAGCGTGTTGTGATTTTGGTAGTGGTATCTGCAGATTTCTAAAGGGAAGGACAGGGGACACAAGCAAGTCTCCTTTGACATTTCTGTGTTCTTAAGTTCCTTCTGGGCTGTGCCAGCCTCTCGTTTTCCTCATTATTGTTAACCAAATAATATCCTCTCCCCCAGAATAATGCCCATCTCTGAATCCTTAGACCTATAAATACATTTCCATAAAGGGCGAAGGGGGACTTGGTGGATGTGATGAAATTAAGGATCTTGAGATGAGGAGGGTATCCTGCATTACCAGGTATGCTCAGGGTAATCACAGGGGTTTGGTTTTACAAGAAGGAGGCAGAAGAATAAGCATTTAAAAAGGAGACATGACAATCGAAGCAGATGTTGAAATTATGCTTTCTGAAGATGGGGCCACAGGCCAAAGGATGCAGGCAGTTTCTAGAAGCTAAAAAAGACAAGGAAATGGGTTCTCCAAAATCTCTGGAAGGAAGACAGCCCTACTGACACTTTGGTTTTAACCCTGTCAGACTCATTTGAACTTCTGGCTTCCAGCAATATAAGGTGATAAACTTGAGTTTTTGTAAGCCACGACCTTTGTGGTAATTTGTTAGAGCTGTGAGAGGAAACGAACACACTCACTGACCTTTCCCCAGCTTCGGTGCATCTTCTGTCTGACAGCAGGCAAAATCCTCTAGTTACCTGGCTCTGCTTCCTGGAAGCCCAGGTATCCAGAGTTCCAGACACAGGTCATACGTTTGACTTCTAACATTGATCCATGCCATCTTGAAATAAGAAAAGTTCCTCCAGAGAGGAATTACGGTGAAAAGAAATACAGACCTGTTCCCCATCTTGTCACATACTGTATTAGTTTTAGGTCTGCTGTAGCAAAGTACCACAGACTGGGTGGCTTGAACAGCAGAAACGTAAGGTCTCACAGTTTGGGAAGCTGGGACGTCTTAGATCAAGGTGTCAGTGTAGTTGGTCTTTTCTGAGGATGCTGTCCTAGGCTTCTTGATGGCTGCTCTCTTTGTACTTCACAAAATCTTCCCTCTGTGTGTTTTTGTGTTCTAATTTCCCCTTCCTATGGTAACATATTTCTTTAGGGCTCACTCTAATTAACTCTTTAAAAGCTTCATCTCCATATATAGTCATATTCTAAGGTACTAGGGATTAGCATTCCACAGATGGGTTTGGAGGAGATACAATTCAGCTGATAAATGTGTGTCCAGGTTACTAAGTGATAAAAATCTTGTTGTGCTTTAGGTCTGTGCTGACCTGAAGAGTTTCCCCTGTGTAGCACTATTGCTTCTGAGGCAAGTGGAATGTAACCAGCCTCCAGGAAGAATGTTAGGAGGCTTGGGGGTGGCGGGGTGGCGGGGTGGCGGGGGGAGGCGGGAGTTAAGGAAGTAAGGGTAGGGTTTATCCCTGGAATGAAAACCAAATTCTCATGAGAGTTCCTGAGACTAGTCAGGAAGGTCTCAAACAGGTCTTTGGCTTTGACTCTGGGTTAGGGAATCATGGAAGGGATGAGAGGAAAGATGGTGCCCAGGCTACGGAGAACATAGGAGAATGGTTTGAAAGAAATCTCTGTTAGAAACTTATTTTTGAGAATCATGGCTATTTGCTTGTATAAGCCAGATTTGTTGTGTTTGATTTTTGGTTTTGATGTCTAAGATTTTCATTTTCTCTTTGTATTTGAAAATGTCAGTAGATCTCAGAGAAAGAGGTTTAAATGACCTGAAGGTGTTACACATGCTGTTTAGTCGCTAGTCGCTGAATCGTATCCAACTCTTTGCTACCCCATGGACTCTAGCCCACCAGACTCCTCTGTCCATGGAACTTCCCAGGCAAGAATATTGGAGTGAATTGTCATGCCCTCCTCCAGGGGATCTTCCCAACTCAGGGATCAAACCCACGTTTCCTGCATTGCAGGTGGATTCTTTACCACTGAATCACCAGGGAAACCTACACATCTTCTTAGAATTCATCATTGTAATACGTTTCTCCATAGCTTGGAAAATAAAGTCAGCTCAGCAGAGAGATCATTGTAATTTTAATGCTGTCTCATTTTCTAACCCTTTCCCCAAGTCTTTTGTTCACTCATGTAATAAGGAAATGTATCCTCTTGGTTCATCCCAGAATAACTTGGCATAGACACTTCTCTCTGGGAGTCCTTTTCTCCTTCTTTATCTAGTTATCTGTCTCTATCTTTTACAACTCAATGCTAATATGACTTTTGAGAGAAAGCTTTCCCTAGACAACCTTATCTATGGAGATATAACTATCCTGACTTTTTAGAAAAATTTAGAAAAAAAGCTATTTTCATGTTAGCATACTCGAAAGGTTTTGATTTTATGGTTTTACATACTTAAAATACATGAGGGGTGCAGAGGCCAAAATGTTTCTCAGTATTTAGGACATCCAAAGATCTTAAATTTTAAGTCCCTGGACAAGAGATAAAGAAGACCCAAGTTATGATAATAATTGTGGAGTTGAAAAGAAAGGAGAAAAATTATAGAGGGATTTGAAAATAGGAGCAAACTGGGTGATTGTATAGAAGTCACAGGAAGGAGGGGTGCCTGATAATCCTGATGTGACAGGGCTCAAAGGGACATCATTGATCTGATAGTCTGATTGCCTTCAAAAGTATCTAAGGCCGTAGGCTGCGCCCATAGCACGTTTCTTTCCTGACCAAGGAGATACTTGTTTCTCAAACACACTGGGTGGAGCGGGAAGACCCTGCTGGGCCTTGCCTCCAAGGTATAGCGTGGAAGGGACAAAGACCTTCTTTAGTGGTTGCTTTTCCATTTAGCTGCTTTTCTGACGTTTTGCCCCTTGCCTCCCTTGGCTGCACTGATCACTGGAGGCAGCATCCAGCAGTATCCGTCTGAGAAAGTTATTGAAACAGTCTTTTTAAAATGGAGACTTTCTGGTTTGAAGCGCTCGGTAGAGATAGCAGAGATCGTAACTCAGAGCTTTGTAATAAGCAGCTGGGGAATGAGTGAGGGAGAAAAGATATATTAACTTTTCTTTCTTCCAGTATTGTTGTACTAATATTGGACTTGAGTGTTTTCATAATTGAGATGCTGGAATGTGGATGAGGTATCTACTCTCTCCTCTTTTTATCTCAGGCAAGGATAGTTTCTGGAACCTTCTAGTCCAGAGGCTCTTGAAGGGAGTTTTCCAGTTTCACTAGTAGATCATTACCCTTGATATAATCTGTTTACCCTCAGGTTTATACAGTCTCTTCCCTTTTTTGATGCTGAAAAATACCACTTTAAAAATCAGATAAACAACTGATATTGTTCGTCTAATCATCATTACAGGTATCACAACTTAATCATTAAAAATAACTGAAAATTATGCCATGATGTATGTCTTTTTTTTCCCCCTCCCAAGTAACTTATTAACAGATACCAGGGCCTAACAAATTCTTACAGGTTCTTGTTTTAGAATCTTGAAAGAATTTTTTCTTTCAAGATTGACAGAATCTTGACAGATTAAATATTGACAGAATAAATAGGAAAATGAAGAAAACCTTAGAGAGCAAAAACTATCTCATATTTTTTAGTATATTGAAATTAACAACCTCCTTAATCACCCAGATAACAGGTCAAAGATATTATATTCCACAAGTACTTGTTGAGCATATACTGTGTACCACAACCTAGGGATGCAATAATGAAGGATACTGATACTATCTCTCCTGTCATTGACAGAGAAGCATTGATGAAATGAGTAATTGATGGCAATGATGATTAGTCTACAAAATAGGGTTCTAGGTATTGAATCTTTTCCCTACCTTCATTGCAGGCAGTTTCACTGCATAATTAATGGACCAGAAGATAATTTGCTGTAAAAGATAAAATAATGAAAATAAAATAAAAGAAGGGCTTTAAAAGAACACAATGAAACATGGAAAAATAATAAAATTAGAAAAATATTTTATTGTGAAAAATGAAAATATAAAAAATATTGAATACATTTAAAATCTGTACACTGATGGTTATCGTCATATTTGGGTGTATCTTAGAGAAAACTATGATAGTTCATTTCTCAAAGTTGATTGTTAAGTCTTCAGGATCTAATGTTGGACATAAATTCTTCATGATACAGAAAAATCTGCTGTAAATCTCTTCAGATTTCCCTGGAAGGAAAACAGAGGAGGGATGCTATTATTTTTCATCAATATGGGTAATGTACATAACTGGCAGAACATATGGAGATTTCAGTTAAATGTTCTATCACATGCCCAGTCCTTATATCTCACCATATCATCAAAGCCAATTTCCATATCAAATTCTGAAATTCTGTTGACATCATGTTATACACTATCAAATAGCAAAGAATTTTTATCATTTTCAAGAAACTTAAGTTCATCAGGAACCATGTAATGTGTCTTTTGGTGGGGGGGAATAGGGGAAGCTTGATTTTTCTTCCTTGCCTTCAGTTTCTCATGTTGTGTGATAAATTTGGTAAAGATGACGTGAGTGAACAAGCTATTGTATCTAAATGAGCCAACGACTCCATAATTAAAGCTCCCAAAGCCTGTTGTGAATCATAAGCAACCTCTTTTTCATTTGCTGTAGCTTGGTTTTGACAAGTGGGAGGGTGGCTGGGTTTCCTGAAAAATTTGCAGACTGTTTTGTTATCATTTTCTAGTAGTGTACAGACTGGCTTTATACTCTGTTGCCTCACACTTCCTGTAAGTTTTCTTAGCACCATATTTTCTAAGACCAGAGTTTTTATCCGCTAATTTAATGCCATCGTGTCCACTCATCACAGTATAGACCATATGAGACCTAAAATTTGTATAATATAAAAATAGGAGTAGCATGTCAATGATGAAATGAAACCAAATTGCCAACCAGTTATTTTATTTTGTTATGTCAAAATTGCTTTTCAACTAATTATTGAATAGTTGCACTGTGAAATTGCTTGTCCCAAAGGTGTTTATGGTGAAAAAACTAGGCATGACAAAAATAGAACTCTAGATCGTTATGAAAACATATTTAGGGAAAAGCTCTGAGCTAGCTTCAAAAATGGTTTATTTGGCATTTGAAGAGTGATATCTTGAAAATATAGATATTGAAGAGTTAAGATATTCTTCTGGAGTTAAACATTTTTAAGTGCTCATAACTTTATTTAAAGTAAAACTAAGGTCATTCTATGAGTTGCTTTCAGATGTTTATAAACAACTTTATTGAGGCATAATTGATGTGCAATAACTGCACACATTAAAGTGTACTAATCTGATAAGTTTTGACACTAGCATGCCCATGTATTCATAACTAGAGTCAAGACAATCAGCATATTCATCACCCCCTTATGCTCCTTTGTAATTCCTTCCTCCCACCCCTCACAGTGTTCACAGTTGGGGGTTTGCTGACAGTAACTATAGTTTAGCATACATTCTCTAGAGTTTTGTATAAAAGGAACAGAATGTACTCTGTTTTCGCATGGCTTTTTTCTCTTATCATAGTATTTTGAGATCCATCCACGTTGCATGTATCAGTAGTTTATTATTACTTTTTCTGGGTAGTATTCCATTCTCTACCAAAATTGGTTTATCCATTCACCTATTGATGGATTAACCTAGGTTTTGGCTATTATGCACAAAGATGGTATGACCACTCCTGCACAAGTTTTTGCACAGATATATACTTTTATTTCTGTTGGACAACTACTTAATACTGCAATGATTGGATCATACAATAGATGTAGGTTCAAATTTTTGGGAACATGCCAAACTGTTTTCCAAGGTGGTCGTGCCATGTTACATTCCCAAGAGTAGAACATGAGAGTTACAGTTGTGCCACCTTCTCATCAACACTTGTTATAATTAATTTTTAATTAATTAATTAAATTGAGATATAATTGACAAAATATTATGTTAGTTTCAGATATATTGCCTAATGATTTAATGATTTGACATTTGCATATGTTATGAATGGATTTTTCAGGTGGCACTAGGGGTTAAGAACCCACTTGCCAATGCAGGAGACATTAGAGACCCAGGTTCAATCCTTGGGTGCGGAAGATCCCCTGGAGGAGAGCATGTCAATAAGCTCCAGTATTCTTTCCTGGAAAATCCTATGGAAAGAGGGGGCTGGCAGGCTACAGTTCAGTTCAGTTCAGTTGCTCAGTCGTGTCCGACTCTTTGCAACCCCATGAACTGCAACACACCAGGCCTCCCTGTCCATCCCCAACTCCTGGAGTTTACTCAAACTCATGTCCATTGAGTCGGTGATGCCATCCAATCATCTCATCCTCTGTCATCCTCTTCTCCTCCTGCCCCCAATCTTTCCCAGCATCAGGGTCTTTTCAAATGAGTCAGCTTTTCACATCAGGTGGCCAAAGTGTTGGGGTTTCAGCTTCATCATCAGTCCTTCCAGTGAATGCTCAGGACTGATTTCCTTTAGGATGGACTGGTTGGATTTCCTTGCAGTCCAAGAACTCTCAAGAGTCTTCTCTAACATCATGGTTCAAAAGCATCAATTCTTCAGCGCTCAGCTTTCTTTATAGTCCAACTCTCACATCTATACGTGACTACTGGAAAAACCATAGCCTTGACTAGACGGATCTTTGTTGGCAAAGTAATGTCTTTGCTTTTTAATATGCTGTCTAGGTTGGTCATAACTTCTCTTCCAAGGAGCAAGTATCTTTTAATTTCATGGCTGCGGTCACCATCTGCAATGAAAAATCATTGCCCCCCAAAGTAAAGTCTGCCACTGTTTCCACTGTTTCCCCATCTGTTTGCCATGAAGTGATGAAATCAGATGCCATGATCTTAGTTTTCTAAATATTGAGCTTTTAAGCCAACTTTTTCACTCTTCTCTTTCACTTTCATCAAGAGACTCTTTAGTTCTTCTTCACTTTCTGCCATAAGGGTGGCATCATCTGCATATCTGAGGTTATTGATATTTCTCCTGGCAATCTTGATTCCAGCTTGTGCTTCATCCAGCCCTGCGTTTCTCATGATGTACTCTCCATATAAGTTAAATAAGTAGGATGATAATATATAGCCTTGACATATTCTTTTCCCTATTTGGAACCAGTCTGTTGCCCCATGTTTGGTTCTAACTGCTGCTTCTTGACCTGAATACAGATTTCTCAGCAGGCAGGTCAGGTGGTCTAATATTCCCATCTCTTCAAGAATTTTCCACAGTTTGTTCTGATCCACACAGTCAAAGGCTTTCTGGAACTCTCTTGCTTTTTCAGTGATCCAACAGTTGTTGGCAATTTGATCTGTGGTTCCTCTGCCTTTTCTAAATCCAGCTTGAACATTCAGACATTCATGATTCATGTACTGTTGAAGCCTGGCTTGGAGAATTTTGAGCATTACTAGCGTGTGAGATGAGTGTAATTGCATAGTAGTTTGAACATTGTTTGACATTCCCTTTCTTTGGGATTGGAATGAAAACTGACTTTTTCCAGTCCTGTGGCCACTGCTGAGTTTTTCAAATTTGCTGGTATATTGAGCACAGCACTTTCACAGCATCATCTCTTAGGATTTGAAATAGCTCAGCTGGAATTCCATCACCTCCACTAGTTTGTTGGTAGTGATGCTTCCTAAGGCCCACTTGACTTCACATTCCAGGATGTCTGGCTCTAGGTGAGTGATCACACCTTTGTGGTTATCTGGGTCATGAAGATCTTTTTGTATAGTTCTTCTGTGTATTCTTGCTACTGCTTCTTAATATCTTCTGCTTCTGTTAGGTCCATACCATTTCTGTCCTTTATTTTGCCCATCTTTGCATGAAATATTCCCTTGGTATCTCAACTTTTCTTGAGGAGATCTCTGGTTCTTTGTACAGTTTGGATATTAACCCCTTGTTGGATATATCATTTGCAAATATGTTCTCCCACTGAGTAGGCTGCCTTTTCATTTGTTGATAGTTTCTTTGCTTTGCAAAGACTTTTTAGTTTGATATATCCCATCTGTTATAGTTATTTTTAAAAAATTGTGATCATTCTAATAGGTGTGTAGTGATGTAGTGTTTTGGTTTTCATTCTCTTAGTGACTAAGGATATTTTAATCATCTTTCCATGTGCTTTTTTGCTTTCTATATTATTTATTTGATGATATCACTGAGCAAATATTTTGCCTATTTAAAAATTTGGTTGTTTTTGTCTTATTATTGAATATTGAGAGTCATTCTGTATTCTGAATGAAAGTCCTTTATTGGATATAGGATTTCCGGGTATTTTTCTCCCATACCATAGCTTGTCTTTTAATTCTCTTAACAGTGTCTTTCAATGAAGAAACTCTTGTCACTTTGATAAAGTGTAATTTTTCAGTTATTTGTTTTTGGATCATATTTTTGGTATAATATCTAGGAAATCTTTGCCTAAGTCAAGTTTACAAAGATTTTCTCCTCTGCCCTTTTGTAGATGTTTTATAGTTTTAAGTTTTATATTTACGCCTTATGATCTGTTTTGAGTTAAATTTGCAGATGGTGCGAGCTATAAGTCAAAGTTTATTATTATTGCATGTGGATGCCGAATTATCCAATGCCACTTATTGAAAAGATTATAACGTTTCCATTGAATTGCCTTTGAACGTTTGTCAAGAATCAATTGTCCATATACATACAGTTATATTTCTGGACTCTATTCCATTTCAATCATTTATTTGTCTGTTTGACACCAATGCTACAATATCTTGATTATTGTAACTTTATAATGTTTTGAAGTCAGGGAGTAAGTCTGTTAAAGTTCTTATTTGTCAAAGTTGTTGTCATTCTAGGTACTTTGAATTTCCATATGAATTTGAATATCAACTTGTTGATTTCACCTCTCCAGAGAAAGATTCTGGAATTTTTTATTAAGATTACAGAAAGTCTAGAGGTCAATTTGAGTATACTTGGCATTTTACATATATTAAGTCTTCTGATTCATGAACATATTATCTTTATTTATTTGGGTTTTCTTTAATGTGACTCAACAATATTTTATATAAATATTTTATAGGTCTTGCATCTCTTTTGCCAGATTTATCCCTAAGCATTTCATATGTATAATTTTTAAATGGTGTTTTAAAATTTAATTTTTGATTCTTTGTTTATAGAACAAGTAGAAAGAAATATCAGTTCAGTTCAGTCACTCAGTTGTGTCTGACTCTTTGCGACCCCATGAACCACAGCACACCAGGCCTCCCTGTCCCTCACCAACTCCTGGAGTTTACTCAAACTCATGCCCATCGAGTCGGTGATGCCATCCAGCCATCTCATCCTCTGTCATCCCCTTCTCCTCCTGCCCCCAATCCCTCCCAGTATCAGGGTCTTTTCCAATGAGTCAACTCTTTGCATGAGGTGGCCACAGTATTGGAGTTTCAGCTTCATCATCAATCCTTGCAATGAACACCCAGGACTGATCTCCTTTAGGATGGACTGGTTGGATCTCCTTGCAGTACAAGGGACTCTCAAGAGTCTTCTCCAACACCACAGTTCAAAACCATCAATTTTTCAGCACTCAGCTTTCTTCACAGTCCAACTCTCACATCCATACATGACCCCTGGAAAAGCCATAGCCTTGACCAGCCGGACCTTTTTTGGCAAAGTAATGTCTCTGCTTTTTAATATGCTCTCTAGGTTGGTCATAACTTTCCTTCCAAGGAGTAAGTGTCTTTTAATTTCATGCCTGCAGTCACCATCCACAGTGATTTTGGAGCCCCAAAAAATAAAGTCTGACACTGTTTCTACTGTCCCCCCATCTATTTCCAATGAGGTGATGGGACCAGATGCCATGATCTTAGTTTTCTGAATGTTAAGCTTTAAGCCAACTTTTTCACTCTCCTCTTTCATTTTCATCAAGAGGCTTTTCAGATCCTCTTCACTCTTTGCCATACGGGTGGTGTCATCTGCATATCTGAGGTTATTGATATTTCTCCTGGCAATCTTGATTCCAGCTTGTGCTTCTTCCAGCCCAGCATTTCTCATGGTATACTCTGCATATAAGTTAAATAAGCAGGGTGACAATATACAGCCTTGACGTCCTCCTTTTCCTATTTGGAACCAGTCTGTTGTTCCATGTCCAGTTCTAACTGTTGCTTCCTGACCTGCATACAGGTTTCTCAAGAGGCAGGTCAGGTGGTCTGGTATTCCCATCTCTTTAAGAATTTTCCACAGTTTATTGTGATCCACACAGTCAAAGGCTTTGACATAGTCAATAAGGCAGAAATAGATGTTTTTCTGGAATTCTCTTGCTTTTTTGATGATCCAGCAGATATTGGCAATTTGATCTCTGGTTCCTCTGCCTTTTCTAAAACCAGCCTAAACATCTGGAAGTTCTCAGTTCACGTATTGCTGAAGCCTGGCTTGGAGAATTTTGAGCATTATTTCACTAGCATATGAGATGAGGGCAATTGTGCGGTAGTTTGAGCATTCTTTGGGATTGCCTTTCTTAGGGATTGGAATGAAAACTGACCTTTTCCAGTCCTGTGGTCACTGCTGAGTTTTCCAAATTTGCTGGCATATTGAGTGCAGCACTTTTACAGCATCATCTTTCAGGATTTGAAATAGCTCAACTGGAATTCCATCACATCCACTAGCTTTGTTTGTAGTGATGCTTTCTAAGGACCACTTGACTTCACATTCCAGGATGTCTGGCTCTAGGTGAGTGATCACACCATTGTGATTATCTGGGTCATGAAGATCTTTTTTGTACAGTTCTTCTGTGTATTCTTGCCACCTCTTCTTAATATCTTCTGTTTCTGTTAGGTCCGTACCATTTCTGTCCTTTATTGAACCCATCTTTGCCTGAAATGTTCCCTTGATATCTCTAATTTTCTTGAAGAGATCTCTAGTCTTTCCCATTCTGTTGTTTTCCTCTATTTCTTTGCATTGACTGCTGAGAAAGGCTTTCTTATCTCTCCTGGCTATTCTTTGGAACTCTGCATTCAAATGGGAATATCTCTCCTTTTCTCCTTTGCTTTTTGCTTTTCTTGTTTTCACAGCTGTTTGTAAGGCCTCCTGAGACGACCATTTTGCCTTTTTGCATTTCTTTTCCATGGGGATGGTCTTGATCCCTGTCTCCTGTACAATGTCACGAACCTCCATCCATTGTTCATCAGGCTCTCTGTCTATCAGATCTAGTCCCTTAAATTTATTTTCCACTTCCACTGTATAGTCATAAGGGATTTGATTTAGGTCATACCTGAATGGGCTAGTGGTTTTCCCTACTTTCTTCAGTTTAAGTCTGAATTTGGCAATAAGGAGTTCATGATCTGAGCCACAGTCATCTCCTGGTCTTGTTTTTGCTGACTGTATAGACCTTCTCCATCTTTGGCTGCAAAGAATATAATCAGTCTGATTTCAGTGTTGACCATCTGGTGATGTCCATGTGTAGAACCTTCTCTTATGTTGCTGAAAGAGGGTGTTTGCTATGACCAGTGCGTTCTCTTGGCAAAACTTGATTAGCCTTTGCCCTGCTTCATTCCGTACTCCAAGGCCAAATTTGCCTGTTACTCCAGGTATTTCTTGACTTCCTACTTCTGCATTCCAGTCCCCTATAATGAAAAGGACATCTTTTTGGGGTGTTAGTTCTAAAAGGTCTTGTAGGTATTCATAGAACCGTTCAACTTCAGCTTCTTCAGTGTTACTAGTTGGGGCATAGGCTTGGATTACCGTGATACTGAATGGTTTGTCTTGGAAACAAACAGAGATCATTCTTTCGTTTTTGAGATTGCATCCAAGTACTGCATTTTGGACTCTTTTGTTGACTATGATGGCTACTCCATTTCTTCTAAGGGATTCCTGCCCAGAGTAGTAGGTATAATGGTCATCTGAGTTAAATTCACCCATTCCAGTCATTTTAGTTCGCTGATTCCTAGAATGTCGACATTCACTCTTGCCATCTCCTGTTTGACCACTTCCAATTTGCCTTGATTCATGGACCTAACATTCCAGGTTCCTATGCAATATTCCTCTTTAGAGTATCAGACCTTGCTTCTAACACCAGTCCCATCCACAACTGGGTATTGTTTTTGCTCTGGCTCCATCCCTTCATTCTTTCTGGAGTTATTTCTCCACTGATCTCCAATAGCATATTGGGCACCTACCGACCTGGGGAGTTTCTCTTTCAGTATCCTATCATTTTGCCTTCTCGTACTGTTCATGGGGTTCTCAAGGCAAGAATACTGAAGTGGTTTGCCATTCCCTTCTCCAGTGGACTACATTCTGTCAGACCTCTCTACCATGACCTGACCGTCTTGGGTGGCCCCGCACGGCATGGCTTTGTTTCTCTGAGTTAGACACAACTGTGGTCCTGTGATCAAGTTGGCTACTTTTCTGTGATTATGGTTTTAGTGTGTCTGCCCTCTGATGCCCTCTCACAACACCTACCTTCTTACTTGGGTTTCTCTCACCTCGGACGTGGGGTGTCTCTTCACGGCTGCTCCAGCAAAGCACAGTCACTGCTCCTTACCTTGGAGGAGGGGTATCTTCTCATGGCCGCCCCTCCTGACCTTGAACGTGGAGTAGCTCCTCTCAGCCCTCCTGCGCCCAGCAGCAGCCGCTCCTTGGAGGTAAATATCAGTAAGGATATAGAATTAAACAACACAGCAACTTAGTCTAACTAATATTGATAGAATTCTTCATCCAACAGAGCAGAATACATTCTTCCCAAGTGTACATAGAATGCTTACCAGGATTGGCCATACTGAGTTCCTTTGTGACTGAGCATACTTATTGTATTTCTTCACTTGTAAAATAGAACTATTTTAACAGGTTTCAGAAAAGTATGAAAATTACCTAGTGTAAGAGAAGATGCTTTGAAGCCATTAACGGGACTTTGAGAGACAAGAATTAGTAATAGAGAAAAAAAATCCTTACTACTAAAATGTAACTTTAAAATGTCAGGTAAGTACAAATTTCTGCCCTCACATCCCAGTGAAGAGATCAAAGTAAATACTTCAATATTTCAGTGAAGGAAGATGCAGTCAAGGGGTATGGAAAATGAAAAACGTGGCTTTTTTTCCAGAGATGGTCCCTGGAAACTCAGATTACTACAAAGAGAAGATATTACAGGTGATGCAAAAAAAAAAAAAGCCTAAGTAATCTTGTGAAGGTGATTTCTTCTTGACATAGTTCACCTGGAGGTTGTTCAGTTCAGTTCAGTTCAGTCGTTCAGTCATGTCTGACTCTTTGTGACCCCATGAACCCCGCAGCATGCCAGGCCTCCCTGTCCATCATCAACTCCTGGAGTCCACCCAAACCCATGTCCATTGAGTTGGTGATGCCATCCAACCGTCTCATCCTCTGTCGTCCTCTTTTCCTCCTGCCCTCAATCTTTCCCAGCATCAGGGTCTTTTCAAATGAGTCAGCTCTTCGCATCAGGTGTCCAAATATTGGAGTTTCAGCTTCACATCAGTCCTTCCAATGAACACTCAGGACTGATCTCCTTGAGGATGGACTGGTTGGATCTCCTTGGAGTCCACGAGACTCTCGAGAGTCTTCTCCAACACCACAGTTCAAAAGCATCAATTCTTTGGCGCTCAGCTTTCTTTATAGTCCAACTCTGACATCCATACATGATCACTGGAAAAACTATAGCCTTGACTAGATGGATCTTTGTTAGCAAAGTAATGTCTCTGCTTTTTAATATACTGTCCAGGTTGGTCATAACTTTCCTTCCAAGGAGTAAGCGTCTTTTAATTTCATTGCTGCAATCACCATCTGCAGTGATTTTGGAGCCCAGAAATATAACATCAGCTGCTGTTTCCCCATCTATTTGCCATGAAGTGATGGGACTGGATGCCGGAGGTTGGGAACTATCTATTTAAAATAGCAAGGGCTATTTGAGTGCATCGTTTCTTTACCATAAACTATTAAAAACCTAAAGATAATCTTTGGTTTTGTCTTTCATCAGCTTCATGTAGACTTTTGTTTAGTATGTGTACTTTTCTGTCCAACTCTGTCTCTCTTGGTGTGAGACTTGGACTTTCCATCAATAATCATATCAAGAAATCCAGTCTTGATCAGACAGTGACCTGTCTTTATAGTCATAGGGAATAACCCTTTGTGGATGTTTCCAATCTCTGGGAGGAGAAAGCACATCTGGAGTTGGAGGTGAGAGAGGTATATGTGTGCTTTTTGTTTCAGGGGACTGTCCCTTCAGGATTATCTCTGCAGTAATTAAAATCCGGGATACACAGTGTAGCATGTAGTGATCTTTTCTTCAGTGTCTGTTTCATGTGGACATCTTGGTTCTGTAACAAGACCCTTATTTTCTTATGCCAGAGGTTTCTTTTCCATTCTACAAAATTTTACTGACAACTTGAAGGGTTTAAATAATTGTATACAGTACTTATGTGGATATAATGATGAATCAGACTCAGACCTTCCCTGAAGTAGCTCAGTCTAATGAGAGAGAAAAAGTAATGAACTGTTGATCACATATGTTAACGGAGGAATCTAAGAAACTAATGACTTTCTGAGACCACCAGCAGGGAAGGGACTGTGGAGACTACAGAATATTGGGGGAGGGAGTTAGCTGGACTTTGAAGGAAGAGGGAGATTTCACCAAGGAGGGAAACCCACTGGGGTACTTATTAGGTATTTGGCATGCTTGGTGATAGATCGGTTATGGAAAAAGGCTCAGTTAAGGAAACAGTTTAGAGGACAATTCATAGTTAATATGTCAGCTGAAAGTTGACCCTCTTGAGGGACACAGAATTAGGCTCTGGAGAGAACTGAACTTGGACTCAAAAGACCTGGGTTTATAATTCTATGCTTCTCTTTTTTTCCCAGTGGTGTGACCTAGAGTATGTGACCTTACATCTCTGAACTTACTTCATCCTATGTAGATGAGAATCCTGATATAAAGCTCATGGGTGTACCATGAGAGTCCTGTGGGTAAAAGATCCTTAGTTGTGCTAAATCCTTTTTCAATGTGTGCTCTCTGCTTGGCCCTGCAGTCAACCAGATGACACCGATCTCCATGTGATTTGGCCTCTGATTGTCCTTATCCTTCTTGGCAGGTTTTTTTGTTTCTTTGTTTGTTTTCTTATTCTGTGTTTTTAAAAAATTCTGTTTTTTTTTTTTTTTTTACTATCTTGAGTTTTAACTTTTCTAGGACTTCAGAGGATATTTTCTCTTGAGTGAAGTTACCTCCCAAGATTCTTTGATCCTTCAATCTCCTTGATGCCTACTTCTCCAGACTCAAAACTAGAAAGGTCAGAGGTCTTAGGCCAAGGGGGCCACTTGGGCGGTAGTTGGATAATAGGACCATATATCAGTGAGGACAGTTTCCCAACAGAAAGCATCAGCCCTTGATTAGTATGGAGCGTGGATAGCCATTACTGGGCTATCTCTGCTCCTTAAGCCACAAGTTGGGATTCTGACTCTGTTTGCAATGCATCAGGGCCCATGTTCTCTAATTACAGGGTTGAAGACAGCAGAGCTCACCCAGCTCTTTCTCATGGAAATACACACAGAGGAGGGAAATGATGACAGCGTGGGAACTGTGACATTTTTAGCATTTCAGTTGTGCCAGTGTCACTTAGTGCTGTTCCTTTGGATTGCATATGTGAACGAGTACTCACCCTCTGTTATGAAATGGGAAAAAGAAAGAGAGGAAAAACACTCTTATTATCATTTATTTAATTAAATTCTTTTTGTTCTCATTAATACTTCTAGATATGAAATTTCTTTTATATATTCTCATTGGTAAATATTTTTGCAGTGTGTTTGCTGCTGCTTTTAACCTTTTTTCTTTGCCTTTTATCTTCTTAGGCTCTTCTCATAGAATTTGTGAGCTGGATAGGTCTTTAGTCCAGCTCCCAAATCCTTTGTATATTAGCTCTGACAGCAACCACAGAGCTTCTGTTTACACATTTCCAGTTTCAGGGAGCTCATTTTCTCAAAGCAGCCAATTCTGGTTTTGGAGAATCCTAATTATTAGCTAGGGCCTTATCACGTTAAAGTAAAATCTACCTTCTTTACTCTTCTGTCTACTGGAAATAATTTCTCTTTTGGTACCACCTCATTCAAACACTCTGTTTCCCAAAGCTCAAACGTCCTTGTGAAAACCATTCAAATAGGTGGCACAGCTTAGCACTTGCTCCAGTTACTGTTGTCCCCTCCAGGGTGAACATCATGTGCTCCAGGAGGAACTTCTGAAAACCCTGAACTGTAGCCCTGTTATATAATCAGGGACCAGGAGGATTCATTTTTTGATGGTCCAACTCTTGGCCTTTAAAACACACACACACAATTTGGAAGGATGCTTTACACTCCTAAGCTTGGGGACCCAACCCATTAGAATCCACTAGTGGCAATGCAGATTCCTCAAGTGGCTCCCTGCTCTGTCCCATTAGCTCCTTCTCTCATACTTATATATGTATTTTTTAACCACATGGCTACTCTCTTGTTGTAGGCAGACAGATTGCCTTTCCCTTGAACTGCCTGCCTCTGTCTTGGTCCCTGGTTCTCCATTATTGCCTTGAATTCTTTTATTCCTTTTTTTGCATTGGTGTATGAGTCAATTTGGTGGTAGCACAAAGGACAGTCTTCCTAAAGCTCAGGTCTGTTCATGGGCTCCTTTACTGAATGAATGAATGAATAGACTAACAAAAGCAAAAATAAATGTCCCACACAAGGAGACAAGGGCAGACTTCTAGAAACAATATTTAGGATATAGAAGAAAAGAGGGTGGGGAAATTGAAACTGTTAATACCTAATATATACTAAGCATTGTGCTGTTTTACTTATACTAATTTTAATATTCTAGCCTCTTTCTGACTCATTCATTAATTCCATTAATTTCAGATATCATAGAGTTTTATTTGTGTGTGTGTGTGTGTGTGTGTGTGTGTGTGTGTATTGGGGGTGGGAATTATGTATGTGTTTTAAGTAATTAAAACATGGAGTTTAATTACATGGAGTTCATCTTTACATGGAGTTTTCTATTCTGAATTCTTAGGAGGTTCCCTGGCCTGTATAATGTTCCCCATAGGTGGTTTTGCATTTGCTTCTGTTTGATCCCTTGGCATATGAATAGATGTGCCATATCTATCTATCTGTATGTCTGTCTATCTCTCATGCAGGTCATATGAATTCAAACTCCAGATCCATAGCAGTAATTGGCCTGGGATTTTGTTCTCTTTTGGTGGCTATTCCGACATACCCTAATCCAAGACTTTGATCAGCAGGCAATTTATTGTTGCTTGTCCAGACACTGACTAACATATTTTAAGGCTCTGTTTCATGTCTGATAACACTGCAAACTTCTTAAATGGGCTGCTTCCAACTATTCTTTGTAGGATACAAAGATTTCTCTTTTCCTTGGATAGATCTTAGAACCCACCCCTCAGTTCCAAGAGCCTGTATTTATCGTAGATCATGACTGAGACAGCCCCTGATTGTAACTTTTTTTTGAGTGTTCAGTTTGATTTTGACACCTTGGAATTTCCTTCTGAGCTGGGAAACTATTTAAGATTCTGAGTTTTGTTTTATTTATCATGTCAAAAGTCTTGTTAAGAGATGAGGTACCATCTAGTTATGGCCTATTTCTCCTATATAATCTTCAAACTAACCTTCTGGGGTAGATATCATTATGTTGATTTTGTGATAGTGGTATCAAGGTTCAGGATGGTTAGGTTAGTTTTCAGAGGTCACATGGGCAGTAAGTAGCAGAACGGAGGTAACAGCAGCCAGCCAAGGAGACAAAGGAAGAATGTTGAGTGTTCCTGAGGTAGGAAGAAAACCAGAAATGCGCAATGCCATAAGGAAGGAGAGAGGTTCAAGGTTTCAATGAGAATCAAATGCTGTTAGAGGGATAAGAGCTGAGAAAGCCATTGCGTTTGGAGATTTTCTGAACAGAACAGATTGTGTCTAAGTGATTTTTTGAAATGTGCCTGGAGGGCAGGACTCTGTGGTCTTGTCCTCTTCCTTCAGTGCTACTTATGAAGAGGCACTTAAGTGCTTTTTGATGGTGATGGTGATTATCCAAAATTTTCCCTGAAATTGCATTTGCCATTTGAAAAATTTATGCAAAAATATGGATCAGGTCCAGCATTATGCTCACTCTTTGAATATTCTTTTTCTTTGAAAAGTTGCCTGTAGAATCCCCTCAAGGGGAAAACATTGAAAGGAAGGATGAGCTAGTGACAGGCCAATTAGAGGAGGCGTTTGCCATAACTCCAACCTTGCAGGGAGATGTAGAACATTGTTTCTTGAACAAGTACAACACATTGGGCATTGCACTAAGCTCTTCCTGCTCAGCCACTCTTTCCACCCTTTGGGGAAGGGCTGTGTTTTTCCCATATTAAAGATGAGATGACTAAGGTTTCACAGCATCAATAGACTCAACACACCCAAGCTCGAAACAACAGAACTGGGATTCAAACAGAGGCTGGTCAGACTGCATGCTGAGGTGTCTTAATTTTTCAGGTCCCAGGTAGGATATAGGTGGACTGTAAGTGCATTTTGAAAGTTCTGCAGGCACATGGAGAGATATGTCCACCAGAATAAAAATGAGAGATCAGTGCATTCCAAATTCTCCTCCAGACACTCAACTGTATGCCCAGGTAGGAACCAAGTGACTGGTAATTCAGGATCTTCATGGCCTCTGAATCTGGCCCCTTGTTTTTCCTCAAGAGCAGACAAAAACTGACAGACTGCAGGCTTAATCGGGGTGTCTTCATCATGACAGAGGAGGGGAGGCCGGGAGACCCTTCTTACTTCACATGGAGCTGTCTTCTACCTCACTGAGGTGGCAGTTCATTTATTTATTCATCCGTTTTACAGGCATTTATGGGATCATCTTAGTTACATAATCCTTTATAGAGGACAGCCTTGTGAAGACCCTAATGTCAGAAAGGTGGGAATAAGGGTTTATATCTCAGAGAGGGGATGGAGTGCCTCCCATAGGTCAGGTACTAAGTTAGGTATAAAGACTCCAAAATGAGTAACGTAGTGAAGAGGTCAGCTATTCGATACAGTAGTCATTACTCACATAAGGCTATAAATTACTTACAAATAAATAAGATTAAAAACCCACTCCCCAGCTGCCCTTGCCACATTTCATAGTTCTCAGTAGCCACATGCAGCTGGTGCCCAGCGTATGAGTTAGCACAACTGTAGACCATTTCCACCATCAGGGAATGTGCTATTGGACAGTCTCAGTGAGAAGGAATGTTGGCTCCGCAAACAGAAGGCCTGGGTTGGAACCTGGCCGTGTCCTTTAGCGGCTGGGAATCTGTGTGTGTCCTTGAGCACATTTAAAAAATATCTCTCTGCCTTTCTTCCTTTATCTACAAAATACAGAATATGATTAACAACAAAATAGGGAACATCTTAAGAGTGCTCGCTATGTTTTAGGCACCATGGTAACTGCTTTATTTGATTATTACTTAATCATGCAACCACCCTAGGATATAAATGCCATCATTGCCATTTCATAGATGTAAAAGCAGGGACAGAAGCAGCTCTTTAATAGAGCTGGATGTGAACCCAGGATCTAGAATCTGTGCTCTCAATCTTTTAAATTCCTAACAAGTGCATCAGTCTCATAGTGATGTTGGGAGATTCAGTCATTTACTTCATGGAGATCTTAGCATCTGACTGGCATAGAGGGAGAGCTGACAGAATGTTAGTTATTATTATTCTGGCCTTCAAAGAAGTTGTATTCTTTTTAAGAATGTGGTACTGTGTTCTCCTTGTGAGTGGAAAATAGAAAAAAAATAAAGCAGAAAAAAGACCTAGTGGAGACTGGGACCGTTACCCCTCACTCTTCCCCAGTATGGACATATCATTCCTCTTCTCTGCTTTAGTTTCCTCACCTAGAACATGTAGCGGTTTACTGGAATGTCCCTGGACTCTTGTTTCCTTTTCTAAGTTCTCTGATTCCTTGATAAACGGGGCCTAATTTGCATTGCACAATTACAAGTCATGTATAAATATTAGCTTATGCAGCTGGTTAATCACTTAATGTCAGATAAGCGTGCAGAGCAAGGTGTTAAAATGTTTACATAAACTGTACAAACTGCTTTGTCATTAATTGTGCTTACCCAGCATCCTAGCATGAGTGGGCAGAGGCAGGAACTCAGGCTGGGTACCTGTCCCCCACACTGTTCCTACTGCCCAGCCTCTATTTGATGCTGAGGGCTCCCTCCCGAGGAACTGGGAGCTGGGGTTTGGAAAATGTTTATGCAAACAGTGCAGCCCTCAGAACTGGAGGCCCATGAGGTATTATGTCTGTCTTCAGATAGCCAGGCACCGCCAGGGCACTTCATTTCTCATCCAGTCATAGGAAAGATGGGAATTACTGCTTGTTTACACCAGGATGTCAAAACTTCTTCCTTCTTTTTCTTTTATTCATCTCTTTAAGTTTTACCACAGGAGATCCAGGACAATTTCAGGGCAGTTATGGGAAATTTCTGAGGTGTGATAAAGATTCTCTGGGTTTTTGTTCCATTGATTTTTATGGGACTGTGGATGGCTGTAAAATCAGAGTGGGCATGGTACAGTGGGCTGCCTGACAGCCTGGGCTGTGCAGAAAGATGGGAGGGGCTGGGGCCAAAGCAAAGTGGCACCGAGAAGGGGTGCGCTTTGACCTTATATCAGCCAAGGTTTGGGCCCAGAGGAGGAGGTTGGCCCTAGCCAGAATTCCAGTGAGAACGGAGTGAAGGGACTCTTCAGAGGGGTGTGCAGCATGACGGGAACAGTGCAGTACAACAAGGCCCTAAGAGCCAGCAGTAGGAGGCAGCAGTAGGACGCTGTCAGACCTCAGAGCCTGTAGGAGCAAGCACACTTGAATTCCTGGAGTGAGCTGAAGTGGTCTGGGGCAGCATCCAACAGCTGAAGTCATAGGAGACGGAGCACCTGCTGAAAATGTGGGGCCCGGCAGGCAGGCAGGAAGTGGGAAAGACACATCCTGCCATCTTCATCTTCCTACCTGCCAAACTCCTGCAGGTGCCTTCCTTTGGCTGAATCCACCTGGAAGGGGAGGAAGCCAGGTAGGCTGATGCAGTCCACATGGGTGGGCCCTGTGAGATCATAAAACAGGCCAGAGAATGGCAGAAAATGGCCACAGAGTAAGGGAAAATGGTGACCTTTCAACATAGACAGACTGGCACAGTGTGTAGTGTGTGAGGTAGTGAGTAAGTAAACGTGGAGAACTTGAGGAGAGGTATGGGGTAATAACCTGGGAAGATGAGGTTTGAGTGTAACAAGTCTCCTCACTTCTTTTACCAGTTATAATTGACTACTTGCTAAATAGACCAGCATCAAATACTAACTGAACTGCTATGATGTAAGGGCAATATGGAAAGGGCATCTGCTTGGAATTAGATAGACTTATGTTTTCTTTTAAATCCTGGTCTAGTTGCTTATTAGCAAGGTGGCTTTCAACCAGATACTCAACTTTGTCATCCTCAGTTTTCATGCCTGCAAAGTGGGAGAAATTTTGTAAACATCACAGTATTGCTATTACATTGAAATTAGATAATGAACAAAGGGCACCTGGCCAGGAGTCTGATGTTCATTCTTGCAGTAATTCAACAACTGCACCCTGGGGTGAATGGGATTAGACTGTGCCCTTGCATGCAGAGGGCTTCCCTGGTGGCTCAGATGGTAAAGTGTCTGCCTGCAATGTGGGAGACCCAGGTTTGATCCCTGGGTCGGGAAGATCCCCTGGAGAAGGAAATGGAAACCCACTCCAGTACTCTTGCCTGGACAACTCCATGGACAGAGGAGCCTGGTAGGCTACAGTCCATGGGGTTGCAAAGAGTCGGACACGACTGAGCGACTTCACTTTTCACTTGCATACAGATAACCAATAGTCTACTGAAGGAGGATATTCATTGCAGTATACATGTAAACAAATATGGAATGATACAAATTGTCATATCTAATTATATTAATAAAGAAATATCTGCACAGACTCACACCCAAAGTGTTAAGAAGGCAAAGACCAATGTGGTGTGATTAGTAGGGAAAACTTTATATTGGGGATTAGAGAAGTCCTTTCTGAGAAATTAGTATGAAGGCTGAGATTTGGAAGATGGATAGAAGTTATACAGCAATGCCAGTCAAAAGTGTTCAGTAGGAGGAGAAGTGAGGGGTGGTGGGGAATTATATGGAAGAAGGAACACTGTATCTTCTCCCTCACTGGCTTCTCCTTTTCAGAAGCCTTTATTGATGCTACCTCATCTATCTGATCTCTCAAGATACTGAAGAGCCCTTGGGCACAATTCTTGGACCTCTTCCCATCTCTGTCCTCATTCATCCCCATTATGATCTCATCCAGGCTCATGATTTTAAATACCATTTATTTATCCTAATTATTAGCTCAGATCTCTCCTCTGTACCCCAGATTTGTCCATCTCCACCTGCCTACTTAACTTCTCAATATAGGTATCTCATAAATAGGCCAAATATTCCATCCTAAAATAAACATATGGTTTCTATTCATTCCCCTTCATAAACTTGCCCCTCTCACCATTTCATTCTTCCAGTTTTTTAGGGAAAATACTTTAGAGCCTTCGAGCTTCTCTTTCTTTTATAGTCTACCATCCATCCCTAAGCAAGTCATCTTGGCTCTATTTCTGAAACATATCTAGAATCCCAGTACTCCTCTTGCCCTCCTCCACTGCTCCAGTCTGCTCTGTGGCACCATCATCCCTCCCTCATTCTCTTCCTCTGTTGTCCACCTACCATCAATTTTAGCTTCATAAAGCAGCCAAATGATCTACTAAATGTAAGTATTATGTCATCCCTGATTAAAAGTCTCCAAAGAATGCAAAAATACTGATTCAAAAAAGATACATGCATTATTTACAATAGTCGAGTTATAGAAATGACCTAAGTGCCCCTCAGTGGATGAATGGAAAAAGATGTGGTATTTATACACAATGGAATGCTACTTATCCATGATGACAGCATGTGTGCATCTTGAGGGTATTAAGCTAAGTGAAATAAGTCAGATGGAGAAAGACAAACACCTTGCGATTTCATTCATATATGGGATATAAAAAAATGAACAAACAGAAAAAAGTCATGAATACACTAAGCCAAAGAGAAACAAGCATTAACGTATAGATAAGAGAGTAGTAGTTACCAGAGTTGAAGGGGCCAGTGGAGGGAAGGGTGAAATGGGCAAAGGGAATCAGCTGTATGTGACAATGAGAGATGGAAACTAAATTTTTAGCGCTGAGCATGCTACACGGTGTACAGAAGTAGAAATATAGTATTGTACACATGAAACATATAATGTGATAACTCAATGTTACTTCAATTCAAAAAAAAAACAAAACCAAACTCCAGTAGATTCTACCTCACTCAGTAAAACCCTGAAAGTCTTTCACGACCAGGCGCCATATACAGTCTTCCCTGTGTGCCTGCCCACCCCCTGCCCTGAGCCCATCTCCGTCTCTCAGAGCCCCCATGACCCAGGCTTCCATTGCCAAGTACAATCCTAGCTCAACCCTCTTTCCTGTCACTCTGTTTGGGATGTAGGGTATTCCCTTGACGTAGGTTCTCGTTGCCTTCAAGTCTCTGCTCAAATCCTATCTTTTAAAAACTGCCTTCCCCAACTGCCTTATGTAAAATTCAGATTCCTTCTCGTTTTTGCACCAGCACAGCTTCATCTTAGCATCTACCATTTCATATTATAAACACTTTTATTTATTTATTTTTTGCATAGACTGTGTGTACAGTGGCAAAGATCCTTGTCCCTTTGTGAATCACTAGTGCCCAGTGTATACTAAATACCCAATAATCAGTTCTTGGACGAAGATCTGTATTTTCCTGATATCCAGTAGAAATTCCCCATGGAGGGACTTTTTTCCCCATCATCAGTCCTGAATTTACTCCGATCTGAATGAACTTGAAGGCTGTAACAGTATTATGGGTGCATTTATGCTTCTGATGTATTTGTGAACTATTCTTTGGTACCTGAATCATGGTTTTTGTTGCATTTGAATTATCAGAAGAGGCTTGTGGTGAGTACTTTATAGCCAGTGTGTTTTTAGAGGATGTTGTCCATCTTGTTGAATGTTACTGACAGAGTAATGGTGAGTAGTTTTGAGAAGTTAGGATTGGATCAAGTTGTGACTGCATAGTTTTTCTTTTTCTTCTTCTTCTTCTCTTTTCCCTTGAACTCTAAGGGGAACTATGAACATCAGTTGAGTTCAGTCGCTCAGTCGTGTCCAACTCTTTGTGACCCCATGAACTGCAGCACGCCAGGCCTCCCTGTCAATCACCAATTCCCGGAGTCCACCCAAACCCATGTCCATCAAGTTGGTGATGCCATCCAACCATCTCATCCTCTGTTTTCCCCTTCTCCTTCTGCCCTCAATATTTCCCAGCATCAGGGTCTTTTCCAATGAGTCAGCTCTTCACATCAGGTGGCCAAAGTATTGGGGTTTCAGCTTGAACATCAGTCCTACCAATGAACACCCAGGACTGATCTCCTTTAGGATGGACTGGTTGGATCTCCTTGCAGTCCAAGGGACTCTCAAGAGTCTTCTCCAACACCACAGTTCAAAAGCATCAATTCTTCAGCACTCAGCTTTCTTGTGTGAGAGTCCAACTCTCACATCCATACATGACCCCTGGAAAAACCATAGCCTTGAGTAGACGGACCTATAAACATAGACATGTTGTTTTATATTCTTGTGTCTAACACATGTTTATTGAGCACTTGTTGTATACTAGGTATTGTGCTAAGTGCTTCCATGTACTTTTTATACCACATTTACCTGGTGAATTGGTAAATTTTTAAATTTTGAAATTGAAGAATTAAAAATAAGTCATAGAGAAGTATATGATTTGCCTCTTTACTGAAAGTTAGTGAATGCCAGAGCCAAAATGACAAATTAACTTTATTAGGGGAATCTGAAAAAGAAAGAAGAGCTTTAATTGTGGAAGGACAAATTTAAGAAGCAGAAGAACATACTAGAAATGTCTATTAAGGCTTTTCATGTTATTAATAATAAATAATAAATACTTGAGGCACATATGAAATGTGTTATTTAGGATCTCTGCCCTCAAGAAGCTCACAATCCAGGTGGAGAGAAAAAGTATTCAAGAGGTGCAATATTTGCCCTAAAGAAGAACAAAAGGATAAACCTTCCTTGTAAAAAATCACAGTGAGTAATATAACAGCATGGAAATGTATAGATGTATGTTGAGGAGACCTGTCAGAGATTATGATAGAATAAAAACAGTTGATCTGTTGGGATTAATTGACTAATAACTGATTTTTTAAGATCTGACATTTTATGATGGCATTTTTCTCAGTATGTTTGAGAAAAAAGCAGGAGCAACAGTGAAATAAATACTACCTTTTTCATGCTGCTGCAGGGCCCTCAGAAAGAAAACTAACCATTCTCCTATAATCATGAAATAAAACTCCCTTTCTTCTGATTTCCCATTTCTTAGTTTATGAAATTATATTTAAGAGACTATTAGAATTTAAGAATTAAACAAATGTTGAAATATCCCCTTTGATTACAGATAAAGAGACTAAAACTGAGAGGTTGCAGGATTTGTTCTAAAGCTGGTCATGAGTCATGGCAGAATCAGAGCAGCCACCTTACTGCTGACTCTGTGGTGGTGGAAAGAGCACCGGCCTTGGAGCCAGCCGCATGGGTCTGGCACATCTCTGCTGTTTTCTGTGCCACCTGGGTACCTCATTCACCCTCTGCCTCTTTAGTTTCACAGCCAGAGTGGGAGGTAATAACACTTCACAAGCCCTTTAGGAGGAGTTCTCTGTATACCATAAAGTAACATGGATGATGGGAGTGTTAACAATATCCCTATCTCGTGTTTTGAAAATTGTAGAAACTGTCTAGCATCTGCCCTTTCTCTGTCTGGTTCTGTGTTTCTTCTAGGGGTGAAAGATGCAGTCTCATTGAGACAAGAAGATGAACCACATAAGGTTTTTGGAAATAAACATTGTTTTTTCAGAAGAGACCTATGCAAATTGATAGAGAGCATCTCATCACACTGGGCCACAAACCCTGAAGATTATCTGCCTCTTAAAAGCCCAAAAGATCAGGGAACTATAGCTTTAAGTTGCACTCTAGCTAATGTGTGAGTTTCCACTGCATTGCCCCAGCTACTCTTGCATTCAATAAACATGAGGAATTGCACTGTAATAGCAACCAATGCACCCAGACACACACTTTAATTAAAGGAATACATCACACAATAAAGTGCATTTAAATGAAAAATCTTTCTATTGGAAGTACACTTTCTGCTTTTTTTTTTTTTCTTTCTGTGGTACTTTTCTGATCTTTAAACACTTCTAAGAGGACAGTAAGGGGAGGCCAGGGTCAGGGTGAATCTCTAGGGAGATGCTGGGGATTATGGCTGCCTTGGTTCAAATGGAGTGTTGGCTAAACCTTGCATGGTGACAAGCAGCACAAACAACATCTAGGGTGGCCACACAGGTACTGAGGTGGATGGAGTGTAACTGTGCATGCTGATGTACTGTTTCAGGATTTCTTCATATCAGGAGGACGAGTGATGGTTAGAAAGGGGGAAAGGGCAAGTGAGAGAAATAATTGAGATTGCTTATTGTAGGTATCTGGACTGATGACTTTACAGAGGTCTGGTTGCTGTTGTTCTTTGGATAGAAAACCAAGCTAAAGAGCCATCTGCCTCTCCCTGAGCTAGTTATGGTATTGTTTTCCTTATCAACTTTATTGAAAAATATGTCTACTAAACCACATTTATTTAAACTACACAGTTAAATGGGATTTGACAGTCATAAGCTCCTGTAAAACCACTTCCAAGATGTCAAACCTTTCCGTCACCTCTGCCAAAGGTGTCTTGTGCCTCTGTGCAGTCCATTCCTCCCTCCACCTATGGCCCCAGGCCAGCGCTACTCTGCTTTTTATCCTTGTAGATTAGTTTGCATCTTATACAAATGGGGTCATACAATGCCCACTTCTTTTCTGTGCCTGGCTTTTTTCATTAAGCACAGGGATTCTCAGATTCCATCATGTCACTGTGCATATCAGTAGTACATTCCTTTCTACTACTTTCTATTGATTTTGGTGTTTTAAGGTTAACACAATTCTTAGACCTTTAAATGGCTATTCTTGTTGGTTCTGTGTTGGGAAACTCTCTATGCATATCTGAGTTGAGGTCATTTGTCTCCACATTTTAGTAGTATAGACACTGCTCTAGTGACCAGCAGTGGTGGTCAGCATGTCCTAATCCAGGTTGCACAGTGAGAGATTGAGGCCAACTTCAGACATGAGTGACTTCACTATCACTTTCCTCTCCTTACCTCCCTACATTCCACTTGTCCTTTTCTCTTTCCATCAGTCTTCATGGCACAGTGACTATGTCTCAGGCACTGCTCTAGGCACCTGAGTACACTGAGGAACAAACGAAAAGAAGACAAAAAATTTCTCCCATCATGAAACTTTCCATGTGTATAAAATTAAAAAGAAAGTGTTATAACATTTTTGTTATTGTTGGTTTGTATAGTTGGCCAACTCAATATACAGTTGACCCTTGACAATGTGGGGGTCAATCCATGCATAATTTATTGTCAGTCCTCTGTATTCTTGGTTCTCTTATCTATGAATTCAGTTAACCACTGATTATGTAGCCCTCCCTGTAGTATTTACTATTGAAAAATATCTGCATGTAAGTGGACCTGGGCAGTTCAAATCTGCATTGTTCAAGGTCAAGTGTAGTGGCTAACTATTGTTAGAATTGGTCTAACAATAACATGTGTTGTTAATTATTGTCATAAGTGCTGTAAGGAAAATAGCACAGGAAAGATTAGGGAGAGTCAGAGTGTGAGAGCTGCACCTTAGGGTGGTCAAGAGAGGGCTCATCAAGACAATGTGAGAGAAGCAAAGTTCCAGAGCAGAGATTCCAGTCCATTCTGTGGATCTCCAGCATACCATTAATGCCTAGACCATGATCCCCGGAATGTGGGCAGGCTTGTAATAGTACCAAAGAGATAGAGCCTCTTGACCACCACTCTTGAATTTCCCAAAGCATTTACCTCCCTTGACCTAGGTTCTTTCCAGTTCATTTGGGTTCTCTATGGTATTTGGCTCTAGTGAATGAATTTAGAAAAGGATGTGGGGTAACTGGAGTAGGTTGAGAAAACATACATGTTCAAAGTGGAGGAAAAACATGCTTAAGAGGAGATCTGAATTAATTTTTGGACATTGAATGGTTTGGTGAAAGCTTGCCATTTTTTTTTTTTCAGTGAATGTCTTTTCAAACTAAAGTATTGAATGATTGACAATGGTAAGGTTCTGATGAGGAAGTGTGTAAGTGCAGGTGGGCTTGCGTAAATAGACTTGATAGATACATAAATCTGTTAATACATAAATAGGAAGGAGATGAGGTCCCTCCCTTCCTATTAACATGGTAACTTGATAAACTTAGAATCATTCCCTTTAATAGACCTAAAAGACATTTTAGTCTGCATTTATAATCTTTCCCTCTGGTCTTGGAGCATGTTAATGCCAGAAGTTCAATCATCTTTTCCTCTTTTTACACTCAGACATCTAAAAGGTTGATTTTCAAGGTCCATCCGTTTAATTACATTAGCCTGTTGGATCTTACTGTTTCAAGAGCAAAAAACTAAACTAGTGGACACTATGCAAATGTATGTTGATGCACTTTCATGAGTTGTAAACTTCAAAGGATCCAAAGAGCTATGGCAGATGGTTAAAATCTTGGAGTTTGCAGCCAGACAGGCTTGAGGGCAAGTTCTACCTTTACCCTTGATCATATCACTACTAAATGACACTCTGTGAGGAGACTATAAACACCTACTTCATAAAGTGAAGATTCAATGGGATAAACTGAATCCAGCAGCGTATGCAAAAGAGAATGCATTATTCTAAAATCTAATTTATTTTTAGGATGTAGTATCATTTAATGTTAGAGAAATGAAATTACCTGTATTAAAGGTTTAAGGAGAATAACTACATTAGCCTTTCAGTTGACTCATGAAGATTCTTGAATAGAATTCAACATCCACTAGTGATTTACAAAACAAAAACAAGAAACAAAACAAACAAAAACCTTTAGTAAATGAGTAGAAGATGAGTGCTTCTTTGACATGATAAAGATTATCAATGAGACAATGTAATGAAGGTTGTTCTAAATTGCCAAATATTGAAAGTATTTCTTTTAAAATCAGGACTAAGACAAAAATACCTACTTACTATACCTTTGAATTAGTGTTGCACTGGGAATCTTAAGCATCATAATAAGATAAGAAAAAGAAAGTCATCCTTTGATACTATGATTCTCTACATTTAAGACTCAAAAGAAACTACAGACAATTTATTAAACTTAATAAAGCTTATCAATATCAAATGGATTTTTATTCCTCCACAATAATTAGTTAGAAAATATAATTAAAAACATAATTTATGCTATGTAATGTGTTTCACTTTCCAATAAGGGTAAAGCTGTGCAAGACCTTTATGGAGAAAACTTCAAAACTTTAAAAGAAAGCAAACTAAATGGAAAAATATACCATACACGTTTAATAGAAGTCTTGGTAGCATAAAAAAGGCAATCTCTTCAAGTTACTTTGTTTTAATATAATTTGATCAAAATAACAACATATGCTTGTAGAAACTTATCAAGTTGATTTTCTAATACATGAAAAACAGCAAAGGCCTAAAAATAACCCAGATTCATCTAAAAGAGAATAAAGTGTATGTTGTTGGGTTATCAGATATCAACAGTTTCAGTTTTATTCTGTATCCCTGTTCAGTTTATACATGCATACACACACACACACACACACAAACACAAACACACATACATACATACACACAGAGACATGGGCATATTGATGATTGGCTACAGAACATAGAGCTCAGAAAAGATTCATGCAAAATATATGGCAAATTAATAACACCAAAGTTGGCAAAACAGAACAGTAGATGTAGAATGAACTGTTTAATGATTTTGGCACAATTTTTTATTCAGAGGAAATAAATATATTTGGATCTGAACTTCTTAACATACATAAAAATAAAATTCCAGATGAATCTAAGAATTAAATATGAAAGAAAATATTAACCTTTAAGAGAAAATTCTGAAAGTCTTACTTTATACATTATTACAGGAAAGGGTTTCTTAATTAAGACCCTAAAAATGCTAACCTAAAAATAAACACATTCAAGTTATATTAATTAAAGTTCATAATAATGAGGAATAGTTTTTCACTAAAAAATACCAAAAATAGTATGTGAAAATACAAGCCACAAACTTGGAGGAGACATTTGCAATATCTCTATCAAAGGATAAGGATCTATTTTATATAAAGAAAAAGTGCAAATTTATAAGTGAACCACAGGCAAATTAACAAAATAATTGCCAGAATAAATGACAAGGCATAACATTTAAGGGGATACACTAATGGAAAATAAACATGAAAAAAATGCTCGACCTCATTAGTAATTGGTGCAATGCTAATTAAGATGACAATAAGATAGCATTTAATACCAACCAAATGGGCAAAATTATGACACCTCATCATTTCAAGTATAAGGGTGGTTGAAGTTCACTGGGAATTCTAGTACATCCTGGGTAACAGCTTAAATTTGAACAATCACTTTGGGAAACAGTCTGGCAGTAGCTTTGACACCAGCTACATGCAAATCCTATGACTGAACAATCAACTCCTGGTGTAAACCCTGGGGAAACTCTTGCCAGGAGACACACACGAATGTTCATACATAATTGCTTTTTACAGCAAAAACACTGGAAATAAGTATCCATTGATAGGACAAATAAATTACGTTATACTCACACAATAGAATATTATTCAGCCATAAAAATCAACAAACTAAAACTGCATTGAACAACATGCATGGATGGATCTTGGAAAATTATCCTGGGTCGAAAAAATTCCTATCCAAGTAGGTTTTAAACAGTAATGAGTTCATTTTTAAATTTCAGAAAGAAACACTGCCCAACAATATTGTGTTTAGAGTTACATACTTATGGAGTAAAATTACTTCTAAAATCAAGGGGACAATAAAACTCCAATTCTGGTGAGTGCTTACCAGAATTGGGTTTCAGGGGGAACACATAGATAGCTTCAGTGTAATAGTTGAGGTTCTAGTTTTTAATTTTTGGTAGTAGGGATCACAGGTATTTATTCTGTTGTGCTTCAAAACTTACATTTATGTTATATAATTGCATATTATAAATGCTACATGCATATTTTATAAGAAGAAAATATTTACAGGACTTTTTAAAAAACTGAAAAATAGCACTGGGAAGAAACTGTAAAGCAAAATAAACTTAGCACCGTGTATTTGACTAATTGCTGTCACTTTTATTATTGTAACTATTTTTGTAAGTAGTCATCAGTTTTTTTGTGCTCCTTCTTATGTAAATTATTATCATAAAAGATAAAACCTTCTGAGGGCTCTATCATGTTGTCTGGAAGGTGGACTTTGACTGCAGCCAGTGATATTCCTGTCTGCCACTCCAATTTCTTGCCATCCCTGGCGAAAGTTGTTTTCTCTCTCCACTCAGTGTGTTTGCTCAAAGCTCAAAAAATAAACGTTATTTCAAGTTGTGGTGGGGGTGGGGCGGGGAAAGTTGCGTAAAACAACATATACACTGCTATTAATCTTGAAAACTGTCTCAAGGAAGAAATTTTTGAACTACTTTGACTCTTGGAATCAATCAGGAGAGCAGTGTTCTCATTTGGAGGACAATGTTTTTAACAATGACTTTGATGTGGTGCTAGAAACTCCATTATATCTCATTTAAAGATTAAGTCACTTGTTTTCTTGTGCTGGTAATATGTTTTTCTGACACTTCTGGATAATTACCAAGCTTATTTGTTGTAATGAAAGGGACTTTTTTGAGAGAGCCCTCTGCTTCTTCTGCTGGTCTCTGCATGAAATCGTTGTATCACTAGGGTGTGTGTAGCCAGAGGCAGGGTGGGGGCAGTCATGATGGCAGCTATAGAAAGGTCCTAACTTGGATGAGCACAGGGTTCCAAGACGCAATCAAGCCATAGGCAGGTAGTTAGTCACTTCTAACTACCAGAAGTGAAATGAAGTATCAGACAAATGAAGAGTCTTTGCATACTCAGGGGAGGAAAGAGGATAGATTAACCAGAAAGGCCAGCTGGATCAGCCAGGCAGCAAGAGTTTGCTAGGTAGTATAGCTTACTGGTTAAAGCACGTATTTTAGATTACATAGTCCAGTCTAAAACAAAATAGAGGAAGCAGTCATGGACTTTATGGCTCATATTATTATTGTTACTGATGCTTTTGAGAACAGAACTGCTGCTGCTGCTAAGTCGCCTCAGTCGTGTCCGACTCTGTGTGACTCCATAGACGGCAGCCCACCAGGCTCCCCCATCCCTGGGATTCTCCAGGCAAGAACACTGGAGTGGGTTGCCATTTCCTTCTCCAATGTGTGAAAGTGAAAGTGAAGTCGCTCAGTTGTGTCCAACTCAGCGACATCGTGGACTGCAGCCCACCAGGCTCCTCTGTCCATGGGATTTTCCAGGCAAGAGTACTGGAGTGGGGTGCCATTGCCTTCTCCGAGAACAGAACTACAGAGATAGTAAATATGAGAAGTTTTAGCACACAGAATGCTGCTCAATAAATGCTTCATTTGAAAAAACACCGCAGTCCTCCTTAACTTCACTTGTCTCACAAGGATGGGTCCTTCTTTGTTAGATTCCACTCTTCATCTCCTTAAGCTTTGTTCAGTCATTTGTTGAGTTTGGCATGCAGCTGTTTCCTTCATGAAATCATGAGGCCCCCAATAAGCAAAAGCTGCACTGAGATAATTTTTTATATTCCCTTCAGTGCTATATAAAGATGTCATTAGCCAAAGCACAGCAAACCAACCTCTAAGAACTGGCCTTTTGCATGAAGTATTTACTGACTAGCATAGCCTACGGAACACATGCCTCTCTCTGGACTTAGTTTCTGTACAATGCAGGGTTTCCTATGGATATATATTATATATAGTAAGGAATATTTTGTTTGGAAGTGATGAAATCCCATCTTAAACTGACATAAGCAAATGGAATTTGTGGATTAAGCAGGTATGACATTCAAGGGAAGATCGGGCTTCAAGTGTGACTGAGTCTAAGAGATCAAAACATGCTGGTAGTGCTCTCTTTTCCTGTGTCTTTCAGCTCTTCCTTTTTTTCTGATTTCACCTTTGTTTTTGAGAAGTAAGCTTGCCCCACAGAGTGGTGGCCAGCAACTCCATGCCTCTGTCCTAGTTTCTCACCACCCTGGTGGAATGAGTCTTAATATTAGGTCTAGTTGCTTCTGGCTATGCCACACACCTACCCCAAAACTAATCACCAAGGCTATTACATTTGGTTTAGGTCTAGATCACATGTTGACCCTGAATCAAGGTGAGAATGGGGGAATAGTCGCACACAAATCTCATGAACTAGTTGCAGGACAAGTGGTGCCAGGGAATTTCAGGGTTACTGGAAACTGCACAAATGAGCAGAGTAGGAAAGCAACAGACACAAGTCTTTTGTTGATTTGGCATTTTTCTCTACTACATTTGGAGGTTATTACATGTGAGGCTGTATTTTCCTCTCTCTCCTAATTTTAAAACAGAATATACAGTTTTGATATAATACAGACTCAACACAGTTGAGTTGAATTGCTTCTCTTGGTAGAGTCTAGAAGAGCCACAGCTGTTCATTTAGATTCTCCCCTGACTAATTACAGTTACTATAAACTCAGTTTCTCTCTTCCTCTTTCTGTATCTTAAACTTCTCTTCGAGAGAGCACCGAGGAACTATTTAATTCTTCCACCTTACCTGCTGAAAAACAAACTTAATTTTGTTTCTTTTCTTCCCTTGTTCTACCAGTGCCCCATACTTTCTTCCTGTCACTTAAGTTTGGGGCTTCTCTCCCATGTCACCCATGTTGAAATCATTGTATCTTACTGTCTTCTCATTATCTTCACTTCTTTTCTATTCCCACTGTTACCACCTCAGTTTTTGTCTTTGTTTTACAACACCTATAGTGGCTTTCTAATTTTTCAGTGTCTAATTTTTCAGTCTTTCAGTGTCTCTACCTGCTTCCTATGCACTGACCTAAGTTAAAATTCCTACAGAATAGCATATTTGATCATTCTTTAGAATGTCATCTCTACCCTTTCCTCATTTTACAGGCAATAAAACTGAAAAGAGATCAAGATGACTGTAGAGTGTCATGAAGTCAGTGTGTGGTATTGTGCATATGTCATATGTCATTCCCACACAGAGGAATAATCAGTTGTTCTCCATTGCTCATATTTTGAGTTAGCATTGGTGTCTTCCATTCTAGACTTCACCTTCCATCTCCACTTTTCCTCTTTATGTACTTCACATTCTAGACACATATGGGTTCTGTTCACCTCTGTAAAACTTGTTGTTCTGCCTCTTTCCCTCCCTTCTCCTACCTCTCCAACCCACATGCTAATCCTTGAGCAGATGCCGTTTTCACAAGTGCTTCCTTTAGGCATCCAACAGAAAGTGGTCCTGCTGCTTCTGAGTCTTGATGCTCCTTCACTCTTCCGTCTAATGCCAAGGGCAGCTCTTTATCAGGTGTGGACTGCATGCCACATCCTGTGTGGAGCCCTTACTTACTCTACTTTGCTCAAAGATGCCCACTCCCATGTTGGAGCTAATAACCATCCTGGAGTTAATCCATCTTATCATCTTTGTTACTTTTGCATTACTCAGAATAATACCCAGCATGCAGGAGATCATCAGTGGGCATTTGTTGAATGGATGAAAGAGTCAATAAATGAAGGAATGCAATTATTTCTAAATTAAAGATCAGCTTGATTCAGGGGTCCATTATTCCTGAGGAAAGTGGCAGCTGATTTTTCTGTTCTATGTCAGAATGGGACTGGTTACCATAGAAATGCATTCCTTTCTCTTACCTGAATTTTGCAGAAGCACCAAGACCTTGCATTTGAATGTCAAGGCCTTGGAACTCTAATACTTCTTGACTTCACCTAACTCAGGTGACTAACGTGAAAGTGAAAGTTGCTTAGCCGTGTCCAACTTTTTGCAACCCTGTGGACTATACAGTCCATGGCATTCTCTTGACTAGAATACTGGAGTGGGTAGCCTTTCCTTCTCCTAGGGATCTTCCCAATTCAGGGATTGAATCCAAGTCTCCTGCATTACAGATGGATTCTTTACCAGCTGAGCCACAAAGGAAGCCCAAGTGACTAAGCCAGGGCCCAAATTTTCTCTCTTGGAAAATCCACTATTTTGTTTCAAATACTTTGTATCCATGGTCTTATTGCTGTACCAGAGAGCTTTCTGGGTCTGTTATTAGAATCCACAAGGTTGCTCATATTTACTTGTCACTGGATGTCCAGGATATGGGATTTACTCTTTATGGAATGAGGATTTTTTAAGGCAAGAATCTTATAAGTGTTGACCATATGAGATAGTTTCTTCCAAATGAAATTGCCAAATCTTGAATGGTTCTCCCTTGCTGTCAGGGTGAAGTCTGAGTTTGTAACCGCAGAATTCAACCTTTATTCAGTTTATAACATATATGCATCACCCTCTGCCTCTTTCTGCCAATGCTATTCCCTGGATGTATCTTGTATACACACCAAGTATGGGAAGATCATAGAAACAACAGTTTTGGACTGTAGCAAATTGGTGTGAACATGCCCTGCTTTAAGATAGTCAAACTCATTAAAAAGCTATTTTAGCAAACAAACAAATAAACCAAAGCAACTCCCTTTCCTCCCCCAAAACTCTCCACATGAAGTAACAAAAGCTGAATTTGGATTACAGGGTTGGGGGCAGGGCACCTGGTCTTCACCATTTCCCTCATCCTCTTTATGCTGTCCTGTCACTATACCCTTGCTTATTATGAGTTCCTGCCCTTGCTGAAGAGCTACCAGCTCAGATATCAGCCAGTCAGAAAGCATCTCCCTTGTCTGAGCTCCCATTACACTCATCTGTACCTCTGTTACTCCAGCACATAATATCCAACTTTGTAGTTAATTATTGCAAGCAACACACTCCCCTGGGAGATCACATGCTACTAGAGTGTAGGGCATGTGTCTTAGACATCCATATGTCCAAAGTGCATTGCACAAAACCTTGTCATTAATAGAGTCTTGGGTTACACCCATTGGCTGGTGCTTGATCCATAAGCGTGTGTGTACACTAAAATAGAATTAACCAACCAATTGCATGACTATCTCTCTGCGCTGTCTTACAGAGCTCAAATACTCTTTTATTTTCCCACCTGAACTCTGACACATTCTCATTTTATAATGAATAATTCTAATAACTAGTAATTGTAATAATGTTCCCTGAGATGGGATAATTTCAGTTGACTCACTTGACATATCTATAAACACACTGGATAATATAAATTGCTTCTTTGTGAATTTGCCCTTAATAATGTTAGGAAGCACTAGGGTTTTGTTTGATTAGTTTTTCATGGTATCCTCAATCTGGTTCAGAGCTTACAGTTAAGAGAAAGTTGGGAGATATTTATATTTTCCAATATGTATAAGCCAATGTGTATAAGCTACAAATCATAATGTATAATTCCAAATATATGAAATTCTGGAAAAGGCAAAGCTATGGAGGCAGTAAAAATCAGTGGTTTCCAAGGACTAGGGAGAGAGGAAGGATGAAAGGGTAGAGCATGGGGAATTTTTAAGGGCAGCTGAAAGTATTGTGTGCCACTAGTGGATATGTATCATTCCTTCTACATCTGTCAAAACTGCATAGGATGTACACAAAGAGTAAAAACAAGGAGCTTTAGTTAATTATAACCAACGTACCACACTAACGCAAGATGTTCATAATAGTGAGAAGGAGAGAGGCTGTCTGGGAACTCTATGATTTCCACTTGTTTTTCGGCAACCTAAAACTGCTCCAGAAAATAACCATTAATCATTAATTTGAATAATTAAGACGCTAAAATATCCCAGTGGTCAAGAGATGACTTCTTAGATATTTTACCCACAACAATCCTTTTTGGTCAGTGGGGGAGGTTCGAGAAAGGCCACTGCAAGGATTTCTGTGGTTAAGGAGATGGGGGTGGACTAGGTAAGCCAAAATGACAGCTAATTCCCTTGAGCACTTTTCCTAAACATAGAACTTTTAAAGCAAGTATTTCTAAGATGTCATGAAGATCATTAAGTCTGTAATAAAAAGACTTTAGAAGAGACAGGATTAAAAAAAATAATAATGGAGCATCTGTGGGTAGTTAGTCCAAGAATGACCTTGTATTTAAAATGCTTCTTGTTCTGCCAACCAATGAAACATATTATAGTTCCCTCTCTCCCCCATTCCAGGCTCAGTTCTGGTAGGAGCACTGGGATAAGCTGTTTCCACAAACTCTCCTGTTGAGTGAAACACTATCATGGAGTTGTCACCAGTTTCAAATTGACCAAATAAAAGTAAAACCAAAGCTAGTAGATAAATTGGTCTATTTGTTTTTATTTCAGTTACTGGTTTCATTTTTATTATTATTACTGTGAGTAAACAAGGGCTAGAAATAGAAGTACATATGCAGATTTATTTTTTTATTCACCCAATTCCTGTCTGCTGGCTGCTATTCCTGAAATTGCTTGGCCCATACCGGTGGCTGCCTCTAAGCTCCCGCCAGAAGAAAAAGAGCGTTCCCAGTGTTGGAGAGAGGACAGTTGTGCTGGGGCCACTTTTTTGACTTAGGAAAACAGCCCCTGGTCTTTCCGTCTTTGAAACTGATGGATTGAGTCTTTGTTTTTGGTGCCACAGCTTTTTGTGTGTGTGTGCCTGGGGCTGTCAGCAGAAAGCTGTTTGTATCAGAGGCTGTGTACCGTGCCATCTTGGCAATTCTGTGTTTTCAGCATTTCATCAACGCAAACAGTAAGATAAATTGTAATTGAGGCTGCCTTTCTATAAATCATGCCACAAAGAATGAGCACATCCAAGTGATGGGCCCAGTAGGAACTTCAGCCCCTCGCCTAGGGACAGTGGAGGTGGGAGCGCAGTATTGGAAAATCAGTCTGAAGTATCTCAGTAGTTGATGAGCAATGCAGTGGGGAAGAAATAGAAAATAAATTCTAAGTTTCCTGGCGAAATTATGAATGCTGAACACTGATAGGACTGGGAGAGCAGGGGGCAAATGGCAATAAATTAGCAAACCATAAAATCCCATTTCAAATGAGAGGGCGAGCTCACGGGCAGGGTGGCTCCTGTGTGCATACCTCGGCAGACAGGTGCTGGGCAGTCTCCAATTCAAGGAGCGGCCAGCCTTCCCTTTTCCTCATTGTTTTCATTTTTGCGATTTGACCACATCGTGACAACACTGTTGGAATTTAGTGTTCTCGGTGCAATAATGTTAAAATAAAAAATAAAACCAAATGGCATCTGTATCTATATATGGCTATGTGATATACAGTGGTACAAAACTAACCTCTGGGTGAGAACTCATTGCATAGCTCCTTGCGTAATTGGTTTTCCTCAAAGATTATACAGACTTTCTTGTTCTCGTGTCTTCTGATGTAGCTGAGAATGCATTTGATTGTTGGTTGTCCCTCTTTGAGTACAAAATATCAACAATGGAGGGGTGTGGGGCCACTTTACCATCAGACAAAAATATAATACGCCCATCCCTGGGTTCATAGGGTACTCCTGCATGGTTCCAGTCCTGAAATGTGAGGTTTTCATGAAACAGGATAGGGGCAGGAGAAATGGAGAAGAGGGGATCAGGTCTTTACCTAACCCCTGTCTTAGCTGTCTTATGTTTCAAGGAATATGAGTTTTGCCTTGTTCACTCCCCTTGAAGTGGGGCTTCAGCATTCTCAATACCCACATATTTTCTTGCCTCTGGACTAGAGTAAAAGTTGCAGGCATTATCTAGAAAAGAAGTGGTCAAGGAGTGTGTATAAAAGTGTGTGTGTGTGTGTGTGTGTGTGTGTGTGTGACTGAGAGAGAGAGAGAGAGAGAGAGAGAGAGAGAGCGCATTAAATAGAGCCATTTTCTAAAGGTAGAACTTTCAGACAGAATGTGTAACAAAACAGCCTGTGTGCCTAGTAACATTCTTAGCTGTCCTGGGGTTAGGAACCTCTGCTGTGTGACTGCAACAATTTCGTGGCTTTTATATTTTCTTTGTTCATTTCCCTCTTGCATTGCTACAGTAAGTTCTTTTTGAAAATACTGGCCTCTACCAGCTGAACTGTGGGGTCTAAAGGAAAGGATTGTGTCTTTCAGTTTGGTCTCTGTCAGCACTGAGACCAGCGAGAAAGATAGAAACATACTCAGAGGGAAAAGAACATGGCTTTCAGCAGAGTTTTTCCTCAAGAGAGCTTTTTTCCCCTTGCTCAAACTTTGGAGGAAATTGTGTTTTGTTTGGCTATGGAGGCATTTCCCTTGCTTGAGGACTTTGAGTTTTGTTGGCATCTCTCTCCAAAGGTTGCTCTTGGTAACATATTAAAGGCAACAAGCTCAGCAGGTGAATGAATGAACCTGGGGTTCCAGTTCTGGAAGCTGAGGCTGCCCTCTGAGCAAGGAGACATTTATGTGCCACTTGATGTAATGGCAGCTATTGGCCTGCCCAGGCTTCTCGAAAGCCTTTTCCCGAAGAGAACCTAGTAGCAATTTAATCAACAGCTGAGCTGAAAATTCTTCACTGTATTTATGAGACTAGCAAAATCATTCTTTCTCTGGTCTTTCTTTGGAGAACTTGGTGTTTCAGCAGATTAGGATTTTTGAATCTCACTCCAGTGTTATTTCTGTTGTTCTGGGCATTAGAACCTTTATTGGAAAAAAAAGTATTAACAGAATAATCATCTATTTACTTGTCTGTTTCCCCCATAAAATTTTGAGCTCCTCCATGGTGGCTGTATTTTGTTATGCCTATCCCCTGGAGACGGAAATGGCAGCCCACTCCAGTATTCCTGTCTGGGAAATCCAATGAGCAGAGGAGCCTGGTTGGGTACATTCCATGGGGTCACAACAGTCAGACATGACTTAATGACTAAACCATTACCACCATCCCTAGTACTTAGCAGAGTATCAGTTCAGTTCAGTCGCTCAGACGTGTCCGACTCTTTGCAACCCCATGAACTGCAGCACGCCAGGCCTGTCTGTCCATCACCAACTCCCGGAGTTCACCCAAACCTATGTCCATTGAGTCGGTGATGCCATCCAACCATTTCATCCTCTGTCATCCCCTTCTCCTCCTGCCCTCAATCTTTCCCAGCATCAGGGTCTTTTCCAATGAGTCAGCACTTTGCATCAGGTGGCCAAAGTATTGGAGTTTCAGCTTCAACATCAGTCCTTCCAATGAACACCCAGGACTGATCTCCTTTAGGATGGACTGGATGGATCTCCTTGCAGTCCATGGGACTCTCAAGAGTCTTCTCCAACACCACAGTTCAAAAGCATCAATTCTTCGGTGCTCAGTTTTCTTTATAGTTCAACTCTCACATCCATACATGACCACTGGAAAAACCATAGCCTTGACTAGACAGACCTTCGTTGGCAAAGTAATGTCTCTGCTTTTTAATATGCTCTCTAGGTTGGTTATACCTTTCCTTCCAAGGAGTAAGCGTCTTTTAATTTCATGGCTGCAATCACCATCTGCAATGATTTTGAAACCCCCAAAATAAAGTCAGCCACTGTTTCCACTGTTTCCCCATCTATTTGCCAAGAAGTGATGGGACTGGATGCCATGATCTTCATTTTCTGAATGTTGAGCTTTAAGCCAACTTTTTCACTCTCCTCTTTCACTTTCATCAAGAGGCTCTTTAGTTCTTCACTTTCTGCCATAAAGGTGGTATCATCTGCATATCTGAGGTTATTGATATTTCTCCTGGCAATCTTGATTCCAGCTTGTGCTTCATCCAGCTCAGCATTTCTCATGATGTACTCTGCATATAAGTTAAATAAGTTGGGTGACAATATCCAGCCTTGATGTACTCCTTTTCCTATTTGGAACCAGTCTGTTGTTCCATGTCCTGTTCTAACTGTTGCTTCCTGAGCTGCATACAGATTTCTCAAGACACAGGTCAGGTGGTCTGGTATTTCCATCTCTTTAAGAATTTTCCACAGTTTACTGTGATTCACACAGTCAGAGGCTTTGGCATAGTCAATAAAGCAAATAGATGTTCTTCTGGAACTCTCTCACTTTTTGAATGATCCAGCGAATGTTGGCAATTTGATCTCTGGTTCCTCTGCCTTTTCTAAAACCAGCTTGAACATCTGGAAGTTCATGGTTCATGTATTGTTGAAGCCTGGCTTGGAGAATTTTAAGCATCACTTTACTAGCGTGTGAGATGAGTGCAATTGTGTGGTAGTTTGAGCATTCTTTGGCATTGCATTTCTTTGGGACTGGAATGAAAACTGACCTTTTCCAGTCCTGTGGCCACTGCTGAGTTTTCCAAATTTGCTGGCATATTGAGTGCAGCACTTTCACAGCATCATCTTTTAGGATTTGAAATAGCTCAACTGGAATTCCATCACCTCCACTGGCTTTATTCATAGTGATGCTTCCTAAGGCCCACTTGACTTCACATTCCAGGATGTCTGGCTCTAGGTGAGTGATCACACCATCGTGATTATCTGGATCATGAAGATCTTTTTTGTATAGTTCTTTTGTGTATTCTTGCCACCTCTTCTTAATATCTTCTGCTTCTGTTAGGTCTTTACCATTTTCATTCTGTTAGGTCCCTACTATATACCATTGGGTATAGCAGAGTACCCAATAGGTAATTTATACACATTTGATGGGTACCTATTACTTCATTGTAATTTTCACTCTTCTCTCTCTGTCACACACACACATAAAAATCCAAAGAAGAGTTAAGCTAATGCATGCAACTCTTGACACCCCCCACATACTCTTTCCTTTTCCAGACTAGAATTTTAATAAATGGCACTCCTTTCTAAAGGCTCAACATTTTGGAATTATCTCTGTCTCTCAAGCTTGGCTCTAGTACAACAGTGAATCGTGTCATGTCTATCTGAAAAATACATCCTGAATTTGATCATTTCTCTCATCTTCCTCCACTACTCAATTGGTAGGAGTGCAAGATTTTTGAGTTGTCTGTGATGCCTCTTTTATTCTCAGATCTCACAATGCTACCATCACCAAATCTTATTGGCTGTACCTCAAGAATATTTTGCAAATCTCTCACCTTCCCAATTCTACCACTCACAGGCTAATTCAAGGCAATGTCCCTCTTCCCTGAACCACCTCAATAGTCTCTTCTCTGTGGTTCCTCTACTTTCTGCCAGTGATCTTTAAAACTTTAATCAGATTTGTGGCAGATTGTTCCTGAAATGCTTCTGTGCACTTCCATCACGCATGTAGGACCCCAGACACTATTAAAGACAGACATGCCTGGTACACGAAGTCCTCTCTGCTTCCTCTCTGACTTTGTCTCCTGAAGCTTCTCTTCTGTGCTCACCGTTCCAGCTACACTGGCCTGGATTGTTTCTCCCACACACAACTATGTTCCCACTTCACGACCTTCGCCCTCACTCTTCTTCCATCCTAGGTCACAATTCAGATGTTCATATCACCTGCTCTTTCATTTAATTAAGGTTTCTGGTCAGATGTTAGCTATTTGGAGTGGTCTTCCTTGACTACCTTCACGGAAATAGTACCACTTGTCTTGTATCCCCTTATCCTGCTTTGATTTTCTTCTTAGCATTTACCTTTGCATGACGTTAGACAGAAGATCATCATTGATTCAGATTCTGAATTTGTGAATTTATCTACTCACCAAAATTCATTTCTAACCCCCAAATCAATATTCAGAATTTTGGACATTTGGAAACCTGTGCTGAGTGGCAAAAATATTGAGTCATCTGATATGCATGTTCTCAGTGGAGGTTGAACAAGGCAAAGCGCTGCCTTCTTGTTGAACTCTCAGAGTATAAACAACTGTTTTGTGCCATTTTTTTGTGTGTGTATTTTTGTGCTTTTCTTTGGTGGTTTCACTATTTACAGTGGCACCCAAGCAGAGTGCTGGGGGGACCTGTCTACTGTTCATAAGCACAAAAGACTGCTGGCCCCTCATATCATGGAGTTTACATGGTAGTGGAAAAAAAATGGGCAGCAGGTGAGTAAAATATGTTTAAAATGTATCTTCACATGTAGGATCTTATTTCAAGGATTGAGTCCACACTTGCTGCAGTGGAAATGTGGCTTCTTAACCACTAGACCACCAGGGAAGTCCCAGTATTTATTTTTTAACAACTGTGTTTTCCCCCATCTTGTTCTTTGCTGAATACTTAGAATATAGAACCACGCATGGTTGAGGTAAAGTGTTCACTAAATTACTGAGTGATTCTATGGATGAAGATAATTAATGAAATATTGTCAAGAATGTCACCAGAAAAAAAACCTGACAAAAATTAGTTTTTGTCTTCCAGACATCATTTTAGTGGGCATCGGTCACGCTACCCCTAATCTTACCATAACTCTATAAGACACGTATTCTTAGAACTGCCCTATGTCTGCCTGTGGAGGTAACCTGCCCGAGGTCATGCTGCTGTCTGGCTCAGAAGTTCCACATTTCCATGTTGTGAATCTTGGTTTGTGTGTTTATTGAGCACACGGGCCGTGGAATCAGACAGCCTGGTTTAAATCTGACCTCTCCACTTACTCTGTGTTTTCAGACCAGTTACTCAGTTCTCTCCAAAGCTCTGTTTTCTGTTCTGTAAGATGATGTTAACCAGAATTCCTCTCAGGGTAGTTGTAGGGTTCAAACACACTGATGCAAACCTAATCCCTGATATATAATATGTGCTTGTTGGGCATTAGTTATTATTTTTATCATCCTGCACTTCGGGCTCCTGGTGTTGGACAAATAAGATTAAAGGGTGTGTAACCAAGGCGAGGGGCACTCAGGATAAATTTTCTCTATTGGGGCCTCTTAACTCGTGTGGAAGATCAGCACCTAAGAGCAGTGGTCAGCAGAGGATGGAATGGTAAGTATGTTAGGCGTTGCCAGCCATGTGATCTCGTTGCAACACTCAACTATAGACAAATGAATGTGGCTGGGTTCCAGTCAGACTTTCTCTGTGAAAACACGTGGATCACGGTTTGCCAATCTGTGCCTTAGACCAATAATGTTCAACCCTGTCCACACATTAGAGTTACTTGGAGAGCTTTAAAAGTACGTATGCCTAGCTAGTCTATTCCTAGAGATTCTGATTTAAGTTTTCCAAGATGGGGCCCAGGTATTAGTATTGTTTAGAGCTTTTAGGCAACTCTAATGAAGAGCTGAGAACCACTGACTTGGGTCAACTAAAGCCAAGAACAGAAGAGCATTGGAGCAGTTGCTGGCTTCTGGCTCTATCCCAGCTCCCTCCTCACTCATTTTAGGACCCAGGGATCAGCGCTTTTCCGTGCACTCTGCGAAAAGGTTGACTAGGCTGTGGTAAGTCCCCTTTGCTTAAAGCCCAGACTGTATGACTTTTGGATCTAGAAGGAAATCTAATTATCTGTGTAATAAATGCACTGTACCTTCAGGGCACACAGTCCAGCCGTTACTGTGTATTTTAGCTGAGGCTGTGCTGTTTGCTGTTTAATTGTGTTCCAAACTGGCAGTTGGAGTTGGACAGAATCACTTTGAGTGGAAGCAGTCTGTCCATCTTCTTTTCCAAGGCTCTGGTTTCTAGGATGGCGCTAGAAGTGGGTTTCCCAGGAGTCAACATGTTTCAGACTTAAGGACAAATCACTCTTCTCTAATGGGTCATAGGGTAGTGGTGACACTCCTATTTCTGAGGAACTACAAATATTCAGCTGGGCATCATCTACCTGCAGTGAAGGTAGAGGTTGACTGAAGACAGTCCAATGAGCTTAGTTACAAATGTCCAAGCTCCCATAAGAAAGATCTGGGGCAGAGTTTCTCTATGTATCATTCCTCTGCATTTATGTTGGAATCATCTAATATCTTGTTAAAATGCATATTTTTGGGCTCCACTCTTGACTCTCTGAATCAGAATTTTTAGGGGATGTGAAAAATATATATATATATTTTTAACAAGACATCTGAGACTTGCAATTTGAGAGCTGCTATTGTGGAGAAAGCTCTTTGTTATACTTATATAAGAACACTGAAATTGAGAGATTTAAAGTCTTCTTCAAAATAGCTCAGTTAGGCCATTGAGAGAGTCAGGACCTGTATCTAAGGTTTGTGGATCAGGTAGTTAATGTTGTGTAACCGACTCTCCCTAAACTTAGTTTTCAACAGTAAACCTTCATTATGACTCACAACTCGGCGGATTAGTTGGGTGAATTTTTTTTTTTTTTTTTTTTTTTTGGTCTCAGCTAGATTCATTCATGTGTCCATGGTCCACTGTGGCTAAGTTAATCTTGGGTGGGCTTTCTCTTCTAGTTAGAGCTCAGCTGGCTGTATGTAGGTCTGAGATGGCTGTAGACTGGGTTCTGTTCTATGTGGTCCTACATCCCCTAGCCGGCCAGCCCAGGTTTGTTCACCTACAGTGGCAGAATTCTGAAAGATTGGAAATCTTCACAGCTTCTTAGGGACCATGCTCAGAACCAGGACCAGCATTTTTACTGCATTCTGATGTCAAAACAAGGGGTGAAGAAATAAAGACTAGTTCTTGAAGGGAGGAACTGAGAATCCTTATGCAAAGATTTTAGAAACATGGAAACTGAATGAATTCATCACAGTGTCCTGGCCTTTCCAACCTTTGAGTACCTTTGGAAAATGGTCCTCTGCTAGCTTTTACAAATGTTTAGGGAACATCGTAAATGAATATTCCCTTGGGTTCTCTTCCATGATTTTGCTCATGAAATAAGAATCAAAAATCATGAATCTAAAGGGACCTAAGAACTCATTGGCTTAAACCTCATCAGACACTTTAATTTTCTGATGGTATCACTTTAATCCAAGTGCTCATCCATTTTCTACTTAAACACATCCAGTAACTCCTTGGAGAACTTGTTGCCATGTGAGACAGTTTCTTCCAGCATTAGGGAGTTCTTTCCATTAAAATATTTGAGAACAGTTATAAACCTCTTTGCTCCTTGGTCAGTTTTTTGTGTCACAAACCCAAGTTCTGACAACTTTTTAGGATAGAGTTTGCCTTCTTGGTCAGTTTTCTGTGTTGTAAAGCCAAGTTTTGAAAACTTTTCAAGGAAAGAGTCTGAGTTCTCTTACAATTCAGATTGTTTCCTGATAACACTCATTTTTCAATGGCAGTATATGTTTTGGAATGAACACTGGTTTTGGAATCAGATGGCTTGGAGTTTACTTTGGGATCTTGAACAAGTCCATTACACCCATGGGGCCTCCATGTTCTCCCCTAGGAGGTATGGACAGAAATAAACATCAAACAGTATTTATTTTGAATAAGTCAGACTATACAAACATACCTGTCAGGGGCAGATCATCTATAAATGTTGGTTTCTTTTTTGTCTTTATTATTATTTTTCTGAAAGAATACTTTGAAGTACACACTATCGTTTCCTTTAATGTCTTGAGTTTTAATGACCTCTTAGATTTTCTGGCCACATATTAATACTAATATCATGAACATCTTTAAATAGTCCACCTGAAAATATATTTCAAATGGTGTTTCATATGGTAGGTATAGTGAAGTCTTCATTTCTTTCATGCTGAAAACAGGTATTATTGTTTTGATACTTAAAGAAAGCAATTTAAATTAAATGACCTGAAACTAAATAATAATAATAATATGTTCTTCCCATATCTTTTAGATTCATGTTTTGGGGAAAGAAAAACAAATTTGAACTTGGAAAAGAGTTAAAGACAAATTGAATGCAGTGAATAGCCAGGAAAATAAGTGATAAAGGGGATATTAATTGTAGGATGTGATGTGAGACCAAAGCAGATGAAGGAGAAAGAACACAGGTACAGGAGGAGGGTTGTGGGTCAGAACAAATAAAGTCTGTTAGAGGGGGAATATCAACATTTGTGTTCAAAAGGTACCACTTAAAATGAGATGTTTCTGAATCATAATGCATAAAAATGAATAGAATCTGATTGCAAAGGAAAATGGTCAAGAGAATAAGACTATGGAGACAAAAGAATGGATTTTGGTAAATAATATGTGAATTGTTTACCAGATTTTCTTATATGACTGTTAGCTCAGAAAATACTCTTCAGCATAAAAGAGGATAAAATGAATTGTGAAAATGATTTGTAAATAAAAGTGCTGAATAGATTCAAGACACAGTGTCATTCATGCGTGGTATACCCAAATGAGCCATCATTCCTGTGAGGTTATGTGAACTTGTTTTGCTTTTAGATTAAGCAGTTAACACCCCCCCCACTCTCCCCCCCCCCCCCCAAAGATAATACAGCACAGTAATAAGAGCATTGGGTTGGGTTGGGAGTCAAGACCCTGGGTTCAGATTCCAGCTTCACAACTAGCTAGCCGTGTGGCACTAGACAAGTCATATAGGTTTTCTGAGCCTTAGACTCTCCCTGTATAAAAAGAATTGGCCACTCTCAGCTATAAAAGTATATTTCAAAAATGTTAAATCCCAGTTTGTTAATGGAGGTCTACATGTAGTAAGACTCATTTCTTGGATAGTTCTTTGCTGTTATGTGATATGAATGCAAAATTTAATTAAATTCTTAAAGAACACCCCCCCAAAAAACAAGTATTATTCTCTGATTCTGTGTTGTCAAGCAGCTCAGTAGAAGTTTGTTTACAGGGATCATGATTTCAGATAATTCTGTCAGCCAAGGGCCTCTAGTTTATTTGAAGATATTGCTTGAAGTTAAGGTGCATTAAGTGAAAAAATGACCAGATTAATGGTTGGATGGATTACATATAAGCAATTTGAAAGCTTATAAGAGAAACCTGTTACTACCATTTCCTTCTTCAGGGGATCTTCCTGACTCAGGGATCGAACCTGTGTCTCTTATGTCTCCTGCATTGGCAGATGGATTCTTTACCACTAGTGCCACCTGGGAAATCCCCAGATTCCTGGTGGGATGCTTTATTCCCTTTGGCCATTACAGGTGTTCTGATGAAAAACTCTGGGAAGCATTGAGTCTTAAACTGTTTATAGGACATCCTGTACTTTCCTCACTGACTTCTTAGAGTAATGAAATTTATGAACTTGCTTTTAAAAGTAGTCTTTCATTTTTGCTGTTGTAATCTTATCTCTTTTAAGTTTCAAGGGAGGATGTTTCAAATTTGATAAGAAAAGTGTGTATCTACTTACATCTCAGTGCTTTCATAGCCTTCGCTCTCACAGCCCGTCTTCAAGTCTTCATTTTATTCCTCACACTCACTCTTCTGGAATTGTTTTCTCCTCTTCTTCTTGAATCTTTTACATGACCTTGTTCAGCTCCTTTTCCATCTCTGCTTTCTCCTTTGAGATGTGACAGCTAAACCAATGTACACTGATCCACAGCCAAATGAATTTTACTTTTGTAAGAGGATGAGATAATGTTTGTTTTATTTCCAACATCTTTTCTAATGTCCAGAAATCTTCACCTTTGTTAGCTGCAATGTTTTGGGGGGAACTTATCCTTCAGGCCAACTCCTACTCATCTATTCTGACTCAGCTCCTGGCCCAGTGTCAAGCCCAGAGAACTGACCATTCCTTCCTTTGAATTCTCCTAGCTCTCCTCTGCCTCCATTGGCAGGAGTCTCCTTGTGCCATGATGCACTTAGCTGTTGCCACATCCATCGTATCTTCCAGGCTTTGAATTTCACAGGATCAGGGAACCTTGGGTTATTCACCTTTGTATCATCATACCTGGCACTGAATTTAGCACATGCTAGCACTCAATTAACATTAAATAGATAGAGTGAAATGGTTTGAATTAATTGATTACAGGGAATATTTATAATAATTTTGAGATTCTTTTATTCACTTCCCCGGTGGCTCAGACGATAAAGTGTCTGCCTACAATGTGGGAGACCTGGGTTTGATACCTGAGTCAGGAAGATCCTCTGGAGGAGGAGGTGGCAACTCATTCCAGTACTCTTGCCTGGAAAATCCCACGGACGGAGCAGCCTAGTAGGCTATAGTCCATGGGGTCGCAAAGAGTCAGACACGACTGGACGACTTCACTCACTTTATTCACTTGGTGGCATCCAGTGTTCAAGAGTAAAGAAGCCCAAAGTAAGGGAATACATCTTATACTCCAGACTTGTAGAAATGGAATGGAAGGGACTTCAAGGTAAGATTGTCAGATAAATTATAGGATACACAACTAAATTTGATTTTCAGATAAATAACATTAAAAAATAGGCATATCCTTAATGTTACATGGTGTTCAGTTACACAAAATATTTGTCCATTTTTAACTGAAATTTGAATTCTCTGGGCATTCTATGTTTTTGCTTGATAAATCTGGCAATCCTACTCCAAGGTCAAATAGTCCTACTCTCTCTTACAGGCCACTCCAGTATTCTTGGGCTTCTCTTGTGGCTCAGCTGGTAAAGAATTTGCCTGCAATGTGGGAGACCTGGATTCGATCCCTGGGTTGGAAAGATCCCCTGGAGAAAGGAAAAGCTACCCACTCCAGTGTTCTGGTCTGGAGAATCCCATGGACTAGAGTCTAAGGGGTCACAAAGAGTCAGACACAACTGAGTGACTCTCACTCCTGCAGGCAGTTGTAGGTCTGCACTAAGATTCAGTTCACAAATTGGCAGTCCTCAGGCAGCACCTGGTCACTTGGTTTAAAACACATCTTATTTGTCCTGTGGTACATTTAAAATTTTTGCCAACATTGAAAAAATATGGAAATTTCCCATTAAAAATATCAGAATTTTCAGGTTCTCTTAAATGTTGTAAAACGTGAACATATTGTCTGATCACTCCTGTCCAGCTAGGGAATAACTAAGCCCATTTTCAGATGGAGCATGAGCTCTCAGGACTACCTGCTTCTGCCCAGGATTGTGGGGAAATGTCACCTGCCAAACATCACATATGGTGTTTCCCTTAGAGTTAAGAGGAAAGTGATAATGCTCAAAATTCTCCAAGCCAGACTTCAGCAGTACATGAACCGTGAACTTCCAGATATTCAAGCTAGATTTAGAAAAGGCAGGGGAAACAGAAATCAAATTGCTGGCATCCACTGGATCATTGAAAAAGCAAGAGAGTTCCAGAAACACATCTACTTCTGCTTTATTGACTAAGCCAAAGCCTTTGACTGTGTGGATCACAACAAAATGTGGAAAATTCTTATAGAGATGGGAATATCAGACTACCTTACCTGCCTCCTGAGAAATCTGTATACAGGTCAAGAAGCAACAGTTACAACTGGACAAGGAACAATAGACTGGTTCTAAATTGGGAAAGGAGTACGTCAATGCTGTATATTGCCACCCTGCTTATTTAAATTCTATGCAGAGTACATCGTTCAAAGTGTTGGGCAGGATGAAGCACAAGCTGGAATCAAGATTGCTGGGAGAAATACCAATAACCTCTGATACGCAGATGACACCACCCTTATGGCAGAAAGTGAAGAAGAACTAAAGAGCCTCTTGATGAAAGTGAAAGAGGAGAGGGGAAAAGTTGGCTTAAAACTCAGCATTCAGAACACTGAGATTATGGGATTTGATCCCATTACTTCATGGCAAATAGATGGGGAAACAATGGTAACAGTGATAGACTTTATTTTTTGGGGCTCCAAAATCACTGCACGTGATGACTACAGCCATGAAATTAAAAGATGCTTGCTCCTTGGAAGAAAAGCTATGAACAACATAGACAGCATATTAAAAAGCAGAGATGTTACTTTGCCAACAAAGGTCTATCTAGTCAAAGATACGGTTTTTCCAGTAGTCATGTATGGATGTGAGAGTTGAACTACAAAGAAAGCTGAGTGCCGAAGAATGGATGCTTTGAACTGTGGTGTTGGAGAAGATTCTTGAGAATCCCTTGGACTGCAAGGAGATCAAACCAATCAATCCTAAAGGAAATCAGTCCTGAATATTCATTGGAAGGACTGATGCTGAAGCTGAAACTCCAATACTTTGGTCACCTGATATGAAGAACTGACTCATTGGAAAAGACCAATGAGCTGGGAAAGAGTGAAGGCAAGAGGAGACGGGGACGGCAGAGGATGAAATCATTGGATGGCATCACCAACTCGATGGACATGAGTTTGAGTAAGCTCCGGGAGTTAGTGATAGACAGAGAAGCCTGGAGTGCTGTAGTCCATGGGGTTGCAAAGACTTGGACCCGACTGAGTGACTAAACTCAACTGAAAAGATAGCCTTAAGAGTGTCAAGGGTTTCAGTAAAAATGTGAAAAATATTCTTGGATAAGCAAAGAAATTTCCTTAGTGCCTTAAATGCTAGCAAAATGAGCCTGCACCTAAAGAATACAAGTAATGGTCCTATTTTTCTTGTACCTCCCCTCACATATTCACACAACAGACTTGAGGGCATTTGAGTTCTTGATCTCCAGTAAAATGTAAGATTCATGACAGCAGAGACTTTTTGTCTTTCTGGTTCACTGATGTACCTTAAACCCATGGAACAGGGCTGGCTCTTAATAGGTATTTGATCAATATTTGTTAACTGAAGAAATGGATGATGTAAACCATTTGAGAGAGAAAACCTTTGTGGCTAGAAGTCTTCAAAAAGGGAAGAAAAATTTTGCCATCTCCAATAGAATGGCATAACTAGCTGACTCTCTCTCTTTTTTAAAATAAATACCTCTGTGGTGTAGATGCCTTGTACCTCCCAAAGGCAAAGGAAAATAGTTGCTGAGGACAAAAGTTCTTCTCTGTCCCCAGAGCTTAAAGGGACATTAGGTGGAATTGTCCCCTCCAAAGGATTTCTTTGGAGAATATCTGAAGAAGGAACCAGGCCACATGTTGCAAAGTGCTGTCTCTTGCTATGAGATCCTGGTTTTGCTGCTGTCTACTGCAATTACTGCCACAACCCAGGGGGCTTTTCCTGTAGCCCAGTTAAGCCCTCCCACTCGCCCTGTGGTTACCAAGGAAATAGAACAGAGAACTTATTTTTGAGTAGAAACCAGACTCATTTGATTAGAAAAATCAGGCTGTCATGACCACAATTCAGCAGAATGCTATATAAACCCTATGGGTTTTGAGGAGAAAAGTCAGAACAGTTACATACCAAGTTTGAGTTTGCCTATAGACTAGAGCTCCTGTGTAAATGTATTCCAAAGCATTCTTCCCTCTACATGGAAGATCTACTGGTTCTAGGGAATCTGGCTGGAATACCAAAGGCTGCTATAAAATGTGTGTTTTGTTGCTTCTTCTGATTATGTCTTGTTACTTCCATATGGTCATTATGAATTCAAATATATTCTTAGAAAATACCCTTAAGGATGTGGTAAAGATACAGAGGACAGAGAAATATAGGCAAATGAGACTTTGGTTTTCAACCACAAATTAAACAGCTGGATCTAACAATACTTTTCTGGCCTTATAACTAAATACCTAGTAGTGGAGACAAGAAAGCAACAGAGAAATGTAACACAATCTGTCATTATTACCCTTAGTATCAGGTGTAAGAGGCTGCTATAACAAAGTGTCACAAACTGGATGTTCTGGGGCAATAAAAGTCCACTGTACTGCCATTCTGGAGACTAAAAGTCCAAAATAAAGTTGGTAGCAGGATCATGGGCCCTCTAAAACCTATAGAGGAGTGTTTGATTCTCCTTATCTTCTGGTAATTTAGCAGAAGTTTTTGGCATCCCTTGGCTTGTAGATACATCACTAAAACTCTCTGTCTTCACATGGTCTTCTCTCTCTGGGCATCTTCTCATGTCTTCCCTCTGTGTCTTTCTATGTGTCCAGATTTCTCCTTGTGAGAATATCAGTCATACTGAATTAAGATCCATCCATCCTGACCTCATTTTAACTTGATTACATCTGCAAAGATCTTATTTCCATATAAGGTCACATTTCGAGATACTGAGGGTAAGACCTTTGACAGACCATTTCGGGGGACGAGGAGGATGGGGCATAATTCAACCCATAACCTCCTAACACAATTATATTATTCTTTGAACTTAAGCTTTCTGTATACAACATGTTGTTTTCCCTGAGGAACATTCCTGAACATTGCTTAAATTGCCTTTTTAGTTCTTCAGCTATCAGATACTTTTCCCTGGCAGGCTGATGTAATTAGGAAGCGAATAATTGAATCAATAAGGAAAAGAGCGTGCTCTTTGATATTTTCCAGCTGTGCTGATGATTCATTTAGGTCGCTGTGTGTGTTGCTACTGAATATGTGCTTGTTAAGAGAGATGAGACCATGTCATATAGTGAAAGAAGGGCGAGAAAAGGATCTGGATTGTTCTTTGGTAAAAGTCAGGAATGACATCATTGCAGGAATGGGACATCATAAGGCAAGACATGGAGAACACAGTCTCATATGTAACTTTGTATAAACAAGAATGTTTTAAATATGTTTGCTGTTTGGAAAATACATTTTATTTTAATGTTGCATGAAACACTTTGGGTTGAAGCCACACAGGACTATATAAACACTAATATATTGCCTGTCCTAGGAAGGATTCACCACTATCTGTGATAATCTCTCTGAAATACCACTTTATGGAAAATCCCATATTGCTCTGTCTAATTCCAGTTCCCTAAAAGAAAGATTGCAATTTTAATTCTTGGCCTTTTGAAAAATAGATAAATATATACATTATAAATAGAAAATTTTTATAAAAATAGAAAGAGAAGAAAGCATAAGTTTATATTACTATTGAAATATAATATGTATCTATTTTAAAGAAATTTAAAAATGATGGGAAGCTTTAAAAAGTATGTAAATTACCTATCATTCCTCAATTCAGAGATAACCACTGCTAATATTTTAGCATATTCTCTTCAAATATATTTCAAGGTATGCAATATTTTGAATATAATTAACATCAATATATGCATGTTTTGTAACATTTTAAATAATATATTATGAGTATTTTTATATTACTAAAAAATCTTTTAGCACTATCTATTGAATGATTGCCTATGTACTTTGTCTCTCAGTGTTAAAGCTTTTATTCTTTAAATTACTAAAGTAATAGATGTTCGAAATAATTTTTAAAAATCCCAGTAACCCAGTATACTAACACATATATATGGAATTTAGAAAGATGGTAACGATAACCCTATATGCAAAACAGAAAAAGAGACACAGATGTATAGAACAGACTTGTGGACTCTGTGGGAGAAGGTGAGGGTGGGATGTTTTGAGAGAACAGCATTGAAACATGTATATTATCTAGGGTGAAACAGATCACCAGCCCAGGCTGAATGCATGAGACAAGTGCTCGGGCTTGGTGCACTGGGAAGACCCAGAGGGATCGGGTGGAGAGCGAGGTGGGAGGGGAGACCGGGATGGGGAATACATGTAAATCCATGGCTGATTCTTGTCAATGTATGACAAAAACCACTAAAGTATTGTAAAGTAATTAGCCTCCAACTAATTAAAAAAAATAAAATAAAAATAAAAAAATAAAAAAAAGAACAAAAACAACAAAAAATCCCAGTAACCAAAAGAAAACAATATCAGTTGCTCACAATCTTACCATTGCAGAGATAATTAGTATTAATATTATGACATATAGTTCATAACAGTGTAATTGTCTGAATTTCTGTCTTCCACTGTCGATGATATTTTTAACCTTTGCAATCCCAGAATTTAGTTCAGTGCTTAAATCATAGTAGTTGTTTGAAACACTTTTAGTGAATGAATGCGTGAATGATGAATTGGAGAGGCTGCAAAGATCCACATTGTGAGAATAAAATTCGTTTCAGACTCAGCAACTTACTGTAGATTGTGAGACAAGGTAGATAGCCCAAGGCCCTTAATGAATAGGAGCCTACTGTTTCTCTTCATTCAAATAAGCCTTGAGACAGAGAATTCAATTTAATTTTTCTCCCATCAGTCAAACTGAAGAGCTGAAAAAGCAAAACCAGAGACAGGGGAGGCAGGAAGTGGAACAGGCTTAGATGAGGAGATCGGCAGCTGAGCTCTTGCTCTTTCTGTTGGGAAGAGCATGGAATGAGAGGAGTCATGCTTCTCCCAAGGGTATGTCCAAGCAGGAACTGTAGGGTGTTGCATTCTGCCATGTGCAAGGTCCCCTCTGATGGAAAGGCTGATCATTTCCTGGAGGATTAAGACTCCAGTGGCATCAGTGTGACCTTCAAGGTTTCCCCTGACCTGTTGCTAGATTTTGCAGCAGAGGAAGATATAATAATGCTGGGTTTTATTTGAAGGAATTTGGGGTTCTATTTGCTCTGTTTGGAATCTGTGTTGACAGAGAGTCTGATTGGCATCTTTGGCTAGAAGGCACCAACTGAAGTCTCTTCTATTTTTAATTGAGAAACACCTGTCTTAAGTTTGAGCAACGCCATGGGAAAGAGGGTGATCCCATTTCCTAAAACCCTGCATGGAATACTCAGTCCTTGCAATAAGTTATGTATGTGTATTCTTCCCAATGGGATGGTGGGGTCCTCACAAACACTCTCCTTCCACCAAAACACCTCTCCAATGTACAGATTAGATCTGATTAGATATGATAGATGAGTGGCTGAAGAGTTATGGACAGAGGTCTGTAACTTTGTACAATAGGCGGTTATCAAAGCAATCCCCAAGAAAAAGAAATACAAAAAGGCCAAATGGTTGTCTGAGGAGGCCTTACAAATAGCTGAGAAAAGAAGAGAGGCAAAAGGCAAAGGAGAAAAGGAAAGATATTCCCATTTGAATGAAGAGTTCCAAAGAATAAAAAGGGAAGCCTTCCTAAGTGAACAATGCAAAGAAAAAGAGGAAAACAATAGAATGGGAAAGACTAGAGATCTCTTCAAGAAAATTAGAGGTACCATGGGAACATTTCATGAAAAGATGGACACAATAAAAGACAGAAATGGTATGAACCTAACAGAAGCAAAAGATATTAAGAAGAGGTGGCAGGAATACACAGAAGAACTAAGCACAAAAGATCTTCATGACCCAGATAACCGTGATGGTGTGATCACTCACCTAGAGTCAGACATCTTGGAATGTGAAGTCAAGTGGGCCTTAGGAAACATCACTATGAACAAAGCTAGTGGAGGTGATGGAATTCCCGTGGAGCTATTTCAAATCCTAAAAGATGATACTGTTCAAGTGCTGCACTCAGTATGCTAGCAAATTAGGAGAATTTAGCAGTGGCCACAGGACTAGAAAAAGTCAGTTTTCATTGCGAAAGAAAGGCAATGCCAAAGAATGTTCAAACTACAACACAATTGCACTCATTTCACATGCTAGCAAAATAATGCTCAAAATTCTCCAAGCTGGGCTTCAACAATGCATGAACCAAGAACTCCCAGATGTTCAAGCTAGATTTAGAAAAGGCAGAGGAACTAGAGATCAAATGGCCAACATCTGTTGGATCATAGAAAAAGCAACAGAATTCCAGAAAAACATCTACTTCTTCATTGACTAAAATAAAGCCTTTGACTGTGGATCACAACAAACTGGAAAATTCTTAAAGAGATGGGAATACCAGACTACCTTACCTGCCTCCTTAGAAACCTGTATGCAGGTCAAGAAGCAGTAGTTAGAACCAGACATGGAACAATGGCTGGTTCCATATTGGGAAAAGAGTATGTGAAAGCTGTATGTTGTCACCCTGCTTATTTAACTTATGTGCAGAGTGCATCATGCGAAATGCAAGACTGAATGAATCACAAGCTGGAATCAAGATTGCTGGGAGAAATATCAATAATCTCAGATAGGCAGATGATACCACCTTTATGGCAGAAAGCAAGGAGGAACTAAAGAGTCTCTTCATGAAGGTGAGAGAGGAGAGTGAAAAGTTGGCTTAAAGCTCAACATTCAAAAACTAAGATCATGGCAAATAGATGGCGAAACAACGGAAACAGTGAGAGACTTTACATTTTGGGGCTCCAAAATCACTGCAAATGGTGACTGCAGCCATGAAATTAAAAGACACTCACTCCTTGGAAGAAAAGCTATAACAAACCTAGACAGCATATTAAAAAGCAGAGACATTACTTTGCCAACAAAGTGGCTTTGACTATGGTTAAAACTATGGTTTTCCCAGTAGTCATGTATGGATGACAGAGCTGAATAATAAAAAAACGAAATGCCAAAGAATTGATGCTTTTGAACTGTCGTGTTGGAGAAGACTCTTGAGAGTCCCTTGGACTGCAAAGAGATCAAACCAGTCAATCCTAAAGGAAATTAGTCCTGAATAGTTATTGGAAAGACTGATGCTGAAGCTGAAACTCCAATACTTTGGCTACATGACATGAACAACTGACTCATTGAAAAGGACCATGGTGCTGGGAAAGATTGATGGTAGGAGGAGAAGGGGGCAACAAGGATGAGGTGGTTGTATGGCATCACTGACTTTATGGACACGAGTTTATGAATAAGCTCTGGGAGATGGTGAAGGACAGGGAAGCCTGGCGTGCTGCAGTCCATCGGTGAGCAAAGAATAGGATACAACTGAGCAACTGAACAACAACCATAAAGATAAAGATAGATATAGATGAATGGATGAATAGGGAGACAGACACAGTTTCCATCTGCTTTTCACTAGCAACTGTCATCATGTCCCTTCTTTCTCTTTAAAGCTCCCCAGAACCCAGCTCAAGACCTTCACAATATTGACACATTTCTTCTTAGTGTCTCACCCGGGAAAATCTTGATCTAACATACTTCTTTTCCATATCACCGATTGCCAAAGGCCTAGCTCAAAGTACATTTCTCCAAGGAGCCTCATTGTTCCATTGTTACTCCAATTTATCTTTCCTATCTCTAATTGTCTAGTGCCTTAGCCTTTGCCCCATTTTCCCCTTTGACATGGTTCAGTTCAGTTCAGTCACTCAGTTGTGTCCAACTCTTTGCAACCCCATGGACTGCAGCACCCAGGCTTCCCAGTCCACCACCAACTCCCAGAGCCTACTCAAACTCATGTCCATCAAGTCAGTGATTCCATCCAACCATCTCATCCTCTGTAGTCCCCTTCTCCTGCCTTCAATCTTTCCCAGCATCAGGGTCTTTTCAAATGAGTCAGTTCTTCACATCATGTGGCCAAAGTATTAGAGTTTCAGCTTCAGCATCAGTCCTTCCAAGACTATTCAAGACTGATTTCCTTTAGGATGGACTGGCTTGATCACCTTGCAGTCCAAGGGACTCTCAAGAGTCTTCTCCAACACCACAGTTCAAAATCATCAATTCTTTGGCACTCAGGTTTCTTTATGGTCCATGTCTCACATCCGCCCATGACTACTGGACAAACCATGGTTTTGACTGGAAGGACTATTGTTGGCAAAGTAATGTCTCTGCCTTTTAATATGCTGTCTAGGTTAGTTATAACTTTTCTTCCAAGGAGCAAGCATCTTTTAATTTCATGGCTACAGTCACTATCTGCCGTGATTTTGGAGCTCAAAAAAAAAAAAAAAAAAAGTCTATCACTGTTTCCATTGTTTCCACATCTTTGCCATGAAGTGATAGAATCAGATGCCATATTCTTAATTTTCTGAAGGTTAAGTTTTAAGCCAGCTTTTTCACTCTCCTCTTTCACTTTCATCAAGAAGCTCTTTAGTTCTACATTTTCTGCCATAAAGGTGGTGCCATCTGTGTGTCTTAGGTCATTGGTAGTTCTCCTGGAGATCTTGATTCCAACTTGTGCTTCATCCAGCCCAGCATTTCTCATGATATAGTCTGCATATAAGTTAAATAAGCAGGGTGACAATATACAGCCTGATGTACTCCTTTCCCGATTTGGAACCAGTGTGTTGTTCCATGTCCAGTTATAACTGTTGCTTCTTCAGCTGCACACAGATTTCTCAGGAGGCTGGTAAAGTGGTATGATATTCCCATCCCTTGAAGAATTTTCCACAGTTTGTTGTGATCCACACAGTCAATATGCTTTGGCATAGTCAATAAAGCAGAAGTAGATGATTTTCTTGAACTCTCTTGCTTCTTTGATGATTCAATGGATGTTGGCAGTTTGATCTCTGCTTCCTCTGCCTTTTCTAAATCCAGCTTGGACATCTGGAAGTTCACAGTTCACGTAGTGTTGAAGTCTGGCTTAGAGAATTTTGAGCATTATTTTGCTAGCTTGTGAATGAGTGCGATTATGCGGTAGTTTGAACATTTTTTGGCATTGTTTTTCTTAGGGATTGGAATGAAAACTGACCTTTTCTAGTCCTGTGGCCACTGCAGAGTTTTCTGAATTTGCTGGCATATTGAGTGCAGCAGTTGCACAGCTTCATCTTTTAGGATTTGAAATAAGTCAATTGGGATTTTATCACCTCCACTAGCTTTGTTCCTAGTGATGCTTCCTAAGACCCACTTGACTTCACATTTCAAGATGTCTGGCTCTAGGTGAGTGATCACACCATCATGGTTATCTGGGTCATGAAGATCTTTTGTGTTTAGTTCTTCTGTGTATTCTTGCCACCTCTTCTTAATATCTTTTGCTTCTGTTAGGTCCATACCATTTCTGTCTTTTATTGTGCCCATCTTTGCATGAAATGTTCCCGTGGTATCTCTAATTTTCTTGAAGAGATCTCTAGTCTTTCCCATTCTGTTGTTTTCCTTTATTTCTTTGCATTGATCACTGAGGAAGGCTTTCTTGTCTCTCCTTGCTATTCTTTGGAACTCTTCATTCAAATGGGAATATCTTTCTTTTTCTCCTTTGCCTTTTGTTTGTCTTCTTTTCTCAGATATTTGTAAGACCTCCTCAGACAACCATTTTGCCTTCTTGTATTTCTTTTTCTTGAGGATGGTTTTGATCAATGCCTTCTGTATAATGTCATGAACCTCCATCCATAGTTCTTTAGGCAGTGTGTCTATCAGATCTAATATCTTGAATCTATTCATCACTTCAACTTTGTAATTCTAAGGGATTTGATTTAGGTCATACCTGAATGGTCTAGTGGTTTTCCTTACTTTCTTCAATTTAAGTCTGAATTTGGCAATAAGGAATTCATAATCTGAGGCACAGTCAGTTCCCCATCTTGTTTTTGCTGACTGTATAGAGCTTCTCTATCTTTGGCTGGAAAGAATATAATCAATTTGATTTTGGTATTGGCCATCTGGTGATGTCCATGTGTAGAGTCATCTCTTTTGTTGTAGGAAGAGGGTGTTTGCTATGACCAGTGCGTTCTCTTGGCAAAACTCTGTAGTCTTTGCCCTGCTTCATTTTGTACTCCAAGGCCAAATTTGCCTGTTATTCCAGGTATCTCTTGACTTCCTGCTTTTGCATTCTAGTCCCCTATAATGAAAAGAACATCTTTTTTGGATGTTGGTTCTAGAAGGTCTTGTAGGTCTTCATAGAACCATTCAGCTTCAGCTTCTTCTTTGACATGGTGGAATTGTATAGATATTTAAGGGCCAGATGTGGTTACCCTTTTAGCTTCCTGAATAATTAAATGTAGTTGAGTGCTCTTTAATTTAATGGTGTAGAGCTGTTGTTGTTGTTCAGTCACTCAGTTGTGTCTGACTCTTTGTTACCCCATGGACTATAGCATGCCAGGCCTCTGTGTACCTCATACCTCACTATCTTCTCAAGTTTTCCCAGCTTCGTGTCCATTGCGTCATTTTATTCACTACATTGGTGAATGAAGAAAGAGACTCAGAGCAATGGAACAATAGTTTTGCCCACTTTTTCATGTGCAGATTTGAACACATATGTTATTTGGGACTTCCTGGGTTGGGAAGATCCCCTGGAAAAGGGAGTGGCTACTCACTCCACTATTCTGGCCTGGAAAACTCTATAGTTCATGGGGTCACAAAGAGTTGGACATGACTGAGAAACGTTCATTTTCACAGAGTGAAAGCCCAGTTTGAATAAAAACCATGAGAGCTGGTGGAGTTGGCTTGGAATAGTGTAAACCTGGAAGCAGCTCGATCAGCTCGGACATCCTGGATTTCCATATTGTTGCCACAGTCCCTTTGTAGAACTGAGTGTCAATGTCTCCAGTATCTTTCAGGGTCTTCAGGTTTTATATATATGTATACAACATCACTCAAACACATCCGTTAATTACTAGACTAAAAGGAGACTTCAGAAATGTAGTTCATGGTGACAATATTCAATAAATATTTGCTGAATGAAACTGAAATGGGACCAGGCTTCTCCAGGCCCCTCAAAGCTTTTTTGAGATTACCAGAAGCTCATACGAAAGTTAATTCTGTGTGCATTGTGAGATTATGGGCTCACAGCGTACAGGTGGAAACGTTACAGGTGTGGCAGACTGGAGAGCACTGTGGGTCAGTAGCTCCCTGTGATTACATGTGTGGCCTTCACCTGACCCCATTCCCATGGACCTGAGGGCCACCTACTCTGCCTTGCTCAGTTTCCCCCCTTGTAGATGTTTGTGGAAAAGTGTAAACATGATGGGATTAGGCATTGTGATTCCATGGAAGGAGATGTGAGCTAGGGCCTCCAAAAACCTAAATCCTATCAATAGTTCATTTGACCAAAATGTAATTTCTCTAGGACTGTCTCATTAACTGTGAGACAGGTTTGTGTGTTCTTTGGTTATATACCAGGCATTGTGTAACCACAAAGATGAGTAAGGCATGATCACTGCTCCTCTGTTGACTCTCCATCTAGGGAGAGGAGAGCTAACCAGTAATCACTAAGTGTGAACAGCTTCTTGGAGGCAGATGGTATGGTGGCACTGTGGGGAAGTGGTTAACTGTGCCTGAGTGGATCAGAGAATGTTTGAGAGCAGGGTTTTCCATTAGTGATAATTGTCTTCCCTTCCCTTCCATGTCCTTGTAAGGCTAAGAGGTATGTGAAGGAGCAACACTGTCAGACATTAATAATAATAATATATAAATAATAATAAACATCATTATTATTCCATTGTCAGGCACATTCAGATATTATACTTTTAGGCATTCAATTAAAAATAAACCCCACACACCTGGTAAGTCTCTTACAGGGATGTTGAATTTTCCCTTTTGTGTTATAAAGGATCAAACTCTGCATTCATAACATAAGAGAATGTGCAATCTGAGTCATGTGGCCTTGCAGAGGGTTTTTTTTTTTTTTTTTTAATTCCAAAGTCCTGGGGCTCTTCTGTTGTTTTTTCTCATTCCATGAGTTGATACCTATCTTTACCTACCTATTTTAATTACTGACTTAGTTGACAGATATTTAGTGAACACTTCATATGTATTCAAGGAGCATAAATACAACTAAATAATACAGTCAAATCTGAAAGACATACTATATTTTACCCAGGATAAGTGCTCAGTGGAAACGAATGATGAGTGCAGTGAATTGAGAGGGAAGAATAGTGAGTGGGCTAAAGGTCAGAAAGCTTTGTGGAGGAAGCCACACTTGCACAGGCCCTGCATGCACTCTGAGGCACCAGAGTGGTCTTATCCTTGCCATCTTACGAAGACATGAGGGTGTGACTGATCCTGATATCGCGAGCGGTGTTGAGAGGCCCATTCCATTTAGATTATATTTAGGGAAGATTGATGAAGTAAGAGACAAAGCTGGGGGTACAATATTTGGCATGTAGTATTGGCTCAGGTATCAGCTGATGAGCATTTTTACCCATGTGTCTTATTTTTCCTATGAACACAGAATCTACCTCTTTCTTAACTTCTTATCCATCAGAGTGCCTTTCATGTAAGTTGTTCAGTAAATATTTTTAAAATTAGTGTTGCTGAATTATTTTAGATATAGCTAAAGACTTCATGGAATTTGAAGAAAATAGGAAGATATAATTTTACTAAAGGCTTTACCTCTAAAGGTGAGACATGGATGGCATCAGAAATAGTTTACACTCAGCACAAAAGCCTCAGTTGCTTGGGTATATACTGAGCTAGAAGACCCCATGATAAGCACAGCACCATCATGTTCATAATATTTTTATCTGGATAGGATGGATGCCTACTTGAGTGTGTTAGGCACTGTGGTGGGTTCGAATGTTCATCTCCAGAAGGATGGCACATATGTTTCTGTTAAACAGTGTCCCTTGATGCTTATGCTCTGCTCACTTCCTTGTTTTACAGCTCTACAGCTCCATGGACTTTGGAAGACGGTGGCAACTCATGCATGAACGCATCACACCCAACAGGTTTTACTGGTAAGCCCCATCCAGTCTCACCACTCTCTTGGGTAGAAATCAGGCAACATGGCACTCTGGTAGTTCCTGGACACCTTCAGCACTTGAAGTCATTGTGTGTCCTAGCCCTTTGCCACTCAGTTTGGCTCATGGACTGGCAGCATCAGCATCACTTGGGAAATTTTAGAAATACAGAATCTCAGGGCCCATTGAAACTTATTAAGCAGAACTCTGCATATAGCCTAGTCCCTGGTGATTTTATGTGCCCATTGAACTGAGAAGCCCTGGGCTAGAAAGCTCCATGAGAAGGTCATGACTGGGTGCTCTTAGCTATGTATTAATCTCCCCTTTTTTAGTAAAAAGTAGATATTTTATGAACGTATTCTAAAAAGCAAGCATTTCCTAAAATGTACTATGAAGGACTCTAGTTTCACACAGTGCTTCTCCTTCCAAAGGCGTTTCTATGGTCACATAATTTTAGGTAACAGTTTTCCAACTCTGCCCTCATGGAGACTCAGGATTCACATTAGGATATTAGAGTCTCTGGAGAAATGCGGAGTAAAGGAAGCTGCCAAACATGAAGTCACTGATTCCCAAACTCACTTTACTCTAGAATCTCTTTCTCATGTCATACCTGATCATCCTTTAGAATAACTTCTGTGGAGCACATTTTGACAAGTTTTTCAAGGAGTGAATACATTTCAGCTGGAAAATTAGCCCTTTCACCTAATCAGAAAGTCTTGTTATTAACTGGTATTTTTTATACATGAATTCTATTGCTAATTTGATTGTAGCAGAATAAACTTGGTTTGTTATAATGTTTACTTTTTACCCTTCCTAGCTATATGAAATGCTTCTAATATGTATCATGCTTTCATTTCTGCAGAAGCAATGGCCAAGTATATCTAGGAATGTATGTAGGAAGCATACACCAAAGTGTATGACATGCTTAATTATGTGCTTAATTGGAAACAGAAACAAAATTAACAGTACTTAAAAGTAGTACCTATTCTATGTCTCATTTTAAATACCTTAGTTCAGTTCCCTTAAAGAGTCATGAGATGACCCTTCATGCCTTCCACAAGGTGGGGGTAATGTGTGTGTGGGGGGAGTGGGGGAGGTGTACATATATGCTTCTTTGAATATATATATATATATATACACACACACACACACACAACCATGCCAGCATCTTTGGAAACCACATTTCACCCTATCCCCTCTGCACCTACAGAACTATGTTCAGAATTAAAATGATGATTGCTGAAGCACACTGTGAAAATCAACTATGTCTTATTGTATACAAAGTACTCAGAGAAAAAAAGGGAACTGGTAGTCATTTTTTCCCTTTGCAGACTGATTATTAGTTGTTCTGTAACTACTATTTCAATTATTATTTGGTCTATATTTAGAGTTATATTAAGATGTTTTCAATAGACTGAGACAGAAAAAGGAAATATTTGTTTTTCTGATGTGCTGGTTATATAATTACTGCCTTTTGCTCAGCTAAGATGGACCAGTTTATCAGTGTACCATCACTCAAAAAGAAAGTGAAAAGTCAAAGTGAAATTTCCTCAGTCATGTCTGACTCTTTTCAACCCCATGGAATGAATAGTCCATGGAATTCTCTGATCCAGAGTGCTGTAGTGGGTAGCTGTTTCCTTCTTCCAGGGATCTTCCCAACCCAGGGATCAGACCTAAGTCTCCCACATTGCAAGTGGATTTCTGAGCCACCAGGAAAGCCCAACCATCACTCAAAAGTCCCTCAGAAAAACAAAAAAAAAAAAGCCCTCTGCTATTTTTGGAACAAATTCTTGAGATGGTAAGGCAGTTAGCTGACTAGGAAGTCAAGTTGATGAAGAAGGGAAGTACAGTAGACTGGATAAGCCTTGTCATCATTCCTGAAGGAAATTAAGGGGATGAAAGGCAGCATTTTTCTATTTGCAGAGGGCAAGAAGGGAATGTTTCAGCTTCTATCTGCCTTCCCCCTTCCTTTATAGAGCAAAAATAATAAATCCCCAGGTCCTGATAATTATGTTTCAGTTCTTTTCCACCCTGTGCTTCTTTCATATATGCCCCCATGGGGAAATATAAAAGTTAGTGCCTGTGCTGGCTAGCCAAGTAGTAGTTGAAAATTCCATTTTTGTAATTATCACTTCTCTGTTTCTGATGTATAATTGCCACGATTATTCTTTTAGGTGTCACTGGAGTTGTAGAGGAAGAGCTCATTTTACATAGACCTTTTTTTGCCCCAGTGATAGAATCATGATTGTGGAAAGCTCTTACGCTGAAAAGACTTGGCCTGTATGGGTTAGAAGTGGAAATATCGACTTGATACCTCCTTGAGGAAAGGCAAAGTGTGCATTTGTCAGGGTATAGAACACAACTTTGGTTAAAACAGAGCCTCTCGGGGCTCTAGTCTCTGCATCCGTATAAATGGGAGCAGTATTCTTCCTGTCAACTTCATATAGTTATTGAAAAGAAAGATATCATCCTTTCAGAAATGGACTCTTGGCAATTTTATTTCTCTGTTTCAGATTTATAACTTGTAAGTTATATCTTTAGGTACTATATTTATTAGTAGTTCTGAATTTATTCAGTTGCTCAGTCATGTCTGACTCTTTGTGACCCCATGAACTGCAGCACGCTAGGCTTCCCTCCTGTCCTTCACCATTTCCCAGAGCTTGTTCAAACTCATGTCCATTGAGTCGGTGATGCCATCCAACCATCTTGTCCTCTGTCATCCCCTTCTCCTCCTGCCTTCTATCTTTCCCAGCATCAGGTTCTGAATACCGTAACACATTAAGTGATTTGTCATTTCTTCTGGGATCCAGAAAAGTCCCATGCCCAGTGAGACTTTTCCTGTAGACATCTAGTAATAATTGAATGGGTCCAAGAAGCCACATCTCAACCTAACTTTATTGTCCTCACTCTTTCTTGAGTCTTGATTTTTCTGATGTGATAAAAACAAGACAAATCAACAGCCAAAAACCTTGAAACTGCTTCTTTTTGAGGGATGATGCAGAGTGAAGTGGTTCTGGGGCTGATAGGGACACATGGAGGGAAGGGCAGTCATGCCAAAAACAAGAAATTGAAGTAAAAAAACTTATCTTGCAGTATGTAGACAAATAGAATAAATATGCAACCCAGACAGAATATTGTCCAAATATATTGTTGTCTATAATTTGGAGATTTTCAAATTTCTAGGGATAGATCCTTCAGGAATGCTAGGTGTCTTCTCCCATACTGCCTTCAGTTGGTAGAAAGTAGCAACCTAGAGGGGACCTGTGGGAAAGAACACTGTGATATAGAAATGATTTCTGCCAAGGATGCAGGAGAAGAATCAACCATCTATGATGATGATCAGTGTAATGGCTATGAAAATGCATCAAGAACTGTAAGGGGTATCATGATTGTTCATTTCCTCCTTGGTGCCCTACAGTGCCTATGAGTTAGACAGGGCATGGGCCATAACTTTCCCATGGGCCATAATAATAGCATTAATAGTAAAAGATTCATTAGAGGTAAAATTTTCTTTATGAATTCCAGATGTTCTAATGCCATCAGGAGAGGTCACCTAGGAATCTTGCACTATGGAGTGACTCCACCATCTTGCCCTGAGAATCAGACTGACATGCAAACTCTTTTAGTGTGACCCTTTCACTCATTTGACATGAGGTTAACAGGCAGATTACTGGCCCTGTCTTATGCTCCTATCCATCACCCCAGTTGCTTTAGCAATTTTAGTTTGCAGGGAGAATGCAGGAGTAGCTAAGTATCCTACTGTAATCTTTCTCTAGTCTCTGCTTGGGCAGGGGTATCACAGGGAAAAGTGGTTTTTGGTTTAATAGCCTACTGAGCTGCAAATGAATAGTACCTCCACTCTTCCACTGGGAGATGTTTAACAGGCAGGCACATTCTTCGGTGGGAAGATTGTTTTCATTGCGCATCCAATTTGAATACTTGTTATGGTTCACAGCTTTACCTTGGTGGCCCCTCAGTCTCCCTAGGTGTTCACCCTCTTCTGGCTTCTTTTTCGATGAGGGGACAGGCATCCTAGGCCTTACTGAGTTCTCTGTGTAACTGGGCTGGCCTCTAAGTGCCTCTGATCCCTGATAGCATTTGTTTGTGTGGTATCATGAACAAAAGAAGGAATGTCTCCTATGTTTCTTTCTTACTGACTTCCCCTTAGTTGTTTTCTTTCCTGAAAGACCATGTCCCTCTGTTTTTCCTTGATGTCACTGCAGGAGAATGTTCTGATAAAGTAATACACCCGAAGGCGCCCGGAACTTAAATTCGTACCCCTTTTCTGGGGTCTTTGGGCTGTAAAATGGACTGGTCTTTAGAGGAGAAGAAAAAAGAAAGCCCTATAAGAAGTCAACAGGCATGGAACAAGCTCTCGATCAGCCCACTTCAGGGTGCTCAAGGAGAGAGGAATCCTAATGGATGGCTCTTTGGAGCTGTAACAATGCCTGGCTGAAGGCTGAAGAGTGGCTGGCATGCAGGGACAGTCAGGGTGGGCTTCACATCTCTACTGTCCTTTGATTTAGTTTGGCTTACTCTTTGTAGATTTCTCATGAAGGTTGTGCCAGCAGCTTCTATTTTCTTCTTTCAGAAAAGTCGTTAGGGAGGGTAAGAAAAATGTAAAAGCAAAACATGTCTCGTCTGGTGTGTAGAGCTAGAATGTCCTAGGAATATATCTTCTAAAGAAGAAAGAAAGGGTATGGACTAAAAACTCCTTCCATTACAATATTTCCTTTCCAATCTTCCATTGTTCTTGTTTTTTCCAGTCTCTTTGTATGCATATGCTCTTTTATACATAGCTTAAACATTTTTCACATGAATTTGTATAATCTGCCTTCTCCCCTTTTAATGTTCTATTATAACAATTTTATGATATTATAAAATCTTTACAATCATCATTTTAATTGTCTATGCAACACTTCATTATGTAAAAAGACATACTTTATAACTGTTTTTATTGAACATTGGAAATTTTCTTATTTTTCATTGTCATAAATAATAGTTTAATATTTTATGCATATTTCCTTAATAACTAGGGTTTTTTACTTGGACAAGTATCCTTGGTAGCCTGAATAAAAACTTGTTTTTTCCAAGTCTCAACAGAGTGTCACATTCAAATGGAATGACCAAAATTCAACACTGAAGCATTTTAGGGAAATAAAGTTTTTTATTGAACGTTTTCTTAAAAGAGTTGCAAAGAAGCATCATATCACACAGCACACAGTGAGTCTTTCTAAAACTTCCTTTGTCCATATCTGACAGTCCAAGATCCTGATCATCATGCTAGTTACTGTCTCATCTTTTCCTTCTCTTTCCATCGGCTCTAAAACTATTCTCAGTCACAGAGGTTCATTGTCCACAGCACGGCCCCTTCCAGAGAATACACTGTACCCCACACACCTTCCTCCCCAGGTATCATAAGCTTTTCTTATATAGAAAAGCTCCTCTCACCATCTATCACTCTCACCCTTCCCTCCAGGAAATCAATGTTTGCTGCACAGCCCTTAGAAAATGTAGGAGGGGGAGCTGGTGATTGTTAGAGTCCAATAACTTTGGTTTAATCACTACTAAAAGAAGAATAATTGCATCAATATATATATATTTTGAGTATCTTTAATACCTTTCTTTAAAAATGTCTATTATGTGCCATTGTATGTTCTTACCTAAAACATATGCAAGTATAAGTCTTGATTAATATTGACTTCATTCTTGGGGCAGGCAGCTTCCAGATGGTCCCCAATGCCCTCTGTCTTCTGGGAACCTTCCCATTGAGTTTGGGCTGCTTTTAGTGACTTGCTTCTAGTGACTAGTGTGTGGCACAAGTGAAAAGATGACACTTCGGAGAGTCATCTACAAAAGTTTGTGTTTAGCGACCTTCTTGTGATTGCTTTGTGAGCTGCCCTATGGAGAGGCCCATTTGATGAGGAGCTGAGGGAGGCTGCAGTCAGTACTCAATGAGGGAGTGAGGGCCTCAGTCCAACAGCTCGGTGCTAGTGAGGAATGGCTGAATCCTGCCAACAATCATGTGAGCGAGCTGGGAGGGGGGTCCTTCTCCAGTCAAGCCTTCAGGGGAGACTGCAACTCTGGCCAGCACATCAAGCCTGTGAGAGACCTTGAGACAGCGGCACCCAGCTGAGTCATGCCCAGATTCCTGATACACAGGGACTGTGAGACAGTAAACCTTTGTTGTTTTTAGCTGCTAGGTTTTATAGTGAGATTGTCTGAACTTGTTTCATTCTATTCTATTTTATTCTGTTTTACATTCTGATGGCATGATTTTGCTTTCTGAGTATACTCTTTGATGCCTGTGTGTGTGTGTGTGTGGGGGGGTGAGCCCAGTGTGCACGTTCCCATTCAGAGAAGTGCTAATCTCACTTACAAAAATCCCGTTTATCTCAGTCCCTGACTTACCTAGCTCAGCCTAGCAGTGGCTGTGAGAGTGGAAGACATAGAGCAGAGAAGCAGGAGGTGAAAATGGGACATGATTCTTGAGATCATGTGGCTAGTGAACGCTCTCACACCTTTGCTTCAGTTTACACTCTGAGATCTCGCTTGTTCTGGAATGTGTTCTGTTTTGCTTCAAGGATAAGCTCCTAAGCTGGTTCCTGAGGAACTGCATGGCGAGTCATCCTTTGTCTGTTAACACATTACCTATGACAGAAGGAGAGTTAAGGGATGGCCAGAATGGCCTGAGATTGCTTCCTGGAAAATCAAGGTCTTTTCAAACAAAATTACCATTATGGGTGGAATTTTTGGAGCTGCCTCTACAATTTTGCAAACACAGTCATTTGCAATCTCGGATAATGGGATTTAGGTATCGACCTGATAGAATCAGATTTAGAGGCCCTTTGCAAACCAGGGTATGCCACAAATAATATTTAATTCAACTTTCCCTTACATTTTTTAAATGGTGCAGCAATTTAAAAATGCATTACATTCGGAATAATACATGCAAGGTCAGAAGGGGAGATGTGAAAGCTCAGCTTGCAAGGAGAAATCAGTTTCTACTTTGCTGATGGGGCCACCCGTATGCTGTATGTCTGGTTGCATCTTGGCCTTGGAAGAGCTATCTTAATGCTGGGAGCAAATGCAGTACTTGCGCTGTTCATGGTTGTCAGTAAGTGCACTGAGGAAAACAGAAAGCTCACCTCTTTGGGTGAAATCCAGACCTATTGGACTCATGTAATAACTATCCTGAGCACAGATGGGTTCTGTGAAGGAGATGTAGGTAGCTGTAGACTGAACAAACCCTTTACTGTGAAGAGAAGGTGTCAAATCTGACCCTGCCTCGGGAACTCGGAAAAGATTTCTGTGTCAAACAGAGAAGTCCAACACTGAATTAGGTAATGCATCCACTTACCTAATCCAGTCTAAGAAAAACTCCAAGATACAAATGGGAAACATAATTTCTTCTTTTCCCAGCCTCTTGGATGGTTTCTCTGGAATTAGAGACGCATGGCTTCCAAATGCTTCTTTCCACTATGTGGAAAACACGAGCAATAGTTCTTCAGCTCAGAGACAGGGGGATCTCACTGATAACATTTCAGAGGGTATGAAATGTGATTGCTCTCACAATGGGTGAGATTTCAGAGGCTACTGTCCTTTGAGGAGAGGCCAGGAGAGACACACGTGGAGTAAAGCATTTAGACTGCTCTAATCCTCCTGAAACTCAAATTGCCCATTTAGAGCTGCTTTTCCCTATATGAGGAAGTGGGGACAGTGGACCACTGATAGTAATGAGCTTTGTTTAGTGGCCTTGATTAGGGAATCTGAGAATTGGAGGGTCAAGGAGAGGTCTAGAGAGAGAAAAGGATATTGTGCAGCCAAAGGAGAAAGCATCCAACTGAAGGGCTGGAGGTTGTTTAATATGCAGGTTGGAGACAGTGTTACAAGCAGGAGGAATCACCCTTTTACTTACTGAGGAAATCTAAGCGTGCTCTGTTTCTGGTTGGGTTAAGAGTGTGTTTTAACCCGAGACTCCCATAACAAACTGCCGTAGAACTGGGTGGCTTCAACAATAGACGTGTATTTTCTCCTACTTCTGGGGGCTGGGAGATCAGGAGATCAGGGGCCAGCATGGTTTCTAGAGAGGGCTCTCGTTCTGGCTTGTAGACTTCTGCCTTCTTGCTGTGTCCTCTCGTGCTATTGCCTGTTATAAGGACACTCATGCCATGATGAGGACTCTACCCTCATGATTTCATCTAACCCTAATTACCTTCCAAAGGTCTCCTCTCCAGATAACATCGCCTTAGGGGTTAGTTAGAACCAGGTGGCTGGTTCTAACAGTAAAGGATCTGCCTGCAATGCAGGAGACCTGGGTTCGATCCCTGTCTCAGGAAGATCCCCTGGAGAAGGGAATGGCACTCACTCCAGTATGCTTGCCTGGAAAATCCCATGGACAGAGGAGCCTGACGGGCTACAGTCCATGGGGTCACAAAGAGTCGACACGACAGAGCAAATAACACTTTCACTTTTACTTTAGAGGTTAAAGCTTCAACGTGTGAATGAGGACGAGTTGAAGGTGGGGAACACAGTTCAGTCCACAGCTTGATAAAGCAGGGAAGACATTGAGAAGAAATGCAAAATTTCCAGAGAACTTCTCACCAAGAAGACTCCTGGAGAAGAAGTGCCTCAGGCTTGTAGGAACAGATGGGAAGGCAATACCAAAAATACAAAAACAATCTTTAAAAGATACAAACACAATATACTACTTTTTTTCTGATTGTAGCATCAATACAAGCTTATTGTAGACATTCAAGAAAATGCAGAAAAATAAAAAGAAAATAATTACTTCTAATTTCACTGCCCAGAAGACATCACTTAAAAAAATCAAGTACTTTTGCATAGACTTTTCCCTCATTATAATGTAGTATAATTTTCAATATACTTAAGTTTGTTTGACAATTGAAATTATGTTGTTTATGAAATTTTGCATCTTATTAAAACATACTTGAACATTTTCCTGTACCATTCTGTACTCTCTCTAAACATAATTTAAAATTTGTATTACTTGAGTTGTATTTTAATTGGTGGCTATATAGTAATTTAATCACTCTACTATTATTTTACATTGTTCTTGCTTCTAAACATTTACTATTAAGGAAGCTAGTGGAATGTTATTTTGAAAGTCTTTAAGTAATTATCTTTCCAAGGTTGGTTTATTATGATTTTTAAGGATAGACTACCAAAACAATATATAAAAATATTAGCATGCCAAATTGTTCTCTGGAAAGTTTATACCAATTTCCACTCAAACTAGTGAAATGCCATTTCAACACCTCATAAAAATTTAATTTAAAAAAGTAATCTAATTTAATATGCAAAAATGGATTTCCCTTGTTTTAATTTGCATTTCTTATCAGACTGGTGAGCTTAGACAAGTTTTCATATATTTATTAGCCATTGTATTTCTTTTATGTGACCATCTGTTTCTGCTTCTTCTTTATTATGAGTTTTTTATATAGTCTCTCATTTTGTTTCAATGTTGTCTCCAGTTTGTTCTCTGTATTTTAATTGGCTTATGATATCAAACATACTTTAAAAGAAATTGATCAAATCTCTTTATTTTTTCTGTTATAATATCTCCTGTTACTTTATGTGTAGTTTACACCCTCAACTGTGATCATGTAAATATTAGCTGAAGTTTTCTGATTTGCAGTGCTCCTTTATTCAACAGTATATATAATACATATATATTATATATTAGATTATATATATTAAAAGACTCTGTATTCTCCTATATTATGCTTCAGAAATCTCATACTGATAATTGTCTATTTCATCTTGTGACTGTATTATAATTTAATCATTTTATAATTATCCATATTTTTAGAATTTAGATGGATTATTTAGATGGGAGGACATTTTTAGAATTTGTAGTATTTTAATTTTTTTAAGTAATTAAAATCTACTGAACATCTTCCTACTTAATTCTGTACCCATATTTCTGACTACTTCCTCTGATGATTTCCTGCAGGAGAAACTCTGATCAGAACTTAGGCAACACTGAGGTTGGTAACATTTGTCAACAGCTTTTATCCTGATGGATTGGTCAGTCCTCTGTGCCCTGAGCCAGACCAGACTGTGTTTAGTGATTGTAACACAACATAGTGCCTAACTGGACAAGTCTCCTCTCTTGCAAAATGTAACAAAACATAAAACAAAAGTAGAACCTTTTCTTCTTTTCCCAGATATTCTTGGGCTTATTTTACTCATCTATATATCCAAATGAATTTAGAATCACTTTGTCATGTTTCAAAATGTCCTGCTTCCCCCCATCACTATAAAGCAGCTATTTAGATTATTGGTTAGAATTGTGGCAAAGCTATGAATTCATTTGGCAAGAACTTAATGTTTTTCAATATCCAGTTTTCATTTTGGGCCATATGGTTTGTTTGTCTCTCCTTTTATATTACTTCTTTGTTCCTCAGTAAAAGTTGTATAGTTTTCTTTATATCAGTCTTACATATTTCTAGTTAATATTATTTCTAGGAATTTTCACTTTTGGTATTATTATAAGTAAGTGTATTTTGTATGTAACATCTTTATTCAGATTGGCATGACTGAATTGGGTAACAAATTCAGCTAGAGGTGCATCTATAATTTATATACATATAAGAAGTGTATCTATAATCTATAACCAACAGAGGTACATCTATAATTTGCCTACAGGCATATATAATTGGTGTCCAAAGATTCTTTATATTATAAAGAAAATGTGTTTTAAGATTTTTAAGTAATCAAGAGAGTGTGATATGACTACAGATTCATTCCTGTGGGAGTTTAGGAATTTAAATCTGAGGGGAGCTTTGCCCTTAATAGCTATATGAGATTGGGCAATGGTACTTAATCAGCTGGTGTCCTTTCTGACTGGTGGGACATTAGTATACCCTATCATTGCCTCCTGGCTAAATGTCAGTCTTTTTAGCTTGGAACATCATAAGTGCTCAATAAATATTAGATAGAAAATTAATAATAAAACAACTTATGAGAAGATAATTGGAAGAAATGACCATCCTCATTAATTTAGTGGCAGATAATACTTAGCATCTCTTTGAAACTGAGAAAGGTTGAGTGCATCTGCATATCTTATTTTTCTTCTCCGTTCAAATCCCATTCATTACCTTATAGTCAGTGTTCATATTTCTGATCTGTTTTTCCAGCTATAAGGATATGTCTTATTATTATACTTGTTAACTATTTTTAGAGAAAATATTTCTAGCTTGATAATGAAATTAATAAAACCATAAACTAAAGATTGTGTTGTATCTTATCCTGTGTACTTTAGCAGATGTGATGCAAATGTTGAGACATGTCCGTGCAGATTGTGAATGGAGCATGGCTAGAAATGGGAAGCACCAAAAGAATATGAGTAAGAAATGTCATGATTGCTCAGAAGTTGAAGGGCCCAGATTAGCCTGGTATGCCAACTGAAGGTTTTTTAGAGGAAATGGGGTTAATGAACCTTGAAGAGTGGGTTTACTTGGCAAGTAAGAAAGGGAGATAGGTTTTCTTGCAAAGAGAAGCTGATTAGAACAAAGCTGAAGTCACGGGATGTTTGGAGAGCAGTTAGTATATCTGCTGAAACAGCGTTTCTCAACCTCAGCATTTTTACCATTTTGGTATGAATAATTATCCTGTGCATTGTGAGATCCTAGGTCTTTATTCCATAAATGCTTACAGTATCCCTCTAGTTGTGAAAACCAGAAATATCTCTAATATTCTGATATTGCCAAATGTTCTCTGAGGGGCATCTTCACCCCTGATTAGGAATCACTGTGCTAGGAAGATAGGATTTGTGTTGAGGGGCAGTGAGAAATGAAGCTGGACATATAGACTAGATTCAGACTGTGAAGGGCTTCAAATACCGGGTAAGTGGTTTAGACATGTCTCTCTGGCTAATGGAGGAAATTCATCTTTTGTGCAGGAAAATGACATGATATTCATATTTTATGAAGATTTATTAACATTTGGCACTTTCCTTGCGATGCTTAAGTGCATTCTGCACAGCTCTCTGTCAATAGATAAGCTACTGATTTTTCTCAAGACAGATGCAGCTCCTCTAATGTATCTTGATCCCAAGTTTCCATCTCTGGTGGAAAAAGTATGGAATTGTGGACTTTTAAAAATATAAACCTAGTATATATTCTTAAATAGTTCATTTCTGTTTATACTTTAATTGATACAACAGCATTATAGATTTTTATTGAAGTAGTGCAATCTCTTTAACACATGTTTTACTCTTGCCCTATGCTAATTTTTGTACACATGAAAGTAATTTTTCACAAAAATATAGTTGTAATATATTTTCCCATTTATGTCTGTTTTTTCACTTTTTCCTAACCTATTTTCTGTATATGGGCAGAGTATTTATAATGATTATATTCATGGTGGCAGAATAGCATACTGAATTAATAAACTTTCTTTTATACTAATGAAATATGGAAAAGTTAGAGTGGAAAGAACCCTAAAAGATCCAGTGATTTTGGTCCAGTGCTCTTGGAAGTTCTAAGAGGTAATTCTATTTCTAAGGTGATTAGACATTTAAGAGGTGATTATACCAGGACAGTGGAGCCTGGTGGGCTACTGTCTATGGGGTCACACAGAGTCAGACACGACTGAAGCGACTTAGCAGCAGCAGCAGCAATCACCCTGGTCTAGTGATTTCTTCACTAGTGCTCTTGGAGGTTCTATGTGCCTTCTGATATATTGCCCATCAGTCAGTTCAATCACTCAGTCATGTCCAACTCTTTGAGACCCCGTGAACTGCAGCACGCCAGGCTTCCCTGTCCATCACCAACTCCCAGAGCCTACTCAAACTCATGTTCATCGCATCGGTGATGCCATCTAACCATCTTATCCTCTTTTGTCCCCTTCTCCTCCCACCTTCAATCTTTACCGGCATCAGGGTCTTTTCAAATGAGGCAGTTCTTTGCATCAGGTTGCCAAAGTAACCTTCAGCTTCAACATCAGTCCTTCCAATGAACACCCAGGACTGATTTCCTTTAGGATTGACTGGTTGGATCTCCTTGCAGTCCAAGGGACTCTCAAGAGTCTTCTCCAACACCACAGTTCAAAAGCATCAATTCTTCGGTGCTCAGCTTTCTTTATAGTCCAACTCTCACATTCATACATGACTACTGGAAACAACATAGCTTTGACTAGATGGACTTTTGTTGGTAAAGTAATGTCTCTGCTTTTTAATATGCTGTCTAGATTTGTCATAGCTTTTCTCCCAAGGAGCAAGTGTCTTAATTTCATGGCTGCAGTCACCATCTGCAGTGATTTTGAAGCCCCCCAAAATAAAGTCTGTCACTGTTTCCTATCTATTTGCCATGAAATGATGGGATTGGATGCCATAATCTTAGTTTTCTGAATGTTGAGCTTTAAGCCAACTTTTCTACTCTCCTCTTTCACTTTCATCAAGAGGATCTTTAGTTCTTCTTCACTTTCTGCCATAAGGATGGTGTCATCTGCATATCTTAGGTTATTGATATTTCTCCCAACAGTCTTGATTCCAGCTTGTGCTTCATCCAGCCCAGTATTTCTCATGATGTACTCTGCATATAAGTTAAATGAGAAGGGTGACAAATTGCCCAAGGAGCTACCTTATATACAGAGAAGCCTTAGGGGTTCTTAGTGATCAGTTCTTTGGCTCCATCATTTTTCCTCAGTCAGAACTACTCAGCTTCTTAATATTTTATATATTAGGCTATGCATAAGATTTATTTTGAAGATAGAAGACCATTCAATAAAGAAGCAAAAACATTTATAAATGTTATAAAATGATCTAGATTGGTCTTTTCATTTTACACAAGCTGCATACTAGTATAATAGTCTAAAGCTTATCCTTCCTTAGTGCTTGCACCACCTTGAAGTGTTCAGTTCTGTAGTGCAGACACTTATTGAATGGTGAAATTTTTGCCAAAGTACCTAAGTTATTGTGCTAACAAGGATACTATCTGGTGACGCTCCACTCTGTCAATGGGCTCAATGTATTTTGGCGAGAAGATAAAGGTCCGCATTCACATGGAAATGATTTTGACAAGTTAAGTGATAATTCATAGAGCCAAATGTGAGAGTGGGTGAAAGACTGGTGACTGAAATGGAAAAAATGAATACTTTCATTTACTTGGTGGTAAATGGCACTGAGCCTAGATGTTGTGACTACACCCTAGCTTGTTTTTTCTCAAAGTGAAAGTGAAGTCGCTCTTTGCAACCCCATGGACTGTAGCCTACCAGGCTTCTCCATCCATGGGATTTTCCAGGCAAGAGTACTGGAGTGGGGTGCCATTTCCTTCTCCAGGGGATCTTCCCGACCCAGGGATGGAACCCGGGTCTCCTGCATTGCAGGCGGAGGCTTTCCCTCTGAGCCCCCAGGGACGATTGAAACAGGAAATCCCTTTAGTCAGCTGGGCTTTTCCAGCTGTCAACAGATTGGTTTTCAAAGGCAGCAGTTTTCCTTCCATGTGCGTGTTTGTGTATTTCTGCATCTAGCAACTAACGTAAGCTACCACCTTGATCCCCTTTGTTTACAAATACAGTGTCATTCAGTTCCTCAATTCCTCCCAAATCAGAACACATTCTCCGCCTTTGGGCCTCTTCCTTGAATCTGCTCTTTAGAAAGAGGCTCTGGATGATAGATTAAGGGCATGCCCCACCCCTTTTCATCTCCCCACTGGCCAGCCATGTCATGTTCAGACATTCCAACCTTTTCCCTTAACAGTGTTGAAGACAAGCTGTCAAGTAAGTTGGGCAGAACCGTGTACAATGGAGGCAGAGAGAGAGCCCCAGGGGGATCCCTGCTCTGCCCACTCAGCATTTCATATGGATGTGGGGAGACTGAAGCGTTGCAAAGGTCAGACCCTGGAGTGAGTCTGATCTATAAAAAGCACCGAAGTGTGCAATAATTGCCAAGGAGCTGGGCCAGAAGCACTGGGGGATTTAAAATAGGGTGGTCATGCACTTATCCAAGCGATGCTGGGAATGAGAGGTCCAGGATCCTGAGTCATAACCTTTCTTAGCATCACCGCCCCTTGTTTAACATGTGTTGCTAAAAGAAGTGACAGGGGAATAGAACAAACGGAGTTGGGTTTTATGACTGTTTTCTACTTTCGTGGAAGAAGAGATTTGAAACATAAATGACATAATAGGGAGAGTGACACTATGTCTCCTTTCATAATTTCTTTTCTTTTTTATTCTTTTAATATGAGATTTCTTAGGATTTTCCAGAGCTGAGAGAAACAATACATTTAGGAAAAGCAAATCTCTGACCTGTGAGGTGTAGTGGAAAGAGTCTGAGATGGAGTCAGGGCTTCTGAATATAATTCTATTTCTGCCACTGTATAGTGGCCAAGACTGGGGTGGTCATGGGATTCCTGTGACTTTCTGCATATTCATCTGTAAAATTCAAAGAGCTGAAAGTCTTGGAGGTTTGGTCCAATGCTTTCTTCCTAGTCATCGACGATCCTCTTGCAGCCTGAGTGTTGATCTCCAACATTAAGTGGTGGCAGGAAAGGAGATCCTGTCAGTCTTCTGACAGAGATAATTTTGCTTCGTAGTCAAGTGAGAACCTGAAGTACATTGACCTAAGCTGCTCATTAAAGCACAGATTCTTGGCCCCCACCCTGAAACCCTCGATTAGAATCAATAGACCCTGGCTTCAGGTATCTCTGTCTCAGCACTCTTTCCCAGCAGTTTCTTTGTATATTAGGTTTAGAAGCCAGAGGAGTTAGTTAGGAAGTGGTTTTGAAAACAGAGAGGTTTGGTAGTGGGGTCCTAGGTGTTGTGCTCTGAGTCCTGCAGACTGGGGTTACCAAAGTTCCTTTATCAGAACCTCTTTCCTTTCTCCTCATTACTTGACGTCCACAGTTAAAGAGTAATTCCAACCAGTGAAGACATTGCCACCTCCAGGCATCTTTTAAAAATGCATACACTCCATGCTAAATGAGATAATACATTTAAGTGTGCTTGAAAGCTGTAAGGCATTATTAAAATGCTTTGTAACTGTAAAGTGCTGTATAGATGTTAGTCATTATTAAAATAATGCCTCTGGTTTTTATTAACACTGTGGCATAAGTGAGATTATGGATTTTATCTACGTCCATTGTATTTACTAAGGACTCCTATTCAAGAGACTATTTGGATTCCCTAACTCTGTGCATTGTGTATTCATACAAAGGACAGTAGATGTGGATTATTGTTTCAATGCTTAATTATCTCTTAAGTAATAGAATTGTACTTCTAAACTCGCTGCCATTTCACTTTATGATGCCTTTTGACTGTATGCAGCGGGTACTTTCTCAGCCTGGCTGTGGCTCATCAATTTGACGTGTGTTGACAAGATTTAGCAGATGTAACACAGCAGAAGCTTTAAAGTGCCTTCCTGGTTGGGGCATGTGTCTTGCCTCTGCCATCCCCTGGTAGCTGTGACCCTCTCATTCCAGGTTCCGTAATGAACAACAAGAGGAACACCTACACCTGTACCTCTGTGCAGAGCCCAGCTCTGCCCCAGTCTCTAGTTTGGAGCAGGGCCTTCTATGCAGCCCAGTCTAGACAAATTCCCCAGTTATCCCCTGGATATATGAGCAAAATATATCTTTGCTGTTGTAAGCCGTTGCATGTTAGCATGGGTTATTATGCAACAAAAGCTACTGATACAACAGAGCAAAGAAAAGTTGCAACAAATGGACAAGTGCCTGGTGCAAAGGACAGTGGTGGTGGCTCAACAGAGGTACCACTTGAGATTACTGTGGCCAGGGGAAGTGGCATCACTAAAGTCTCCATAGAGGAGGTGGCGTTTGAGAGGCGCCTTGGCAGATGGCTTCATAGGCAGACCTATGTTTGTGCCTTCTGGTGTGACATAGTGGTGGCATTTTGGGCAGAGAAAGGAGCAGGAAGAGAGTCTGAAAGTAGGCGAGCATAGGGTATGTTTTGAAAATTGTTAATAGTTCAGTCTATCAGGAAGTTCAAGTTCTATGCTCACGAGAGAAGAGATGCCGATAAGGCTGGGAAAGAAGATTAAAGTGATAACTTAGAGATTTTAAATGCCAGGTTGAAGATTTTGCAGTTAATACAATTGAAGGGCTCTGCTCAGTGATAGGCATGCTTGGATTCAGCCTTTAGGAAGGTCATCCTTGCGGTGGGATGAAGGGCAAATCATAAAAGGGAGTGCTGGGGACCAGGTGGCCTATTAAAAGGCTATTACTGGGAGTAGCAAATACTGGAAAGAGGAGATGGAACTTCAGGAAATTCTGGAAGATGTGCTTTGCAATTAAAAAAATAAAAAGAACATCTTGAAGAATAGAAAATTAATATAACTCATTCTCCCATTCTTGAATGTTGTTTCCTGTCTTTATAATATATAAAAACTCAAATTCTACTTGGAAATAAATCAACATGTTACAGTGACCACAGATTCAAAGACTTTATAGATACATTTTTAATGAGTATTTAAATTCAGCATGATAATTGCACACTTCATGGAAAACCATACTTTGGACTTGGGTGTAATTTCCCCTAGTGCAAAAAGGCACTGAAGAAATATTCTCTCTTGTTTTTTGGTGTAGTTTTTTTGGGGGGTGGATGTTATAGGCAGTGCTCCCTTGACAACTAGCCTTTGAGTCAGGAATTTGTGGCAGGAGAGTTACTGGAGCTCAGGAATAACACCCCTTTGAGGGGTGAGGGGAGCAGTGTTGGCCAGGGAAGAAGTGTACTGTGATGCAGGTGCAGTTGCTGATCCCATGAGAGTTGTGGAGCGGGGATGGTCCTTCAGAGATGTCCAGCCTCGAGCCAAGGAATTGAGCCTTCCTACCTCCACATTGGCCGTCTATAGATGTGGGTGCCACTGGGGAAAAGTGTGGCCTTGGTGAAGTGTTGTCATCAGCTGTGTTATATTCCAGAGAGCGACTCAGCTGGGAGTCACCAGCCATTCACACTTTAACACTGGGGAGTGAATGCCTGAAGACAGTGGGGTCGGGATAGCACACCACTGTATCCACTATGGCAGGGGCACTGAGCTTACTCCAAATCCTGTCCTTGTTCCTAAAGGGAAGTGAGTTTTGATAATAATAGCAGTAAATAACGAGGCAGTCATAAACAGCATTGTGAAATAAGTAACAGTGATAATCATAAATTATCATTTATTGAGGGCTTATGCTAGGCCAAGTAATGTGCTTCATCCATGGCACCTATTACTGCAATTTATCTGTTATCAGGCATGCAGGCAGAACAATGCAGTGGACCAAGGTGGGTGACTGACTGCAGACACCCAGGTTGGAAGCATGATTGTTCTATACATTAGCCACGTGTTCTTGGGCACCCAGGGCCTCAGTTTCTTCCTTTGTAAGATGAGATTAGTACCAGTAGTATGTATGGGTGAGTGTTATGAACTAGGAAAGGATGGGGATGATCTTTCTGTGTTAAAATCCCACACTGTCAAGTTTAATTTTTGGTACTTGTGAGAGGATAGGCCAAAGATGGATGCTGTAGCTGGGACCCTGCTCAATGAGAGGGTGTTTGGTGTTTGCGGAGTGGGAGGGTCAGGGCTAAGAGGGCTCTGTGATGGCAGGAGACTGCCGAAGATGGTCAGCTCACAGGGTCTACATGCCTTTCCCACAACAACCCTGCCCCTGAAGAACGAAACCTAGGGAGTCAACACTTTGTTCTTTTGTTTTGAACATCAGCCATGGTTGTCTGAGGGAGCTCCATCTTTTATAACTTTTCCCCATGCCACAGAATGTGTCTGTTTATTAATAAATGCTTTCATTCAGCCCCACTATGGCTCCAAGCTTCTTTGGACAGTTTTTGATGGAGATGAAGACTTTTTAGGCTCAGAAATCCACCCTGGTTATAGAAACGAGGCTTGTTACTCCTGGTGTGATTGCTGGACTGGCAAGTGGGTAAGAACAGAGAGAAACAGTCGTGGGGGGAGGTGACCAGGGAGAAACTCACTGTTGTATGTCATTAATCACTAATTGCTGAATGATTTTATTATACAGCAGCCATAAAATACCACTTGAGATTTTACAGCCAGTTCTTGCTTTAAGAAAACAATTTCTTATGTCAAAATGACTATTAAATTAAGTGATTCCATATTAAACACCCTTTGGACTCCAAATGATTGATGGGGGTATGTAATGAATAAGAACCTTTCCTTCCGGCTGCTCAGAAGAGATCAGCAGTCATTTCTGAAACAGCCATCGACCTTGGGAACCCAGGCGAGACATGCTGGTTTCCAAGATACACCTGGACAATTAAAGCAGAAAGAGAGTCTTAAGAAAGCAGACTTAGCTTACAGATAAGGAAACTGAGGCCCAGAGAGGTAAAGACTCACTAGGAATCATGATATAGACAGTGGTGCGGTGACATTGGTTATCTCATACCGTGGTTACTCTTAATTATATATTGTTCTCATTATTCCCAGTTGGACTAACTGTCCCCATTTTATAAATAACAAACCGAGTCTTGGAAAACTCCCTTGTCATTAGCCCAAGTACAGCCACTTCTGAGATAGATTGTGTTGCCTTCCAATGACACCGACTTGCATTTGCCCTAAATTTGTTTGTACATGTGCTAGGTGATGATAGACTTAGCACAGTGACCTAAAACTAAGTCATTTTGTCCTTTCTAGCTATTTCTGCTGAAACATCCACAATTTCGGATTTGAAGTACTCTGGGGACAGTGACTATATATATAGCAGCGACTATCCCTTCCTTCAAAGAGTTAGTAATCAGCTGAGAGGCCTGATCATCCGGTGTTGAATGCTTTAGTGTTCACCTGTATGATCTGGATAACCTGTGCCTCGGGAAACTAAAGGGTGGGGTAGGTCTCACAGGTGGTGGCACTTGAGCTACATCTGGCAAGGTGAGACCTAGCAAAGCCAAGAGGGAGAGCGTTTCAGCCAGAGCCACAGCAGGAGCTGAGGGTTGGAGGCAGAAATAGGGTGATGTTTTGGAGCTTTGCACTTTCTGATGCATGCTGAATATACCTTGGCCAAGTAGTATGTCATCTGATTGTGAAGGGCTCAGAACCTATGCAGAGGAGTTGAAACTCCTAGAACTCATGTTGTCTTAATGTTTATCTTTGCTAATTTTTTTCATCAGCTGATCATTTGCACTTCTCTCTTCCCGCATCTATATTGTAAACTTGCTCAGCAGAGTTCTTGCCAGATAGTTTATCCCTGTATACATTGCCTCACACTGAAATAATTAAAGAAATAATGACAAGGAGAAGAGAAGGAAGAGATGAATTGGTAAGATGCCACTTGAAGTAAGCCTGGAGAAGTTGCTAGGCATGAAGAGATAAGCTGCCCTGGAGAAAACTTAGCTAGGCTGAGCTCTGAGCAGTCTGAGCGCCCTGTGGTGGCAGTCCTGGGCATCCTGCTGGCTCCCATGGTGCCTGCAGGTGGCCCCAGAGTGCTGCCCTAGCATGCTTCACTGCTCGCTAATGAATTCTTTCAACAGACGAGTGTTCATCAGCTGCTCTGAGTCAAACACTATGCTAGGCACAGGCTATGATGGTAGGCAAAACAGACATGGTCTTTACCCTCTTAGTCTTCATAGCCTTACAGAGAAAACATGTAATGAAATAATCAGATAAAGATGTAATTGCTTACTCTCGTAAAAGCAGTGAAGGACGAGTAGAGGTTGTAGTATGAGGGTAAAACCAGAGGCCTAAGCTAGTCTGGAAGTCTGAAAAGCCTGCCTTAATTGTGTGCATATAGCAAGGAACCCGAAATTGTCAGTTAAACAAATATATTTAAAATCAAACCATGTAGGGTGCAGGTAATGAAGACTCTTCACGTAGGGGTCCATCTTTCTTGATCTCTGCATGAGTGAATATGAGAGATGCAGTAGTTCTGGCTAGCATCAGCCCTAACCCAGCTCTCCCGCAATGACATTCTGCGTTTGTGGTTAATTGCCTCTTCCTCTTACACTTCAGCTTTCTTATGTACATGAGGAAGTTTTTACCAGCATCACTGCTACTCAAAGTATAGTCCAGGTACCAGCACTCGTCCACAAACTGCTACTGATTTGTGATCAGACAGGTAAAGATAAGCACATTCATTGTGAATCTTCGGAGACATACGGCAGTTTGATGTTCTGTGATATTTTTTAATTTTTTTATTGCATTTATAAAAATATCATTTGGTAATAGTTCAGGAAAATTTATTCATTCACAAGTGGTTTGAAAACCAACTCTACATGATGACCTCTGAGGACCCTTCTGGTACTGAGAACTTTTGATTTTAATTGGATGAGGGTAGAAATTTCTAGATCACTGTTATAAAATATCCAAGGTGAATTCTAGAGCTTGGAGTTGAGTGATTATGAATGAGAAGATGTTATTATAGAAAGAACTCTCCTTCAGCTAGATCTCTGAGACATTAGCCAGGCCAACTCCAGAGTAAAGAAGACATGGTATTTCTGGAGGCAGGAGTTCGTGGTCTATGAAGGCAGTCACAACATGTCCTTCTCTGGCAACGCACTTGAGTTCCAGGCCAAAGCTCTGGTCTCAGAGCTAACTCAGAGCATCTTCACAGAAGAGGTTAGAAGTAAAAGTTTTGAAAAAAATCCAATAAACTCAAATGACCCAGTATGTTTGTTCTTTCTTAATCCATTTCACTCCCATCTAACTGCTCAAAAGCTACTTTGATTTATAAATGGAATTTAGGAAGTGAGTAGTTTGAAACATAAGCAATTTAAACTTTGAAAATAGCTCCCATGAAGCAGAGTAAAGGTACTTAAAGGATTTCTATTTCCCAAGACCCTGGAAACACAATGAATTAGAGTGTCTCTGTTTAACTACTGTTATGGATGGCCCCCTGGGTAAACATTGTGCTTTATAAAAAGCTAATACTCAGAAAAGGTTTTTAAAAATTAATATTCAGGGACTCTTCCAGTGGAACCATCCACTGCTGACATTTTGTGACCATATTACACAAAAGACCTGCATTATTACTAAAAAGAAGCTTCTCCCTGCTGCCCCCTGAAATTTTCCTGTGAACCTCAATTTCTTGGCTCTCTTTTCCAATGTTTCAGGCCTTGGGGGATCTATTCTAGACTTATGGTCTTGCTAGGAAACAGTGGACTTAAGTATGTTGAGATGGACAATATAAGGGTCTAGGTTTAGAGTTTGAAACAGCTGGTTTGGAAGAGCTGGGGATGAATTAAGGACAGCCTGGGGCTTCATCTTATTGGTCACAGAAGGCTGCTTTTTCCTTGCCAGGAGCAGAGCTGGCATGGGGTTGTGGATTTTCCATCTCATGTTCGGATCATTACTCCTAGAGACCTAACTGGCTTTGTCATTATTGTCTGTCATTCATTTGGTAGGCACCACTGCATGTCACTCTATTCTTGAACAGAGATAATTATAATAGCTCAACACCAGCCATGACTTGCTTTCTTCCACACCTATTTGATTAGCCAAACAGCCCTTGCTCTTGCCACAGAGTGTTTTTTTAATTTACTGTTCCTGATGTGGATTTGTCCAACTCTCTACCATGCCTTCACCACTCGCCTTCACTCCTATCCTTCCCTGTCCCTTACTTTCAGCAATCATCGAGTCTTCTGTTTCACCAAAAGCTAGAGACTACTGCATATAAATGCATCCTATTTTCCTTTGCCCTTCTCCCTGCAAACTTTTTCTCTGTATTTCTCTGCTGTGTTGGAAGAGCAACAGTACCTTCTTAGTGAACTTAAATTTCAATTGCACCTTTAATCCTGTCTCTTCCAACGTTTTAGGAGTTTTACTTCATCAGTTACTCTCTGGGTCCAGTATATTCAAACTCTCTATTCCCTTGCACATAAGAAGATCATTAATCCTCCTCCATCTAAGAAAAAAAGGAAACAGAACTGTCCTTTCCACTCAAGTGACTTTTCTATTTGTCTCTTCTCCATTGCTAAATTTTACGAAACCATGTATAATGAGTATGGTTCCTCATCTTCAAATCACCTTTAAACCCACTCAGTCAGGTCTCTGCACCACTACTCCTTGGACCATGATCCTTGGGGAACTCTTAGTGTTGAATCCTGTGCTTTCTTTTCATTCCTCATTCTACCTCACTTCTGCAATATTCTCACTAGTGTCAGCTTCCTTCTAGAGTTTGTCCTTCCTTGGTCACTGTGATTTTCTTGTTTCTCTTTCTGTCTTTCTGACCATCCCATTTTTGTATTTTGTTGATTCCTCTTAATTTGGGGACCCCACAAATGTCAATCTTCCCAGGATGTCCTCACCATTTTATGTTTGCTTTTAAAAAGATTCCTTTCCCCAGAAAAGCATACCCACTATCTTCAAGACTGTTAGTTCCTATAATGATCACCAAATGCTTCCCCTATTCTACTCTTTCCAGAATTTTGTGCTTTCCATGCCCCATTTAGACATCTCTACCATATTGTTCAGACACTGAGGGATAGCCCTACTGAGATATTCCTCATAGACCTCAAAGCCCAAAATCTCCATGACAGAACATATTGCATTTCTCCCTCCCCCAAGTTAGTTAAATCATTCCTCTTGAGTTCTTAGATTATCTTAGTAAGCAATCTCACCACCCATCTTTTCCAACATGGAAATGTCAAATCACCCTGGACTCCATTCATTCTCTCAGTAATCCCCAGCCTCTTGAACCCATGCCAGTTTGTGATACTTGCAAGGTATTTTTTTCAGCTGCATCTTTATCATCCCTATGGGCATTTTTTTAAAAAAAGCACATCCTCATCATCTTTCACCTAGACCAGCTTCCTTTCTGTCCTCTCTGCCTTTCAGTTTTGCTCCTCTTGAGTAAGAATATTAGTGTTGCCTTGTAAGTTTCAAAATGCAGATTAAATAATATTATCCTTTTGGTTAAAAACTGCTGTTGAAATTAAAACAGATATGTAAAAGAATTTTAAATAAAAGTGTAATGACACCCTGGTGAGTCATGATTACATGTGAAGTGTGTCACAAAAATTTTGTGACCAATAATAAAAACTGATGTTGATAAGTTATCACTTCTTCTTCTTCTTCTTCTTTTTTTTTTTTTTCCGGCAAATTTGAGGCAATTCAAGGTTGTAAGTAACATTATGTCATTCTTTCATACTTGCACTCCTAAGTGAGAAAAAATCAATTGAGTGACAGCTAATGTGTCCCCAGTCATTTCTGTCTTACTGCCCATAGTAATCTGCCTTTTTGGACAAGCCATAAAGATATGCCATAAACATGAATCATTGTTGGGCAGTATTTTACTAAAGATTATTTGAGATAGTCTCAAAAGCAAGGTATACCCACCAGATTGTGTCTTATGTGATAAACATAACCAGGGAATCAAAGATTGAGAAAAACTAGCCTAGAGATTTTTTTATTGAAGTATAGTTAATTTGCAACATTGTATTACCTTCAGGTGTATAGCAAAGTGGTTCAGTTATATATATATATATGTGTATATATATATATATGTATACATATATATATATATATATATATATATACATATGTGTGAGTGTGTGAGTTGCTTCAGTTGTGTCTGACTCTTTGCAACCCACTTGACTGCGGCCTGCCAGGCTCCTCCATCCATAGGATTCTCCAGGCAAGAATACTGGTGTGAGTTGCCATGCCCTCCTCCAGGGGATCTTCCCAAGCCAGGGATCAAACTCGTGTCTCTTATATCTCCCGGATTGGCAGGCAGGTTTTTTTTACCACTAGTGCCATCAGTTCAGTTCAGTCACTCAGTCGTGCCTGACTCTTTGCGACCCCATGGACTGCAGCACGCAAGGCTTCCCTGTCCATCACCAACTCCTGGAGCTTGCTCAAACTCATGTCCATGGAGTTGGCCATGCCATCCAACCATCTCATCCTCTATCGTCTCCTTCTCCTCCTGCCTTCAATCTTTCCCAGCATCAGGGTCTTTTCCAATGAGTCCCTCACGTCAGGTGGCCAAAGTATTGGAGCTTCAGTTCAGCATCAGCCCTTCCAATGAACACTCAGGACTGATTTCATTCAGGATTGACTGGTGTGATCACCTTGCAGTCCAAGGGACTCTCAAGAGTCTTCTCCAACACCACAGTTCAAAAGCATCAATTCTTCAGTGCTCAGCTTTCTTTATAGTCCAATTCTCGCATCCATACATGACTATTGGAAAAGCCATAGCTTTGATTAGATGGAACATTGTTGGCAAACTGATGTCTCTGCTTTTCAATATGCTGTCTAGGTTGGTCATAGCTTTTCTTCCAAGGAGCAAGTGTCTTTTAATTTCATGGCTGCAGTCACCATCTGCAGTGATTTTGAAGCCCCAAAATAGTCTCTCACTGTTTCCATTGTTTCCCCATCTATTTGTCATGAAGGTTGGATGCCATAATCTTAGTTTTCTGAATGTTGAGCTTTAAGCCAAATTTTTCACTCTCCTCTTTCACTTTCATCAAGAGGCTCTTTAGTTCTTCTTCACTTTTTGCCATAAGGGTGGTGTCATCTGCATATCTGAGGTTATTGATATTTCTTCTGGCAGTCTTGATTCCAGCTTGTGCTTCATCCAGCCTGGCATTTTGCATGATGTACTCTGCATTTAAGTTAAATAAGCAGGGTGACAATATACAGCCTTGATGTACTCCTTTCCTGATTGGGAACTAGTCTGTTGTTCCATGTCCAGTTCTAACTGCTGCCTCTTGACCTGCATACAGATTTCTCAGGAGACAGGTAAGGTGGTCTGGTATTCCCATCTCTTGAAGAATTTTCCAGTTTGTTGTGATCCACAGAGTCAAAGGCTTTGGCATAATCAATAAAACAGAAGTAGATGTTTTTCTGGAATTTTGCTTTCTTGATGGTCCAGTGGATATTGGCAGTTTGATCTCTGGTTCCTCTGCATTTTCTAATCCAGCTTGAACATCTGGAAGTTCATAGTTCATGTACTGTTGAAGCCTAGCTTGGAGAACTCTGATCATTACTTTGCTGGCGTGTGAGATGAGTGCAATTGTGTAATTGTGTGGTAGTTTGAACATTCTTTGGTATTATTGCCTTTCTTTGGGATTGGAATGAAAACTGACCTTTCCGTGTGTGTGTGTGTGTGTGTGTGTCTATAATTTTTCAGATTATTTTCCCTTATAGGTTATTACAAAATAATGAATATAGTTCCCTGTGCTATACAGTAAATCTTTGTTAGTTATCTACTTTATATTGAGTAGTATGGATAGTAGGTAGCACAGTTGTAAAGAATTTGCCTGCCATTGCAGGAGATGGAAGAGACGATGGTTCGATCCTTGGGTCAGGAAGATCCCCTGGAGTGGGAAATGGCAACCCACTCCAGTATTCTTGCCTGGAAAATTCAGTGGACAGAGGAGCCTGGCGAGCTGCAGTCTGTGGAGTCACAAAGGGTCAGAAACGAATGAGCACACACACACACGTATATGTTAATCCCAAACTTCTGATTTAACCCCCACATTCATCTCTGGTAACCATAAGTTTGTTTTCTCTGTGTGTGGATCTATTTCTGTGTTGTGTATAAGTTCATTTGTATCATTTTTTTTAAGATTCCAAGTATAAATGATATATGATATTTGTCTTTGGCTTACTTCATTTAGTATGATAATTTCCAGGTCTGTCTATGTTGCTGCAAATGGCATTATTTAATTCTTTTTATGGCTGAATAGTATTCCATTGTGTATATGTACCATATCTTCTTTACCCATTCATCATCAATGGACATTTGAGTGGCTTCCATGTCTTGGCTAGCCTAGAGATTAAATTCCAAACCCTTTAACATGGTCTAGACTGCCTTCTCACACCAAATATCTGAAACATCTTTCCAAACTCACATGCACCTACTGACCTACTTTCTATACCTATCACTCATCTCATACATACCAGGAGATCATTTACCTCCAGGTCTTCAGTCATGCCTTCCCTTTGCCAGGATAATGGAAGCAGAACATTACAGTTCCAGACAAACTACTTAATGTCTCCTAAAATTCTGCTCAAAAGTTACCTAACTTTTGAAACCATCTGAACTGTCTCCCATTTCATTTTCAGAGATGTTAAGGGCATATTTCCTAAGATGGGCATGTTTCCTGAGATAGCATCTTGGCTTCTCCGTTAGAAGCTCTTAATATTTAGCCATTTTTCTAAGCCTAAGTTTCTTCATCAACCTAACGATGATAATCATGCTCTTCTCTCCCTTATAGAGTTACTGTGGAGATGTGTTCAGGTAATTAACCATGCCTGGTTGGGGAGCTGGATATCTTCTGCAGTCCTTTTACAGGTTCAGGTCGGTTAATGTCTGCAGCTCCTTCAGACAGTACATGATAATACTATGCTCATCTGGGATCAACCTCACTTTGCATCTCTCCAAAGCACCTCAAGTGTGGAGTAAATTAATTTTCAGCATGTTAGATGCAGTCTCAAGGTAATTTTCCATGATACTTCCCAGCAGGGAGGCTTTGAAAAAACAGCCCTCTTATAATTAGTACCATGTACTATGCTGCACTCATCAGCAGATGGGATTTATCCTTGCACATTTGGACTTGACAGAGGTCAGCCCTCATTTCTCTCTACACGTGCTTGTGTGCTCCTGACAAGCTGGCCTCTTTCCTTTCCTCCTTTCCCAGCCCTCCTCATCATACCCTACTCTTAGTCTAGCCAGATCCTTAGCTCATTGGCTGAAATTAATTATGATATCAGGCTGGAGTTTTGAGACTTGGAAGGACTTTATTCTCTGTTTAGATTTCATTTCTGACCAGAGTCATCAAGCCATCACAGTATCAAAGATGCCATATTTACTGCTCCCAGACAATGGAGGACACGGGAATAGGGACCTTTTCTCTGCCCCTTAGAGTCATTCTTGGGTTCAGTTCCAATAAAAAAAAAAAAATAATGTAACTAGGATTAATAGCACGAACATTTATTACTATCGCTAGCATCTTTGCCTTTCATGTCATTATTAGACCTCTTTCACAGAAGAGAAAACTAAGCTTGAGAGGTTAAGTAAGCAGCCCAAGTTTGCACAGTTCCCAAGTGCATCAGAAGCCAACCTAGGCTTTACTCCAGACCTGAGATATTAACCACAGTTCCTATACCACCTCTCTGTGTCAGATGGTTATCTCCTTCCAGGTTATTTCCAGATTCAGCAGGAAGGAGATTTCTGGATCAAATAGACCTGAATCAGAAATACCTGGCATCTTCACAGGAGGGGAGAAATCCCAGGACCTTTGTCTAAGGGCCGCTTCCTAGCCTGTGATCGAGGAGCTTCACATATGTCTTTCAATGGAACCTCCATCCCCAGCCCTTTGGAGAGCCCTGCATGGGAGGAAGGCAGCCCGTATTTTCTCCACGAACCACAGGACCCTTCCTTGATGGTTACACAGGATGATTTCAGCAAAGCTGACAAGATGTTTCCATATTTGTTAAACAAGAACCATTTGTTTAGCTCAGGAGCATCTGTTGAATAAACAAGATATCTGATGTGCCATTTGCTCATTGGAAATTAACAAACCCTTTAAAAATGGCAATTTGTCAGGAGTTATATGAGGCAGAATTCATTCTCAGCAAGTGCACAAATTGAAACTTCCTTCCTGGGCTTTCTAGAATCCCCCAGAGCTAGCTGTACAGAAGAAGTTCAGTTTAATTCTGCCATCATTAAGGAAAATATGCAGACATGTTGGGGGAAGTGAGGCAAGTGTCCTGTTAAGGAAATGAAGGATCCTGGAGAATGTGTCCTCCGGAACAGTTAGTAGGAGTTAGTCCCCTTCTGGTTTGTTTTTCCATTCGAGAATGTATGTCCTCTGGTTGGGAGGCACTTTCTTTTCTTTTTTTTTTCCTTCTTCAATGCTTTTTCCAAGAATCATTTGGTAAACTTGTCATAAGCCTGTTTGGTAAACTTGTCATAAGCATTATTCCTGTATGTGGCTTCCTGTGGGGAGGGAATGGAGGAGGGGAGGGTTTAACTTACTATAAGAATAAAGGAGATAGGGAAAATAGTGAAATGAAAAGGCTGTCACATCTCTCAGGGACGTAGTGGCTAGTTCTAGAACACTAGCTAAAATGAAGTCTGAGTATAATCCTATTTTTCCCATGAAACACAAGTGCTTCACAGTGTTGGCCCATTTTGAATTCATGCTTGAATGACCACAGTGTGCTGGCACAGGTGCCCCAAGCGAAGGGCCAGTGAGTGAGAGTTAGCATTTACCAAGTGCAGGTGCCATGCTAAGCACATTGCTGGCGCCATTTACTTATGTGCCCACAAACCGGTACTGTTACTCCCATCTACAGATGAGGAAACCGAGGCCCAGAAAGAGGTAGAAATGGGATTTAGACTCACACAGTCTGATTTCCCGTTGATGTAGTCATGATGTTGTATTGTCTCTGTTAGCCTTTGAAGAATCAGGGTCCCTGGGATCCTAGGTGTGAAGGTTGAGCAGGGCAGGCTCCACGCTCAGGAGCCCTGCTCTGGCCCAGAGCCGAGGGATATTCAGCAAGATCTCCCTGAGATTCCTGGGAAATGTTGGCTAGCTTGAGGCTGATAAGCTTTTTTGGTGCTTAGCCACTCAGTCTTGTCAGACTCTCTGTGACCCCATGGACTGTAGCCACCAGGCTCCTCTGTCCATGGGAATCCTCCAGGCAAGAATAGTGGAGTGGGTTGCCATGCCCTCCTCAAGGGGATCTTCCCAACCCAGGGATCGAACCTAGGTCTCCCACATTGCAGGCGGATTCTTGACTGTCTGAGCCACAGGGAAGACCAAGAATACTGGAGTGGGCAGCCTATCCCTCCTCCAGGGGAACTTCCCAACCCAGGAGTTGAACTGGGGTCTCCTGCATTGCAGGCAGATTCTCTACCAGCTGAGCTACCAGGGAAGCCCCAATTTTTGTGGGATTACAATTCGAATTCTTTATTTAGAGGGACTTTGTGGATGGGAGGGGCTGTTGAGCCAGGCAAGTTCTCAGGCTTTATATAAGTGAGTCCCTGTGGACTCTAGTTAGAAGCTAAGGAATTAGCTGACTCTGGGTCCAGAGCAACTTGCTGCCTCATCTCCTCACATTAGCCCTCTTAGCAATTGATCTTGTAAACTTTCTGAATCAGAGAAATTAAAGATGAAAAAGGGCCTATTAAGTGATGTTGCTCCAGCCCTGGACTAAGCAGAATGGCTCCCAGGAGAGGAATTCAGAGCATCTGGTTCAGTTTAATTGTAATTGTCCCAGAGGGTCTGACTTCTTGCTCTTCCCCCAGGCAGCCCTTCTCCAGGCCGGCAGATGCAGGTATGAGTGATGTCTCAGAGGAGTACGCTGTCCTGTGCCAGGGCTGAGTCCTCACCTCGGTCTCAGTTTCTAGGGCCTGGGAGTTTTCATGTGTTGCCTCTGGAATGTGCTGGGGTTTGGGAGGGATTCTGTTTTGGGGGTGGATGAAATAGCTCTAGCTGTAGATAGAAGTTGGTGATGTTACCTGTTTCTCCTCTTAGCCAGGAGATGGGCCTCCAGCAGTGTCTATGCAGGTAAAAGGGAGTGTAGGGGCTTGGAACAGTAGCGGGAGTCAAAGCCTGACAATACACTGGGAAGCCCTGACATGAGTTGTTGAGTATTCCTAAGCCTAGGAATGTCTTACTATCAAAGGCTTACTATCACAGACTTTGATCCTCACAACAACACTTAGAAGTAATTATGTTGTTATTCTCTTAACAGAGAAGGGGATTCTGAGGCTCAGGTCAGATGAGTGTCAAGGTCACGTAAGTTGGTGGGGGAGCTAGAATCAGAGAGATCTTGGACTGCAAAGCCCCCTCTTGTCCCTGCTTCTTAGTGAAATGCACTGAACAAGATAGAAATGCAGAGGAGGAAGAGGCAGGAAGGGACTGGTGCTGACTTTTGAGTTGAAATGGCTGATTCTCGGATAAACCAGTTTTAGTGTCCTAAACTGGGAAGATTGGGCCTGTGGCATGAGCTCTCTGGGTCTCAGGTGCAGAGATGTTAGAGTGTTTGCAAATCTGTAGGTACTTAGGCTGTGTTCCTTTCCAGGCCTCGGAAAGGGGGTAATTCACTCATGTACCCTCTGCTTAGAGAATGAGGCTGCTGGGCAAAGGTGTTCAGTGACTGATCCTTGCGTCGAAGTGCAGCTGGTTAGCGTTCATCAGCTCTGCTGCCCCTCCCTCCATCTCACTTCTTACTGAAGGAGATCTTTTCATTCTTTCAGTTACTTTTTTTTTTGGCTGCTATTGGCTGAGGGTCTAGACATTGCCGTGAGCTGCTGGTGGTTGGTTTTAGATCCCAGGATATTATTCAGGAAGGGCAGGCCTATGTAGATGACTGTCTTGGGTCCTGGCACACATGCAGGGTGGGAAGCATCAGACCCCTGAATGTAAAAATCAGAGAAGCACAGAAGGGGAACTGGGGGTCGGGGATGGGGGTGGGAGGGATCATCAAAAATTTCCTGTGCCACAGGTTGTCCCTAAAAGAGTTGTTTGAAGGAACAGGAGACCGTACACTTTTATTTTCCACCCATCCATGCCTTGTGTTTCTAGGATTCGTTTGATCTGTGTCACTGTGTCACTCTTTGGGACGCATGCAGTAAAAGGAAGCTCTGTTGAGGTTAACTTATAGGATCATTTGAATCTTCTCTCATCTCCTTTTCCACCTGAGGAATCTTGTGCAAGCTACTTAAATTCTCAGGATCTCTATTTATGCTTCTTTTTTTTTTTTTGGATCATGCAGTAGTTCTATTTTTAATTTTTTGAGGAACCTCCATACTGTTTTCCATAGTGTTTGCAATTTAATTCCCAACAGCAGTGCAATAAAATTTTCTTGTTCTACATCCTTGCCAACACTTGTTGTTTCTTGTTGAAAATAAGCCATTCTAACAACTGTGAAGTAATGTCTCATTGTGGTTTTGATTTTTGTTTCCTTGATGATTATTGACGTTGAACATCTTTTCATATACCTTTTGGCCATCTTTATACATTTATGCATTTTCAGTTTGTGGGTAATACGTGCTTCATAGATTTCTTCTTAGAATTAAATGATGTAATGATGTAAAGAAATGAGGTGCCTGGCACATTGTAGCTGATGAACACGTGTTGGTCGTTTTCTCACTTCCCTTCTTCTTTCTCCAGTGAAGAAAGGCAGGCTCCGTGGTGCATCATAGAATGTCCTCCAGGGCCAAATCCAGTGGACCTGGGTTTAAATCTGAGAGCTGCCATTTATTAGCTGTGATGACTTAGACAAGCCACCACCCTAGCTCCTCTGGGCCTGTAGTCCCTGGCTAGTGAAATGCAGACAAAAATTAGAAGTTTTAATCCTTGGTTCAACTTCATGATTAAGTACCAGCTTTATGCTAGGAAGTGGATTCACCACGGGGGACAAAGCAGGCAAGGCCCCCTCCCTTTAGGAAACTTACATCCTCAAGGAGAGGCAGGCATTATTCAAATAACTACACCAATTATTATGAGTCTTAAATAGTATCACACACAATGCATCATATCACAGGGACTATAACATAGCACACACATACTAGCTATCAGTACATGAGCATCAGTGATGCTGTGATTACCGTCTTCTTCATGAGGGCCCCATGTGATTACAGCCTATTTCCTCACATAATTTCCTGTTGTCTTCCAGACCCATTTATACACATGAACCTATGTGTATAAAGCAGAGACCCTTTTCTCTATCTATTCCTTTCAGCCCCAGTTAGGTCTGGCACAGCCATTAGTAAGGCTTCCCCATGAAGTGGGCTGTCTTTGTAGGCTCTGAGCAAGCATGTCCATGCTACCATAATGCACCAGAATGTGTGCCCCTAACAGTCTTGAGGCAAAGACCAGGAAATTCTGTTTTTATTCTCTTCAGAGCTAAGATACAATTAAAAATGTTACCACAGTAATTGGCAACATCCATTAACTTGATGAGAATTGCCGAAGGCAGCACATTTTTCCCCCTTCTGCACATTATTAGTCTATAAATATACCTGGTTCCTTTCTCTTTCTTCTCTAGAACTTCTACAAAATATCCACCCAAGCTGTCTCCTTAATGCCCTTTGCCTTTTCTAATTAACTCTCTCAGTTCCTTCAGCACTTCCAGTTCATACCACACAATCTTGCATCTAATTACATGCGCTGATATGCGAGGAAGCAGCTGGGGAAAGCCCACAGGACTGAGAGCTCTGGGCCCAGAGTCAGGAGAGTCTGGTGGGAACCCCAGCTCCACCTGGTTCTCTTGAGTGACTTTGGCCTGGGGTTTGATCATCTGCAAAATGGGACCAATACCTGCTAGGACTAAAGCAGTGAGATTACAGGAGGATGATGGCAAGGTGCTCTGTAAACTCTTGCATGTGGGGCCCTCCAGCTCACTGGTCCCCAGCAGTAACTTTGTCTCCCTGCTCCCCCTTTGGTCTTCTGCTCCCCAGGGAGGTGCAGGGCAGATGGGATCTGGTGGCACAAGACTGTTCAGAAAAGCCCTCTTCAGCTGCAGCTGTACCCTGCTGGTGGCTCGCGACACCTCAGGGACCTTCCCAGCAGGAGGTTCCTTTCCCTTCTGATGCACTCACTTGATTAGAAAGACATCCCACCCCTGCCTCAGAGAAGTGGGGCAGAGCAGGATGGAACAAGGGCCTAAGAGCCGTCAGCGCAAAGGAAGAGCTCATGCACCTCCACCCTCCACAACCACAGAGCCTCTCAGTGCCAGAGAGCAGAGCGGGAGGGGATCCCGGCATCACCCACCCCACACCTGGCAAGGCCTGTGATGTGCAGAGAGAGGAACTGTGCCCAGAGGGGCCAAGTGACATAGCCAAAGCCACAGTGCTAGACTGTGACCAGAACTGAGGTCTTTGCCCCAGCCCAGTGCTCTTTCTCCTACACTCCAATGCAAGTTTTCCTTAGACACTTTCTACACAATCAGTGATGTTCAGATGAGTGTATGTGTGTGTGCACATCTTTGTGTGTGTCTGAATGTAAGATGCCAGGAACCCAGTGGGAATATTCTCTAAATATGTGCATATGCTATTTCATGTTCATCAAGACAAAACAAGGAAGTTTTGACTCTTATGGAAAATTATAGGTTTAGAGAGGTTAAGTAACTTGCTCAAAGTCACACAGCTAATAGATATAGAGCCAGAATTAGAACCTAGGACTGATGATTCCAAATCTCCTAACCACTGGACATAGAAGAAACAAGTTCTTGTCCTAAAAACAGACTGTGAGTTAAAAATAATACCTCGTGTGATCCGGCAACCCCAATAAACACTGACTGTGTCATCCCAGACTCCAGTTTGGGAAATGTGGGGCAGTGAGACTTCTTTTTTAATAAGATAATGTGATTTTTCTCATTTAACAAAACATTATTTATTTTTAATTGAAGGATAATTGCTTTACAATATTATATTGGTTTCTGCCTTACATCATCATGTATCAGCCACAGTAATGCATATGTCCCCTCCCTCCTGCAGCTTCGTCCCAGCTCCCACCCCATCCCACTCCTCTAGGTTGTCACGGAGCCCTGGTTTGAGTTCCCTAGGTCACACAGCAAATTCCCACTGGCTATCTATTTTACATATGGTAATCTATATGTTTCATGCTACTCTATTTGTCCCACTCTCTCCTTCTCCAGTCCCCCAGCCTGCAGTGAGACTTTTGTTCCTTCCTAATTGTTTTTGAGCTGTTTCAAATCCTAAAAGATGGTGCTGTGAAAGTGCTGCACTCAATATGCCAGCAAACTGGGAAAACTCAGCAGTGGCCACAGGACTGGAAAAGGTCAGTTTTTATTCCAATCTGAAAGGAAGGCAATGCCAAAGAATGTTCAAACTCCTGCACAATTGCACTCATTCACACGCTAGCAAAGTAATGCTCAAAATTCTCCAAGCCAGGCTTCAACAATACGTGATTGGTAAACTTCCAGATGTTCAAGTTGGATTTAGAAAAGGCAGAGGAACCAGAGGTCAAATTGCCAACATCTACTGGATCATCAAAAAAGCAAGAGAATTCCAGAAAAACATCTATTTCTGTTTTATTGACTAAGCCAAAGCCTTTGACTGTGTGAGTCACAACAAACTGTGGAAAATTCTTGAAGAGATGGGAATACCAGACCACCTGACCTGCCTCCTGAGAAATCTGTATGCAGGTCAAGAAGCAACAGTTAGACCTGGATATGAAACAACAGACTGGTTCCAAATTGGGAAAGGAATACATCCAGGCTGTATATTGTCACCCTGCTTATTTAACTTATATGCAGAATACATCATGCAAAATGCCAGGCTGGGTAAAGCACAAGCTGGAATCAAGATAGCCTGGAAAATAACCTCAGATGAGCAGATGACACCACTCTTATGGCAAAAAGTGAAGAAGAACTAAAGAGCCTCTTGATGAAAGTGAAAGAGGAGAGTGAAACTGTTGGCTTAAAGCTCAACATTCAGAAAACTAAGATCATGGCATCTGATCCCATCACTTCATGACAAATAGACGGGGAAACAATGGAAACAGTGGTTGACTATTTATTTGGGCTAAAAAATCACTGACTGCAGATGGTGACCGCAGCCATGAAATTAAAAGACGCTTACTCCTTGGAAGGAAAGTTATGACCAACCTAGATAGTATATTAAAAAGTGGAGACATTACTTTTCCAATAAAGATCTGTCTAGTCAAAGTTATGGTTTTTCCAGTAGTCATATATGTATGTGAGATTGGACTATAAAGAAAGCTGAGAACCAAAGAATTGATGCTTCTGAACTGTGGTGTTGGAGAAGACTCTTGAGAGCCCCTTGGACTGAAAAGTGATCAAACCAGTCAATCCTGAAGGAAATCAGTCCTGAGTATTCATTGGAAGTATTGATGCTGAAGCTGAAACTCTAATACTTTGGCCACCTGATGCGAAGAACTAACTCATTGGAAAAGACCCTGATGCTAGGAAAGATTGAAGGCAGGAGGAGAAGGAGATGACAGAGGATGAGATGGTTGGATGGCATGGCCGACTCGATGGACATGAGTTTGAGTAAGCTCCGGGAGTTGGTGATGGATAGGGAAGCCTGGCGTGCTGCAGTCCATGGGGTCGCAAAGAGTCAGACATGACTGAGTGACTGAACTGAACTGAATTGTTTTTGTTTAACTGATCTCTATATCTTTATTATATATTTATAACCTATTTCTCAAATTATATCCTACCCCACTCTCTAACCCCTCCACTACCTCTGGCCCCTGACCCTCATTTTTCTGCTGGAGTCCATGCTAGACACACAAGAAGCATTTGCGAAGCTTCAGGTATTGGCTCAAGACCTCAGTGAACGAGGACATGAGAGGATCCCCACAATGCACTGCCATTTGGGGGTCACACATGCTCCATGTTGTGATATCCCAAAAATAGATAAAGATAAAGCAGCATTATTAGGTTGTTTTAAGTTTTAAAAAATTTTATTGGAGTACAGTCGATTCAGTTGTCCCTGGTGGCTCAGACGGTAAAGAATCTGCCTGCAATGTAGGAGCCCCAGGTTCAATCCCTGGGTCAGGAAAATCCCCTAGAGAAGGGAATGGCTACCCATGCCCATATTCTTGCCTGGAGAATCACATGGCCAGAGGAGCCTGGCAGACTATAGTCCATGGGGTTGCAAAAAGAGTCAGACATGACTGAGCAACTGACATTTAACTTACAGTTGATTTGCAATATTGTGTTAATTCCTGCTGGACAGCAAAGTGAATCAGTTACACATATACATATATCCTCTTTTTAAAAGATTCTTTTCCCATATAGGTCATTAGAGAGCATTGAGTAGAGTTCCCTGTGATGTATGGCTGGTTCTTATTATCTATTTTATACATAGTGGTGTGTATTTGTCAGTCCCAATCTCCCAATAAAACATTTTTAAAAAGTATAGACTTTTCTAAGTAACAGTTTATAAAAGATGTTTTAATAGAAATTAATTTCTAAAGAAATAGAAAAAAAAGAAAAATTCGTCCAATGTTATGGAATGTCACAGATTTTAGTTTGCTGGAAGCAATTCATAATTCCTGGCATGGTAGCTTTTCACTGACTTCAGATCCTTTCTTATTCTGTCTCCAAAGTGGTCTCTTATGACTGCTGCTCAGTATTCTCCTCCCCATCATGTCTATTTGCACCATCATGCCTTGGGCCATATCATCCCTCTCTCCTTTCTGACTTTCCAATCCCACACATTCTTCAAGTCTGCTCCTTATTTCCCCATTTCTGTGAAACCCTACCTGACCCACTGCACATTTCCAACAAGACTGAAATTCCCTCTGTGTGTTACCCCATAGATACCTATTAAAGGCACTCTCAGGAGATAGGTAGTGGAGTCTGAGGGTGAACATTCCAAAATCTAGTGGCTGGGAATAAGAGTATTGCCTGCTCTCTGCAATCCCTCTACAAATGAGGCAATGTGCTTGGTCTGTTTAATAGGATCAAATAGTTTTCTATGAGCAACCTTTTCTTAAGCTGTGATCATATGACATGATCTTGTTCTCTAGAGCTATGCTAATCTATAGCCCGTATGTATATAGAAAACAAATGGGCTGTGTGGCAGACTGGTTGGCAGTTTCCTAAGTGCTCACACATCGTGAGTATTCAGGAAGTACTTGCAAAGGGATTACTGGTTGTATTCCTAGCAGACCAGCTATTCAGTTGTATTCAGGTAAAACCTCATGGATTGTCACTATATTAGCACAGTCACAAACCCCAGTGACCAAAGCTTAGCTTCAAATTGCTACTGCCAGCATGAGTGTGATATTAGCTATGGTTCACTGAGATTCCTCAGTTGAGTTCAAACTCCTCATGTGTTGCAAGTGACCTCCTGATGTGTGTATGCCTTGTCCTGAAATAGGTCATGTGACTGCTGAATTTCATTCTAGCCATTTAGAATTTGGAAAGGTATTATATTAAATTAGACCATGTAGTTTCTCTTTCCTTCCTTCCTCCTTGGCCCCTCCCTTCCTTCCTACTTCCTTCCCTCTCTCTTTCCCTTCCTCCCTCCCTTCCTTCAATACTGCTTCTCTGGTAAGAAATGCTATACTTATGACCCTGTATAAACCTATATCTTCTTATATATCTTTACATGTTATGAAAAACACTTAGTCTACCACATGAAATGCTCTCTGATGCTTCCATTCCATATTTTATAAAAAATAATTGGGGTTTTATATGCTAGATATATTTTATAATCCACCAGTAGAACACAGCCTATCATTAGAGAGATACTGATAAAGTAGTCAGTAGCCCTTTTAATTTGCTGGGAGAACCAGGATGCTGAAGGGACAGTAGCTAACCCTTATGTCCAGAAATGGCTCTGCACATGCTGAGCAACTTTTAGAGAGCATATTAATGACGATTCTGGGTATGGGAAACAGAAACTGATTTTGTTGTTCACTTGCTCAGTCATGTCCAACTCTCTGTGGCCCCATGGACTTCAACATGCCAAGCTTCCCTGTCTTTCACCATCTCACAGAACTTGCTGAAACTCATGTCCATTGAGTCGGTGATGCCATCCAACCATCTCATCCTCTGTTGTCCCCTTCTCCTCCTGCCTCAATGTTTCCCAGCATCAGGGTCTTTTCCAATGAGTCGGCTCTTCACATCAAGTGGCTAAAGTATTGGAGCTTCAGCTTCAGCATCAGTCCTTCCAGTGGATATTTTAGGGTTAATTTCCTTGAGGTTTGATCTCTTTGCTTATTGAAAGAGAGAGAGAGAGATTAGAATCCCAGAAAGGGAATGCTTATTGAAAGAGAGAGAGAGAGATTAGAATCCCAGAAAGGGAATGCATTTAGACCTCACAAAGGTCCCTATCCCATAACCTCATGAAGTGCCTTCTTTCTTTCTTTTTTTCCTCTCATCTTTGCTTCTCTCTTCTTTCTGGCTGAATAGTTAAAGGTATCCAAGACAGGTTTCTTCGAGTCTCATGCTACGGTTTCTCAAGGCAGTCCTAAAATCTGGGAAACGTGTCTTTGAACCAGCTTCGGTGAGGATCTACCCTGGTCTAATCAGCTATAGACGGGGACAGAGCCATATAGTACAACATGGGCATAGGGTTCTACACCTAGAAATCTGTGGATCTGGGAGGAGCCGGCAGTTGACTGAGGCAGGGATTATTGTGATGCAGAAGGAGAGCTCCCAGAGTGCCCGCTGGAGGATCTGTGTTCATTTGAGCTAGATGAGATAACTGGGTTTTTGTGGCCCTAGCATTTTCAAAGAATGGTCGTGCATTTGTCAAGCAAATCACAGATGACTGTGTTTGACAGATCCAATATTGCTTTGAGGATAAATGGTGAAAATAACAGCATAATAATGGAAAATGAAGACTTTATTTACTTAATTGCCTAGAGATTAATTAAACAGATGAAATCTGTTCCACCATATTATGGAACCGTTTTCCACATTTATCCTAAACATACTGTTGGGGTTATTACTACTTTCATTTGTGTGTTCATCTATCTACTCAGCTGATATTTAATAATTCAGAGCAGGAAGGCACAATGCTAGGCGCTAGTGGAAAAATAATTTAATCAGATCTAAATCCTATCTTTAAGGACAGTACAATAAAGAAGGAGAAAAAAATTGAGGTACACAGGTAGTTGATGGTGGCATAAAACAAATTATGTATGAATCTAAGATCCATCTCTTTCTCACTCTGTACCAATGATTAGGCAATGTGCCATCTCAAAATTTTCATTTCCTCATCTGAAAAAAATTATACTGCCAATTTCAAAAAAGTTTGTTTAAGAATTAAGAGAGACAACATATTAAATTAATAATAAAAGGGGCCTTTCCTGGATGTCCAGTGGTTAGCACTCTGTGCTTCCACTACAGGGAGTGTGGGTTCGATTCCTGGTTGGGGAACTAAGATCCCACATGCCACATGGCCAAAAAAAGATGATAATAACATTTTTGGTTCATTAGATGCTCAATAAATATTACACTTAAAAAGTATTAGTTACACATAATGTGAGCTCTATATTGGTAAGAATTACATAGAGTTAGGTGTTGATGTGTGCCTCTATTTGAAATGTTTACATGCATTTAGTTCTCATAAAAACAATGAGAAGGGTGCTAGTATCATATCCCCAGTGTGCAGATTAGAAAAATGCAATAAGAAGAGATTGAGTTAATTGCCTGTGATCCCATGGCGACTAAGTGATGGAGCCAAGACTCTTACTCGGGGTGTCTGATTCCAAAATGCATGCTTTTAACTACCCTGCTGATATATACAAAGGAAGGGATATTTCAGCTTGGTTTGTGAAGGTTGCATTTCAGTCTCTAATGAGTGATTTTCAACTCTGACTGTACATCGTTATCACCCACGAGCATCTAAAAGCTATCGATTCCTGGATGATATTCCAGGGTAGTGGTTCTCAGAATGTGTTCCCTGACCATCAACATCATATCTTTTATGTGTTTGCTAAGAATGCAAATTGTTGAGCCCTACCCCAGACCTCTCAAATACAAAACTCTGGGGGCTGAGCCCAACATCTGTTTTAATAAAAAGGTTCTGATGTATTTAAAATGTGAGAGGACTATTGCTCCAGACCAATGAAACCAGAATTTACAGGATTGGGACCTGTGCATTGGTATTCAATATTTTTAGAAAGTTTCTCATGGCATTATAATGTTTAGTCAAGATCAGGAGGCTTTCATGGAAAGTGGTATTGAGTTGCGCCATAAGTGGGGAATATGCAGAGTGGGACAGAAGGAAAATTCCAGGTGGAGGGGCAGTTTGAGCCAAAATATCAAGGACGAGAATGTTGGTGGTGTGAGCTGGAGAAATGTGTTGAGACAAGATTATCTTGAAATTCAACAGTCTAGCAAATCAGTTTGTCAAGCATTTGTCCTTTGTCCCCTTAATACCTCCCTCATGCACATACTGATATCCAGTTTTCTTATTTCTGGGGAAGACTTTTCTCTAGAATTCACATCCACAGGGAGAGAAAAACACACCAGAGTTTAGCTCTGTCACTTCCTCATGGCAGCCCATGTGCTGCAAAGAAGCTGTCCTGAAGTTCTAAACTGGATTTACAGCCAAGTGACACTGGCTAACTGTGTGTCTTTGGACAGTTGTGTGAAGCTCAGTTTTCTCATCTGCTTAGTGAAGGGGCTGAATGAGATCACGGTTTCACAGTTGTTGCACCCAACTCTCTTGGGCATGGCTGTCTGAGTGAGCCATTCCTGGTTTCTGATAAGTTCCTGTGTGATCTATTGCACATGTTAGAACTTGGAGACTGTGTATGAACAGAGAATTCAGTTGCTAAAAATAAGTTTGAAAGCCACTTGGCCTTTTCCAGGTACTTCCATGAGTAACATCTGTACTTCCGTCATAGCATCTGTGAGCATGTGGTTCAGACATAACTGTGAGCATGTGGTTCCAGAAGCCAGTTTCAGTTTCTTCCCTGAAGGCTTGGCTGTGGCTTCTTATGTCCTTTTGTCCCCTGTCTTCTTGGTTCTTGCTCAGATCAAGAAGAACTCTCAATTTTGGAGAAGAATCCCTATCTTTCCCCTTTAGGGTTTCAAATGATCCTTGTGTGCTGATTCTGAGTTTGGTAATTGTTATAAAACTAAATATCCCCAGGAGGAAAGCACTTCACATGTTATTCAGGTCTGTGTAGATTTTTTTTCTGTTTTCTCACCAGTTGAGCAATTTTCATGATAAAAAATGATCTGGGACATAGACAGGAAACTGAGATCTTGTTTGAGCCTAAGAAGTTTTCTTTAGGACCCAAAAGTGAGCTCACGGCTTACTCGGGGCCTTATGAAGTTTTGCCTGAATGAAAGTGTTGTAATCATTTATTCAAAACATATTTGTTCATGGTCTACCAAGGATATTACCAAGAATTAAAAAAAAAATAGAATCCTACTTCTTTGAAATTTGTATCTAAGTATGGAAGACATACAAGTGCAATTGCATAAGTGATGTGATTAAACCATGCAAAGCAGTGGTTCTAAGACTTGGCTGTGCATGGAAATCACCTCGGAGCTTTAAGACATGCAGACGACTTGATCCAACCCCAGAGGTTTTGATTTCATTGGTCTGGGGAGGGCTTCAGGCCTCCAGATATTCCAAGGCCCCCCCCCCCCAGTGACTCTTATGAGCAGCCGAGTTTGAGAATCACCAAGGTAAGGAAGCAGATCAAATTCTTCAGTGAGATGAGGGATATTGCTGGAGGGAGAGGCCAACTAGCAGTGAAGGAAGGGTGAGGGGTATCTGGGGAAGAAAAGGGGCGGGGAGAGAGTTGGATCCAAGGGCACTGCAGGCAGGAGGGATAGGAGTCAAGACAGCTGGGAGATGCTCTCGATGGAGAACTAAGTCAGTCTGTCTGTCTAGTTCTGGCCTAGTTCCTGTGTGATCTTAGACACATGTCCATTGCTCTGTGCCACAGTTTCCCATTCACTCAAATATAGCTAATGTTAACTGTTCTCCTTACCTCAAGTGTTTTGCTTTAAGGTCAAATGAGATGAGGAAAAAATAAAAGATAGTATATTGATGTTCATTAGGCAAAAATAAAGCACTAGAGTAAAAACCTCTTTCATTCAGCTTCTTTGGGGAAAGAACTGTTTCACGTAAGTGCGCTTCTCTGTTGCTGAGCACAGGCTTTCTCCAGTTGCAGTGAGTAGGGGCTACTCTCTAGCTGCAGTGCTTGGGCTGCTTATTGCAGCGGCTTCTTATGTTGTGGAGCACGGGCCCGAGGGCGTGGGGCTCAGTCATTGCGGTGCACAGGCCTAGTTTCCTGGCAGCGTGTGGGATCCTCCCGGACCAGATTGAACTCCTGTTCCCCGCACTGACAGGCGGACTCTCAACCACTGGACCACCAGGGGAGCCCACATAAATGAACTTTTTAAGCAACTGAAGTTTAGCCATTCAACACAATAATCATTAACAAAAATCATTTTATTTTTCCAAACATAGGTCATTTGCAGCCCTATTTTCTTAAACTGAGTTAACTGATGTCATTAGTCCCCTGCTTCCCGTTTTCTCTGCCTGCAGCCTCTTGGCACAGATGTCAGATAGTGAACTGTGATATAATAACAGTTAGGGCCTTAGGACCAGAAGACGCATAGTAGATTTATGGTGTGGAAGGTTGGGTTTTGGGTTCTTCGGTCTGTTTTTCATAAGTTTGTCTTGCTATCTGGGTACCAGCTGTTGATTCTCATTGTTTTAAATTTGACTTTTCCTTTCTAACTTGCTGCCTCTTATCTATCCAGAACTGAAAAATCAGAAAACCAATCTTTGAATGAGATTGAAAATAAGAATAGAAAGACTAAGTGTCCAGTTTTGCTGGACAGAGTGGGTTATGTGATGTCTTTAGTATATGAATGTTTTCATGTCTGTGTTGCCTTTCTAAGCTGACTTTCTGGGTCCTACTCTCACCTGGATACCTCATGTAAGACTGGGCTCTATATGTGGAAGGTTGGAGGCCCACAGGAATTAGATTGTAAAGATTCTCAGCCTTCCTTTTTCTGGCTGTTGACCATAGAATTCTAAGGCTCCCCATTCTTACCACCAGAATTGTGTCCTTGTCAGACCAGATATTGAATATTTGTTACCAAATATTTATTGTTTACAAGGTAGAGGTAAGGAAAAGTAGATAGATAGGTCCAAACTCAGGAGGGCAGGAGTGTCTGGAAGCAAACAGCCAGAAGGGAGATTTAACCACTTCCCCAGGGAGAAGAAAGTGGGATGGAATATAGCACCTCGGGAAGAAAGGAAGTGATAGAAGTAATCAGGTTCGAGATGGTAGAGGGTCAGTGACAGAGGTTTAGACCAGCTTTACTATGGGGTACATTATTCTGTGCTCTTTTTGTTTCTGTGTTTTTGAGAGCTTCTGACTCCCTGGCAGTGCTCCAGGACGCCTGAGTTGTAACCATTACAGGCGGCAGCTGCCAGAGGCAACCACTCTACAGGGCCCGCCAGTCACCATGTTCTGTGGGTCCTCATGGAGAAGACAGGCCTCCTTCAGAAAGTAGCGTTCTGAGTACTAACCCTGAATGCCTCCCCACCTTGTTGTCTGCTGTCCTTGTGGTCACGGAGCTTCTGACTCTCCTTTCCTCCCCAGGTCAGTGGCCGGACTGGATAAGGAGGCAGACCTGGTGCACATGGAGGTGCGGACAGCTGACGGACGTGAGTGCTGTGGCCCCAGGCTGGGCGGGGCCTCTGCCTGCGGGCCTCCCCTCCACGCCCCGCCCCCGCCAATTTGCATTTTAATGACTTGGGGAGTTGAAAAGCCCTGAGCTCCCTTACTGCCATATCCATCTTTATTTCCTAGAGTGGGGGAGAGGCCTTCAGTCCCAGGGGAGACGTTTCATTGAAATAAACTCTCAGGAATGAATTTTCTGGGGATGGGAGTTAATGTGATGAATTTTGAGGCTCTTGTTTTCCTGGCATCTTCAGTGTAATTCGAATAGGAATGTCCATAGCTCATCGTGGTATTTTGCATTCATGTGGTGAATTGCAGGGACTGCAAGCTTTAAAAAAACTAAACCTTTACATAGTCAAGATTACAAAAAAAATGTAACTGGAAAAATTATTTGCCAAACTATTTGTTCATCCTTTCAGCAAATATTTAGGGATGGCCTACTGTGTGCCAGGCAAGTTTCTCAGCCCTGGAAAATACCATGCTGAGCAAGACCTCTATTGTCTCTGAAAATTAGCAATTGAATCCAGGATTTCACACCTGTGACCCCTTTGTACATCATGCACCTATATGCATCTTAAACAGAATTTGACTGATAAAGTATCATTTTGCACCAACTTAAGACTAAACTGAAACTGAAAGTATCCATAGGGCCCTTTCCTGTCCAATAAAAAAAAAAAAAAGATCAACTTAAAATGTATTAAAATTGTGAATATATATGATATACATGAAATATGTAAAATACATGAAAACTAATTAGCATATTCTAGGTCATAAATAGACCCAAATAATCCATGAAAATAACAGTGACCTACCAGTGCAGCAGATCAAAGTACCATACTGTGAGTTGAGGCCCTGGATTCTGCCACCCATTAGCTATGAGACCAAGACCCCCTAACCTCTTTGTTCTCCGGCTCCCTATTATCTGGGGGCACTTATCCTTGCCCTGCTCACCTCAGGGTCATGGGTTGAATGTACAAACATAAGGAGATTGTGTTTGGCCTGTATGCTGACATTAGGGTATCATTCAGGATACATTAAGAAGCCACATGAGCTGTGTCCTTGGGAAATCTACTGCTTTTGAAGCCAAACACAGATGTATGATAGAAACATGTACTTTGGGGAATATATTTTATTTGCTTTACTTTTATTTTTAAAAGAGTTAGAAGGCAATTGACATGTTACTCTATGCCTGTCAGTCTACTGAATTCCTTCCTTCCTGCCTGCCTTTCTTCCTTTTTCTTTTTTGATTCTTGAATATATATAAGTCTCTGAAGCATCTAAGAGTGAGGGATGACCCACACTCTTTGTACATTTTTTTTAAACAGAAGAGCTATTTAAGATTTAGGGAGATAATGCCACATATTCAAATTCAGTGATCATAAGTGTGGTGAAACCTGAATTCTAAATTACTCTTACGGCTGAGGAGAAAAAAACAATAACAAAAAAACAAAACAAAACGGGAACCCTGGAGGAAGGATGATATGCAGGGAGTTGAAGGGGTATAGTAGAGGAGCCAGAGGGAAGAAGACAGCAGCTCTCAGAAGATGAACCACAGACCAGTTTTCAGGACAAAGCCAGCCCTGGCCTTGATTGCATGTCAGCCTGTTTAAGCCGTATATGTGATCTGTGGCATCTGCCTGAGTGACCTTCTACCTGATACAGGAATCCCTTCTCCAACAACCGCTTCTAGTGTGTCCTCAGTTTCCATGAGCTCAGGCTTAACACATATCCTTTTCTGTTGATGGGAAACTCCCTTTTTTAAAAAAGTAATTTCTTACATTAAGCTTAAACTTATTTTCTGAAAGTTCAAGAATTCTGGTCCACATTAGAATAAGGCCTATAGTGCAGGATTGCAGTGAAATTTTGTAAGATTAAAAATGCAAAACATAGAAAAGTTCCTGGCCTATTGTCAAAAATTGAAAAAAGCAGAGTCGACTTAAAAAATAGTCACAACCTAAAGTTGAGAGTTATGTTTTATTCAGTGGAAATTTTTAGGACTTCAAGCCTGGGAGACAGCATCTAAAATAACCCTGAGAGAGCTGATCTGAGGAGGTGGGGGGAGTAGTCAGGTTATATAGAATTTTGCAGCAGAGGGCAGGTAGTCTGAACAACAGAAGTATTTTGTGAATTAAAGAAAAGCCAGATATCCCAAATTAAAGAATATAGCACTTTTCTTTATATGGGAAGATGCAAGAGTCTGGGCTCACTGAAATCATTCCTTTCATATCTGGGGCCAGTATCCTGTGTTTTTCACATCCTGAGTTTCTCAGTGCTCACCATAGGAGTGGCTGCAGCCTGGTGCCTGCCAGATCACAGGTATTCTCCTCCATCCTAAGTACTTTTAGGGCTCAGGAATTCACATTTGGAGGGCCGGAATTGCTGATGATGTGAAATCATTGTGTATTGATATAGCAGGAAACATTCCATTTCTCAGCAGACAGAAATATAAACAGGGATAAATGTCATGTGCCACACTTATGTTAAAATATATATAGTATATATTAATTCTGTGTGATTTTTTTTAGGTTTTATAAAACCAATTTTTCAACAGTTCCAAGAATCTTTATTTCAACCCAGTGAATTGACTCTAACCACCCCTTTATTTAGAAAGTGCACATAAGACTGAGCTGAACTGGGAATGTTTTATTTTGCATGCACTAATGAAATGCATGGTTTCTTTCTTCTTTGATGTGTGGTGAATGCTTTCTTATACACTCATGTATACACATACATCTCTATCTTTTTGATCATTGCAACATGGCACAAAATATATTTTATTTCCTTCCACCTCATCCCAATGTGGTAATTTAAATTTGAATTTGACTTAGACTTGAATTTCACCAAATTCACATGGATAGCCTAGTGATAGAATAAAAACATGAACACAAAACTCTCAACACACTACAAATGAAAGAGAACTTCTAATAAAGATCAACTATGAAATATCTAATGCTAACATCATATTTAATAATGAGATGTTGAATGCTTCCCCTCATAAGTGTAGGAAAAAGTCAGGGATGTTTACTGCTAACTCCTCTTTTCAATATTATGCTGAAAGTCCAGTCAGTGCATGAAAAGTAGGAAAATGAAATGTAATTCATATAGATTACAAAGGAAAAAACTGAACTGTTATTATTCTCATTGACATTATTCTCTTTATAGAATATCACAAGGAATCTGGGGGGGAAAAGCTTCTAAAACAAATATGGAAAGCAGGGTTATAGGATACAAAACATTCAGTGGAGAGAGGATGATAATTTTTAATGAATGGCTTTGGAAAAGTTCGGGCAACCATATGGGAAAAACAAACCTTTACCTGTGATTTACAACTTACACAAAATCTAACTCAAAATGGATCATATTTCTAAATGTAGAATATAAAATTATAAAGCTTTTGGAAGAAAATAGAGGAGAAAATCTTTTTGACCTTAGATTGACACCAAGAGCAAAATTGATAAAAGATTGATAAATTAGACTGCATCAAAATTTTTAAAAAATTGTTCTTCAGAAGACACAGTGAAGACAGTGGGAGAAATTATCTGTAGGTCGTATAACTAACAGAGGGCTTCTACCCAGAGCACATAAAGAACTTCTAAAACATAGGAAGAAGAAACAACCCATTAAAAAATAGGAAAAAGGTTGAACAGAACATTTACCAAGGAAAACATAAAGGTGACAAATAAGCACAACTATTTGTGTTTGCATATTAAATAATATCTAGATCGCTTGAGTCCTTTTGTAATTCATGTATTTAAAAGAATAATTTCTCTAAGAATGTTAAATCAGGCAAAATAGTGGATCTTAGATAATTATTTTTTTTATTCCTCAGACTTTCCTTCATTATTCCACTTCTTTTGGCATATTGTAAAGTCTATTCATTAATCAGCCTGTTTCAGACCCTTAACCCCATTTGCCAATTGCTATTTTGAAAATTATAGTCAAAGGGATCTCAAGCAGTGAATTCTATTTCTCTTCATCTTCCTGCATCTCTGTTCACATGGCCATTTTGCTCAACAGGTAGCATTCAGGCCCATCCTCTGGTGAGCAGTTTTCGTTGCAGATTCCTGGGGTCCCCCCCGAGGTTCTGGCTTAGAGGGTTTGATACAGGACCTGGGAGTCTCCATATTATGAAGCACACACTCCCAACGTGATTTTCATCCAGGTGCCTCTTCAGGAACACTGCTGTGTGTCTCCTGCACCTTGCACGGCATTGAAGTCAGAGCCCAGGGACAGCTGTCCTCAGTCAGCCCGGAGACGGAGCCTTGGTACTGGGCGGGAAGTACTCTGCTCTGTAGCGCCCGCAGAGCAGCGCGGCGGACGTGACTGAGCACAGCGCCTCCACGCGTGTGTCCGTTGGACGGCACTGCCCCGGAGTGAAGGGGCTGCAGGTGTGGCCTGAGGGCGTGCGGCTCTTCAGTGCCGCGGTGTGGCACTGACAGCCCTGTTTCTAAGCTCGGCCCCACGCCCTGGAACAAATGCAACATGAATAGGCCCCTTTTCTTTTTTCGCTGTAAGAATCTCCACTCTTCCCCAGTCTGGTCCTCCTCTTTGGCAGTTAGATTTCCAGATTAAACTAAAACCGATGAATTCTTTCTTGCCTTGGCACAGTTTAAACAGGGCAAAGCCAATCAATTTGGTTAATAACAGTGTGAAACCTTTTTCTGCTGTGAGATTAAAGATTCAAATGTCTTTTTCTCCCATTCTCTTCTGGAAGTCATCTCTCTCTGAATGTCATCAATGTCCCCTGTGAATACTCCTTTTCATGTTCTCCTTCTCTTTCTTTCTCCTTCACTCACTTACTGAGTCACATACACATTCTCCATCCAGGAGACAACAGTGTCAATAGATTGTTAATGTGGTGTGCTAAGAATTAGGGCTTCCCTGCTGGCTCAGCTGGTAAAGAATCTGCCTGCAATGTGGGAGACCTGGGTTCGATCCCTGGGTTGGGAAGATCCCCTGGAGGAGGGAACAACTACCCACTCCAGTATTCTGGCCTGGAGAATTCCATGGACTGTGTAATCCATGGGACTGCAAAGAGTCAGACACGACTGAGTGACTTTCACTAAAAGTTAAGTTGGGGAATTAACCCTATCAGTTAGAGTCTGTTTGACCTTGCACAAGGTTTTCTAACCTTTTTGTGATCTTCCAGTATTTCACATGTTTGAAAACACAAATATAAGGGATATTTTTTGGTATCATTTTTTCATCAATTGTCTAACAAGGTTCTTATGTGGAGTAAAATTTACAATGAGCAGATTTCAATTCAGTGAACAAATATTTAACCATTAAGCCAACCCCAAAATGATGCTGACTGCTTTGTGAAGTAGTGAGTTTCTCTTCATTGGAAATTCTCAAGCATAAGCTATATGTGTGCCTTGTAGGACTCTGAAATAAGTGCACCTGTACATGAGCTAAGGATTTTTAAATGTCTAGACTTCACATTTCTAGAATAAAAACCCATAGCATGTGTAGTACCATTCCTTGTCTTGGAACCATTATCAACTCTTCATGAGTTACTGTACCTTCTCACTAAGCCAAGATTAAACCCACTACAACTTAGCAGAGCATTCAGGCAGTCATTAGTAAGGCAAATAATTTTGCCTTAAAGAATCCGCCTTCAATGTGGGAGAAACTGGGTTTGATCCCTGGGTTGGGAAGATTCCCCTGGAGAAGGGAAAGTCTACCCACTCCAGTATTCTGGCCTGGAGAATTCCATGGAGTGTATAGTCCATGGGGTTGCAAAAAGTCGGACACGACTAATTGACTTTCACTTTCACTTGATAAAGAATCTCAGAATTAAAAAAAAAAATAGTTGGACTGGATTTGAAGTTTTAAAATTGTATCACTTTCCAAAAAGCACCAAGATATGTAACAATTGGCCCAAGGTCACACGTAGATAGTTCGTGACAGGGAAAGAACCAGAATGTGGATTCTGGCCTGATTCTCAGCCTGGTTTTCTTTTCACAGTTTAAATACACAATGGTTAGGATTACTGGTTCAGGTGTCCGATCACCTGGGTGCAAATCCCAGCTCTGTCACCTTCTAGAGCCATGGAATTCAGGTGCATTTACTTAATCATTGCTTAAGATCCCTCATCTATGAAAAGGAATGATGATAATTGTAACTTCTTATCTGGGTTGCAATAATTCCTGCATGGCTCTTACGTTCCTGTAATAATCAGTTTAACACATATATTTTTTTATAGAACCAGACAACAGAGTGAGGGCTCAAAATGTTACTTACTGTCAGCATCATTGTTACCACATAGTCATCATATTTACAACCAGTGTATTTAGTGAGTGGAGCAGAAAGAGCCTTGGATGGAGCATTAGGAATCCTAAGGCATTTAGAATTGCTATGATTTCTAAATGTATATAACTGTGAGATTACCCCCATGCCATAGGAAGGAAAAGACACTAGAATTTTCCTGTGGGTACTAAGAAGTTTCACCAAAACTCTGAATCCATAAGCACAATAGGAAGGAATGGTAGCTCTCTTTTCTTTTCTTGCTGTTTTGTAGTACCTACCTTGTCTCAGGTGCTGTATTGGGCATTTTTTCGATAATGTCAGTCTTTGTTGTTTTGCACAATGCCTACAAATAGGTTAGTCCCGCTCCCCAGACAAGAAAAGGGAGGCTTTTGGAAGCTAAGTAATTTTTCAGAGTTTCTTGGAATCTGCTCCATTTCACATATTGGCATTTTAGAGTTAATGCTGTTATTTAAAATAAATAGCTCCTGAGTATTTCTCTAAGAAAAGACCTGAAGTGCAGAATTTGTTTTTTGTTCACAATTTTAATTCACTTTTTAAAATTTTAACAATATGTGTATACCCAAAGGGATGGAAGTTGAGAGAATCATGGAAAGTTTTTTGTTTTTTGTTTTTCTCTCTGAGATGGCAGGAGGCATGACATTTAGGATTGTTTGAATATTTAATACTCTTAAAAGTAAAATGTACTCATAAATCTGAATGTAACAAAAATGTAATGTAATTCAGTTCAGCTAACTTGCATTGCAGTTCAGTTCAGTTCAGTCATTCAGTCGTGTCCAACTCTTTGAGACCTCATGGACTGCAGCACACCAGGCCTCCCTGTCCATCTCCAACTCCCGGAGTTTACTCAAACTCATGTCCATTGAGTCGGTGATGCCATTCAACTATCTCATTCTCTGTCTTCGCCTTCTCCTCCTGCCTTCAATCTTTCCCAGCATCAGGGTCTTTTCCAATGAGTTAGTTCTTCGCATCAGGTGGCCAAAGTATTGGAGTTTCAGCTTCAGCATCAATCCTTCCAATGAACACTTAGGACTGATCTCCTTTAGGATGGACTGGTTGGATCTCCTTCCCGTCCAAGGGACTCTCAAGTGTCTTCTCCAACACCACAGTTCAAAAGCATCAATTCTTTGGCCCTCGGCTTTCTTTACGGTCCAACTCTCACATCCATACATGATCACTGGAAAAACCATAGCTTTGATTAGATGGACCTTTGTTGGCAAAGTCATGTCTCTGTTTCTTAATATGCTGTCTAGGTTGATCATAACTTTCCTTTCAAGGAGCAAGCATCTTTTAATTTCATGGTTGCAATCACCATCTGCAGTGATTTTGAAGCCCCCCAAAACAAAGTCTGTCACTGTTTCCACTGTTTCCCCATCTATTAGCTATGAAGTGATGGGACCAGATGCCATGATCTTAGTTTTCAGAATGTTGAGTTTTAAGCCAACTTTTTCACTCTCCTCTTTAACATTCATCAAGAGGCCCTTTAGTTCTTCTTCGCATTCTGCCACAAGTGTGGTGTCATCTGCATATCTGAGGTTATTGATATTTCTCCCGGCAATCTTGATTCTAGCTTGTGCTTCTTCCAGCCCAGTGTTTCTCATGATGTACTCTGCATATAAGTTAAATAAACAGGGTGACAATATATATACAGCCTTGATGTACTCCTTTCCCTATTTGGAACCAGTCTGTTGTTCCATGTCCAGTTCTAACTGTTGCTTCCTGATCTGCATACAGTTTTCTCAAGAGGCAGGTCAGGTGGTCTGGTATTCCCATCTCTTTTAAAATTTTCCAGAGTTTGTTGTGGTCCACACAGTCAAAGGCTTTGGCATAGTAAATAAAGCAGAAGTAGATGTTTTTTCTGGAATTCTCTTGCTTTTTCGGTTATCCAATGGATGTTGGCAATTTGACCTCTGGCTCCTCTGCCTTTCTAAATCCAGCTTGAACATCTGGAAGTTCACGGTTCACAAACTGTTGAAGCCTGGCTTGGAGAATTTTGAGCATTACTTTACTAGCATGTGAGATGAGTACAATTGTGCGGTAGTTTGAGCATTTTTTGGCATTTTGCATTTACTGAAGCTTTATAAAGTCAGTGCTAGGAGAGAAGCAAAGATGGCAAGACTTTAATCCAGGCTTCTAAGGAGGTGATTCTTTTGGAAAGGTTTGACATGGTGAGAAATGCTGGACTTCACCGTGAAACTCATTGATGTAGATGGATGAGAAACTTGCCTTACAAAACTCCTGGTGGAGATGCAGCATATTGGGAAGACTTAGGATGCTGGGGTATCTTCTTCATACTCTTTCAGAATTCCTAAGTTCTCTGATTAACCTCTATGCAGCACAGATCCCAAGGCATGTTCACATGTGTAAATATTCCATCTCTGTCACTGGTCTGGGATTCCTCTGAGGGCAAGAATCAGACTTATATTCTCAGGTTTCTGGAAACTCAGGGGAGTGTCTGATGCTACACCTTCTCTATACACTGTGACCAAATACAAAAGAAATGAATCAGTGAGTCTAAAGTCACCCCTTCTCACCAAATGAGACCCTTGGTCCACCATCTGCAAGATGGGGAGGCATGAGGCTGGCACAGTGGTGTGATGGTACCACCTTACAGCTAGTCAATGAAGTTATGAAGCAGATCTCTATTCACAGTGCAAGGAACAAAGCCTTTGACTTTTAGTTTTTGTAAGTAGAGGAGTGACTATACCAAATCTTAGAAATACTTTAGAAGGGCATTTGATATTTAGAAATACACCAATCATGAAGATTATGTGACTCTCAACCATTTGGGAAATCCCTCTCAGGTTTTACCACAAGAGTAAGTAACCAAATGAGAATTTCATTTAGTCTAGTCTTTCTAGTTTTAAGTTAAAAAATAAGGATTTATCAGTTCAGTTCAGTTCAGTCACTCAGTTGTGTCTGACTCTTTGTGACCCCATGAACCACAGCACGCCAGGCCTCCCTGTCCATCACCAACTCCTGGAGTCCACCCAAATCCATGTCCATTCAGTCGGTGATGCCATCCAACCATCTCATCCTGTCGTCCCCTTCTCCTCCTGCCCTCAATCTTTCCCAGCATCAGGGTCTTTTCCAATGAGTCAGCACTCTGCATCAGGTGGCCAAAGTATTGCAGTTTCAGCTTCAACATCAGTCCTTCCAATGAACGCCCAGGACTGATCTCCTTTAGGATGGACTGGTTGTATCTCCTTGCAGTCCAAGGGACTCTCAAGAGTCTTCTCCAACACCACAGTTCAAAAGCATCAATTCTTTGGCGCTCAGCTTTCTTTATAGTCCAACTCTCACATCCATACGTGACCACTGGAAAAACCATCGCCTTGACTAGATGGGCCTTTATTGGCAAAGTAATGTCTCTGCTTTTTAATATGCTGTCTAGGTTGATCATAACTTTCCTTCCAAGGAGTAAGCGTCTTTTAATTTCATGGCTGCAAAAGCCAGCCACTGTTTCCCCATCTATTTGCCATGAAGTGATAGGACCAGATGCCATGACCTTAGTTTTCTGAATGTTGAGCTTTAAGCCAACTTTTTCACTCTCCTCTTTCACATTCATCAAGAGACTCTTTAGTTCTTCTTCACTTTCTGCCATAAGGGTGGTGTCATATGCATATCTTAGGTTATTGATATTTCTTCCAGCAATCTTGATTCCAGCTTGTACTTCCTCCAGCCCAGCGTTTCTCATGATATACTCTGTGTATAAGTTAAATGAGTACGGTGACAATATGCAGGATTTATCAATGTCCACCAATTATAATGTAATTATATAATACCTTCCAAGGGCTTTCCCTACCTCAACATCCACATACAGTTTTTAACTCTCTTTCTTAAAAATTCCCTTCTCTCGTAGAACACTTCTCCATGCAGGGTAAACACAAGCACTCTCTCCTTTTTCAAGTCCTCCTTGATTATTCCGGCTCAGGCATGCTTTTTCTTGTCTGAACACCTATAGCATTTAGAGAAAATGAACAGTAATGTCAATCCAGGGTATGACTTGACTAGTAGGACTTGTGCTATCGTGGTCTTTTGATTCTCCACAATAAAGCAGAACATTGCTTGCTATTAATTGAATGTATGAAGGATACTGAGTGTTAAATCCCCTTCTTTCTCTCTTCATAATAAAAAAAGAACTAAATTTTTTTGATCTTTTAAAATGTATGCTTTTAATATGCTGCATACTAATCATATTTCATACCTAATCTTATTTAATCCTGATGATAGTCCTGAGAGTCAAATACTAGCTTGTTTGCACTTCACAGCTGAAAAGTGGTACTACTGCTTAACCAAGGATAATCAGCATGTAGCAAGTTCAGGATTTGAATTTAGCACTTTTCCTTATAGCATGTTAAAAAGCAGAGACATTACTTTGCCAACAAAGGTCTGTCTAGTCAAAGCTATGGTTTTCCCAGTAGTCATGCTTGGGTGTGAGAGTTGGACCATGAAGAAGGCTGAATGCTGAAGAATTGATGCTTTTGAACTGTGGTGTTGGAGAAGACTCTTGAGAGTCCCTTGCCCTGCAAGGAGATCCTATCCATCAATACTATAGGAAATCGATCCTGAATATTCATTGGGAGGACTGATGCTGAAGCTGAAACTGCAATACTTTGGCCACCTAACTCAAAGACCCAACTCGTTAGAAAAGACCCTGATGCTGGGAAAGATTGAAGGCAGGAGAAGAAGCGGACAGTTAAGTGGTTGGATGGTATCACTGACTCAATGGACATGAGTTTGAGCAAGCTCCTGTAGTTGGTGAAGGGCAGGGAAGCCTGGCGTGTTGCAGTCCATGTGGTTGCAAAGTGTCAGACATGACTGAGCAACTTAACAACAACTTTCTACCTTCAGAGGCCTTTCTCTCACACCACAATATCCTTGAGAGATCTGGACTTCCTTTTTATCGGGCATCTTGTATGATTAAAACATACAAAAGTGCCACAGGCATGGGACTTCCCTGGTGTCCAGTGGTAAAGAATCTTCCTGCCAGTGCAGGGGTGGTCCAGGAAGATTCCACATGCCAATGGGCAACGAAGCCCTTCTGAGCCTGTGTTCGCGAGCTGGAGAGCCACAGCTATTGAAGCCTGCACTCCCTAGAGCCTGTGCTCTATAATAAGAGAAGCCACTGCAATAAGAAGCCCTCACACCACAACTAGAGAAAGCCTGCCTGTAGAAACAAAGACCAGTCCAGCCAAAAATAAAATAAATGAATAAATTTTTTAAAAAGGTGTTGTAGTCGTTAGAAGCCTATTTGGGGATCTCAAGTCAAATGATAAATATCTGCTTTCAGTTTCATCATAGAATCTTTATTCAGCCTCATTTGGAGATAATGTCCCAAGTCCAAATTTAAGACCTTTGGCAAATTAGAGGCTTGAGCCAAGTGGTGACTGCTGCTCACCATATGACACCCATAATATGCTGTGGCCTTCAGTTGCTTCCACCTGGTAGCCTGGCCTGCCTGACTCATTCCTCTCCCCAAGCCCCCCACTTTGGGTTCTCCCCAGGCAGCGGGTGCAGTAGCACTTATTATTGGGTCTCTTTGTTTTGGAAAGTAAAAGTATTGAGGCTTCTCAAATATGAGTCTGACCAAAGACTACAAGGGCCCTGACTTTTAAAACTCATTTTAGTGCCGCTTTCCTGTTAAATTGGATCTTTGGTTCCATGCTGGGCAGTGCAAGCAGGGTGGGTGCTAGCAAATAGGACAAGTTTGGCAGAATAGCTCACCTACTAGGGGCCAAGGTTTAGGTAGGTTTTGGTTTTGTTCAGGGTGGCCTCGAATACATCTGAATCTTTTTTCAAAGTGTCCAAGTGTGGGAGTAAATAATAAATAGACAGGGAGGAAATGAGCCTGTGGGAGGGATAAACAGATGTCCTCCTGTGCACACCTTTGATTACTGGTATAAGGAGCTTTCCAGGGCGTTGGCTGGCAAGAAAGAAGCGAGTTGTCATGTCAACACTTGTGGTTTCTTTACATGTATTTACAGCATTTCGCTGGGTTTTAGTGCTTTATTCTAGGAACAAATTACTCAGGCAGTGTGGGGCCAAGAATATTCCTGGTGGACAGGCCATGCGCTCCAAACGGTAGCCTGGGCTTCTTGCCTTCCCTGTCCTCTCAGCCAGATGTGCAAAGCCAGGCCACTCTTGGCTTTCCGTGTGGACAGAGACAAAGAGGAAGAGGCCTGCTGGCTGCACTTGCTGCTCTTGCTAATGATTCAGGTGTGGGGGGATGGGGCACTGTCTTTTCTCTAGAGGGTAGGGAGGGACCAAATCACAGAATCAGGATGCACAATGAATGGCTCCTGGGTTTGTTTGGGCTGTAGGTTTGTTTTGTTTGGCCTTGTACTGTTTGGCCTGCATCATATTTTAAATTTAAATTAGCTGTCAATTTTTTAAACATTAGGAAATTTCACATTTAAAAAGTTGGGACCTTTACCTTTATGTAGAAACTCAGAACATCTTATTCCTGCATCTCAGTGATGACTGATGCAGAGAAGCAGCTCCCCCATAAAGAGGCAAGAGTTCGCCATGTTACTATAGTCCCAGCTGTTCCGCAGTGATCCCAGACACTGAGGCCATGTTCCAGGTGTCATTCATCACTTTCCCCAACTCAGTTTCCTCTTATGTTATTTGCCTGGCCCCTTAGACATTTGATTTCGATAGGCTAGTTGTAAAAGACCTTCTGTTTCACAGAAAAATATCTGGGCCTTGTCCCCTGTCAGTCAGAACTGTTGCTGGGTTTTGACCCAGGAGGGATTAGCTGAGGTTAGGGTTGAGAGACGATGCTGGCTCCTTTCCTCAGGTTCACCCAGTTTCCAATCCATCCTGCACCTGAGTAGCAGTTGTGAAATGGATACAGCAAGCAACCCAGATGGGAAGGCCTTGTTGAGGCAAGTGGCTAGGGTCATGCATAGAAGAAGAGAGATTCTAGAAACACTTTAGGGACAGAATTCAAGGTTTGGACCAGCTGGGTTGCATGTCATGTGGAAGAAAGAAAAGTGAAGAGGCTTGAGCTGCTGGGCAGATGATGAGACTGCTGATGGAGAGAATGAAATCAGTGTTTGATGTGTCTGGATTTAGGATCCCAAAGCAAATTGACTTTGCCCAGATACAGACATTTGAAAAGTAGGGCTGTCACACATAATGAATTCATTTCCTACCGAAACACATTTCTTTGTTAAATTAGCATTGTGTTCATTAATAAATGTGTGTAGTAGCTAGCTACAGATATGTGTGAACCCCTTCTTAGACAGCAGGGCCTTTCAGAATAGAAAATCTCTGCCTCACTCACTGCCATATTCCTGGTGCTTTAAAAATAATATCTACTATGTTATATACACACAAGAAGTACTTGCTGGATCATTCCATCAATCACTTAATTAAAGAACAAGAATTGGGGATAGTTTAAAGTACCCTTGTTATAAACTCAGTTATTATAAATTTTTGCTCATTTAAAGTTTTGCCTTCATTTGTCTCTGCTGCTTGCCACTCCTTCCAATGTCGCCTCCAGTACTCACACACACCTGTGCACATATTTAAGTGGGAAAGTGCATTAGATGTGTGTAGTAATGCATGTCATTTTAGGCAATAATAAAGAGTTCTCTGCTCTTAATCCTAAAGTGATCTTTACTTTTCATTTTGACCCATTTATTTTTAAAGCAAGTGTATGCAGAGGTTTCTTTATAGAAACACACCTGTAGACTCCTGGATTCCTCATTCAGTGCATAGATTTCAGGGGTTGATTGAGGAAGGTTCAGCTGCTAGGTCTTTAGAAGAGTTTACAAGTAATTATATAATAAGTTAATATATTTTTATTGTAGACAAAATACAGATGTGTATAAAATAAAAAGGAAAGGCCCCACTTCAACTCTGTCTCCTTAAGCCGATTCCTTTCCCCAGAATTAATCATAGCTCACTTGTGTAGGTATTCTTTAAAAACATTTTATTTCTATGCAGTTATGGCACAAACCTATATTTATAAAGACACCTTTATTTGATTTTTTTTTCATCAATTGGATCATGCTGTGGGTGCTCATGCGTGCTCAGTCGCTTCAGTTGTGTCTGACTCTTTGCAACTCCATGGACTGTGGCCCGCCAGGCTCCTCTGTCCATGGGATTTCTCATGAAGAATACTGGAGCGGGTTGCCATTCCCTTCTCCAGGGGATCTTCCTGACCAAGGGATCGAACCTGCGTCACCTGTGTCTCCTACATTGCAGGTGGATTCTTTACCACGGCACCATCTAGGAAGTCTCTTTTATTCACAGTATGGTGCTTTGTTACATCTGTACCTTTGATTATTTAAATGTTTCTTAGTTCATGGACATTTAGCCAGTTTCTGGTTTTTCATTGCTGTGAATAATGCCACAATGAACATTTTTGCCATTGCCTCTGTGAAGATATATGAGCATTTCTCTAGAAAACATCACTTGAGTTAGAATTATTGGTACAAGATATGTACATTTAAAATTCTGATAGATATTTCAAATTTGTTCCTCCAGAAATCTGTACCAATTTCTCTTTGACTCGTAGGATATAAAATTAACTCTTTCCTGCTCCCTTGCCTGAACTAGATATTCTTTTTAAAAATATTATTACAAGTTCTGTGGACAAGAAAATGCAATATCATGGTTGTTTTAAATTGCATCACTGTTCACAGGAGGTAAAGCTCTGTGTGCTGAGAGCTTTGCTGACCATTTCCCCCTGTGTCTAAGTGTCGCTCTTCCCTCCCCTTTCAGATGCTCACTACCTTACCTGCAGGATCCAGGAATGTGCCGAGACTACTCGGAGTGGGCCTTTTGCCCGCTCCATCGACATCAGCTCCCTGGTGGTCCAGGATGAATATATATTCATTCAGGTGAGTCCAGATGCGCCGTCACTTGTAGAGGGAAGATGCATGGGTGAAGTCAAACTGCTCACTAGGAATTATGGGGATGGCTTACCAGAGGCTGTGAAGTTGTGGAGCTGGGGTGCTGTCCCTTCTTTCTTTGGGTACCCAGTCCCCTGGGGAAACTCCAGACTTCTGGGTAAAGATGAAGGTGTTATGGGTCATTATTGTTTACAGGGAACTTTAGTGGTCCTCTGAATCCCTTGAATTGCTGTTTTATTCTATCAATGGGGTGTTGAAATGACCTGGACTTGGGCTGGGATTTGAGATTACTTGGAATCAAGTCTTATTAGAAATGAGTAATTAGAGATGAGATAAGTAATTTATCAAAGCCACATTCTATTTCTGTCCAAAGTGACTTGTCTAATGTGGGAATGAGAATCTCCAAGAAGTTAAGCCTCTCTAGGATTTTATTTCTGTGACAATCTAGGTCTCACTAAATCTTCCCCTTCCTTTCCAGTGCCTACCACCACTTAAAATGTGAAGCCCCAAATTCTTGACTCCAAGAACTCTATGACTCTTAGAGAAAACTGGATGTAACTAACATTTTCAGGCAGGCAAAGGAAGCATTGGTTTAGATTTTGAGTTTCACTGGAAGGAAGTTCAAAATAGATTTTAAAATGAGGGGAAAGAAAAGAAGATGCTCTACTAAGTGATGGACTCTGTGTGTGTGTGTGTGTGTATGTGTGTGTGTGTGTGTTACTGAGAGAAATCATACTTGGATTTGAGGGCAAGTTTGATTCCTCCCTGGAGAAGGAAATGGCAACCCACTCCAGTATTCTTGCCAGGAAAATCTCATGGACGGAGGAGCCTGATAGCCCAAGGGGTTGCAAAGAGTCGGACATGACTGAGCCACTTCACTTCACTTGATTCCTCCCAACCCCACCTTTCCACCTTTCTCCAGTCCCTTGTTTTCCAGACTGCTTCCTCTAGGAAAGAGTTTCCTAAAGTTTCTCCATGTTCTAAGTTTTCTCTGCCTCACTCCTGGCCTCTCTGTCCACAGCAGGACTATCTTCTATGTGAGACCTTCTGTGTATTTCCAAGCTGGGTACGACTTCCTTGAAATTTTGCAGCTCTTATCATCTGCTGTTCCTCTAGCACATAGGTTATTAGGCATTGTTACTTCGGTCTCAGTGGAGCTGTCTATTTCCAGATTGTGTCTTGCACTCTCTGAGAACAGGGACGATACACACATTTTATACACACATTTCACACTGAACCTTCACCCTAACAAGGTGTCTTTGCAAATCAACGATGCTCAGTGACTACTTGTTTTATTGATTGACTCTACATGTAGCCGTTACTTTTTTTTTTTTTTTTACAAATTAGCTGCAAAGATTTTTGAGGTCTAATATGATATAGGAGAGGTTTCACAGGTGGTGCTCATGCTAAAGAACACTCCTGGCAATGCAGGAGACAAAAGAGACACCAATATGATCCCTGGATCAAGAAGATCTCCTGGAGGAGGGCATGGCAACCCACTCCAGTATTCTTGCCTGCAGAATTCCATGGACAGAGAAGCCTGGTGGGCTATGGTTCATAGTGTCGCAAAGAGTCAGACACGCCTGAAGTGACTTAGCACGCATGCATGCATGATATGGGAAACGTAGCCAGCCATTTAAAAACCAGTTTGAAAGAAGGAGTAAAAGAGAGATTTCTGTGTTTACACAATCACTGGTTTCTCAGCTTGATTAAAAGCCAGAATTTTAGGAAGTTTTTTCTAAATTTTGGCAGGTCATCGATACTACAATTTTCTTATTCATAGATATTTATTGAATACATACAATGCACAATACACAGTAGTAGGCACTACAGTTGGTGTTCCTGAGCTTTCTGCCTTTGACCATCTTAACCACCACCAGCTCCACCACCACCCACCCCTCCCACCCCACCTGCCACTGCCTGGGAGATCTCATGGTTTTGAACATCTTCTCCATGTTCTGATAACTCTTAAGTGAATGTGCTATGACCTCTGTCATGTACAGCAGACCTACATATCTAACAGCCGTCTCAGTGTAGCTATTACATAGGTAAAATATAATTGCCATGTCCCCTTTGAATTTCAACTACCCTCAGGGTAGGGTAGTTGATGGTTGAGTTGAGTTAGTCTGCCAGATCATTCAGGGTAGAAACCTGGATGCTATCTGTTAAAATTAAATGAACCCGCAGCCTCTGCTAATATCACTGTTAGTTATTTCTCAAGTGTTTCCTTTCATTCTCTTCCCATTGTTATGGACCCAGTTCCAGGCTTTATTATTGTTTTCTCAGTGTTTAATTTTTTAAGGTAAAAGCACAGGGATGATTTATGAATTTACCAGTCTGATTGCCCTTTTCTTAATGCTAATACTGAGTAAAATGATGAACATGGCAGAATTGTTTCTGGGAAATATGACTTAGAATATTCAGATATTTTTGGTTTCATTTCCTTGTATTGCATAAAGTTTTCTGTAACTGCAGGCCGATATCTGTATTTGTTTTCTAAGTGTTCTGAAATACTCTTTTTTAAAAAAATATTATTGTTCTGGAAACCAATAGAGTTTTTTTTCTCTTTGATCAGTATTAAAATTTCTTTTGAAAGAGATATGAGTTCCTATTACTCAAAAAAGTTTATTGATTCCCTACTACATTGTAGACCCCCTGTTTTAGGTGATGGAGTACAGTTCCTGTTTTACATGTTAATGGGAGACAGGAAAAATATGTAGATGATGTGTATATACACACACACACACACACACACACACACACACTGATATATATATATATATATATATACAATACACACACACACACACACACTGATATGAAAGGCCATGAAGGGTAGTGGCTAATGACCTTTAGTTTAGAGCCTGACAGCCAGCATTTATTCTGACCTTTGTCAAATAGCTGAATGATCTCGACCTCATTAGACTCATCTATAAAAAGAGGAAAATTGTAGTATCTACTTCATGGGTTGCTAAGAGGATGACATTTGTCAATCAAATCTATAAAGCACCAAAACAATGTTATATAAATGTTGCTTTCTCTTTATCTATCTTCTATATCATCTATTAATTTAGTTACAGAATATATCAGATAATGGCAGTGCTGTGGATCAAAATAAATGAGGGGCCATGAATTTTGGGTGTCTGTAAATTCTTCTATTTAGGATGACCTGGGAAGACCTCTTTGGTTGGGGATCAGGGAGAGAATGGCCAGAGTCTGCAGTCAGAGGGGGACGAGGAGCCAGGTCTCTTGTGCTCTATGCTTTCTTGAGCTCCTGATGCAGATGTGGGGTAGGCAGGTAGAAATTTGAGGCTGAGTTTAGAAGCAGGAATGGTGGAAAGGTAGGGGCTGGGGATATAAATTGGGAGGGTGGCAGTGTATTGATACTTCTGAACCACAATATTGAAGTCACCGAAGGAGTAAGTGTTGATAGAGAAGAGAAGAGATCTAAAGACCGGGCCACTGGGTACTCCAATATATAGAGTTCAGGGAGATGAGGGAAGTGGCAAATGAGACTTGGAAAGTTTAGAGATGACATCAGAAAGGCATAGGCTGGTAGATTCCACAGAGTCTTGAAGGGTTTTTTAAGGATTTATTATTATTACTAAATAATAAGAAAGAAATGGGAAACAGTAAAATAACAATGCTCCAAATATTGCAAGAGACCAGTGCTCTTGAGCAAAACATTGAATTTCATTAATAATGAAGTAAACACAGATTAAATGCTATTATTTCCAACTATCAATTGGGTAAGATGAAATGAAATAAAGTCAGTGGGTTGCAGGTAAACAATAATATACACTGCAGCTACGGATGTAAGTAGGTTGCCCATCAGTACTTAATCTGAGTACTTTCCTCCTCATAGGTGGGTTTGAGGGTTGATTTTGATCAATGTGAGAGATATATCTTAGTTCTGACAGTGTATGCTTAGTTTTTAGTCATAATTGTTTATTTTTAAAAAATTATATGATCTGTTTTCTTTGCTTCCCTGCATATGTATTTCTTTGAGGATTTTGAATATTTGTTCTAAGATTTATGAATATAATGTTATAGAGTATAGCATATCTTCTATTTTGTGTAATCTATTGATTTCCTCCTGTGAGCAGTTTAAAAGTAAGTGCATTGCCATGCCTTTCTAGTTCCTCTGCTTTCTCTTTAATTCCTCTACCACCCAGTTTTGATTGGTTATATTATCTTTTAGTGTTTGCTTTCCTATCTTGAAATGCAGGTTTCTATTAGTTGAAATGTTTTATTAAGCACTGTTGAAAACAGGTAAAAAAAATAGTATGTGTGTTTATGATCGCCTTCTGTTTTCCTTCTTTACAACCTCAGTTTGCTAATTAAATCATTTGGAACGTTTATATTCTGCTCAAACCAGAATTCCTGCATTTATTTTTATTTTAGTTTTGTAGGTAAATGAATTCAGTGCTCACCATCAGTCCTTTTACTAGCGTTTCCCATTTATTTCTTGGTTGCCTGAAATTTGTCTTTTAGTAAAGTCTTCAAGAAAGATGAATTCTTGAATGCCAAAAATATGTTTGTTTATCCCCTTTATGCTTTAATATCATCTTTTAAGTATAAAACTTATGTGTTATTTACTTTCCATGGAAACTTTATTGAATGTTACTGTCTGTGGCTAGTCTCACATTTTTGCTTTTTACGTGTCTATGTATTTTTCACCCTTGATATGTAAAGATCATATATATATATATATATATATACTATTTTATTTTATTGGTGTATGTTTTATGGTTGGTAATACTATGTTGATTCTTTCCACTGGAATATGTCTCATTTAATTGGCTCAATTTCTCCTTCCTTTTTAATTTCTCAAAAGTTTCTGTGTTTTGGCTCTCTTTCTTCTAGACACTTAGAATGTGTTCAATGGACAAAAAAAACAAAGGGGAGACATCAATTTTTTTTCTTCCAGTATGTTTAACTCCCTGAGCAAAATGAGATTTATGAAAACAGTTTTATTCGTACTATCCTTGAATGAGTATTTAGCCATGTCAGGCTTCCCTGGTGGCTCAGATGGTAAAGAATCCACCTGCGATGTGGGAGACCTGGGTTTGATCCCTGGTTTGGGAAAATCCCCTGGAGGAGGGCATGGCAACCCACTCCAGTATTCTTGCTTGAAGAATTCCATGGACAGAAGAGACTGGAGAGCTACAGTCCATGGAGCCGAAGAGTCAGACACGACTGAGTGACTAGCACACACAGGCTTCTTTCTCCCTTTTTTGCTGCTGTTGTTTTTAAGTTTTCTTTCATGCGCTTTGCCAGCTTATATTTTATCTATTTTTGTTGTCTCAACATATCTCTCCTGAGCTCTTGTATTTAGGCTTTGATCTCTTGTCTTATAATGGTGATCTCATCATTTTTGAATTATTTTGAATCATTAAAATTAACCAGTGTGATCAGAGTTTTTATTTACTTTATGGAAACATTTTTTTTTCTATATCTGCTCTTTGTTTCTTCTTTTTCCTCTCTTCTTTAATTTTGTTGTTTTATAACTCATATTTTCTTCTATCTTTATGTTTTTTATTGTTACCTAATTTTTTAATGATGTGAGCTCTTCCAGCTGAACTATTTGAGGAGGTTCATCTTGGGGATCAGGGCTCTGATCAAGGTTCTTTTACAGCTTAATAAGAATCCCCCTTGGTTCTCAGGGAGTTTCTATAAAACTAAATTGTTCCCCATGGACTATACAGTCTATGGAAATTCTCCAGGCAGAATAATGGAGTGGGTAGTCATTCCCTTCTCCAGGGGATCTTCCCAACCCAGGGATCAAACCCAGGTCTACCCACACTGCAAGTGGATTCTTTACCAACTGGGCCATCAAGGAAGCCCATAAAACAAAATAGTATTAGTCTTTTAGTGGATTTTTCTTAGAAGGTAAAAGCACCTGAGTGGTTCTCTATCCAGCCTTACCTATCCAGCTTCTCCTTGTCACCAACCAGTTCTAGGAACGTTTCCACTGCCAGTTCCTGGGCTACAATTCCCTTTGTTCCAAACAATAGGTTGTTAGTTTTGCTCCTTTGAAAATATCTTTAGAGAACTCTATTTCTCTAGCTTGATCTAAGATTGTAGCTGCAGGCATTTTTGCTCTGGTGCCTGTCTGTACCCTGTTTGTCCTTCACTGCCTTTGGCTTCATTTCCACGTATAGTGTTTCAGGGTTATATTTTCCTTAAGTATAGAATTTGTGTTTTTCTTTTTGCATGTTTTCCTTGTTGCTCCGGGATGATTTATGAAAGAATAGGGGGAAGCACCATTATTACTTGGCTATTAAAAACCATTTATAAACCCTTATATATTTTCTGAAAGGTTGCAATAAATGATTTTCTTACTCCCAGATCAGCATACCTCCAATCAGTTCACAACACTAGTTCCAAAGTAATTTATTTAAAATAAAAATCAATGTCCTTGCCTTCAGTGGCTTCTCATCACCTATAGGTTAAAATCCAGTTTCCTTAACATTGCCTGTAAAGTCTTCTGCGATCTGGATCCTGCCTACTGCATCAGCCTTCTGTGAATTCCTTTCCTGCCACTGTCCCCCGTGTACTTTCTTTTTCATATTTTACACTTCAATAAAAATAAACTATTTTAGTCTCTATTCATGCACCATGTCATTTTTGCACTATGTCATTTCTTGCCTAATATGCTTGTCTTGTGTTGTTTTTCCCAGCTTGGAATGTTCCTTTATCAGACAAACTCAGTCTTTAAGGTTCAACTTAGGCAATGCCTCCTATAGGGTATCTTCCCTGACACCCTCAGTCAGATCCTATGCTGATTACTTATCTATGTGCATTAAGCCTCCTGCAACAAGTTCTGTAAACTTTAAAAGGAATGAGATTATGTCTTATTCATCATTGTTTTTCCTGCACTTGGTGTAATGACTGGTGCTCAATAAATGTTTGTTAAACTGAACTGAACTGAGAAGATAAGACACGGTCCTCATTCCCAGGGAGTGTAGTTAGTTATCTTTTTAAAAAGCAAGGGAGTCTTGTTTCTCCAACTAACAATAGAAGACAACTTAGGGTAATTGGCAATTGCTCACTGCATAAGAAATGACCATTTGTGGAATGTCTCTGTATCTTTATAGAACTGCTGTCCAGGAATTATCCACTATGTTATTCAGTGTCTTTTTTATATTCATTCATTTAAATGTATTAAAATGCATTCTGCCCAGTGGGGAAAATAGACAATGAAACAAATATAATGGAGTGTGATAAGAGATGTATTTGTGGGAAGCACATGTTGCTCTCAGAGTGAGAAAGAGCTCTTCGCCCTGCCCTGGGTCAGTGCAAGCTTCCTGGCAGCTGGGCTGTAAGTATCAGTGAGACAGGTGAAGGACAAAGGGCACTGCAGGCAGGAGAGGCAGGGGTTAAATGAAGGAAGTGAGAGACCATAGTGTATCAGGCCCTCTGTCTAAGGATAGTTGCAATTGTAGGAGGAAATGAAGTGGCTGGAAAATAAATTAGAAAACTGTCCTGGAGAGGCAAACCTTTTCTGTTTCCTGTCATTAGATATTGGTAGTTTTGTTTTTCCCTCTTTACAGCTGCTAAAAATTTCAAAACTAATTTTTGTGTCCATTTCAGCGGCTTCCCATTAAGCTCTAAGATATTGTTTTCCTTACCACTGGTCATTTTTGATGACTTGGCACCTCTCTTCTATTTATTCAGTTGTTTTTTGTTTTTGGTGTTTTTTTTTTTTTACATTTTTGCTTGATAGTTGAATAGGTAGTCAGGAAGGGCTTTACGGAAAAGGTAAGATTTGCACTTTAGTGAATGAATATCAACCTCTGAGGCAAGGAAAGAGCAAAGATTTCTCACTCTGTTTGTTGTGATAAAGCTGCTTTGGAAGACCTTTTTGTCAGAGCAGCAAACCCTCAGAGGCCACCAGCAGCCTCCAAAGTTTGAATCCACAGATTTGTATCTGGTCAAACTATCATGGGTTTGGGATAGGCTGTACTCTTCCTACAGTGGCTAGAAGTCTGCCAAAGAACAGTCTTGGGAGAAAAAGCTATAGCTCACCCAGGCTTGGGTCCAGCCCAGTGCTCATGGGTGCCATCCCCGTGAGTCTTCCTAAGGCAGAACTGGACACTGAGGATTGTGCTGCCACTGACAGAGTCTGTCCTCCTTCCATGTTTGACTTCTGAAAGGGAGATTTGTAAAGGCAGATGATTTACTTCTACGCCGATGACCTGAGGAGCTAAATCACAGCAGAACGGGTGTTAAGTGGCTTTGGTTTTTCACAATCTAAGGGACTTACCACTTAAATTTGCTAGCTTTTTAAAGTATTGATATCTTATATTTTGTTTAGTGATACCAGAGATAGAACTCCAAAGGGGGAAAGCCAACAAAGCCTTGACGAAAAGGAGACAAGTCTATTCTTTGATACCTTTACGTGCCCAGAGTGTTTCTTGGTAGTCTGTACGTTGGCTCTTAGAAAGCGTCTCTTGATCCTAGCAAAAATGGAAGAGGTTGTCTGGGAGGGTGGGGTTCCAGGACTCTTAGCACCTCCTTAAAAGTGTATTTCTGCTTACATACACTTAGCCCCTGCTTAGAAGTGTATTGCTCTGTGTATCATGGTTCTTAGTATTTTTATTTGGCAGAAGGAATCTGCCACAGAGAAGTGGTTGAAATCCACTGATGTTTTTGTAGCTGCTGACTGTGTAGGTCAAGGTCAGGTGTTTTTTGTGTGTGGACAACTGAACCACTAGGAATTCAAGTAATATCCAGGTCTGCATCTGTCTCTTCAGATTCATAAATGAAGTGCATGTTTTTGAGGCATAATTATTTACTCACAAGTGAATCATTATATACAAATGTATAGACATTTGAGAGAGTGAGTTGAATAACCCAAAACCTAGCTTACCTCTTCATAGTGCAGTTCTCATAATATTAATTTTGCATAAAATATTCAGTCTTTCTCATTTGCCCCTCTACAGGTAAACTTCCCATGCCCTGTATAATTTCCTTTTTGTAAACATATTATTAGCTTTGATCCTGTATCTTGTATGGAGAAGGGTCCATGTACTTCCTCACTCAGCTCCTACAGTTTCGAGAGACCCCAGACATTCTGCCTCATCTTTTACTGTTTCATCAACAAAGAGGTAAAGGTAGCCATCTTGATGGCTAGGGAACCTACTGTGTAATCTCCTGCTGCTGGGGAAGCTGAGCTGGAGATGTCCAGGAAGCTGTGAAATATGTTCATCAGTCAATGCCTTTTCTGTGCAGGGGGCCCAGGGCCTAGGGTTTCATAGTTAAATCAAAAGGAGTTAATCCTTCCCAGAAGAGCCCTTGTTTTAATGGGAAAACGTCTGCCTGAAATGCCTTCGTTCCACATGGATAAAAGAGAAATCAGTTTTCCTCTGTCGGGGCAGGGGGAGAGAGAGATAAGTTGGTTTCTGTGTTCTGAGCCAAGATGGTTGGAAATCCTGTCTTTTCTCCTTATGGAATAGCTTTTCTGGTGATTATCTTGGAGCTCAGCAGTGGTTAGCAGTAAAATCCCTTCATTGATATGATTCATACCCTGGCTCTTAGGGAGTGTGTTAAAGAAACAGGATCCACACCCTAATAAGTCATCACAAGAGATTTGTTTGTTTCTTAACTGAGTTAAATGAAGCCTGGTCCTTTCCTCTCTTCTGGCACAGGAGGTAGCCTTGAATGTAATATGAATTCAGCCACTCATTGAATGCTTTAATTGTACACGCAATTGAATTTAAAAAAGAATATATGATACTGACCTATCTTCAAATGTCTAAAGTATAAGAGAAAAAATCCATAATTAAGATACAAATAAAGTACTCTAGAGGGGTGGACAAAGCTAAAAATTCAAAGGAAGGAAGGCCACCCCAGCCCTGCCAGGTCCTCCATATCCACAAGGAGACCAGTAATTTAGTGCAGATCCTTCTGCTAATTAATGTCACTTTCATCTGCTGGTGACACTGCGTAGAGAAGACCCCTCTAGATAGCAAGAGAATCTGAGAGTGGAGCAATGCCATACACATGGGTGGTTCTCATATAATTCCAATAGTACAGTGAAGCCAGTGGGTAGTTTGGATACAAGTTGCTGTTAGTTTTTAAGAGTTCTGTGTATAAATATAGAAAAATAGCACCATTGCATTATTCCCATGTATTATTTGAGATAGTCTAGAAGTATTAGCAATTAACAAGTACAAATAGCCAAATCACAGATGTTTGTTGAGCCACTAGAAATAAAAACAGCAGAGCATGTTAGAGACAGAAGTTGTTGTCCCTCCTCTCAAGTACTTTATGATTTGAAAGTTGGTGGTCTGATGTGGGGAAATGAATCTTGAACTCAGAGACCTGGGTTGTAATCAGGAATCTGCCCCTTATAGTCAGAGAACGAACATTGGGCAAATCACTTGGATGATCATAGCCTTCATTTCCTGATCTTTGTAGAATGGAATCATGCTAGTTGCTCTGCCTAAATTAGAAGGTTGTTGTGAGGATCAAGCAAGATAATAATGGCTTTGAAATGCTTTGAAAACAAGCCCTGTAAAATGCAAGGTTCAAGAGACTAATCTACATACAATCAGCGTCACTATATTTTGTGTATGCACCTCCTCACTGAAGGGTTTTTATAAGCCTAGCATATAAAAGATTACTAATCTTTTCCTTAAATTCATCCTTTAATTATTCCCGGTTTCAACTCATATATGGACATGTGTGCATGATAAACTCATCCCGCATACATTCTATACCCTTATCAAAGAAACCAACTTTTGTGTATAGATAACTGTAGATATACTGGGATTTAATTGTCTTTCAAGATTCTTGAGTACCTTCTTGTAGCATCTTGGTCCCCAGATTGCTTGGGTTTTGATACTTTTAAGAGCCTGCTTTATGCACCCACATGAGTGGTAGAAAAGCCTCTATGGTGTGGATACTATATCCCTAATAAATTTTTATTTTTCTGAAAGGAAAAAAAAAAAACCCTGAGGCAGAAATTAATAGAGTGCAATTATTCAAAGAAACTATTTGGCAATACTTTAAATGATGTTAATTTTGTCTTAATGGGAGAGATTTTGAATGTTAGATAAATAGCAATTTCATCATTAGGGATACATTTACAACACAGGAGTTTAAAGAAAAAGGAAAGAGTTTCAGAGATGATCTTCAAAAGAAATCCAATAAAGACATCTTCAGGTGAAGATTCTTGAAGCACTTTCAGACTATTAAGTGTTTATAACAGGTAGCATGAAAGGAAGGTCTTTAGCCTGTATCTGGGATCTATCTCCATACACAGAATGATTTTAGTGGCTTGATGTAAAAGTTGTTAATACTTTAAACACTTCCATGAATAAACATAAAAGAGTGATCTGATTGTGAAGTAATAATATTTAGTTGACCTTTGTGTAGAATATCCCACTTCCCATGCTTCTTGCTCATATTTGCTCAGCAGTTAGCTGTACACAGTTCAGTTCAGTTGCTCAGTCATGTCTGACTCTTTGGACTGCAGCATGCCAGGCCTCCCTGTCCATCACCAACTCCCAGAGCTTGCTCAAACTCATGTCCACTGAGTCAGTGATGCCATCCAACCAGCTCATCCTCTGTTGTCCGCTTCTCCTCCTGCCTTCAATCTCTCTTAGCATCAGGGTCTTTTCCAATGAGTCAGTTCTTTGTATCAGGTGGCCAAAGTATTAGAGCTTCAGCATCAGTCCTCCCAATGAATATTCAGGACTGATTTCCTTTAGGATTGACTGATTTGATATCCTTGCAGCCCAAGGGACTCTCAAGAGCCTTCTCCAACACCACAGTTCAAAAGCATCAATTCTTTAGCACTCAGCTTTCTTTATGGTCCAACACTCACATCTGTACATGCCTACTGGAAAAGCCATAACTTTGACTAGATGAAACTTTGTCAACAAAGTAATGTCTCTGCTTTTTAATATGCTGCCTGGGTTTGTCATAGCTTTTCTTCTAAGGAGTAAGCATCTTTTAATTTCATGGCTGAAGTCACCATCTTCAGTGATTTTGGAGCCTAAGAAAGTAAAGTCTGTCACTATTTCCATTGTTTCCCCTCTATTTGCCATGAAGTGATGGGACTAGATGCCATGATCTTAGCTTTTTGAATGTTGAGTTTTAAGCCAGCTTTTTTACTCTCCTCTTTAATTCTCATTAAGAGACTCTTTAGTTCCTCTTCACTTTCTGCCATAACAGTGCTGTCATCTGCATATCTGAGGTTATTAATATTTATCCCAGCAATCTTGATTCCAGCATGTACTTCATCCAGCCTAGCATTTCACATGATGTACTCTGCATATAAGTTAAATGAGCAAGGTGACAATATACAGCCTTGACATGTACTCCTTTCCCAATTTGGAACCAGTCCATTGTTCCATGTCCAGTTCTAACTGTTGCTTCTTGACTTGCATACAGATTTTTTAGGAGGCAGGTAAGATGGTCTGGTATTCCCATCTCTTCAAGAATTTTCCACAGTTTGTTGTGATCCTCACAGGCTTTAGTGTATTCAATGAAGCCAAAATAGATGTTTTTCTGGAACTCTCTTGCTTTTTCTATGACTCAATGAATGTTGGCAATTTGACCTCTGGTTCTTCTGCCTTTCCTAGATCCAACTTGAACATCTGGAAATTCTTGGTTCATGTACTTTTGAAGCCTGGCTTGGAGAATTTTGAGCATTACTTTGCTAGTGTGTAAATGAGTGCAATTGTTCAATAGTTTGAACATTCATTGGCATTGCCTTTCTTTGGGATTGGAATGAAAACTGACATTTTCCAGTCCTGTGGCCACTGCCGAGTTTTCCGAATTTGCTGGAATATTGAGTGTAGCACTTTCATAGCATCATCTTTTTCGATTTGAAATAGCTAAACTAAAATTCCATCACCTCCACTAGCTTTGTTTGTAGTGATGCTTCATAAGGCCACTTGACTTCACATTCCAGGATGTCCGACTCTAGGTGAGTGATCACACCATCATGGTTATCTGGGTTGTGAAGACCTTTTCTGTATAGTTCTTTTGTGTATTCTTGCCACCTCTTCTTAATATCTTCTGCTTCTGTTGGATCCTTAACATTTCTGTCCTTTATTGTGCCCATCTTTGCATGAGTGTTCCCTTGGTATCTCTAATTTTCTTGAAGAGATCTCTAGTCTTTCCCACTGTATTGTTTTCCTCTATTTCTTTTAATTGACCACTTAGGAAGCCTTCTTATCTCTCCTTGCTATTCTTTGGAACTCTGCATTCAGATGGAAATATCTTTCTGTTTTGCCTTTGCCTTTCCCTTCTTTCCTTTTCTCAGCTATTTGCAAGGCCTCCTCAGACAACCGTGCTGCCTTTTTGCATTTCTTCTTTTGGAGGATGATTTCGATCATAGTCTCCTGTACAATGTTACAAACCTCTGTCCATAGTTCTTCAGGCACTCTATCAGATCTAATCCTTTGAGTCTATTTGTCACTTCCACTGTATAACCCTAAGGGATTTGATTTAGGTCATACCTGAATGGTCTAGTGGTTTTCCCTACTTTTTTCAATTTAAGTCTGAGTTTTGCAATAAGAAGTTTGTAATCTGAGCCACAGTCAGCTCCCAGTCTTGTTTTTGCTGACTGTATAGAGCTTCTCCATCTTCTACTGCAAAGAATATGACCTTGTCTCAACTGCTGCTTGGACCTCTTGTTTTTTGTCCTAGGGCTGATTTGTTGCTAAGTAGGAGACTTATGAGAGACCCTTTAGTCATTCTGGTGCAGGTGCCTACCTTGAATTGCAAGGGTATCAAGGTCCTCTGTAATGATTTGACCAAGCAGAATCATGGGCCAGTGGATAAGAACTCCTCTCTTCCTGCATTAGAAGGGCAATTCTGAGCTTCATCCTCTGAGTCTTTATAGAGTGCACAGTAGAGCGGCCCCAGTGGCTTACAGTAATGTCCTTGGGATGGCTTTCTCTCCCTCCTTGTCTCCTGCTTTTTAGTTCCACTTCTCCTGTTCCCTAGGAAACTTTCTGAAAAAACAAACAAAATCCAAACAACCTATACAAAAGCCTTTGTCTCAGGCTATAATTTTGGGGGGAACCCAAATCAGGACCACTTGTAAAGACTCTCTTTGAGTCCCTGCTATGCATCTAGATCACAAAGAGTTGGACATGACTGAGCGACTGAACTGAACTATGCATCTAGGATTGCAGATCAGGTGGACGATACAAGACAAATAGAATCACCCTCATTCCTGTATAAAATTTCCGAATCCGAATACCCATTCCCATCTCTTCTAACTGTTCAGGGACCTGGATTTATTGCTGATTCTTCTGTTCCCTCTAACTTTAACTTATTCATTCCTCTTTCTGATTTTCCATCAGCATTTAAATATTTTAAAGTATCTACCATCCTTAAAACAAAACAGAACAACAAGGCTTTTTTGAACTCTATACTCCTTTTTATAAATGACCCATCTTTCATTCACAACCAGATTTCTTGAGCACAGTCTACATACATTATGCCTTTTTCTCATTTTCTTCTTTTTTAAACCCACTTGAGTCTGACTTCTGCATCTGCCACTTCATTAAAATTACCTTTGCCAAGTTCATCAAAGATAGTTTGGAATGGAATCTGGACAACACCTCTCAGTAATGACATTGGTGGACTCGTCTGCAGCTTTGAAATCTGAGTGCTCCTTCCTCCCTGAAGCAGCCTCTCTCATTTGCCTCTTGATAATGTGCAGCGCATCTCCTCCCCGTACCCCTTCAGTCTCTTCTTCCTTTGCTACATGGGTGCCTCTTCCTTTGCCCCCCTTTAAACGTGGCCTTTTCTCAGGGCCCCTCACTAGGTTCCTTCTCTCTGCTCACTTCTTCCCTGTGATCATTCCCTCCCGTCTATTCCTATAGCAGAGCATCAATTACCAACCAGATGTTGATGATTCCCCAATGTCTCCTGCTGAGACAGAGTGGCTCTGGGAAGGGTTTCTTTATTTACAGGATGCGCATCAATCTTTTTGGCATGGCGATCTCTTCACTGCATTCAAAGCTTTGCTGTGCCTGTCTCTAATAAGTGAATCCAGTTTGCTTCTTCCCAGGAGATCTGCTGAGGCTTCACGGAAGTTATTAAATACAGTGCTTGTTGCTTGCTAGGCCAAAATAGCAAGGAGTGTTTTTCCTTAATCTCAGAGAATTGGTCTGTGATTAGTTATGTATTAAAACCTAAAAGTATTTGCCTTTTTAGTAGTACATGGATGGGATATGTCTGGTTTAGGGGTGTCGTTTTTGTTTTTTTTTTTTCATTTTGTGTATTACCTCTAAGTAATTGGTAATAGCTACATAGAAAACTGTGTTACTGTGATTCTGTAGGAAAGAGTGATTTTGTTAGTTAACAGTATCTCCATGGGCATGAGAGGGAGGGGTGGTGATGTGTCTGCTGTGCAGTGCATCTTACAGGGAGAGTGGCACTCGGTGTCCTTTTATCCAGGAGCCTCATGTGGTTGTATGCAACCTGTGTGTTTTGGTCTGGAAGGTTGGTATACTGTCCAGGGCCACAAATACTTCTAAATTCAGCTCAAAGGAATGAGATCAGCTCCACAACTTTCAAATCTCTTCCACTGTTTGGAAATCTGCAAGTTCCTATTTCCAAAGCAGTGATTCTTCAGAATGATTTTCCACCGAGCCACTGCACCGTTTTTTACCCACCAATCAGAAAGTTGGAAGAACTATTGTCTTTGTTGGAAAAGGACCCCACGTTTATTTAGTGCCAAGTTCCTACCTGACATGTGTGCATTTTATTTTACTTTATTCTACTTTATCTTCATAAGATCTCAGTATGGTACATAGCATCATTTTTATTTTGCAAAGGAGGAAACGGAATTTCAGGAAATTTTAGCGTCTCACCCTTTGTTGTATAGCTTAATAAATGGTAAAGTGAGGAGGATCTGACCTCAGGGCTGCCTGGGTTCATTAAGGGTGGCAAAACTGAACCATGATCCTCTCATTCATGTCTCCAATCTGAAGATCTTCACCTTAGCACTGAGTATGCTGGTTTTCTCAGTAACTTTTCTGGATGACTGTTAAAGGTGAAATAGACAGATGCTGCCCCGTCTTGATAGATAGCAGTGGCAGGAAAACTTCATTCCACTCCTAGTTCAGTGGCTTGTTTGTCAGGATCTGTTTCAATTTTGCTTCAGATCAGACTTTCTGCATCATTAACCAAAGAAAGGCTTAATGGAATTCAGTACAAGGTAATCATGCCTGCATCTCTGAGAGTTGTCCCTCAGATACACTTAGAGAGGATTATTCAAATACTCATCACTGGGGTACCAAGCGGATGAGTGGCAACATGGTTAATCATTATTACCAGCTCCACTCTTTTCCAGCTTTCCTCACTTGCCTTTCACCTCTCCGATGCTTGATCCAATTTCCATGATGTATTTCAGGAAACTGTGTCTCTTGTATTCCATTCCAGGGTGCAGAAGATCTGTGGAATCATGACCCGATCAGGTCTCCCTGTTATCCTGCCCTTTCAAGTTCCTGCAGGTCTTTACCGCACCCTCTGCTAAGCCCAGCTCCCAGGAGGATCCCTTTTCTGGGGCCTTCTATTAAAGATAATTGTACTGTTGTAAAAACAACAGTGTTGATAATGAAGGTAGTTGGACTGTTGACTGAGAAGCAGACTATTAAGTCCAGTTCTCTCCCCATTACCATTCTAACTAGAATATATATTTCAGAGGTTCAGCTTTTAAAAATTTTAATCACTCTTGGTTTAACTCCTTTGCTAGCTAATGGGGTAAACAGACATTTTGGATTTCTGCAAGTAGCTTTTACGACTCAGATTCTGAAAATTCTCAGGGTCAGCCAGAACAAGATCTTCTTGGAGTTTTATAGTAGTGGAGACAGTGGGTAGACAATCAGCTTGATATGATTGAATGCTTACTATGTGCCCAAGACTGAAGTGTTGTTTGGTAGATTCATTCATTCATTTTCATTTAACAGTCATTCATTGAGCACTTAAGATGCTCCTATTACTGTGCTCAATGAAAGGGGTAAAATGGTAGACAATTCTGACAAAGTGACTGTCTTCAGTTTTGTTAGTTTAGATGAGGAGGTAGGACTGGATGGCCTAACAGTCTCCATGAGCGATGCTCAAAGCAGCTAAGATATGTGAGGCTCCTTCCCAGAGAGAGAAAGACCCATGAGGCATGATATGATCAGGGACATTTCCTAGAGAATGCAAGGCTCAAGCCAGTTCCCAAATAAGGGAATTGGTTTGAGGAGTCCATCTTTAGGACCAGCCAGTGCTCCAAAGAAAAAAAACTTCATGGCAGGAGACAGTGTCCATGGTATGGAGTAGGCGGCTGGGGAAGGGGTGGCAAGTATCCCTGCCTTTAAGTCTGGTCTCACCATAACTCAGTCTGTGACCTTGGGCCATTATTTTTCCTCCCTGGAACTTAGTTGCCTTATCACAAAATGGTAAGATGGCATCCAAGTAGAGCTTTCAGACTTTTTGTTGTTGCTGTTCTTAACAGTGGGAACCACTTTTCAGACACCAATGTTCAAGGAATTCCATTGTGTAAAACAGATGCAGATGGAATGGATTTAGTTCTAAGAGAGAGAAGAGTTTTATCAGCTCCCTCATTCACCCAACCTCCTCTTCACCTTTTTACAGACACTCTCAAAGTATCTCTGTAGAATTCTAGAATGCCATAGAACCCAGTTTGGAAGGCAGTGGACTGTATGATATGACTCCAGAAATTCCCTTCTTTTGGTAAAATTCCACAAGACTGCTCAGTCTACCAGGTATTCCATTGATTCAGACACAGAGAAGGGACTACTATTTGGAAATATTTCCCAACTATTTTCTCTAGTGTCAGAAAAAAATTTTAAAAATTGGAATGCAGCTAATTTCTCAACAGAGTTGCTGAATCATTCTTCGTCTCTTTCCTTTCACATCCATTCACTGAGGGCTCAGTATGGAGATAGTGCAGAAGATCAAAAATTTAACAGCAGAAAAACCCAAAAGTTCCTGCCATGGGAGGGTTTGTATTTAGTGGGAGAGAGAGAGAGAATACATAAGCAAAACAATGAAGAAGAAAAATAATTGCATATGTGAGAAATCTGCAGAAATAGGCATGACTGTAAGAGCCAAGAGTAGCAAGAAGGGTACTTCATTCTTTTTTTTAATTTCATCAGTTCCTCAACACATTTTTCTGCAGTTACTACTATTCACAAAGCACGGGGCCCTACTGTGGAGATGTTATAGTGAACACAAGACTGATCCTCATCTTCTCATGGGAGCTTATGATTTAGATGGATTCTCATCTCTGATAGTCATTAGGAGGCAAAAATAAAATAATGTAAAAGTATAAATTAAGAAAAATGGCATATGTGTGTGCTTGTGTTTGTGTATAAAATATTCCCTGATTTTGCTGCTGAGGCTGGGACATGCGAAGTATTTTCATGACAGGCGGATTCATGCATCCTCATTCTTCCCCCTTCCTAAACTGGGAGTCAGAAGGTCTGAACAGAAATCAATTCCTGCAATTTATTTTTAACTTCTTTCTCCTTAGTCAGGATTGATTTTTGTCTTTGTGATCAATGGCAGAGAGAATAGCTCCATGTCTCAAGCAGCTGTTCAAGCAGTCAGTCTGGTCGACCCCACATCTATTGAACGGAACTTTAGAAGCTGATTATGAAAGTAATAGGATGAAGATGTTTAAAGGATGGGCCTGATTACCCCTGCCTTCCTGGTGAAAAATGCCTTCAGGTGGGGGGTAAGGCAGTGGGACACCCTGTCATCCCAGTGGGTAAAACCTATCATGGTGAAGCTGGGAAGAGGGGAGGCCTTGGGGATGAGCTTCTTGTTTGCCACCCTGACTCTCTCCCTCCCTTCCTTTTAAGCTCTTTCCTTTTCTTCCTCCTCCTATTTCATCCTTACTACATCAACTGCTGTTAGATTCAGAACTGCAAGCAAAACATCTGTTGTAAAAAAAAAAAGGAAATTGATTGGTTCTTCTCTCACTGTGTTTCTTGGGCTTTAAAATTGTCTGATTCTTTAATCTCCATTCTCTCCTCCTCCTCCCTTGTTTTCTTCTAATCCAGCTTGTGTGTAATGGGAGCATGTGTGTAATGGGAGACACTTACCCTCTCTCCCTCTAGCCTTGGAACCTCTTGAGGCTGGGCTAGATTGCTTCCACTTTCTTCTGTGAAAAATGCTTTTGGAAGGAATGCGTGATCTTGCGTGGTGGTAGTTCCAGTGAATGCAGTTAGAATGGAGAGGGAGCTGTACCAAGGTCTCCTGTCTGGTTCTCCAGAATAAACGCCCACAGTTTTACTGCCGGCCGCAGGTGGCAACTGCTTCCAGGCTGCAGTGTGGAGAAATCATCTTAGGGCTCTTAGTACATTGTGTTTATTATCTCAGGGCACTGTGTGATTGCTTCTTAGGTGTTCTTTGTGGGGGCGGAGAGGGAAGGTGTAGAAGCAGTGACTTTCTTACTTCCTCTGAAATATCTGAGATGAGTCCTGTCTAGCGGACTGAACGTACCTCTTCTGTGAAAGCATTTTCTCTCTTAAGATTTGTCCTCACCCTCCCTCCACAAGTTTTATCTCCTATCTGATTTTCTCTCTTATTGAATAATCTATAGTTCTTGGAGAAACAATTGTATATAAAGAATCAGCTACCATTTCTTGAGAGGATAGTATGAGCTAGGCATATTATTAATGAATTTAATTGTTATGACATCGTATTTGGTGAGTCCCACTCTTGATTCCATTTCACAGAAGAGGCACAGAGCAGTTAAGTCCTTTTCCCAAGATCACACAGCCAGCAAAGAGTGGAACAGAGATTTGACCTAGGCAGACTGACACCAGAGCCTTCTTTCTCAATCTCTGCTCTTGTTCTGCTGTTCAAATAAGAGTCAGGGCTTAAACTTCCTTGTTTGCCTGAAGTAAATTGGGTCAAGAACTGTGTGAGGGGGCATGAGCGGGCGTGGAAAGCTTAACACGGTAGACGCTTAAAACAGGTTTGTGGCATCATTGAATGACGACAAAAATAAACTGACAGCACGGGGCGGGGAGGGGGGGAAGGGATAGTAAGGGAGTTAGATCACATGTGCACACTGCTGTATTTAAAATTGATTACCAGCAGGGTCCCCCTGTATTTCACAGGGAACTCTGCTCAATGTTATGTGACAACCTGGATGGGAGTGAGTTTGGGGGAGAATGGATATACACGTATATGTATGGCTGAGCTCCTTTGCTGTCCATCTGAACCTATCATAACTTTATTAATTGGCTATATGCCAAAATAAAATAAAAGGTTAAAAAAAAAAGAAACTGACAGCATAGGGTCTTAGGAGATAGGAATTGAAGAAAACATTCATGCTGAGGAAACCAGGGCCAGGAAGTGAAACGAGGAGGCACACAGAGATGTGACATTTTTGAGTCTCTGCTGTTTGTCAGGTGTGTGTTGGGCCTATATTTTGAGGGTTTTAATCTGCTTTGAGGTGAAACTGAGGTATGAGGCAGTTAAGTGCTTTTTCCTAAAAAGTCCTAATTGCTGATGGGCTGGGCGAAGTTTGGGATCCATGTCTGAGCTTCTGCTCTGATGTTTTTCATAAATTTTCATAACAAAGAACTAAGTCAGTAACCCCAAAAGATGCAGAAAGATAAAATCCCTGATAACCCAGCTGTAACTTTTGGATGTTTCCTTGAAGCGGAATCACATTCCTGATGTGAACCACCTCTGCAGAGATAAACAAATAAAATTTTAATAAGATTATTGAGCAGTGTAGTATAGACTTTTTATTGAAAGTGTCAAGTAAAAATGAAGCAGAGTGTTTATGTTAGATACTGAATGGCAAAAACCCTTAATAAAACCTGCACACGCCCACTGTTTCTTGCCCTTCTCCCAAGTGCCTCCTGTGGAACGGGTCAAGCACCATTGATCCACTCACTTGGATCTCCTGCCCTGCTGCCTCTCCAGCTCTTCTGGCCAGGTTCCCCCACCCCGCCCCCCGCCCCGCATCTTTTCTCTCCCCATCTCACTTTGGTGTATAGGTCAGTTCAGCCGTGATCTGGTTTCTCTAGTCTTCTATCCTCAAATCCATCTCCTCATTCAGCAAAGAAGATGTCCTTCAATGTGAGAATCTCCTCCCCTCCTAAGGCAGTGGGAGTGTGAAAAACACTTAGACGGTAAAGAATCAGCCTGCAATGCAGGAGACCAGGGTTTGATCCCTAGGGGGGAAAGATCCCCTGCAGAAGGGAATGACTGCACGCTCCAGCATGCTTGCCTGGAGAATTCCTTGGACAGAGGAGGCTGGTGGGCTACAGTCCATGGTGTTGCAGAGTCAGACACAACTGAGCAACTAACACTTGTACTTTTCATACACTTATTACTGGTGTGTGTGCACACACGTGCACACCACACTGTGGAGGGTGATACAGAAGGTGGCTTTTGCCTACATCTCTGGAGTCAGGCAGGTATGAACTGGAATCCAAGCTCAGCCCTCTATCAGCTGTGTCACTCTTCCATCTCCATGTCTTAGTCATGTTATCTATAAAAGGATGTAGGATGAGTATGGACTCCACAGTGCCTAGCATTGATTTATTGTAATTCTAGAAGGATCATGAGAATAAGTTGAGTAAACTGTTGTAGTTCTGAGGTAGGGGTGTTGTAGCCACGCGTTCCGGGAAACAAACTCACTCAAAAGGACAATGCAGATAGTGGAGGGCAGTTTATTACACCGGCGGGCCCAAGGCAGAGTCTCCTCTTAGCCAAGGACCCCGACCAGTTTTTGTGAAAACCTTATATACCCTAAGTGTATGTGCTCAATCCCACCTCCCCAAATTCTCTGAAACTAGTCTGAACAGAGGATAAGAAAGATACAATCAAAGTTAACCCGTGATTTGTATGCCTTACGCCTAGGTAGTTAACAGTGAACAATTATCAATAGGCCTGTGGTCATACCCCAATAAGCATAATAGAATTTATGATTCTATTGGGTTACACAGATAATTAAGGTATTTTTTTAGCAACGGAGAGTCTAGGTATGAGCCCTGGGGCTCTTCCATCCTGGGGGCTGACCTTCCAGCTCGTGTGTCATTTCCACAGATACAGGGCACAAAGCTCAAAGTCCACAGTCCAGCCCAAGATGGAGTCCTGCTTCCAAGATGGAACCTGTTTTGTCTGTTTCCTCCTTCAGGGGTTTCTGTTTTGTACTTCTTAGCGTTTGCTCTGCTCAGAGTACCATGGCATCGGCATTCATTCTGCATTGCCGTTGGTACATCTTACATGTTTGGCTTATTTTTACAAAGAAATGGTGAACTCCATGAGGTCACAGCCCACAACTCCTGTGACATCTAACACAGCCTGGGTACAAAAGTGCTGAATAAGTAAATACGTTCATTGATTGATCCACATAGCACATAATAGAATTGGGGCTGGTATCCCCAATGAGTTGTCTGAACGTGATTGATGTTCGAAGAACGATGTGAATTTGGCCAGACCTTTAATTAATATGTGGATTCGGCAGTGGATAGGGAAAAAATATCTTGTAATCTGCTTCTTCGTGTCCCACAGGAAAACACTCTCTCTTATGGCCCCTGGTTTTCCATGTTGTGGTGTTGCCAACCACTCAAAGGAGCATTTGATGTAAAATCAAGACCCACTTGTAGAAATCCAGGCAATTATCTCCGCTTTGTGTTTTTCTAATCTTGTTTTAGTGAACACAGAATGATGCAGCCTAGCAACATGAAAAGAGCCTCGGGCTTCAAGTCACAAGTTTGGAAGTTGGCTGTGAGCCTTACATTTTAGTAGCAAGGTGACCTAGTGGGGCCTGTCTGGGCCTCAGGGCCCCTGAATTCTAACATGGGGATGTATTGATAATTAGACTTCCCTGGCATGCTTGTGCTCCAGCCAAATGATTCATCCCAGAGATGAAAACGAATGGCACAAAGCAGAATGCTCTACAAATGAGTTGTGACATGGGTGCCAGGTACCAACAGGAAGTCAAATGGGAATAGGACATGTTGTTTCCCCTCAAAGATGATACGAGGCCCTCTTCCAGTAATCCCCTCAGCAGCTGATAAGTGCAACAAGAGAGCTACAGGGAGCCCTGAGAATCGGAAGAAAGGCTGGATTCCAGCTGGGAAATCTGGATGGGGGAGGATTCTTTAAGAAGGTAGCTTTTGATGTAAGCCAGTGTGAATTTCCTTAATGCTGGTATTTATAAGGATCTGGGTCAGGATGAATCCCTCCAGGAAATTGGTCCTAAACTAGCTATTCTCTGGAGAGGCTTTGCAGTAGACTCTTTAGACTCGTTCAGAGTTGCACAGGGTAGTGGACATTGTCAAAATTTAAAGACCCAAGTTCAAATCCAGGCTCTGCTGCTCTGAAGCTGAGTGACCTTACACATATCATTGACTTCATCAGTAAAGCGAGGCTGTACAGTATTTCTCCACCAAGGTTGCTGTGCATGAGGGCAGACAGCACGTAACAAGAGGGGAGCACCAAGTCTGACTTTGCAACAGTGATGCTTCTGCTGGTGGAGGCCAGGACAGGAATGACACAGACAGTACAATGGGGAAGTGCCAAGAAATAGCAGTTGGCATTTTACAAGTATTCATGGCTCTCTTGGGGAAGTGGCAGTGTTTTCTGAAGAAAACAGGTTGACAGATGGTTTAAATCCATCCACTGCTGACCCCAAATTCACTCATGAGGGATGCAAATCCCATGTCAGAGAAATTTGGCTGTTATATCTAGCAGCCCATGTATCTTCAAGTCTGCCTAGAAATCCCATATCTCAAAGACACATCCCTGCTTCTCTAGAAAGTTAATGGCTTTGTTTGCCTTGCCCTTTTAAGTTCTTTAAAATACTGTGAACATATCAATAAAATTAGTCATTCTCTAAGCAACTATGTGCACCTGCCATTTATCCCATGTGGCTGAAGATATGTCTGTTCTATGGCTCTGCCCGTCCATTTCTTGCTTCTCTTCTCATATTCCATACTGCCTCTAACCTTTCAGTCTGCAGACAACTATAATCCTACAGGGTATATGTAGCTTCTGCCCCAGTGGCAAATGTTAATGCCCTACACAATCCATAGACTGGGCATATCTGGATCATCAGCTTGGTTTCTGTACTAATGCTGCCATAAAAGCTATAGACTGAGTGGTTTATGAAAAACAAGTTTATTTCTCACAAGTCTGGAAGCTGGAAAGTCCAAGATTAAGGTGCTGACAGATTTGGTGTCTGTTCATAGATGGTCAACTTGTTGCTGTATCCTCGTGTGTGTTATGAGACTGCTCTCTGGGATCTCTTTGGTAAGAGCACTAGTCTCCTCATGAGGCGCCACCCCTATGACCTAATCACCTCCCAAAGGCCCCACCTCCAAATATCATCACAATGGGGATTAGGTTTCAACATATGAATTACAGGGGGATACAGAAACACAATTTATAGCAATTTGTCAGTGAAAATACTTCTAAAATCTTTGGGTTCCTAGATTCATAAACAGGTCAATCATAACATCCTATTCATTGTACTCATAGAATAATTTACAGATAATGTGAAAACATTTTACTATCTTATCTCATTTACTATCTGTAAGAGAAGAGTAACTATTATTTCCATTTTATAGAAAAATAACTTGAAACTCCAACAGACTATTTACTATGTCTAAAACTGCATGTCTGATACATGCCTGCCTGATACATGATTGAGCTGAAACTAGAATCACTAATGTTACAGATACTGGTAGCTTTTGCCTTTCTTCCTCCTTCTTCTCTCCCACTCTTTTGTTTTAATTTTCTGAAATTCTGGAATGTTATATAAAAGACAGAGGCTAGTGTCTGGATTGGGAATATTTTAGCCAATTAATTGACCTCATAATATCTACCAGTATAAAGGAAATAGCCTATGTAATATCTCAAAAAGAAAAACTTTTATATAAGTATAGGAGGACTGTATAAGCTTGACTGCTTGCAATATCTTTTCTAGCCCTTTCTCAGTCTATCTTTTATGAAACCATGCTACACTCACAGTGTAAAAGGAACAGGGGCATTTGTAAAAGCGGAAGTAGGGCTCTTTTGATAGTAAGTTATAATATTTGTCTTTAAGGTTTCCCTAAGTAGTGTTTCCTTTTTCTGTGAAGCTCTGGCATCCTGATTTAGAACACTCAATGTAGACTGTCTGAGTTTTAGCTTTTTTAAAAATCTATTACTATATTAGCTGGGAGTATTCAAATGCTCCCAAATTTTGTGGATAACAATTCAATCCATATCAATTTGTTTTATTGCTGCACTTACCATCTTTGCCTATTCATCCACCAACAAAACTAGGAGAGGAAAAGCAATGAACTTCCATTTTTATGGGTAAAGTGGACATCCCAAGAACTTCTTTCAGTCCTTTTAGATCATAAAAGCTAGAACATGAAGATAAGATCTGTAACTGTTCGTGGTCAAATCTCTGGCACTCAGCACATCGGGTTGGCAGTCTCCACAAACGAACCTTCTCCACAAAGTCATCCTTGCTGACGGCAGCGAGAATTTCAGTCCTCTATCCCTGGTTGGTTTTGACCGGAAAGCCCACTTGGCTACCTCAGCACTTCCTGAAGCCTCCAGTTTGCATGTCAGCTGTCACCAAGGTCAGTCACCGTAAACCCTCCAGTATATTAGACCGATACAGGCACCTGTGCCTCTATGTCAGCAGGGACAGGTAATATGCATTGAGTATTTAGCATGTGCCAGGTTTAAGGTTAAACTCTTTATATGCCATGGTGGATTCAATCATCATGATAACATATCAATAAAGTTCCAGAAAAACATCTACTTCTGCTTTATTGACTACGCCAAAGCCTTTGTGTGGATCACAAAAAACTGTGGAAAATTCTTCAAGAGATGGTGATACCAGACTACCTGACCTGCCTCCTGAGAAATCTGCATGCAGGTCAGGAAGCAACAGTTAGAACTGGACATGGAACAACAGACTGGTTCCAAATTGGGAAAGGAGTATGTCAAGGCTGTATATTGTCACCCTGCTTATTTAACTTACATGCAGAATACATCAAGCAAAATGCTGGGCTGGATGAAATACAAGCTGGAGTCAAGATTGCCGGGAGAAATATCAATAACCTCAGATACGCAGATGACACCACTCTTATGGCAGAAAGCGAAGAAGAACTAAAGAGCTTCTTGATGAAAGTGAAAGAGGAGAGTGAAAAAGTTGGCTTAAAATTCAACATTCATAAAACTAAGATCATGGCATCCAGTTCCATCACTTCAGGGCAAATAGATGGGGGAACAGTTGAAACAGTGACAGACTGTTTTGGGGGGCTCCAAAATCACTGCAGATGGTGACTGTAGCCATGAAATTAAAAGACACTTGCTCTTTGGAAGAAAAGTTATGACCCACCTAGACAGCATATTGAAAAGCAGAGATATTACTTTGCCAACAAAGGTCCATCTAGTCAAAGCTATGGTTTTTCTGGTAGTCATGTATGGATGTGAGAGTTGGACCATAAGGAAAGCTGAGTGCCAAAGAATTGATGTTTTTGAACTGTGGTGTCACAGAAGACTCTTGAGAGTCCCATGGACTGCAAGATGATCAAACCAGTCAATCCTGAAGGAAATCAGTCCTGAATATTCATTGGAAGGACTGATGCTGAAGCTGAAACTTCAATACTTTGACCACCTGATGCAAAGAACTAACTCATTGGAAAAGACCCTGATGCTGGGGAAGATTGATGGCAGTAGGAGAAGAGGACAACAGAGGATGAGATGGTTGGATGGAATCACTGACTCAATGGACATGAGTTCAAAAAATCTCTGGGAGTTGGTGATGGACAGGGAAGCCTGGCGTGCTGCAGTCCATGGGGTCACAAAGAGTCAGACACGATTGAGCGACTGAAATGAACTCAACATTAATATCTCCATTTTCCAGAAGAATAAATTAGGAAGGTTAAATTACCTGTTCAAGCTCACCAAACCAGCATATGACAGAAGCAGGATTCAAACACACGTCTGAGATCCTAACTGATGTGCTATAATGCTTAACAATCAGAAGAGTCTTCCTTGAAAATGGATAATTGGAAACTTATCAAGTCGAACCGCTTTACTGTATTTGAAAAACAATCTCAGAAAGCTAGGCCTTCTGATTCTTATTGCAGTGTTGTGTATGGTCTAGACATGGTCTTTGTAACATGCTTTTCTAACCCACCCCCCGTTCTGCACCTTGCTAGCATTCCCCATAGCTGGTGAAGGCTCCAAGAAGTCTCTTGGCAGGGCTGGTGACTGGGCAGTTGCTCTGTCAGTAGTTTTTTGGCCGGTTGTGTGGTGGACATGCCTTTCCTCCAACACTGCCCCTCCACATGCCTGTGTGCACACACACTCATACACAGAGCAATACTGGCTTCACGTCAACTGTCTTATCCCAAATCTATTTTTGATGAAGCTATTTTGGGGACTATGTTGGGGCCCCCATAAAAAATTTGTATGGGAAAATCTGTTTCAAAAAGGTTCAGCCTCAGCAGGAGTGTGGTTAGGCATTAGACGCACTCCTTCTAGAAACAGGCAGATAAAACTGCATAGTTCATTAGTAGCCTAGAGCCTCCAGGACATAAAACAAGCAAACACCAGTTTGACAAACATTAAATTCAACATCAAACAGTCTAGCAGGGGAGATGGCTTGCTGATAGGTGTCTTCTTGTTCCAAATGCTGTACCCAGTTCTGGTTCAGACACACAGTACAGTGCCTTAGCAGAAAGCCTTCAGAAAATGAGCTCAAGATGACAGAGGTGATGTAACCTACCATGTAGAAGCTCCCAGGCCATCCTGACACATAGAACCACATCCTAATGAGACCAGGGGCTATTTATTGACTCTTGTGACCTGGTAGTCAGAAGCCTGCTTCTTTGTCCTTGTAGAAGACATATGATCTTTAAAGGAATTATGTAGGAGGAGAAGAAGAGAAAGGTCTAACAACGTCAAAATGTAATTTAAATAATCTGAATAGAATTAATGAGCAAAGAAATTGGAAAAGTTAATTGTGCATCTTAACAACTTGACTGTCCCCTTTCATTTTTTAAGAAGGAGGGAATAATGCAAAGGCTGCAAGAGAAATAAGTAATGTATGCCCATAAAGGTGGTCATTTCTCTTGTCTTATATTCTTCACATCATCTTGGACCTAGCAAGGTCCTGTAGCTGGAAAAACTTCTAAATGTCAATTCCTATGAAGGTGACAGCTCTTGTGTAAGCTGAATTTATTTCCATTATGACCCCTCTTTATTCACCAATTCCAATAGCAGCACCATTGACTCCTTTGCAACAACAGAACCTTGATTTCTCAGGGACAGGGAACTGACATTAAAGATCTGCCTTGTTGGTGGGTGTCTTAACTGGGAAATTGGGAATTGAGTGACCAGGATTCATTCCTTTCCACGGAGAGGTATGGAAACTCCAAATAGTCTGAGGGACCAGAATAAGGTTTGCAGTCACATAAACTTGGGTTCAAATTCCAATTCCAGCATTTACTTGCTGTGTGTCTTTGAGCATATGGCATAAGTTCCCTATGCCTCAGTTCATCACCTGATTATAAATCAGAAAGCTGGTTCATACAGAATAGTGCCTGGCATATAATAAATGCTCAAAAAATTATTAATATTTTTACCTTGTAAGGGTACTAATAATGGTTTAACAATAATAACAGTAATAGTAATATTTACTGTGGATATTGAATAGTAAAATGAATCTGAAGTGCTCATTACATGATAGATATTTGAACATGTTTGTTTCTACCTCTCTTCTCAGAAGCCATATGTCCACTTATGAATTCCAGAGACATTACAAGTTGTCTTCTCTCTGTGACAGAAAAAGGTTCAATATGACTCAAGGCCTTCTGGTTCCAATTTTGAGGGGCAGATTTCTCTCCTCCAAGACAAGTCATCATCCAGAAGCAAGCAGAAATGGAAAAAATAAAGGATATATCAGTTTAGACTTGGTTACAGCAGGCATGAGAACGAGTCAGAAGAGACAGATGTGTTTAATGGCCAATGCATTTGTCCAAAGGAATCATTTTCACTGGCCAGGAGCCCAATTAAACCTGTAAAATGGAAATCCAGAAAACCAGATTAACGAGCTAGTCATTAGTGAGGAAAAGACCCAGCTAATTCTGTGTTTAGCATGACGGATGGGCCCAGAGCAAATAATTGGATGACATTCATCAAATGTAAAATAAAAGGTGTCACTGAAAGGGAAAGTGGTAATAATCGCTGGGATTTACAGTGCCAGCAAATTTGCTTGTGAGGAAGAGAAAAGTTCATCAAAATAGATTAATAGTTGCTAAACTTTATTCCTTCCTTGTGTGATTGCCAGAGAACCACACAGATAATAGCGGAGAGGCAGCAAGTGCACTAGGCTAGTATCATTCAGGGTTGGGGGGACTCTGCTCCCCAGGGGAAGCGCTAGAGCTTCTGTGGGGAGGTGAGTCCCTGGGACCAGCAGGGACTGGGCGGGATGGCGGGTGCTTCCCTGTAGCCACCATTAGTCACTAAACAACAGAGAAAATAGAATCTGAAGGCTCTCCGGTTAAGTGAATGAATCACACTTCATTGTTCAGTTAGTTAAGTACTGACCTCCTGCCCTATGCCTGACATTTTTGGGGATGTGTTCATTCCTAGTTATATGTTCAAGCATAGGCTGGAATTGTGCATGGCTGGGTCAATGAAGGGCTGTATGTTGTTAGACAAATTAGTGACCTCTTAGCCTCTATTTCCCGACCCATAGAGGCTATATCCTCTATGGGTCAGGAATATATAATATAATGTATATGTGTGTGTGTGTGTGTGTGTGTGTATGTATATAGGTAAATGAAGTATGGTTTAGAAACTGCTTACTGTAGCATCTTCCATGTTACAAGTTTTCACTGCATGGTAATTATTGCTCTTCTTGTTTTTATTAACTTACCTCTTCTCTTCTAAGAAGACATCATATTTAAGATGTAGCATCAATGCCATGATGGATTTTCTGGGAATGTAAATATATACATACACATCAATTACAGAGATTTGAAAGAACATGTTTTAAAGACATTGGCATCAAGGAAATGTAGTGCTGAAATTACAATACAACTGATGACATGAATAAGATGAACAGAGGATTTGTCAGTCACAGGAGGAGGAAAGCAGGTTTAGAGCCAAACTTTAGGTTCATACTTGTCTCATCTTGGGCAAGTCATTCCATAGACTCTGAAGGGTTGTCAGTGGGGTTAAACTATTAATAGATAATTTATATAAGGGCTATGTGCAATTCTGGAGCATGGAAGATGAACCCAATTGATGACAATTTTATCATTATTTTTATCATCATGCATCCACTGATTGCCTGCCATGAGACCAGCATTATTTAGGAATTAAGAAGTTATAACCTTATAATAAGACATGGAGGGATCACTATAGGTATATGTACACCATAGGAGTAAATGTTGAAAGTGCTGTAGAAATGGAAATAACAAAATTCAGGAATTAAGAGGAGGGAGAAGTTGGAATGGTGTTGTCCACACCAAGGCCCGTGGACTCCTGGGCCTTACATGAGGTGTGAAGCCTCAGGCTGGCTTCTGCAGTACAGCCAGTGGCATGACTGGGACGGAGGAAGGGCTGCAGGAGCCCGCTGGGTGTCTCTGGGGGATGCTGTGATGTCAGAGGTAGCAGACAGCCTCTGCGTTCCTTGGGCTTTGTGCAGCCGTTTAATATTTTAGATTATTCCATGGTATTTCTGAAGTATAGTTCCATCTTTATGATATACTTAAGTGCAAACTCTCCCGGGTGGTCTGTGTGAGCTTAACAGAGAGAGAGAGAGAGAGAGAGAGAAAGAGGAGAGAAAGGGAGTCTGTGCTTGAATAGGGCTATAACAGGCACAGCTGGGCTGAGTTCCAGCATCAGTGGGACTGAACATACTCTCAAGGGGACCACTTTGCTTTCCTTCAACCCTCGGTAATTTGGAAACCCCACCGGCCTTGCTCTGTGCTACTGATGAGAAGTCTGGCGGAACTGTCATCTTGCTCCCTATGGAGGTGACTGGATCTCCTGGGGAAAGGCATTTTTAGTTGCTGAGTTTTGGCCAGCGTTAGTGCTGGGATTTGCCTCTTCTGATGCTGGGCTCATTCACTAAAGGTGAGGATGCTGAGGTTCAGAATGTCTTATAGAGAACTGATTTTTAAGCATTTGATAGGTAACCAGAGGATGTGTTCTGGGGTTTAAAAGCTTTATCACTGGGCAAATGATCTTCTTGTGGGGGTGATAAAAATGATTTAGAACTATAAGAGGTGGTGATAATATAACACTGTGAATATGCTAAATGTCACTGAATTGTACACTTTTAAATGGTTAATTTTCTCTTATATGAATTTCACCTTGGTTAAAAAAGAAATTATCATCACTAAACACAAAATTCAGGAAAGTAGCTGCATCTGAGAGGGAGGCAGGGTTCAAGATAGGTGAGGAGCAGAGAGGCACAGAGCTGTTTGTCAGTTGGCATTAAAGTTCTGCTTCAGTGCTGCTCTAAGTGTGGTCCCCAGACCAGCGGCATTCAACATCATCTGGAAACTTATTAGAAAAGGCAACTCTTGGACCCCACCCAGACTGATTGAATCAGAGGCTCCATGGGTGGGGCCCAGCAGTCTGAGTTTTAACAAGCTTTCCAGGTGATTCTGGTGCATCCTGAAATTTCAGAACTACTGATCTGCTTCTTGGGTTTGCAGGTATGTTTGCATGTGTTAGGTTTACAATTTAAAGTAAAACCAAATTAAAGAAGCAAATAAATAGCAAACTAAAGAAGCAAATAATTGCCAGGATTAATGGTGACTGTGTTTAGAACCAAGGGTTACATTTTAACCAGATTCTATGCAATTGAGATTTATTTTAAAAAGAAAAAAAAAGTTCTCTGCAACTCATTGATCTTAATCTGTCAACATTCCACCTCTAAATTGACAAAGAACATAGATTGAGAACAGATGTCTTACCCAGAAAAAGAAAAAAAAAAAAAAGTTCTTGGAATACAAGACAAGAGTGATTCTCCAGTTAGAAAATAGAGATGTGAGGGGAGCAATGACCATCAGGCAGAAAGCTGGTCTCTCCTATTGGTTTCTAGCCTAAGTCTTTGCACCAGGTTTTTTTCACAGCTCTGCCCTCACACTGACTGGAACATCTGCTCTCCCTGGCAGCTTGTGGTGCCTGCTTTGTGGGCTTCCAATCTGCACAGGTTAAGGAGGGGCCACAGGAGATGCCATGCCTCAGAGTGAGGAGTGATGGGTGGCTTTCACTAGAAATGTAACAAGCTCCCACTCTCAGCAGCCGCTATGGATGGGCACCAGGGTTGGACCAGATTTGGGGGACTGGCCTGTCTCCAGCAAGCGCTGGGGCCTTAGTGAGCACAGAGCCTGTGCCCCCAGTAATTGCCTCCTCAGCACAGAAGCCTGGTTGCTGTTGTCTCCCTGCTATTTTCTCTGAACAGGCTATGTTGTCTTCTCCTGTGAATATTAATCTCCCCTGAGTTAGGGTAATTGGGCCAAGACAGCCATCTGCAGAGCTATGCCATGTTGGCAGGCTTTCCCGCAAGTGCAGGCCAGAGGGCCATTTCTTGCTCTGGTTTCTGGGCTCCATAAGAATTCATCTTTTCCCTAGTGGGGTTTCAGCTTGACGTCACCAGTCATGAACTAGTAGAACTGAGATTCAGGCTTAGGATTTCTGATTTTAAAATCCAGAGTTCTTTCTTTGACTTTTGATGCCTTTAATTAACTTGCACATGAAAAGAATCAACAAGTATCTGTTCAGTGCATGGATTTGTAAAAATAAAGGGGAAAACAAATGTGCTCAGATGGGAAGTGAAATTAATTGCAAAGTAACAAGAGCTTTGAGCAATAGTAATTATCCAGATTCAGAAAAAAGTTTCTTTGATAATCATGTCGTCATTGCAATGGATTAAAAACTGTTTTTAAAAAAGAATAGAATATGTAGATCATGAGTATCGCCCATATCAATAGCTTCTCTGTTTTCTGTTGAAAATGTTTATTGTGTGTGAATTCAGAGCATAGTGACCAAGTAGAGAGCCCCTGCTCCCCCAGATGCTTTCCCCAGCCATGGGGAAAGACTGCTGGAATTGCTCACTTATTGTCTAAGTGCTGTGACATGGGAGGAACTTAGGGTGCCGTGGGGTTGGAGAATCAAAGGCAACAGGGAATATTCCCTTAAAGGTTGTCACAAACCCACTGTGGTTATTGATGGAGATCCACCTTGCACTGGATCTGTAGTCCATCTGACCTTTCTGTGTTTCCCCATGATCCAGGTAACAACTGGTGGAAGAGCCAGCTACTACGTGTCCTACCGGAGAGAGGCCTTCGCTCAAATAAAGCTGCCCAAGTACTCGCTGCCCAAGGTATTCATCACCTGCTGCCCTGGGGCCTGCCAGACAAAGCCACAGGGAGAGGCTGTCTTGTTGGGCTGCGGAAGGTTTCATCCCTTTCTGGAAGACAGCAGGCATTCAGCCTGACTTACCACTGAGGGTTTGGCCTCTGTTAATGTCAATGATTCTGGGTTCTGTGTTCCCCCTCCCAGCAGGATACCCAGGCAAGAGTTTTGATTTCCTATGACTAAAACATACAGTATAACCTTGGGTCATTTCCCAGGACTGGTAGTGAAAGGAACACTAGCTTTGGAATCTCTTCTGTGTGTCCCTGTCTTTCACAAGGGCCTTACTGATGAATAGAAGGCCAGACTCAGAATGGCCTAGGTAGAAACTATATGCACACACACACATGTGTGTGTGTGTGTGTGTGTGTGTGTGTGTGTGTGTCTGAGAGAGAGAGAGACTGTAGCTGATGGGTACATCCTACAACTGTGATCCTATATAATGGTCCTAATAAAGTCAATTACAGATGTTACAGAAAATGATAAAAAAATAATGCCCATGGCCCCTGGGGCTACATATACTTATATATATGTAAGGTGCACAGGGGAGTCCCATGTCTTTTATACTTTTCTCTACATTTTAATGCTAAATATAAATGCACTGCTTGTACTTCCACTCCCTTCTGCTGCAATGAGTAATTAAAAAGGAATAATTTACTATAATGTTAATATTGAAGGCATTTTAACTTCTGTTTTGGAAAATCATGACACTTACTCTGTGACCTCATCCCTTGTAAACAGTGGCTCCCAGGAGGAGACGAATCTTAGAACCTCAGTGTGAACATGGGCAGGCTTTAATTGAATCACCTATTGAGGCTGCAAGCAAATTCTCAGGTTGGACATATATCAAATGTAAAGTTACAAAGACTTAGCTCTCCAAGCCGGTGTTAGGAAGCATATCTTGAAAAGTGAAATGAGTACAGAGGTAGGATGGATTATGAGATAAGAAGGTGAAATCAGGAACAAGACAAGGGTGCCCACTCTCACCACTACTATTCAACATAGTTTTGGAAGTGTTGGCCACAGCAATCAGGGCAGAAAAAGAAGTAAAAGGAATCCAGATAGGAAAAGAAGAAGTGAAACTCTCTCTGTTCGCAGATGACATGATCCTCTACATAGAAAACCCTAAAGACTCTACCAGAAAATTACTAGAGCTAATCAACGAATACAGTAAAGTTGCAGGATATAAAATTAACACACAGAAATCTCTTGCATTCCTATACACTAACAATGAGAAAACAGAAAGAGAAATTAAGGAAGCAATATCATTCACCATTGCAACAAAAAGAATAAAATACTTAGGAGTATATCTACCTAAAGAAACAAAAGACCTATACATAGAAAACTATAAAACACTGATGAAAGAAATCAAAGAGGACACAAACAGATGGAGAAATATACCATATTCATGGATTGGAAGAATCAATATTGTCAAAATGGCTATACTACCCAAAGCAATATATAGATTCAATGCAATCCCTATCAAACTACAAATGGTATTTTTCACAGAACTAGAACAAATAATTTCACAATTTGTATGGAAATACAAAAAAACCTCGAATAGCCAAAGTAACCTTGAGAAAGAAGAATGGAACTGGAGGAATCAACCTGCCTGACTTCAGACTCTACTACAAAGACACAGTCATCAAGACAGTATGGTACTGGCACAAAGACAGAAATATAGATCAATGGAACAGAATAGAAAGCCCAGAGATAAATCCACGAACCTATGGTCACCTTATCTTCGACAAAGGAGGCAAGGATATACAATGGAAAAAAGACAACCTCTTTAACAAGTGGTGCTGGGAAAACTGGTCAACCACCTGTAAAAGAATGAAACTAGAACACTTTCTAACACCATACACAAAAATAAACTCAAAATGGATTAAAGATCTAAATGTAAGACCAGAAACTATCAAACTCCTAGAGGAGAACATAGGCAAAACACTCTCCGACATAAATCACAGCAGGATCCTCTATGACCCACATCCCAGAATTTTAGAAACAAAAGCAAAAATAAACAAATGGGACCTGATGAAACTTAAAAGCTTTTGCACAACAAAGGAAACTATAAGCAAGGTGAAAAGACAGCCCTCAGATTGGGAGAAAATAATAGCAAACGAAGCAACAGACAAAGGATTAATCTCAAAAATATACAAGCAACTCCTCCAGCTCAACTCCAGAAAAATAAATGACCCAATCAAAAAATGGGCCAAAGAACTAAATGGACATTTCTCCAAGGAAGACATACAGATGGCAAAAAAATACATGAAAAGATGCTCAACATCACTCATTATCAGAGAAATGCAAATCAAAACCACAATGAGGTACCATTACATGCCAGTCAGGATGGCTGCTATCCAAAAGTCTACAAGCAATAAATGCTGGAGAGGGTGTGGAGAAAAGGGAACCCTCTTACACTGTTGGTGGGAATGCAAACTAGTACAGCCACTATGGAGAACAGTGTGGAGATTTCTTAAAAAGCTGGAAATAGAACTGCCATATGACCCAGCAATCCCACTTCTGGGCATACACACCGAGGAGACCAGATTTGAAAGAGACACGTGCACCCCAATGTTCACTGCAGCACTGTTTATAATAGCCAGGACATGGAAGCAACCTAGATGTCCATCAGCAGACGAATGGATGAGGAAGCTGTGGTACATATACACCATGGAATATTACTCAGCCATTAAAAAGAATTCATTTGAATCAGTTCTAATGAGATGGATGAAACTGGAGCCCATTATACAGAGTGAAGTAAGCCAGAAAGATAAAGACCATTACAGTATACTAACACATATATATGGACTTTAGAAAGATGGTAACAATAACCCTATATGCAAAACAGAAAAAGAGACTCAGATGTATAGAACAGACTTGTGGACTCTGTGGGAGAAGGCGAGGGTGGGATGTTTCAAGAGAACAGCATCAAAACATGTATATTATCTAGGGTGAAACAGATCACCAGCCCAGGTTGGATGCATGAGACAAGTGCTCGGGCCTGGTGCACTGGGAAGACCCAGAGGGATCGGGTGGAGAGGGAGGTGGGAGGGGGGATCGGGATAGGGAATACATGTAAATCCATGGCTAATTCATTTCAATGTATGACAAAAACCACTGCAATGTTGTAAAGTAATTAGCCTCCAACTAATAAAAATAAATGGAAAAAAAAATGAGATAAGAAGGTAGATAACCATCTACCCCTAGTTGCTTTTATCCATTCATTTATTCATATAATCATGCACATATTCATTCATTTTTTCCCTTCCTTTATTCACCCATCTATCTTGTCTTCCTTCAATTTAGGTTTTTACTCAGTGCCATGCATCAAACTAAGCTTTGTGGTTAGAGTGGTAAATAAGACACAAACATTCTCTACCTTCATAAAGCTTGTATTCTGGTAGAGATGGTAAACAAGCAATTGTGGGTATGAGAGGAGTTCATAGGAACAGAAGTTCAAGGTCCACTGTGACATGATAGTTGAAGCTCACCAAATACAGGTAGTGAGGGCTAGTTTTCTAAAGAAAGTGATGCTTAAGATGATTCAAGGAAGATGAGTTAATCCTGAAAATAAGTGTTCAAGAAGCTGGTAGAAAATACATACACTGGCCCTATTTTAAGAGAAGGCTTCCCAGGTGGTGCTAATGGTAAAGAACCTGCCTGCCAGTGCAGGAGATGTAAGAAATGTAGGTTCTATCCCTGGTTTGGGAAGATCCCCTGGAGGAGGAAATGGGAACCCACTCCAGTATTCTTGCCTGGAGAATCTCATGAACAGAGGAATATGGTGGGCTACAGTTCATAGGGTTAAAAGAGTCGGACACAACTGAAGTGACTTAGCATGCACACACGTGTGCACATGCTTTATTTAACAAACTAGAAGGCCGTGTCAAGGGAAGGGGTTGCATAGAAGAGATGGAGACGTTGGCAGGAATCATAGTAAGTAGCCCCAGGGGCCACAGGCATTAATCTCTCACTTTCCGTAACGTCTTTGTGATTGACTTTATAGGACCATTGTATAGGATCATGGTTTCAGGATGTACCCATTAGCTATTCTAAACCCAAGCAGGAAAGAGGTACCCTGCTTGCAGAACATGAAGAAGGGGAAGTTCATGATCATGAGAATGACCTTTAGCAGCAATCTGGTGATTTCCATGTACTGGCCCAGGAAAAGAGTTTCAGGAACTTTCTAAACCACATTCTCCATGTAGCACCTATTTTGTTTCTTTATGTATGCCTATGTTATGTATTTTTAACCTTCTCAGGGAAACAAACAGTTTGCTCCCCTGGGCAGTATGGCTGCAGGTGGGAACAAATGAAGCCTGGCATCGATCACAACCCTAGAACACTCCATTAATGATTAGCAGCCCCATGGCAATTTACTGTGATGGACTACCATCCATGCAGCTCCTTTGATAGAACTTCATCCAGAACAGCTTCTCATTAATATGAGGGATGCTGTGAAAATAGCTGGATGGTTATTGATCCCCTTTATTAGTCGGCATTGACCCAGATTTTTGTAACCTCAGACTAGGATGTGAGGACAGAGTGGGTGGAAGGAGATTGGTTCTTTCCATTGTTTAAAAATTGAAATGGCTTTTAAACAAGTTGTTGCCATTCCAAGTAGTGCCACAGCTATAGCTGGGCATCTTGCTTAAACACAAAAACACAGAAAAGCCCCCTGTCATCATCGCCCTCACACCCCTACTCCCAGTCTGTTCAGAATATGCTCTCCTGGGGCACTCCTTGGCTTTGCAATGTTTTTGCAGGGAAGGAAATGAAGGCCATTAATAATGAGCAGCATTACTAGGGGCAGCAACCTTGTGCTGAGTCTTCCATGACCCAGCCCTTGGACATCCAGTTGGCATTCTCAGGCCACTGTCATGAAAAGCACGCACCCGCAGAGGGCTTGGAGCCAGATGATGGGAGCCCTGGCAGCCTCGGGAAAACACAATGGAGCTCATGAAGAGAATGAACAGAAACCAGGGCTTTCGTTCCAGCTCTGCCACCTGCTCATCTATGAGCCCAGATCTTCTCATCTGTGAAATGGGTATCATAATACCATGTGGCAAAGTTGTGAAGATGCAGCAAATGACTTGTTGTTGGTAAAGCATAAAGTGCTGGGCGAGTCTAAGCAACACTTGCGATCAGGGGAAATACTGCTGACGCTCTTAGCCTACCAGGTGAGTTCCTGGTGGGATCATATCCCAGGCTTCCCTTGCTTTCAGAGTTGCTTGCCTCACTGGGCCACTCTGAGTCTCATAGACCTCCACTTGTCTCTCAGATTCTGGACTTATTCTTGATTCCTATTCTAACAGTCATTTCTGCAAGAGAAAAACTTGTTTTTTGCTGGTTTATTTTTACTTGGAACTCAGTTCGTTGATGACAATGTTGACCTTGACTTGCACTCCAAATTCCTGGGGAACAGCAACATTTAGAAATCCTCCTGCCCCTTTGTGTTCCCTAACATGGTTTACTGCAAACCCCCCACCCTGCTTTCTCTTAAAGGTTCCTCGTGTTTACCTTTGGCAAGACCAGATTCCTGTCCTTTTCCTCGTAAATGATTAGCGGAACCATTTGTCCCCACTGACCAATCTGGATCAAATGCTTGTTAATTCAACTGGACCAAACTTAAGTCTGACTTTTCTTCTGAGAATCACCTGACCTTAAGGAAAACAATTTCCTGTCTACCTATTCACCTCATTCCCCACAGTTAATTCCAGCCTTGCTTTACTTCTCCTAATACAAGTGATTCTTTTCTGCCCTCACTCTGGGGGTGCTTGCAGATATTTTGATCAGAGTGCTTTTCCTATTACAATAGTTTTTTTTCAAATAAAATATCTCCTTACCTGAGCCTGGGTTTGTTTCTGACAGTAGAAACCCCACTTTTTTTTTCTGGTTTCCTTTCCTGGATCCCCTTGCCTTGATATCCTTAAAATGTTGATATTCCTGAGTTCTTGCATCTGCTCGCATAAATCCTACAGTTAATCCCACTTTGAATAATGAAAGAGGAGGGGGGGAAATAAGTTTCAGATAGTTTATTATAATGATAGTGATATTAACTGTTTCCTCAATTTCCTTAGGATTGTTTTCCTTAATCTTTGCATTTCCCCAAATGCTGATTTAGCCTTCCTTGCTGTGTCACAGCCTTATTTCCTAAAGAATCATCTGTAGTTCTAACCTCTTTTCTCACTTTCATTCATTCTTGAACTTGCTGCTAGTTCAAGTTCTCCCACATCCATCTCTCCACTATTCCACTAAAAATTTGTTAGCCATTGTTACTGCCTACATGCCAAATCCAACCAGACATCTCCATATCTTTATCTTTTTTTCCTTTTTTAAAGCTCTCTGGAGCATCTGACACTGGTGGGAGAAAAATTAATACTTGGTGTGTAGATTCCCTTTGGCAGTTTTTTTTTCCCCCCTGATTTCCTTTCCTGGACCCCCTTCCCTTGCTATCCTTAAAATGTTGATGTTCCTGAGTTCTCCTTGCATCCTCATGGTTCCTGAGCGACCTCATTCCTTCTCTTCATACCAGCGAGTTCTGTATCTACAGCTCCTATGCTTATCTGTGTGTTAGATTCTGAGCTGCATTGTTAACTGCCTGTTAGAGGTGCATCCCCTTAATGGTCCCATTTAACAACTGAGCTCAGAGTCTTTCCCTTTGGTCCCTTCTATCTCCTCCTTCTCACATGTTTACTTATTTACTCCATTTATTTACTCAGGAAGCTTTTGTTGGATGTCTACCACATGCTAGATACTCTGGTAAGTGCTAAAAATAAACTAATAAATAAGGGAGACATAGCTTCTGCTCTCTGGGAGCTTAGAGTCTAATGAGAGAGGCAGACATCACACAAATAATTATAGAAGTGATTATCAATCTTGATTGTAATGAGTACTCTAAGAAAAAATAGAAAATTTTGTAATTCAAATATCTGAGAAATTAAAGATATGGCCTTCTGCCTTAGCCCCTGTAGATGCTACCTCCTTACTACCTCACCAGTTCATTCCATAGGGTTTTTATAGATAATCTACTTCCTCAGTTCAGCCCTTGTGCGCTCCTGCCTAGATGGTTGCCATGACCTTTTAAGCCTTCTCCTTGCCTCTAGCATCGCCCCATTTAAATCCACTTAAATCTTCACAGTGCTTCCACACTGAATATTATCATGTAGAGAACTTGATCATCTTAAGCAAAATCTATGCATTAACCAACTCTAATCCTCTCCTTCTGCTTCAAATCTCGTGTCAACTTTGTACCTTCTTCAGGGTAGAACTTCATTGTACCATACAGAACCCCTTGTAATGTGACCACTGTCTATCTTCATCATCCTCAGCGGAAAATTGCCTTCAGGCTCTTCTAGGTTCCATACATGCCCTTGAATGCCCCATCCTCTCTCTCACCTCTAAGTCTTTGCACTCCTCTCACCATTTTCAGGATGTCTATTGTAGTCCTTAGTCAAGTTTACAAAAGGCTACACAAGTTTGTGATGTCTCTACCACCAAGTGGGCATCTTCTTGAAGTCAGGTCCTATTTTTTGTTCCTCTCTGTATTTATATATGGTGTTTGGCACAAGAATGAAGTTATATTGGGCCCAGGCTAAAGAAAATGTTTCAATAACACAGAGGTATTTTTATTATTATTCACCTAGGAAGTTGTAAGTTTAGATTTTTCAAAAAACAACTATGATTTTTCCTAGTGACTGTATTGGGAAGGTGTAGGGGGAGTGTTATTTATAATCATTTAAATAAGAAAGTGACACATGCTTTAAAATTAGATTGGAGTAGCAAGATGAAAGAAATCAGTTTTATTGTCATTCAGATTCTTATTAGACCAATTTTAAGTAACAATGCTTTTTTGTTGTTTTTTTTCTGGAAGACTTAATATTCTGATTCTTGGTTGACCCCTGTTCAACTCTAAGACTTGTTAGGAGAGATGACACATCATTCAGAGTTTAGTTTTTCAAAAATTGACACCCCAGATTGCATGCACCAGCATCATCTGGAGGGTTGTTCAGGTGGTAGAACCCAAGGTTCCACACCAGATACACTGAATTGGAATCTCAGGCATTGGATCCCATGAGTCTGCATGCTATCAGGAGCTGCAGGTCATACTGATGCACACTGCATTATACACCCATTGGTAAGGAGTTTAACTTCTCTAGGTAGTCTTAGGCTCAAATCTTAGTAACATAATTTATTAGCTAATTGACTTTGATTAGCTAAGGAATTCTCAAGGAGAAATCCCTTAACTCTATATACTAGAGAGTAGACTCTCATCCTAGAGCCTGGAATTCCTGCTCACCAGGTGACACAGTCCCAGTGTAGGTCTAAACTAAGATGCACTCATAGCAAATCTGGCTGCTTCTAATCCTGACCATGCCCCAGTGTTTTAAGTTGCTTTTTTCCCACCCCCCACCCCCCACTTCTTTTACATTAGTTTAGTCTAAAATAACTTAGCTCATTCATTTTTATGACCAAAACATCTGGGGAAAGCCAAGCATTTCTATTACATTTTTAACAGGGTAAGTGAATTTAATCCGAATTTCCTGCAGCTGCTATTTCCCCTCCTACTGGGTTCCTGGGTTTTCATTCCACACCAACACAACATGACTTCATCAGATGGTTTTTAAGAGTAAGCCTCATTTCCATTTTCAAGCACCTCAGCAGGAACCTGCAATTCTACAAGGTGTGTAAACACAAACGAGCAGAGCAAGTGAGGTCTTAGTCAAGGTGACCTCGGAAGTCCAAGGCTAGAGGCTGAGATTTCACAGAGGATCTCCAGTAAAAGATCCAGAACTCACTTTCTTACTTTTCCCACCTCCGAGCTGTCCAAATCAAACGAGTTTGCTTCTTTTTAAAATCAGCTGGGAAGAGCTCTCCATGGTTCTGATATTCCAGACATGGCTGCTCCTGTTTTTTTGTTGAAACCATTTCTGGGAAAGGTTGGTCGAATAAGGTAAAGGCTAGATCCACCCTGCTGGTTTACTTACTGTCACTTCACTTGCTTGTGTCCCTGTCACCAGTACTTTCCGCATCAGTGACAAGGATGTCTCTCTTTTGCTTTTCCAGCATGCTATTACTCGTTGGCATATACACTTGTATGTTAATAGTTATTCATTTTAAAATTTACTCTTGTTTTGTCAAATGTTTATCCAGGTCAACATTTCCTCCTGACAGTATAAGTTATTTAGGTAATGACTTGAGTTTGTGATAATATTTGTACAGTTCCTAGCCACATATGCAAACTGGGTTTTGAAAACTATTTTGAATTCTGAACTATTAGAAATGATTTTAGAAATGATCCAGTCACTTCTAAATACAATTAGAATTAGGAATACAAATTAAAGTGGCTTCAAGGATCAAGATGGTAACATTAATATATAAAGGCAGATGATAGGAATCTTTGGGTATGCAAGGCTAAGACTTCAATAATTACTGACTCAATCTAAAATATTACATTTTCAGGTATATGGTAGAGGCTTTGGCCAAACCAAGGGTTTCTCTGGTGGCTTAGAGGTAAAGAATCCACCTGCTGATGCAGCAGATGTGGGTTCAATCCCTGGGTCAGGAAGATCTCCTGGTGAAGGAAATGGCAGCCCACTCCATATTTTTGTCTGTGAAATCCCATGGACAGAGGAGCCTGGCTGGCTTCAATCCATGGGGTTGTAAAAAAGTCAGATAGGACTTAGTGACTGAACAACAACAGCAATAATAGTCAAACCAAACAATTGTGATTCATATTCATTTCATGGGTCATTCATTTGCAACCTCTGGTTTAGAGGGTCTGCCTGCAATGCAGGAGACCTGGGTTTGATCCCTGAATCAGGAAGATCCCCTGGAGAAGGAAATGGCAACCCACTCCATTATTCTTGCCTGGAGAATCCCATGGAGGGAGGGGCCTGGTAGGCTACAGCCCATGGGGTTGCAAAGAGCCAGACACTCCAAGTGACTTCACTTTCACTTTCACTTTCATACAACTAGTTAGAAGCTAACAATTAGGTTAGAGTCGTGTCACAGTGGTTCAAGCCATGGTTTGACTACTTATGAGTTATATAATCTGAAGCAAGTAAATCTTGCTTGGTAAACCTCTGTGTGCCATATTTTATTTCTTAGTAAAATGGAAATAATCATGCTACCTCCACTGTAGAATTATTTGAATTTTTTTTAATTGAAATAATGCATTTAGATGACTTAGAGTATGCCCAATTATTAGCTGTTTTTATTGGTAGCTTAACCTCTTCACTCTGTTCAGTGAGAAAATGGAAGCTCAGGGAAGCTGACACACCCAGTATCATACAGCTGACTTATAGTAGAACGCTGTTATGACCCAGAACCCTGAATTCAAGGTTAAATATCCTTTCCTCTAAAGTCCATGGATTTCAATTATTATTCTATTAGCAGTAGAGCCCCCCCCCCCACCCTCGCCCTTCAATCTTTTACTCCTAAAATATTACACAGAAATCCGTGATATAACAAATCTAAGTAGGGCTGGTATGTTTGAAAGATTTGGAAACCCATAGCCCCACCCGTTGGCTGTGCCTCTGGGCCACCCTTCTTTCAATCCCCATATGAAGATTCCCAAGAAAGGCATGAAAACCACTATCCTAAAAGTGTTGAAACCATAAATTAAGATAGAGTAAAGGGAGAGGCCCTGTCTTTTTTTTCATGTGTGGGTTTCCTCATACAAGGTTGTATGTCTCTGTTAGCACTAACACCAACTTTCAGTTATAAAAATAAAAATGAAAGTGGATAAATCCCTTGAAGCCATGGAAAATGATACCCACCAAAGCCCCTTACACCCATCTTACTGTCACTTAGCAAGGAGCAGAAATCATGAAGCTCATACTTTATAGTCTTGGCCCAACACAGAATTGTTTAACATTGCCTATAACTCAAGCTTTTCCTCAGCCATTTCATAAGTCATGGTAATTACTCTGGGCCCCAGTGGGCAAGGAGATATGGAGATCTGCTGCCTTATGGGCTTTCCATCTTCTTCCAGGACATGCACATCATTAGTACCAATGAGAACCAAGTGTTTGCAGCGGTCCAGGAATGGAACCAGAATGACACGTACAACCTCTACATCTCAGACACACGTGGGATCTACTTCACCCTGGCCATGGAGAACATTAAGAGCAGCCGAGGTCTGGTGGGAAACATCATTATTGAATTGTATGAGGTATGTAGCCAACATTATCCTGCACTTGAATCTGCCTCTCTTTTTCATGAGTTCTAACAATATGAACGCAAGCGTTGGAGTCATAAAGTCCTGAGTTCAGATATCAGCTGTGCACTTAGCAGTTGTGGTGATTTGGGGCAAGGGACTTAACTTCTCTGTGCCTCAATTCCCTCACCTATAAAATGGGGATAAAACATCTATCTAATAAAATTATTGTGAGAAAGAAGGATAATGTTTGTAAAGCACCTTGTGTGGTAGTTGACTCAATAAGCCTTCAACAAATGGTAGCTAGAATCGATGTCTTAAACATAGCATGATTGCAGGCCAGAGTGAAGGTATTTGATGTCAGTGTTCTCAAGTACCCTTTTCAAATCTGTGCTTCTTTCTATGAAGTCTAGGTGGAGGGATTAGTACTATTTATATGCTTTCAATTATTTGGAAAATCATGTTTTATGAACAACTTTATAAGAGAAGAAGCAAACATCAGTGGTAGGAGTGAAGGTTCCTCTAAAATGCCACCAGATGCCAACACCTATGTGTGGGAAAGAACTGGCCTTGACTTAACATTGAAATTTTCTTTTTTTTAAAATATGATCACCTTGATTGAGTTTATAGATAGATAGATATACATATTTACACACACACCAGTTAAAGAATAATTTATCTAGGAAACCAAGTGACTCCATTTAGAGACTATATTAAGAAAGCAACCTAATTGTTTCAGTAACCCTAATGATATATTGCATGTCTATACTTCTAGTAACTATGTATGTGATCTTTCTCAGTGAAAGTACTTGGCTGACCATTTCAACTAGATGGATTGATTTGAGCAAAGTAGGCGTGTCTCATTATCTCCAACATTTACTAGTAATGTGATCAGACCCATAAATATTGTGCTGGCGGAGGTCATTCATTCACAGTTGCCTCTTGGGGGTGGTAGCTGCAGGTTGCTTGCAGAAGCTACTTCCATGTGAGTTTTCCCCTTCAAGAAATGGGAATGGCTGTCAAAACAGAGAGATGGGCGCATGGACTTCTGCTTTACGATGGTCTCTTCTGAGCTTCTCATGTCAAAATTCCAGCATCCTCTACTCTGGTTTCTAAGTTGGTTGCTCATTTACTAACAGTGATGGAAATATATAAGATCCCAATTATTTTACAAGGTAGAAGGAGGATTGCAAAAAGGTACGGGATGAATAGAAGTATATGAAAAGGAGAGACATGAATGTCAGGGAAGAAATAACCTGATTTTCTAGGAAGTAGACCAGTGCTGAAATAATTCCCTTAGCAACAAGATTCCAGCTTGGGAAATGACCTAGATTTCTTCCTAAAGTTGTAAAGACCAGTAGAGATGACTAAAGAGTGTAAATGGCTTTGAGAAGCTTACATTTTCATGCCTCTAATCACACCAGGAGGCAGAACTATACCTTTGTTATTGTGCAGTAAGTCGCATCTGTGGGAAGGTTTGGATGAATGTTCCCAGGATGGAGGCCATTCCTGTTTGCACAAGTAAGCCTATAGAGGTAAGAGGATTATTCATGCTCCTGTGGTCAGAGCCCATTAAGGGAGGTAGACGTCGCTGCAGATGACCTTTAGTTGAGAAATCCCTGTTTCTCAGACTCTGCTGATATGGTATAGAGTGCATTTTGCCACTGTGCTGTTCCTTTTCCTAAAAAAAAAAAAAAAAAAAAAAAAGGTTCCTGAAACTCCTTGGTCATTTAGAACAAGGAGACATTCTGCTCTGGAGTATGAATCAAAATGAAGAATGTGCCAAGATACATGTGATTTTTTTTTTTTTTTATCTTGCTAAAGTTGGTCTTGTTGAGGGGAAAAAAATTACATGGTGTCATTGCATTCACATAGAAGCAAGATATATCAGGCAAGGTAACTGCTTTAGAACCAATTCTGTTGTCCTTGTTCTTCCTTCATAATTGTGTCCCTGTATTGTATTCAAGTCCATGAGGAAAGCAGGAAAGACAAGGGTCCTTCCCCTCAGGGAGCTTGCAGTCTAGTTTGTTGGGCTCTGAAGGGGTCCATAAATGAATTTCCTCTTCTTCCTGCCCAAGAGTGAAAACAATAGAGATAAGCAAAGGGTGAGACAAAAGGAGATCAGATGCCAGCTTTATTGCTTTTAAAAGCAAGAAGGAGGAGGTGTTCTTGGTAATACTGCTCCCCAGAATTGAACTCATCCATCCAGTCTCAGGCAGAAACTGTGAATCAAAAGCTCTCATATGGAAACCTGTCTCCCTAACACCACAGCCTTGTGATACAGAGGATGTGATCTTTGCAGGCAGAGTCCAAAAATAGTTGAGTTAGGGATGCACTGCACCTGCCCAGTTCTTTTTCTCAATGTTTTCAATGTTCTCAATCTGACTATCAGTAAGTTTGCTCTCAGGAGGAAGAAGGGAAGATGTGGAATGTCAAGAATGACATAAGCCAAGAGTTAGAGAGATGGTATAAATTTTTAAGTCCATGAGCTAACCAGTCTAATTGTGTAGAATAGATGGTTGTTAGGTACAAGAATGAATGCTGGATAAGAAGTTGGGGTTCAGATTCTAAAAGGCGTTTAATGCCAAGGGAATAAATTGTATCCTGACACTATCTGGACCATGACCATATTGAAGATTTTTAGAGGGTGATGCTGTTTTGCACCTGGATATGCATTCTGTGATTTGGAGATAAAGCTCAATTTAATTGGTCTCTAGGGATCATTAGACTTTAACTTTCTTCACTGGAGATTCTCATCGAAACTGAGATTGTGTACCATATGGCCAGTTAACAAAGACACTATAATTTTTGTGGACTCTAGATGCCCTTGAGTAATACAGCTGGAAAAAAACAGCATGCTTTTTATATTCAGTTTCATTTAAATTAACACACTTTTGTGAAGTGTATTTTGTTTGATGAGGCTGGTGCATGAGACCATCTACTGGAAAGATGTACGTGACTGTAATAGGGTTGTGATCATGGTCTAATTTGTATGAGAGGTATAATTCCTGTATGTTTTAGAATTACTGTAACAGTAAAGCTAATTCTAACTTGATGAATCTGGAGAGTCTTGCAGATGAGTAGGTTTAAATGATGAATTATCGGAGCATGGGAGTAAGGCATGCCTGAGTCCCAGCGTGAGAAGAGAACCAGAGTCTGATGAGTAGAGGTACATTTTATTAGAATGTGAGATGACCCTGGAAAATAATGGGGATAAAAATTTAAAGATGCTAGGAAAGAGCTTGACTAAAGAGCTTGACATTTATTCTTCAGGCTACTATATTTCTGTTTTCTCTTTACATCTAGCAAATAAATATATGCATGATTTAGTCCCTGTGCCAAGTTAATTCAAAGATTTATATTCTAGTGTAACAGAGTATCACATCTGTTTTTCCTTGTCTGAGATGCTTATAATTAACACAGATGTGAATTGGCTTGAGCTTACCATGGCCACTTGAAGCTACTGGTGTATCATTCTGTCTTCTATGTGAACCTCTTCTTGACATTGGAAGGGGAACAAAGAAAGTAAGAATTTATTTGAGAAATTTACCTTCTAGTCTTTGGCACTAAGAGACCTTAGAGACCAATGGGGATCAACCTCATCCAACTCCATAAAATCTGAAGGGAAATATTGTTCATTTCCTGGTCTGTTGGAGCAGTTTACTGCTAATGAGGGACTCTTGTCCACTCCCTGCCTCAGAGTGCAGTATTGTCATGGCTGTAATTATACAATCAGGGGAGAAAATAATTCTTGAAGGCCAAATAAGAATCTCTTCTTTAAGATAACAGAGCCCATTCCATCCAAGGTTGATGTTGACAATGAATGTAGTTCATTATATGTGTTCACCATTACTCTTATGACATTCTTTTCATGTAGAGTTCTGTTGTTGTTTTTTCATATCTCTAAATTTAAGCTACATTTCTTCTTAGTTGTTCTCCACTGATAAATCTGGTAACAAATATTATTTCCAACAGTCTCAATTGTATTATGGAAACATGATTTGAGCTGCTGCATTTTCTTCAGTATTTTCCAACTTGTAAATCTTTACAGAATAACAGTGGTATACCAAATAATTCCTTAAATGCCCTTGTTGAATGAATATGTAACACAAGCTACACAGGCATTTTACAATCAAGAAAAAAAGAAGTAAAAAAGAAACAGGTGAAATTAATTATAATGTTATATGTTATTTAACTAAAAGTCTAAAGTACTATCATTTAAGTATATGTTTAACATAAAAAATTACTAATGAAATATTTTATATTTTTGTCATACCAAGTCTACAATATCCTGGGTGCATTTTACACTTCCCAAGCAGCTCAATTCATATGCTAAATTTTCAGTATAAATACTTCATCAGCACTTACATTTCATAAAATTTACAGTAGAAAAGGTAGATTCACATACCCTGGTTATTCCAAGCATATTTAGAAGTTTGCCAGTAACTGAATCCAATATCAGTTTTAAATTTATATTGAAATTGGTTAAAATTAAATAAAACTAAAAGTCAGTTTCTCAGTCCTGGCCACATTTCAAGTGTTCAGGAGCGCTATGGGGCTAGTGGCTATGGTGTTGGACAGCATAACCCTTGATGATATATATATATATATATTTTTTTTTTTTTCTTATTTATCTATTATAGCATCTCCATGTGGTAGATATTATTCCCTATTATGCCTGTGAGAATACAGAGATACAGAGAACTTGGTAACTTGACTCGGGTCACATAGCTAGTAAAAGGGAGAAGCTATATGTGAACCAACTTATGTCCATTTGATCCAAAAGTTCAGCCTCTTCCTATTACACATTTTTTTTTCACATCCATTTTTTTTAACTGAGGTATAATTCATGTGCAGTAAAATTTAACCTTTATGGTTCTTTGAGTCTTAACAGAGGTATGTGCATCTACCACCATAATCAAGATATAGAACACTGGATATATAGGATATTGTCCCAAAACATTCCCTCTTATGGCCCTTTTGTGATCACTCTCCTCCCATCCAAAGTCACTGGCAAGCTGGTATGATTTCTCTCCCTCCAGTTTTGCCTTTTCTACATTTTCATATGAATGAAATTGTGCAGTAGGGAGTCTTTTGAGTCTAGCTTCTTTCATTTATTATTTTGAGATCCACCCATGTTATTGAATATCAAGAGGTGTTCCTTTCTTTCTATTGCTGTGTAGTGCTGCATTGCCTGTGTGTATTCTTGTTTGTTCATTCATTTGCCAGTTGAAGGTTATTCAGGCTGTTTCCAGATCTGTGTGACTATGAATGAAATTTCTGTAAACATTCATGTGAACATAAGTTTTTCTTTCTCATGGATAAATACCTAGAAATAGAATTGCTAGGTCCAATGTGTGTGTGTGTTGTTGTTCAGTCATTGTCATGTCCAACTCTTTGCAACACCATGGGCTCCTCTGTCCTTCACTATCTCCCAGAGTTTGCTTCAATTCATGTCCACTGAGTCAGTGATGCCATCTAACCATCTCATCATCTGCTGCTTCTTTCTCCTTTTGCATTCAGTCTTTCCCAGCATCAGGCTCTTTCCCAATGAGTCAGTTTTTCACATCAGGTAGCCATAGTATTGGAGCTTCAACTTTAGCAACAGTTCTTCCAATGAATATTCAGGATTGATTTATTTTAGGATTGACTGGTTTGATCTTCTTGCAGTCCAAGGGACTCTCAAAAATGTGTTTATGTTTATAAAAAGCCACCAAGCCACTTCCTATGTGGCAATATCATTTTGTTCTCCACCAGAGATGAAAACAAGTTCTAACTGCTTCACATCTTTACCAACACTTGGTATTATCATGTGTGTGTGTGCATGTGGGGGTGGGGGGACGGGGAGTGTGTGGCACGCTTGTGTGTTTAGACATTCTTTTAGAGGCCTAATGGTACTTCATTAGTTCTGTTGAGATTTCCTAATGGCTAATTATATCTTGACCTCACTATACTTGGTTGGATGGATAAAATGAAACTCTGAGTTACTCTTAGTGTTCTGGCCTCTTTGCCCATATTATTGACGTTTCATTGCTTTCCTTGTGTCCAGTGACTGCCCTCCACCCACTGCTTTATCCTGACCTTACACTACCCTTCTTTGGACAGATGGACAACTACTTATATACTCCACAGGGACATTTATCTTCTTCAGCTCCTCACCACAGGTCCAACTCCAGGGACAGCCCAAGGCACACCATGATAATTGCTTTTCTCAGCAGAACCCCGGTTTCCTTGTCCTGAGGGCCCAGGGGAGTGAGCGGCAGATGAGCATGCCACCTGGACCCAGTGCTCTGCCAAGGGGCTGCTGTCCGTGTCCCTTTGCACCTCAGACTGACTCCCAGGGGAAAGTGGGTCGTGCAGGCCTGAGATCTTGTGTCAATACTACCCTCTTCTGTGGGGACTACCACAAGCTGGTACCTTTCTCCTTGAGCTCTCAGGGCCAACAGCAGCAGCTATGCTTCTGATTTCAAACCACAGTGAGACACAGCATGCTTAAGTTTATCAGATTCTAGATGCCTTCTTGAATGCAGAAGCTAAAATGTGTGTCTTATTCTCCAATTTCTTTATACTGCATGTAGTGAAGGTAAGTAGTGTTTCATGGAACTTTTGTTTTGGATATGTGTGTGTATGTGTGCGTGTGTGTGTGTGTGTATACACATATGTGTATACACATATATGCATATATGGTCACAGGTCTACTAGATGGCAATGGAAATGTATTTCATTACTCGGGCTGTGCTTGAAAAGTTTGAAAACTATTGGCCTAGGATATAGAAAGCAAAGTACCCTCCAAACTTGCAGTCCATTTATTCAAGAGACGGAGCCAAGAAGCAATTCAGCAACAATGATGGAGCTTAGAAGAATCCAAATACAAATAGAAAATGTTCCTTTTTTCCCCCAGACAAGACTGAGATTTCTTTGGCATTATGTGCAGCTACAGGAGGAACACCCTCAGAGATGCATCTGGGTTCCCTCAAAATCTCTCCTTTCTGTATCTTTTCAGTCTCCATTCTCATGATTTTGCTCTCAGATTAAGTGGGGCACGCAGAAAATACCCGCCTGAGTGGTGGAGTTCTTAGAGGGAAAATGCTAATGTAATACTGGCATATATTTTCCAAGCATGCTGATCCAGAAGAACACAAGAAGCAGGAGAGTGGCTAGTAATTCATGCTAGAATGCCTCGAACTAGGAGGCAGGGGGTGCGGGTGACAGACAAGAGTCTGATTCTGATCTGTTTATGTTCTAGAAATTAGATAGCAAGGCCCTGGGTGCATGATGGAGAGGGGCAACTGGCTTAGGTGAGAGAGAGATATGGCATCATTAACTGGTAATACACCAGAAAAGGTACCAGCCCTGTGTCTAAAGAGAATAACAAAAGGCCTCCATTAGGCAGAAGGTTCTAAGGAAACTCAGATTCCATTCCCTGTGAGGAATTATCAGTAACTGGGTTTGAGATAGACACCTTTGCAGTTGGTTTTAAAGACTGAGGTGATTTGAGAGCCTCATAGACCTTGGATGAGTGTGTGAGGTACCAGCCTTCCTGAAATGAAGACAGCCTTCCTGTCTCTGAAGAGCTAAGGCAGGGAGGGTACCACTGCTAGAGGATCATAACGCTGACACCACCGCCCCTCACCCCACCCTGGCTCCTGTCCTTTCCCACCCTCTGTTCACAATCGGATTCTAATCAATTCCATCGCTGGCCCTTTGTCAAATTCCCCTAGTGGTGTCCTTCCCAGTCTGTTCTCCTCCAGACATGCCCTGTTCGTTTTTTATTTATTTATTTATTTATTTTGTATTTGGGTTGTCATTCTTTATTTTCTTTCAAGGCCAGTCAGGTTACTTAAAAAAATTAATAATAAAAGCACTTCTCATTCATCAGCTAAATTATGTCATTAAAAAGCAAACAAACAAACAAAAAAACCCAGAAGAGCTGACTTCTATGAAAGTCTTTCCCTTTGCTCCCCCTGGGATCCTCTCAGAACTGCAATTCACCTCAATTCATGAAGACCCTCAGAGAATGGGGGTAAGTATGAATACAATTAAAATTTCGAGATAGCTGAGTGTTATCTAGAAAACCTGCTGAAGGCTTGTTTATATGTATCTAAACAATTTGAATTACCTTTCCTTTGGAACTTGAATGGAAGTCAAGGGCATCTTCCTTTGACATAGATTGCTGTCATTCTAAATATCTCTTCTTATTGCTCAGATGTGGGCAGAGGAGTCATAAAAGTGAGTCAGATCTGTGCTTACCCTTAAACCCTTCTGGATGATGAATCTCCTCACTCTGTAGCTACGTGTGTTGTGGTGATGCTCTTCTTCCTTCAGAATATCAAAGGTATGCAAATCCCAATCCGGGGAGCTCTGGCAAGCGTAGTCTACATTATCTGTGGTATCCTTTGCCAACCAACGGAGGAAAAGAAAGGGAAGGGCTTATTCCACCTTTTTTAAAGTGACAATTGGCTGCAACCCAAGATAAAATAAGAATTATCCAAAGTCCACAGTGAACTGGTGGCACAGCCAATGATAGGGGCCAGGTCACCAAGCTGGGTCATCTGAGACAGAAAACAGTTCAGTTCAGTTCAGTCAGTCAGTCATGTCCAACTCTTTCCAACCCTATGGACTGCAGCACACCAGGCTCCCTATCCATCAGCAACTCCCAGAGTTTACTCAAACTCATGCCCGTTGAGTCGGTGATGCCATCTAACCATCTCATCCTTTGTTGTCCCCTTCTCCTCTCACCTTCAATCTTTCCCAGAATCAGGGTCTTTTCCAATGAGTCAATTCTTCGCATCTGGTGGCCAAAGTATTGGAGTTTCAGCTTCAACATCAGTCCTTCCAATGAATATTCAGGACTGATTTCCTTTAGGATGGACTGATTGGATCTTCTTGCAGCCCAAGGAACTCTCAAGAGTCTTCTCCAACACCACAGTTCAAAAGCATCAATTCTTTGGTTCTCAGCTTTTTTTATAGTCCAACTCTCACATCCATATATAACTACTGGAAAAACCATAGCTTTGACTAGATGGACCTTTGTTGGCAAAGTAACGCCTCTGCTTTTTAATATGCTGTCTAGGTTGGTCATAACTTTTCTTCCAAGGAGCAAGTGTCTTTTAATTTCATGGCTGCAGTCACCATCTGTAGTGATTTTGGAGCCCCCCAAAATAAAGTCTGTCACTGTTTCCACTGTTTCCCCATCTATTTGCCATGAAGTGATGGGACTGGATGCCATGATCTTAGTTTTCTGAATGTTGAGCTTTAAGCCAACTTTTTCACCCTCCCCTCTCACTTTCATCAAGAGGCTCTTTAGTTCCTCTTCGCTTTCTGCCACAAGTGTGGTGTCATCTGCATATCTGAGGTTATTGATATTTCTCCCAACAATCTTGATTCCAGCTTGTGATTCATCCAGCCTAGCATTTCACATGATGTACTCTGCATATAAGTTAAATGAGCAGGGTGACAATATACAATCTTGACGTACTCCTTTCCCAATTTGGAACCAGTTTGTTGTTCCATGTCCAGTTCTAGCTGTTGCTTCTTGACCTGCATGCAGATTTCTCAGGAAGCCAATCAGGTGGTCCAGTATTCCCATCTCTTTAAGAATTTTCCATTTTTTTGTGATCCTTCATCCTTAATTATCTTATTTATTAATTTATTAAGAGAACATCTACCTCACTACTAATCAGAACACTTCAACTTACCACCATTACAGATTATACCTCGATGCCTTGAAAACCTGTATACAAGCCCTTTCTGAACAAAATCCTATGTTCTCTATTTTTATTTATTTTTAATTTTTATTGAAATATAGTTGATTTACAATGTTTCAGGTGTACAGAAAAGTGATTCAGTTATATATATATGTATATATATATACACACATATATGTATATATTTATACATATGTATATGAGTATGTGTGTATTCTTTTTCAGATTCTTTTCCGTTATTATAAGTTATTATAAGATACTGAATATGCTTCTTGGTGCTATGCAGCAGGTCTTTCTTGTTTATCTGTTTTATATATAGTAGTATATATTGGTTAATCTCAAATGTTCTCTAGGAGTAACTACTTCAGTCGTTATCAACCACTCCCACCCCAGAGGAAATGTTGGTAGTTAATTAAGGATAAATAAGTCAATTAAGTATAAAGTCCTCTGAACAAAGTACAGAGATGTGTAGAGTGGGGCAAAGAAGATGAGTAAGAGGAGGATGGAATATCTGGTTTGCGGTGGGAGGAGGGTGGAGGGAGTGGGGGGATTGTGTGGAGGCCAGCAGAAATGAGCTTAAACTTCTCCTATAGACCATGTGGAATATGACATTTCTCAACATTCTCCTCCTCTTTTCCTCTTGTGTATTCCAACACACTGTGGACAATCCTGGGGCATTTCTCCCTAGGCTTCTCCAAAACTATAGACATTTTGCCCCAACATGGTTCTCCATCTCTCACCCTTTTTCCTAGGTAGCAGGTATCAAAGGGATATTCCTGGCAAACAAGAAGGTGGATGACCAGGTGAAGACATACATCACGTACAACAAAGGCAGGGATTGGCGCCTCCTGCAAGCTCCAGATGTGGACCTGAGAGGCAACCCAGTACACTGCCTGCTGGTCAGTGTCCTGTCTCATGTGAGGCCACAGGGCAGACTGCTTACCTGGGGATTCTCCATCAGGGGCTTTATTCTACCAAAGAGACCTTAGGAATGTGCCTGGTGCTGGGCAGGGATTTCCTACAACTCCTAGGGCATTGATCTATGGACTCAGACTGCCATATCATCTGGATGGAAAGTTCAGTTGCATTCCACAAGCTTTTACTGAGAGTATACTATGTGCTACAACTTCTAGTTAAGAGAAAGAAGCATAAGAGAAAGCCTGCACCCAAGGGTCCCAGGCAGAGTTCAGTAGTGGTAAATACCTATTAGCTGACACTGATATGAAACCATTTGATAAGTGCTTGAAAATGGGCAAGGTAAGTAAAAGCTGCTTTAGAAGCCCAAGAAATGCAGGCTGGTATGTCCACATGGACAGGAGTTAATCTCTCAGCATTCCCAGAGTTCCAGCTATATGGGATATTGACATAGACACATAGAGGATTTAATGTATAAGACGTTATCTCTGTTCTCAGGGGCTGCAACTCCAAATGAAGAGGGAAGACAGATCATTAACAGTGAAATTCACAACCCTCAATGCCCTCTTAAAGAGGACATATGTGAGAAACATTTCTACAGTCCCAGAAATGATTGTTTCCCCTTCGCAAAAAAAAGTTGCCTTTCACTACTTACTGAATATTCCAGACATTATGTTAAAAACTGGGAGTATGGTGGTAAATAGGATTAACATGACCTTTTCCTTTTGTAGTTTTCAGTCCAGCTCCATGTTTTTGGCTTGGGGTACTAGGAAGGTCAGAGACATATGCCTGCCTGTGTCCAAGAACTGGTCACAGCAAGAATTCCCCCCTCCCCAAACCTTACCCATGGATTTCATCTTATTTTATTAATCTAGTTTTCTCCTTTCCCCAATTTCACAATTTTTTTAGGTTTTTTTTTTTCATTATGTGTCTACATCTCTCTCAATCCCTAATCCTTTTTAAAGAAACTCAACTAGGGATAAATGAGTAAAGAAGACAAACTTATACAAGTTTCAGATAATGGCTTCAGACATTTTAAGTGAAATTCAAAGTAAAATTATAAACGGGAACCAAACACATGAAGCAGAAAGAGGGACCATCTGATTGAAGAAGAGGTTTGAGGGTCAAGGCAGTCTCTCTTCACTTCCCCCTCCACTGCTCCCAGGGGCCCACAGAGCTCCAAGAAGCAGAGTGTGATGGCCACAGTCAGAGATGGGAGAAGGTCAGCGTCATCCTGTGGGTGGGAAGGAAGGAGTGGTCAGGAGGCTTCATGAGGCTGACCGTGAACTGGACCTTGATAGATAGAGTGGGGGTGAGAAAGGGAGGGGAAGCATACAATTGTGACGGGAGCAGGGACAGGAAGGGGCCTATGAATGGTGCTCAGGGCAGGTTCTGATGTGATTCTATCATCTGTTCAGGGAGAGATGACTCCTGCCCCAGGTCATCTCTTGGGGAAGTGAGTGAGTGACTTACATCTAACCCTTGCTATTCCTGGAAGGTTGGTGCCTGGGAGCCCTATATCTGGTGGGGGCAGGGATGCATGTCAGGAGTTCCCTGGAGTGAAACTACTTTCTTCTTCTCCGTTTTAGCCTTTCTGCTCCCTACACCTACACTTGCAGATCTCCGAAAATCCATATTCCTCGGGAAGAATCTCCAGCAAGGAGACAGCTCCAGGGCTCGTGGTGGCTACAGGTAAGGAAGACTGAGCCACTTCCTTACTGAGGGCTTCTGGCATATGTCATGACCTCTTTGTAATCATTTGAGCATCAGATAAAAGCGGTGGGCGTTCATCCCAGAAAACAGGCAGAATCTGGAACTGCAAGGCCAACCTAATAACCCAGGCAAAGAGCTACAAAACCTTGTAACTTGGTAAATGCCACATTGCACGAGGTCACAGGGCAGTCCCCTGTGTCAGCTAGAGGTCAGAGTTCCTTTTCCAGTCAGCTGACTGATCAGAAAGATTGTTTGTAATAGGGAATTCTCACTTTAAGAAAATGTGATATATGAACTTAGCTCACCAAGTATAAGTTGGGGTAGTTTTCTCTTTGCATAGAGTATTCTTTACAAAAGGTTTCACCCCAGAGCTGTTTTTAATCAGGAGGTCTCTGGTGCGTGTAAAGGTTTGTTTACACATGATTAACCACTTGGCTGAGGGCCTGGGGGAAAGGGCAGAAAAACTCCAGGTTGCATTGTTGGAACCACTGTCCACTGAACATCAATCAGAAATGAAGATAAAACAACTCCGAGATGAAAATGAAAGTCTCCTGGGGAAAGTGCTCTGATTAGCATGCATCTGATTTCCATACACCTTTTCAGGAATACATTAATGGCATAAAGCAAAGCAGGCCTCCTCTAATCTTCGAAGTTAGAGCTCTGGTATGAGGCAGTTTTTTCTAATGAAAGTAGATAAATTCACAGAGACTTGCCGAGAGAGTAAACTCATCAACCTGAAGCTCCAGGCCCTAGAGTTACTACTCCGCTAGCCACGACTTCCTTCTCCAACCCTTCAACTGCCTGAACTTTTAAACACCACCAGTGCCTATCCACTCAAATTGGGGTGACAGCTAGCATAGCCTTCTGAAGATACTTCAGTCAACTCTCCACCCAGAGAAACTGGATCCACCATATTTAACACCACTGGCTTCAGGGAGCCCAGCACAGTGAGTGTTGAAGGCAGGCTCTGGTACTATGTTCCTGACTGGGGGAGCGACCCCCACACTCCCTCATCCATGCCTGTTAGACCTCCCAACTGTGGGACTGCTATACTTTGCCTCTCCTCCAGGCCTACAGGAGGCCCTGGACTGGAGTGGAAGGAACACTGGAGAAGAGTAATCGATAATAAAAGTTACAGAGCACTGACTTTGGGTTCCCTGTGGGATGGAGTGGAAAGGGAGGTGGCAGGGGGTTCAGTAGGGAGGGGACACATGTATGCCTGTGGCTGATTCATGTTGATGTGTGGCAGAGGCCATCACAATATTGTAAAGTAGTTATCCTCCAATGAAAATAAATTGTAAAAAAAGGAAAAAATAATAATAAAATTTATCATTATGTAAATGCTATCTATGTAGCCAGGATTGCCTTATGTGGCTTAACCAGTCTAAACATTGGTGTTTTCATTGACAGTGGGAAAAATAGTACCGACATAATGGAATTGGAGTAATAAACAAAGCAATGGATTTCCAGTGTTCAAAACAGTGCCTAGGAGATATAGAATGCTCAATACATGATACCTTTTATAATCTCATCATTAATATTACAGACATTTAGGACTGCTCTTATTGCACCAGAAGAATATGATTTGTACACTTCTTTCAATAGAATCCACAAATAATGTGTGTTCACTGTGCATCTCCAGTATGAATGAATGCACTTAGGAACTCTGTAGGCCTGCTTTCCAAGCTGAGCTCTGACACTTATGAGACTTAAGAATTTGACCAAGTTCTTTAACCTCTGTGCTTTATTTTCCTCATCTGCAAATCAAGTTATCTTTCCCTGCCTTGTAAGGATGTTGTAGGAATTAGAGACTGGAGAGGGTGCCTACAAGATCCCGCTGAGGGCTCAGAGCATAGTCGGGAGGGTTGGGCCTCTAAATTACTCTAAGTTTTTATGAGCTAACAAACACATAGACATTCAAGACTGGATTCTGAAACTTCTTTTGCCCATATGCATGAGAATTTACTAATACTCTCCCCTTTGTAACTCTTGTAACTTTGCATAGTGCATTGAGAGGGGACAAGATCCTCATGAAAAGCCAGTACTGGGTCACTGACAGATGTCTCCTTATTCCCAGCTTCTCTTTACCCTGCTTACCGGTTCTCCCTGAAGGTCATTTCGCTATCAGAAAAATAATTACAAACTTAGCCAAGGATGCCTTCAGTGGTCTGGATGGACCTGTCTCTCCAGAGCCTTTTCCAGATCCATGCATATCTCCTGCCTTCAGGTGTCAGTGACCCTGGTCCCTCTCATCTTCACTCCTCACTGCCTCCTCCTTTCTCTCACTGAGACCAGGGCTCAGGGAAGCTGCATGGATGGCAGTGCCTGCTGGGATTCATCTCTTACTCCTGTTGAGACCGTCTCTGAAGGCAGATGGAATTCCAGTCTGGAGAGTTTGGCAATTGCTTTTTAGCAGCAGAAGCACCAGAGTACTAAGTATCCTTACATTTCAAGCTGGTCATCGAGACCGTACATCCTCCCAGGGCGTTAAGGTGTGCAGAGCACTTTCCTGCTGTGATTGCAGATGGCCCTGTGATGTGGATTTATGGGTGAGGAGGTGGAAGGCAGGAGGAACAGGTGTCCTGCCCTCACTCACACTCCCTCCGCCTCCGAGTTGAGCCAGACCTAGTCCTGAGCCCCCTCACCTGCCAGCCCCACAGCTACTCCAGGCTCCCTGCATGCTTGCTGTGCACTCTGAGTATTCACACAGAGACAGTGTTTATCGTCCCCTCCGCAGAGGTGCTTTCCTTTCCTGCAGTGACATTTGTACTGTCCGCTTCCTCTTCCATTTAGTTACCCTGAGTGGACATCAGTTGTGGTGAGAGAAGCATCTCTAACCTCAGAGCGTGTTAAAATTCTCCCCATCTCTTTGTGTTTCTGTCTCTCTCTCTCTTTTCCAGGATTGTCTAAATAAAGCCTTGGGAGAAAGGTGCCTTGGGAGGACAGGAGGCTAAAAGCATGTTGTTAACAGCTGCCCAGATGGGCAGCAGAACCTCTGTGATTGACCAGCTAAGCTGTTGTTGAGAGGAGCTCCCTCTTTTCCATGGCTCTCCCCCTTTCCCCCCCCATCACACCACTCCAGGGGGGATGAGCTGCCTCTTCCTCTAACCTGGCCTGGGGCCACCCTGGGAGCCCTCCTCCAGTTTCACTTTAACCAGCATCCAGATCTTCCTTCTCTCACACCATAATCCAGACTCTCCCTCTCAGAGGTTTCCTTCCTATAGGTCCAATTAGGGACTGAATGTGTTCAGAGATCAAGTCATCCGGGACACATCTTTTCTGTCCTTTCCTCTGGGAACTGACTTTTGGTCTCTGTGATCAGTAACATTTCTTTCAGGGATCCTTTCAGTTGACCCAAGATATTTCTAAAACAGGCTTCACTGGGAGCCTTGGATTCTCATCATCAACATGGCTCCAAAATCAATCTCATTGAGCTTTGCAAGAGAGGTTTAAGGTTTAAGATATAAGCAGAACCAGCTCCTAAAGAGGATGTAACAGATGCTAAGCCCTGACAGGGCTGGCAAATTCTAGCTCTTGGGGACTATACACCTGCCTCCCTGTCTCTCTACCACCCTTAGTAGACATTACTAATCGATTGCCATTACTAATCTATTCTGTTGAATCCAAACATAGGCTCAGAATCTTTAGCACAATGCTCCAGGTGGCCATGCTTAAAGGACAAGTTGGCATTCTCTGTTCTGTCCCTCTTTACTTTCTTCATTTCTGTGTCTTCTAAAACCTGGATATGAAGAGTCGAATTCCAGATTCTAGACATAACTCCTCAGAGCTGTTCACCATGCCACTCCCCACTCCACTGGTACCAACTGCCTGAGCCCTGAGCCCTAGGGTTATTTTTGGAAGTCTTGAGTGTCAAAACAAGTTGGCTAGCTGTGTGCTCCCTGATGCTGATGTGAGCTTGACAAGCTGTAACCTAGCTTTAATTTCTCATTTTGAAGCATTAAATGTCAGGAGCTCAATTAACATTTTCATTATTGCATTTTTATTGTGCTCTTATTTAGGCTACAGATGTGTGGGAGCTAACATTCCCTTCCTGCTATTTTTAAAGAAAAAATATCAGCCTCAGTGATAAATTCTTACATATGTAGGGTACTTTCCTGCTTCTAAAGACCTCCCCAAATGCACATCAACGTCATAACATAATTCAATCACATGTTTCCTCATTCATCTGTTGTCCAATTATTTGTTAAGCAGCTCACTTTTAAGTTTGGGACATTTGTTCTGGGACCAGAGAGTTTGAGGGTAAACTTTGGGCAATATGGATAGGCTAGAAAATCTTAACTACTTTCTTGTTTTTACAAATATAACCACAAGGTGATGCAAATGGAAGAAAAAGAAGGGGAGAGGGAAAAGGTGTGAAGGAATAAGACAGGAATTGTGGGCAGTCTAGGTGTAATCCAGGTGACTTCTACCATGCTTGACGACCATGGTGGTGGCTCAGTTGCTAAGTCGCTAAGTCTTGCGATCCCAGTAGCCCACCAGGCTCCTCTGTGGGATCCTCCAGACAAGAACACTGGAATGGGTTGCCATTTCCTTCTCCAGGTGCTTGACGACCATGGTCTGCTGAATATTGTCATCTTCTTCTGGAAACTCTATCACTTTGACTACATATTCTGTACTGTTGGTTTATTCAATAGCCTGGCACACAAGAAATATTTTGACAGGTTTAACTTGGAAACAGATACACATATGCACACACACACACTCACACATACACCAGTTTTTCTTAACATAAAATTACATGTGAGAAGGAAGATGTTCCTAGACTAGCATAGTTGTTTACTCTTCTGCTCTTTGCCATCATCGAGATCAATTTTGGAGAGATTAATGGTATACAGAATGAACAGTTCAAGAGATCCAAGCCAATCAATATTTGACCTTTGGGTGTTGCCTTTTAAACAGGTGTCCCTCTTGTATTATTTATTTGTTTTTTTCCATGTTAGGTTTGCTGGGGTTTTGATATGAGACCAAGAAAAAGCTGTATAAATCTACCCTAAACGACTTGGAAAACCTTCACTCTCTGCTATCCCTTTCCTCAACCCCAAGCACACTAATCTGTAAAGTGCCTGACATTTTCAAATAATCTGCTTCTGTTTTAGGCAACATTGGTCCGGAGCTCTCATATACTGACATCAGTGTGTTCATCTCTTCTGATGGAGGCAACACATGGAGACAGGTAACTGAGAGATTCGGGGACAGGGAAGAGATATTTAGGGCAAATTCGGCCAATATTTCTCTTATCTTTGGGATTCTCAGGCTCATTGTGACTTTTTGTTTGTTAAAAAAAAAAAATTGAAGCAGCAGTTCTGTTTGGTCAATGTAGCTGGAAGAATAGATGGGCAGTGGGGTAAAATGGGAAGAGCTGGGCAAGGAATAAGAAGAACTGGAGTTTCCCTAGTTTGTTCATTCTTTCATTCAACAATAGGTATGAAACAGTTACCAGATGCTAATTCTCATTCCTGTGGGAGGTGATACAGTCAATAAAACAATTTTGAATCATTAATGTGCCATGGGATCTTGGCAAGATCTTGCCGTTCTAGATCTGTTTCTTTATCTACAAGGTGAAGGGTACAGAATACTAAGACCAGCAAAGCCATGAAAGTCTGTGGTGGCTTAAGTAATATGTGGGCCCAATGTTAGTTAAGTATGAGACAACCTAATAGATATATGACCCTATGAAAAATTAATTCAATTTTACAAACATTTTTGTTTGCAGTGCTGTCCAATATAACTTTCAGCAATAAGGAAAATGTTCTGTATGTGTATATACTGTCCCTTGTGTTTGTTGCACACTTGAAATGTGGCTAGGGTGACAGAGGAGCTAAATTTTTAATTTTATTTTAATCAATTTAAATCTAAATTGTCTCATGTAGCTACTATATTGGACAACACAGATTTATACAGTGTCAACTAGGTGTCAAGTATAAACCTGAGGAGGCCATTGAATACTTTTGAGTCCCTTTTCCCATGGAGCTCAAAATTAAATAGAGGAAATAGGTCCATAAATAACTGTAGTTTAGATTATATTATTTTAGTGTCATTATTAGCTTGCAGAGAAATGGGAGGAATTAATTCTACTTGGGCAAACTGGGAAAGACTTCACGAGAAGAGTTGACATTTTACTAAACTTTAAGATGAGAAGGTTTCTATCTGAGGAAGAAAAAGGATGAGTATTGAGTGTCTTAATGATGAAGATGAATAAACTATCTGAAATCTATCTGTACAACTTTCTGTTTGGGTCCCTTAGTGAAGATTATTATCACCATCACCAACATCATCATCTTCACCCCCATTGCCATCACTTTCACTACTACCACTTATCAAAAAAAAAAAAAAAAATTACCAAGGACATACTAGACACAACCCCTATATTAACTACTATAAGGCCTACTCCAAAGAATAAATTAAGATTCCTGCCCACAAGGGAATCAACTGGATGAGGAACAGACACATAAATAAGAACATACTTTCAAAATATAAGATACTGTCTTATGAGTACCAAATGGGGTAGAAACTGGAACGTAAATTCTTCTGGTCCAGAAATTCACAACAGACAAAATATTGTCCCTGAATAGGAGAAATAGCTCACCTGACCAGGTGGCCACTGCAACACTCCTTCCTTGTGTTGTCACCACTTGGGTTTCCTTGTCTCTTTTCCCAAACAACTAAGCATTCCAGCTTCCACTGCAGTGCTGGACAGGGCAAGAGTTAGAAGTGGCCAGAATAATATTTTAGAGAGGATAGTATGAAGAAAAATAACTTCTTTCTTCTCCTCAGTACTGAGAATCTTCTTGTAGTCCTTACTCTCAGACTTTGATCCAGTGCTTCTATTCATAGAGTCCACTTTTGAACTCAGACTCAGAGTCTATGTTTATATCTGGAATATAAAAAACAATAATCTTTAAGTCTTCTGTGTGTGAAAGCTCACCACTAGTGTGGACATTTAAAGGCAAATATGAGAAAGAAAACCAATTGAAAGGTTTAGGCCCAAGAGTCCATTTGCTTTTCTCTATGGTGTTCTCTGAGTCATATTTACAGAGGACACCATTCCTCCTATCCCCTCCTTTTTAACTCTGCTTATGTCTTTTTACCCTTTATAGTACGTCTCACTTAACCCACCATCCCAACCTCTCCATCCAGCTTGTAAGAGCCACCATTAGTGGTTAACAACTGGAGGAATTCTCTAATTCCACTTTTCTCTAGAAGATCTAGAGGAGATAACTTTTTCTCTGGCAGAGAAAAATTTTTTCTGTCTTAGGTTAAAGACTTAAAAGTCATAAATTGTAGAAGTGTTGCTGTATGTGGAGTTAGGTCTGAGCTAAGGCTCTGAGACTTGCATCATGGTAGGTGCTTAGTAAATGGTTATGCAGATGGATGGACGGATCACCGAATAAATCAATGAGTGAGTGGAAGGATTGATAGCTAATGGACAAATGAATGAATCAAAGAATGAGTAACTCTGCATCTCAGGAAGCATGGCGTCCCAGTGAACATTTAGCGTAAAGATCCCCAAGTGCTAAACTTAAGTCTTCATTCAACTAGCATGGAAACTTAGGATGTGGTGGCTAAGTCTGAGAACTCAGTTATCATGTAGACTATACTGTCTACATGTCTAAAAGGGATTGTCTTTTAAGTTCCTAGAAAGTTTATAACCCTACTATAAGATACATCACCAACTCAATGAACATGAGTTTGAGCAAACTCTGGGAGATGGTGAAGTATAGGGAAGCCTGGCGTGCTGCAGTCCATGGGGTCGTAAAGAGTCTGACATGACTGAACGACTGAATGAGACACAGACCATTTATAAATCAGCAAATGTCTCATTTGAAAAGATGAGGAAGAGAAAGCTGACTAGTAACGTACTCAGATGACAAAGTTTTTTGAAGCTATGTTTTCCACTGGGTTATCTAGTTGAGCATGGGTCTTGTTGCCTGAATTTCTTGTGGCATACTGAACAGTACTAGGGGAAGGAACCCTGGAAATGCCCTTTGAGTGGATTAGGGACAGTTGACAGTTATTTGTTCTCTGCTAGCCCACTTTTTCATCTATTAAATGGGGATGACATTGCTCGTCAAATTTTTGATAGGATTGTTGGAAGGCTCAGAATCTAGATGAAAAAATATATGTGAACAACTTTGTAAACTTTCAAGCACCATGCAAATGTAAGGTGTTGCTATGATCCTTGTTGTTGTTGTTGTTCCAGATCTTTGATGAAGAGTACAATGTCTGGTTCCTAGACTGGGGTGGCGCCCTCGTGGCCATGAAACACACACCTCTGCCAGTCAGGCATTTGTGGTAAGGACAGCTTCCTACCCTATTAATGAAAAACTTTTCAGTGGAAAATACTGGGACAAATTGTTATGCATGGCTTTATACCCATTTTACCCATTTCTTCATCCATTTCTTTATCCACCCCTTCATTTAATGTACATTACAGCATCCAACTCTTAGGTAACAGTAGCTGACCAGATGATTTAGATGAGGAAGTATAAGAATAGTATTAAAATGCAAACATATTAAATACATTACTCAGCTATACGGCTAGTACCTGGCAGTACCAAGTTGGGTTTCTATCATCAATATGCTTCTCTCTTATCTGCTAATTTTCCAGATATGTTAATAAGTACACAGAGTGTTATTACATGGTCTCTGTCCTCTGGGAGATCATAGTTAAGGTAAGGAGTTTAGATCATCCACGTATTATCAGAAATCTAAGCAATGCCTGCACGAGATTGCTGACTCTGTGCATTGCTGGAATCCTGAGGCTGGATGGAGCCCCCATGCCCCCAGTGTGTGAGCAGGGGTGGGGGTCTTCATACCATAGGTGGCCTGAGGGCTGATTCTTGAAGAAAGGATGCCGGGAGCAGGAGTAGAAGTGATGGGAGGAAAGCCAAGGATCGAGAAAACTCTGACCAAGCCTGGAATTCAGGAGACGTAGGGAGTGCTCTGAAGATTGTATTTGGTTGGAATCAAGAAAGTGAATAAGTAAGGATAGATAGGATTCAAAAGAACTAAAACACAAGTTTAATGCATTTGGGTTGAATCTGTAGGTAATTCCTTCTAGTACTAAGACCTCTCTCTCTGTGGTAGGAAGAGTTCTCTGTTGAGGACTGAGGGGGGCTTACACTTCTAGAGAGGACAGCTTGACTCTTAAGTTCATTAATTTAATTTTTTTAACCAAGAAAAGTAACATCTCTTAGCCCTTATCATTGTATTCTAAGCATTGCTATCCAACTTGGGAAAAGTATTTAATGTTCTCTCAGGAAAATTTAACAGGATCAAATGTTGCTTCTCAAAGTCATTAATACAAAGTTTGATATTTCCCTTATTCCATGAAATATTTTTTTGGGGGGTTGGGAAAATAAATATTTATAGAGCTCAGGAAAAAAAAATAGCTATATTCCTACTGAATTTTCTCTTATAATAATAACGACAATATTACCCCAATTTGTCCACCTTGTTCACTTCAGTCTACAAAAGATTAAAGATGGTTGTTCAAACTAAGCTCTTGAAACAAAGTTTTTTCCACTTAGAGGATGTTGATACCGTCGTAAATGGTACAAATATTTCCCTAAAGTTAGTTACCACCCCTGGTGTCTGCTTACTTGCCTAGTAATGAATGCCCTTTCCTGAAATAGTCCCTGCAGTGGTTAAATGTCAACTGCTGAGTGTGTCAGCAAACAACAATGGCACTTAACTCGTTCTAGAGTTCTTTGCACTCCTTTTTCACAGCTGAGTGTTTTGTAAGGGCCTGACCTTATCATTATCATCAATATTTCCTCATAAACTTCTTGACTTTGTCTCTGGCTGGCTTATGAGTTGCAAGTTTGTGAAAATCAAATGCAGTTTCTTCATCACCAGTAGCTTCTAATTAAGTTACAACCTTCAAGGTAAACAAATAGCTTATTTTAAGTGGAAGAAAGGTTAAGGAATCAGTTCATTGTTCTTTTCTGTAGTAGGTCTCAGACTGACATTATTTTGGCAGCACACACAGATGTATATATATTTGCATAAGAAAAAGACATTGGCCTACCCACTCTCCTGCAAGGGTATAGTGGCTCTCAAATTTAAATAATAGCTATATCACCTTTCAGAAAAAATTGGAACCATAATTGAAAAACTGGGGAAACTTTAGCTCAGCTAACAAGGCATGCTGTTTCCTATAAATTGAAATGATAGGTAGCTAGATATGCATGGAGACAAAACAGCATACAAATGAACCCATCCATTTGTGACTGTGTACACTTAGATCCATTGAGATTAGAATTTAAGTGCTATTTCAGGTAAGCCCTCCATCCAGTGTTATTAGTATTACCTTTGTACCTTAGAAGCATTAGAGTGAAATGAACAATGGAGCCCCATGGAATGCAATGCTCTAATGAAAACTTATAATAGAGTTACTCATCAGCGGGTAGACAGGGATCCTACTGTTTGCTTAGCCCTGACAAACTGTCAGTGTCTCCTTTCAATGGAATGTTCTTGGAAACTGGAAACAAAACATCACCTGGCCATTTTTGTTCTTTGCTCTTCTATAAGTGCTAGTGAGCCCTGGCGTTTTTGTTCAGAGAAACATTCACCTGAAAACAGTAGTTCCAACCAGCAAGTGCCTCTGAGAAGTGAAAGTGCATGTGCTATTCTTAAGGACTTCCATGCAGCTTCATTGCCGTCACCTCATGCGTTTGGGATAATGTAAAATGGAGCAATGCACCATTGCGAGGAACCTTGATCATCGATGACCATTATAACTCTGTTTCTGCGCTAGAGTATTCAGGGGAGGACTCTGGTTGTTGTCGAAAGATTTTATTCCTTTTAGTGGCTCTCATCTCAGTGTGATAAAGTCACCAATGCATGGAGTTAGGAAGGGTCTTGGAGGAGACGTAGTGAGACACCCACCTTACCAGGACAGCACAGAGCTGACCAACTTACAGATGGAGTCCCACCTTGTACGTCAGCTTTAGTTGTTAGAACATTAGCTTTGTGCTGAACAATAATGACCTACTTTCTATTTCTGTCCATCAGTCCTTGTTCTGCTGCCCAGACCTATGCAGAGTAAATCTGTTCCAGAAATGGGTGTAAATAAATTTTAGAGTCCTACACTTGGAAAGGACCTAAAGAGATGGCTCTGTCTAGGCTTTCTAACTTGTGGGAAGATCAGATATGCAATTCAAGACTGGATTCCATGCATTTGTTCATTTATTTCTCACCTATTCATTGAGCCTATACTTTTTCTCCAGTATTAGTGTAGGGGTTGGGATATGCCAAAGGACAAAACAGAATACTCATTTTTTGTTGTTGTTGTTCAAATATTTGACTTTCCTTTTTAGAGCAATTATGAGAATACAAATCATTTCCACCTTATTCTATCTACATTTTTTGATTGGTATTTTCACGCATCTCTCCACATTCTAATTTCATTCAGACATTACTCCTTTTCTGTAGGCAGCAATTATTTTTGTGTGCTGAACTACTTGGATCTTTCTTACTTAAAAAGTTAAAAGGCGATGGTAAATTATTCAGCTCTTATTCTTCTTTCCCTTAAGCTTGATTCAATTCATAGAACCTGTTTCTAGAACAGCTTGTTTCTTAATTTTAATCACATTGATTGTCAGTTTTCTACAATGATTGAAACTGAACATAGTGTTTAGGATCTGGTGAAAGGATTATTTCTTCTCTTACGTATGCTAGCTGTCTGTGAACACACCCTAGACTCACAATGACTTATTATCACAAAAGTGACCTTGCTAGAAAATATTTATCTTGTGATTGACAATCACCTAAGTTTTGTTTTGTTTTGTTTTTTTCAGCTTGAGCTTCTCATGAGAGTTACTCTTTTTCCTTTCTCTGGCTATGGGAATCTTTGCTTTTATTTTAAAATAAATTATTCTGCTTTAAGTTGGTCTTATCTTATAAGTGACAGCCAAATCTACATGCCTGGCTTTGATCTCTCTCCAGAAATCTGGATGCATCCATCCAAAGGACTTCTTGACAGTGTTAAGCGTGGAAATCCAAAGCACATCTCAGCCTAGGTAGACAGAGCAGAAACAACAGAAAGCTTTGCTTCTCGATTCTTCCCATTTTCCTACCTCAGTTGCTTAACCCCCCAAATTCATGCTGTCTGTGATTTCTTTTTGTTCAAGCAAAAGTCTATTGATTTTATCTGTAAAAATATCCTAAAAGTCTTACTGACTTTACCTGTAAGAATAGCCTCAATCTCTCCATCTCTTTCTATATCCACTATTATAACCTCTGTCCAAGCCCCTTCTCTTATTTGGTCTCTTACAATTACCACACCTCCCCTTCCCCCCATCACCACCACCCCCCCCCCCCCCACACACACACACACACTGATTCATCTCCCTGCATCCTCTTTGGGCCCTGACAGTCCACTCACCACAAAGGACTAAAAGTTATCTTGTAATGGTTAAATCAGATCTTATCTCTCTCATTTCAATTTGGAAGCAAAGTCATTTGTAACCTGCCCCAGCCTTATTTTCTTGACTCCATTTCCTATCAACCCTCTTCCACTAATCTACAACCACCTACCGCCTTCTGTTCTCCATTTCACACCGGATCCGCCCTCCAGAAAGGCTCTCACCTTGATCTTTGCATAGCAAATTCCTTGTTATCATTCAGATCTCAGTTTAAATGTCACCTCCTCAGAGAGGACTTTCTTAAATTTTCAATGCAAAGTAGCTTCACTCTCTATCATATCACTCTATTTTAACTGTCTTCCTGACACTTACTTTTAACATATATTTTTAGCCCATTTATCTACATGTTGTTTGTCTCCTCAAACTAGACTACAATTCCAGTGAAACTAGGGCATTTCGTGTTCACTGCTGTATCCCTACACATAGGCCAGACCAGTACATAATTGAATATTCATAGGTGAATCCTACCTTTTATAGTCCTGTCTTGTCACTATTTAGAGGTCAGTGGTAAATTTACTCCTATCTCCGTGGTACTGGTGATCTTATCATTTCAGCTTCACCTGTAGGTCTAAAAGAATTCCCAGTTCCTTTGTCTTGCCCATTAATGAGCTAAAAATTGAGAAGGAGAAGGTGGGTCCTGTGGGGTTATCATTCAATATAGTTACTTCAGAACATTAAAAACTCCTAGTTAGTTATCTGAAAGAATAGCTCTCACAAATGGCAGACCCAAATTTCTGATACTCAAGAGATTAACTTTTATAATGTTGTATTTTTTGGATTTTCTTTAGGAGTTTTAGTTTTAATAATTATCATCTCAGTGTGAGAAATTTGGGTGCTAGAAATTACTGATCTCAGAAAGTCACTTGAATGCAAACCTGGGCTTCCTAGTGATACGCAGACCATAAATTATAGTCACAGCATTCATCCTTCAGCCTGGCTCCAGAGATTGTCCCCTTGTTTGTGTTCATTTTATATCAGCTGTAGACTTTGGTTATTATCTGTTAGCCTTCCCACTTGGATGTTGGCATTTCCTATTTTTTTTTGCCTGATCCTATCCTTCCATTTAATCCATGCTTTTGCTTTTTCATGTAGATTCAGTTCATGCAGCATGCTTTTATTTTCCAACAACCTATTTCTCCACCTTGGGCTTCACTTTTCTTTGGAACTTCCATCTCAGAACTCAGCGCTCAGAAGGCTGTGAATGGTCCCTCTGTTTCTCCTTTGTGGTATCTTATCTTCATGTATAAAGTAAAGATGGTTGTCCTCTGCCCTATTAATGGTAGTGATTTGAAGGTTCCTCCCTCCCTGGGATGCTCTTGGCACTCACTGCAATTTTTTTTCTGCTGGTGTTAATAACTGACCTTCATCATTAAGGAAACTGAGAATGAGACCAGGACAGAGGCCTTTAATAACCACTTTGACTTCTTCCTATCAAGACAATAATTAGTCAATCCAAAGTTGTCAAAATAAACCAGGAGCTAAATAAATACATTTTTTTTTAAAAATTCCTGTACTTACCAGATAGAGTTAACTAGTTAGCAGCCATGATATATTTTGAAGCACCTGTGATTCATTAGGAATCAAACCAAGAGGATACATGGCAGGAAAGGTAAACCCATTCCTAATTATACTCTCACTTACACTTTTAAAATGAGAAACTCATTTCCATGAGAAGCAGTTCAGATTTGCCCAACTTCCTCTGGTTTCACATCAATGACTCTGTAGCCTCAGCCTAT